>NC_064640.1:606883067-608089567 GCF_023864345.2 Schistocerca serialis cubense | reverse complement strand
GTAATACTAGAATTCAATATGGCATTGGCACACATTTAGCCTTGATGACAGCTTCCACTCTCGCAGGCATACGTGCAATCAGGTGCTGGAAGGTTTCTTAGGGAATGGCAGCCCGTTCTTCATGGAGTGCTACACTGAGGAGAGGTAACGATGTCGGCCGGTGAGGTCTGGCACGAAGTCTGCGTTCCAAAACATCTCAAAGGTGTACTATAGGATTCAGGTCAGGACTCTGGACAGGCCAGTCCATTACAGGAATGTTATTTTCGTGTAACCACTCCGCCACAGGCCGTGCATTATGAACAGGTGCTCGATCATGGTGAAGGATGCAATCGCCGTCCCCGAATTGCTCTTCAGCAGTGGGAAGCAAGAAGATACTTAGAAGATCAATGTAGGACTGTGCTGTGATAGTACCAGGCAAAACAAGGTGTGCAAGCCCCCTCCATGAAAAACACGACCACACCATAACACCACCGCCTCCGAATTTTACTGTTGGCACTACACACGTTGGCAGATGAAGTTCACACGGCATTCGCCATACCCACACTCTGCCATCGGATCGCCACATAGTGTGCCGTGATTCGTCACTCCACGCAACGTTTTTCCACTGTTCAATCGTCCAATGTTTACACTCCTTACACCAAGCGAGGCGTCGTTTGGCACATACGGGCGTGATGTGTGGCTTATGAACAGCCACTCAACCATGACATCCAAGTTTTCTCACCTCCCGCCTAACTCTCATAGTACTTGCAGTGTATCCTGATGCAGTTTTGTGTGATGGTATGGATAGATGTCTGCGTATTACACGTTCCGACCCTCTTAAACTGTCAGCGGTCTCTGTCCATCAACAGAGGAGGTCGGCCTGTGCGCTTTTGTGCTGTACGTGTCCTTCACGTTTTCACTTCACTATCACATCGGAAGCAATGAACCTAGGGATGTTTAGGAGTGTGGAAATCTCGCGTACAGACGTATGACACAAGTGACACCCTATCACCTGACCACATTCGAAGTGCGTGAGTTCCGCGGAGCGCCCCATTCTGCTCTCTCACGATGTCTAATGACTACTGAGGTTGTTGATATGGAGTACCTGACAATATGTTTTTGGGGGTGTCCGGATACATTTGATCACATAGTGTCCCTCTGCTATTTATTATGCTTACATTGAAGTAACTCGTGGAAATACATTCAACGACTTCCCATCACAGTAGATGGGTGTCTCACCCAAAGTGCGATTAGCGAGACACGAATCAGCATTTTCCTTTATTCATTTTATTAATTTACCTCTTTTTCATCAGTTATCGGACTGAATTTCCTCATTAGCTGGTTTGGAAAAGGAGTAAGGAGTGCAGGCCGGATCACTATTTGTTAACCATGGATACCTAAAAAATCCAGTGACGTACTTCTTTCCGAGAGGCAGATAACATTCGCAAACAGGCAGCAAATGGGAAAAGTAAATGACCACTCACGAAAGGGAGAAAGGTATGAGGAAGATCTGAGAGATCTGAGAGATTTCTGTCATCACGCCAATTTTCGAATACGGAAAAAATGTGTTGCAAATGTCTTTGGAGGTTAGTTTCAAGAATTTTTAGAAATTTTCTTTATCTATATGTTTCACAGTGCTCTCAAAATCACATCAAATATTACAAATCACTACAACACACAAGTTTCGGATGTGAATTTATGAATCAACTCTCAAAATGGCTACAACACTCAAAACATGTGTAAATCTCTTAATGGTATCGTAATAGACCAAAATAATTTTTAACATTATACAGTGTATTATAGTTCCATAAGATTACTGAACGGTCCCAGAAATGGCCGAGTGGAATCAAAAGAAAATATATAAATGATTAGATTTTACTACAAAAACTAACCACAGTAACAAATCGATTTAACCAGAATGAATTTGATGTACAACGAAGTATCTAAAGAGCAGTTAAAGGCATAGTTTAGAATTCGGTGGCGTAAATATATCCAGTGTCACATACATCACAAAAGGTTACTATAAAAAACACCATCAAAGAAGAACAATCTAACTCAGTCAACTACCAGTAGAAACGCACAAAATATCCATCAACTGATAAATAAATGATGGTCACAAGCGCATACAACAGAATTAAAATGAGAACTGATTAGAGATTAATGTGTGACAGGACAAGAAATGTCAAACATGTACGTGTACTCTGTGTCAAGTATTGAAACTAATGTGTACGGAAAATGATTATCATGCAGTTGTTGTACACACAGTTATTGGAATCTCATTGTTCATATGGAGAAAAGTTAATTAGAAAAGCAATTCAATCGCAAGCAGTACTTAATAATGACAAAAGTAATACATATCATAGTCATTTACAAATATACAGAGAAATAGCCGTGTAATCGAGGTAAAAGGGGCGAGTCATTGAAAGACTTGTAACGTAACAACTTAAACTGAGATTGAAAGTTCTAAAAAAATTAAAACTGATCTTTGGACTCAAATGTCCTCGAACCGTGTAAGATAATTACCCATTTCCACATCAGTGGCGAATGGTACTCGACATTGCAAACTTTGTTTTCGACTCCTATGTCGAGCCTCATTCGACAGGATTTTTCGTAGCTGTCACATGCTCTATGTTCTCGAATCTTACTGTGCTAGGCATCAATGCTGCGTAGTACTGCCATCTAGGGAAGCCTGTGTTAACTCAATGACGAACCAAGGTGGTAATTATTTTGTACAAGTTAGTAGGTGCGAAATGGCTAGTTCTTCATGAAATCCTTTCTGAGGAAGAGATTATAGAGCTTTTAGAGGAATGCTTAAGTGAAAAAAAGAGTGAGGATAATTTTTATGATGACAGTGATTCATTTGTATACAATTTGAGTCAAATGACGATGGAAACAATCCACCCTCATGAGTTTTTAAACTTATCCACAAAGGGAAGTTTTGTATATTAATGATTATGTAAATATATTTCAATGAAAGTGCACTTTTTTAATGTATAGCCTAATCGTTGGTCAGTGGCCTCAGTGTTTCCACAAAGAGACTATCTGTGCTGCAGCCAGAATATAAGGGTGCACGGAGACGCCCTCTGTCTGCATTACGGAGTGCAAACGGTTACAGTCACTTATGACTCTGTTTCTTCTGAATAATGGTAGCTGTTTAAACACCTTCGTTGATTCTTTCACAAATGGGCACGTACTGAATTTCTATTTCCTGGTCGCATAATTAAAAAAAGATTTCTATCTAAATTTATACGATTCAAGACATAGTAAGAGAATGAAAAAAATGTTGCTGTAAAACTTGATAGTTGTTAAGATCTAATTAATTGTTTTCCAGCCTGATTATCTGTTACTGCTTCATTTAAGAGTAGTGGCTTTATTTTTCTGATAACTTATATTGCTCCAAAGTAGCGTCGCAGTTTTTCAGTAATTAGTTTCAATACTTACGTGAATTCAAAACTTTAAACCTGGTAGCCTTTGTGATATGTAGCACTTTCACGGCTTGCATTCCTCTTGTCTCTAAGTAAAAAATCAACTTGACAAAAGATAATAAACTTCATTTCAGTAAAAGTAAAATTATTTCCGAAACAGTAAAGTCAAATTGCCCCTTCAGAGCTGGCGATCGAAATCTGCGTAGAGCAACTTTAATTACAGAGGGGTTGTCATACGGTAAGGTAATATCAGTTCTCTTAGCGTCTGTAAAGTGTATGTTGCTGTGCTGAGGATACAAGCAAGTTGTAAGGAATACAACTGAGGTAGGAAAAGCAGTGAAGTGTATTTTGTATGTGTTCACAATTTATAAATCGGACCCCTTATCCTCATCACGCTTTGGTAAAGGAGTTAGTCAAAGTTTTCAACTGCCTGAACAATAACGTAAATACCAGTTATGTTCCACACTGTCAGTGTAAGTTAAATGTATTTAGGATACGTTCAGTAATGTGTCTGTAAAGTGCAGAACAAACTCTAGTATTATTCTCCGTAAGCAAAAGCGTTAGAGGTGTTGGAAGCACTGTATGTCACAAACAGCGGTTTTCATGACAGCACACACGCAGATGAGCCACCAGCTGTCCTGTGACAGAAGCGGGAGATTAGTAACCGATCCAGCAAGCAACAGCTTGCAAGCTGGACTGTTGTATCCAGGAGTTAACGGTTTCACTCTGTGCAATGTTTAAACAGTGGTGCAAGTAAGAGCAAGTAACTCAAATCAGCTCATAGTCATTATTTTCGTAACGGAAATATTTAGTCCTTATTACGAAAGAATTATAGGTTCGATTGCACGCGTTCAACTTCGTAAGAATTTTACGGGCAAGTCAAACGGGAAATCGGTGCTTTCGATTATAGGCTGTAATCCACCATATGAACACCAAATTGATATTTAACGTGAAATATTACTGAAAATAACACACTTGTCACAGAGTACAAAGAAATAACGTTGTGACATAAGAAATCATAAGCACTGAATTTGCAAGCAGAAAGCACACATGTTCACACGAAACCTAAATCGTACTCTATACAGTCTTCACAGTTCGCTATTTCCATACATAAGGCGATGGAGGCGTGTTATTGAGGCAATTGGAGAGCAAAGGTTTGAATAGGAGACTTGGAGGAACATTTAAGAGGATTCTGTTGCAGTATCTCGGTGTCGATGGATCGTAGACCTGAGGTGACAGAAATCAGCTCGTTCTCTCTCGTTATAATGAACGCCCTCTCGATAACCCATCTCGGTTCGTCCACAGTCAAGCAAGTGACACAGTGTGTCTAATGAGAGTGTCTTTCGACAGGCACACGTGTCATGACACCGACCATGTTTTCTGTTTAATAATGCCATGCCCGCGACAGCCACTAGGAAGGTATCTTCTCTCTATCAGGTTAGTTTTGCCCGCTAATGAGAGAATGGAGCACCCTTAATCTTCACTGTTCGTATCAGAATGCGGGTGCTTCCTCTTCTTATGACTTAGCGTGTGCCGTTGCAGTCCTGTATAGAGTTCACAGGACCACAATTTACCATCCCTTTGATCTAAATGCCAAATTGAGGTGATTAGCATCTCCACGAGTCGTGCGAACACAGCTCCGGCAGTTAATGATGTGCTGCACTGTGTAATAGGTTGTCGCGCACCTATGTGAGTGCCTTTGATACGTGCACTGCTACCAGCCGTGAAGCACTGATTCTCGTTTGCACGTCTGTTTCGGGACCGCCCTCTTAAGGTGCGATTCAGAAAGCAGCGACAGGTGCCGACTATAATTATACACTGCAGACGGCAACTTTGTTGTTTCTAGTTGGTGTGTTACGGAACGCAGCGACAGACAAGCAAGCAGTGCAGTCGCTTTTTAAGAACTACGCGAGGCGAGATGTCTGGTAACTCCGCCGCGCTAATTTCGCTGTTGTCGTAAGAGGGAGAATATGACATTTTATTGTTACATAGCAGGAAAAGACGAAATCTGGTAATGCCTTTACAGAAAAGTAGAACAGTAGAAGGTAGTTACACAGAGTTGAGCAAAGAAACATTTGTTAACTGATGAAAATATATTCAAGAGTTGTTTTCCTTTAAATAAAAGACAGTTTAATTTCGTTCTCAGTTTTATTAAAGATGACATGAAACGACAGGACCTAAGAAATGTAATAAGGGCAGTAAAAATATTATATTTGACGTTGAGGTCTGTGTACAAAATTTTATACTCCTTTTGTACTTCCCAGACGTGGTAAGACATGCGTAGAAGTTCAAGGGCTGTTGGTATGACATGACTGTGGTGTGTTGTATTGTGCAACGATTATTGTATAATGAGAAACAATAATACTTTTTTTTTTGCTTTTACCTTATACACTGAAGAGCCAAAGATACTGGTACACCTGCCTAATGTCGTGTAGTGTCCCAGCGAGCACGCAGAAGTGCCGCAACACGACATTGCATGCACTCGACTAATGTCTGAAGTACTGCTGGAAGGAACTGACATCATGAATCCTGCACGGCTGGAGAGAGTACGACGGGGTGGAGATCTCTTCTGAATAGCACGTTGCAAGGCATCTCAGATATGCTCAATAATGTTCATGTCTGGGGAGTTTGGTGGCCGGCGGAAGTGTTTAAATTCAGAAGAATGTTCCTGGAGCCACTCTGTAGCAATTCTGGACGTGTGGGGTGTCGCATTGTCCTGCTGGAATTGCCCAAGTCCATCGGAATTCGCAATGGACATGAATGGATGTAGGTGATAAGACGTGATGCTTACGTACGTGTCACATGTCGTAGTCGTATCTAGAAGTATTAGGGGTCCCATATAACTCCAACTACACACGGCCTACACCACCACAGAGCCTCCACCAGCTTGAACAGTCTCCTGCTGACATGCAGGGTCCGTGGATTCATAAGGTTGTCTCCATACCCGTACACGTCCATCCCCTCGATACAATTTTAAACGAGATTTGTCAGATAAGGCAACATGTTTCCAGTCACCTACAGTCCAATGTCGGTATTGACAGGCCCAAGCGAGACCTAAAGCAGTGCATCGTGTAATCATCAATGGTACACGAGTGAATCTTCGGCTCCGAAAGCCTATATCGATGGTGTTTCGTTGAATGTGTCACACGCTGACACTTGCTGATGGTCCAGCACTGAAATCTACAGTAATTTGGAGAAAGGTTGCACTTCTGTCACGTTGAATGCTTGTCTTCAGTCGGCGTTGATCCCGTTCTTGCAGGATCTTTTTCCGGCCGCACCTATGTCGGAGATTTGATGTTTTACCGGATTCCTGGTATTTACGGTGCACTCGTAAAACGGTCGTACGGTAAAATCCCCACATCATCTCCACCTCGGAGATGCTGTCTCCCATCCCTCGTGCACCGACTATAACACCACGTGCAAACTCACTTAAATCTTGATAACGTGTCATTGTAGCAGCAGTGACCGACCTAACAACTGTGCAAGACACTTGTCATATAATTATAGGCATTGCCGACCGCAGCGTCGTATTCAGCCTGTTTACATATCTCTGTATTTGAATACGCACGCCTACACCAATTTCTTTGGCGATTCAGTGTAAACTGGAGGAAAACTACTTGCAACTGCACTGATGCGACAAAAAATAAGTCAGTATTGTCATCTGTGTGTTCCATAAGCTTTTTAATAAATTTTGCCTCCTTTCGTCCCTTTCTTTTCACATTTTTAACGTTACATCATCATTACTACGAACCTTACCGCATTTTCTTTCCTATACTGGTACACAACATTCATCGTTTGTTACCTCAGACGTTTCACCATTATTTCCTGTTGTATTTGTGTCTGCCACATCTTCTTCTTGTGATGCCGAAGTCTCCAGTTGACAAGTTTGATCTGAATTACCTTCTTGGCTTTCCTGTGTTGTTGGCTGCAATGATTTCACTGGAATATTTGTTCCTCCGTATCTGTGTTGTGGAACACCATCAAAGAACGACAGCTATTCACGTCGCTTTCTTTTTATATTTCCTGAGGCAGCTGAGGCTGTTCCTGATTTGATTTTCTTCTTAAAACTTTGGTAATCGACTCTTAAGATCTTCCACTTCTCCTTACGGTCATCACCTATAAAAGGAAACTGTATTTGTTACATTTTTTCGTTTGTTTCGGAGTTTTGCTACAGGTGAAAGCTTCTCTGCAAATGAAAACTGTATTGGTTACATGTTTTGCTTTGTTTCAGATTCTTGGCTACAGGTGAAAGCTCCCAGTACTTGTCATTTGCATATCGTATATCACCACGTTACATATTAAGAATTTTGAAATGTATATATTGATGCCTCCTGCTACTGAATCAGGTTTCGGACGTAATGAACAAGAATTTTGACATAAATGCGATGTAAATAATTTAGTCGGCCCTATAGATGGAAATCATGTTCCCATAAGAGCACCAGTGAAGAGGGAAGGCTCTTTTTTAGTTACAAAGATTTCTTTTCGATTGTTTGTTCGCTGCTATGGACGCATGTTGTAAATTCATTGGTGATGATGTCGGCGCTTACGGAAAAGAATCTGATAAGGAGATGTTGTAGAAAACATCTATATGGAAGAAAATGGCAGCAAAGAGGCTTAATATAAGTGTTTTACGGGCACAAATGTGACGTTACTCCTTTCCTGAATGGAGAGGAAGCATTTTCTGTCAGTAATTGAGTGGCGAAACTTTTTCGAGAAAAGTTCCTACATCACACCGTGAGAAACAAATCTACACTGACAGAAAGAAAATCGCAGCACAAAGATGGAGTTGTCTGCACAAACGTAAGTTGGTAGACGTGTTACTACATGTCAAAGATGATATCTATTCAGATTTCGCGCCAGTGGCGCTGGTAGCGGCTCTATGAGGATATAAATGAGGTTTGCTTTAAATACGTGCAGCAACGGTAGTGAGCGTTAACTACCTTTGAGACAGGACGTGGTGAGTTGACGTCAGTCAAGAATACCTATAAGGCGACAAAGACACAGTTATCAATACCTCATTCAGTTTGAACGAGTTCTTGTAATAGGAGTATGTGAAACTGGGTGTCGCTTCTGAAGTGTTGCAGAAAGACTTGGCAGGAATGCAGCCTCTGTACTTGAGTACTGGAAGCAGTGGACACGAAAATGTACGATCGCAAAAAGACCGGGCTCCGGGCGGCCATGTGGCACTACCGAGAGGAAAAACCATCGTGTTCGGCGTACGGAACTGGCTCATCGTACTGCTCCCACAGCACCAATTTGAGCAGCAGTTGGCACCACAGTGACACAACGAACTGTTACAAATCGGTTACTTCAGGGACAGGTTCGAGCCAGATGCCCCATAGCGCGTATTCCACTGACACCACACCACCTCCATTTGCGACTTACTTGCGTCAAGTGAGAGCTCATTGAAGCGCAGGTTGGAGCTCTGTTGTGTTTTCTGATGAAAGGTGGTTCCGCCTCGGTGGCAGTGATGGCTGTGTGTTGGTCAGAAGGAGGCCACTTGAAGGCCTGCAGCCCACCTGTCTGCGGGCCATACACACAGGATGTGCACCTAGACTTGCGGTCTGGGATGCAATTTCATATGACACTAGGACTACTCTCGAGGTTATCCCATGCACCCCGGCTGCAAATTTGTACGTCAGTCTGGCGATTCAACCTGTTGTGCTGACAGTCCCGAACACCTGTCCAGGAGGTGTTTTCCAAAAGGACAATACTCGCCCACATACCACTGTTGTAACTCAGCATACTCTATTGGGTGTCGACAACTTGTCTTGACCTGCTCGATCACCAGATCTGTCTCCAATGGAGCTCATATCAAATCGGGCACATATGAAACATCATCGGACAATTCGAGCGTCATACACCAACGACATTACCCGTACATGTGTTGACCGACCAAATGCAACAGACATCGAACTCCATCGCACAAGCATCCGGCACTTGCACAACACAATCCATGGACGTTTTGCATGCTTGCATTCAACTTTCTGGTGGCTACACTGGTTATTTATATGTCAGTATTTGACATTTGCAAGGACTTTTTGTTTTTCCATTAACCTGCGACTTGGAATGTCCATCACTTAAATATGTTATCTAGACAAAATGTACAGAGATTTCGTTACTCTACATTGATGATTTTTTGGTGTTGCGATTTTTTTCCGTCAGTTCATATTTATAGATTATAATACTAGGCGAGTGTGAGAAAACGCTTTTGGGCTGTTAAGCATAATTTTTAGAGTGCTTTATAGGCCTTTTGCTGTGGCACCTGACGTGGCTGATAACTTGATATTATCGCCAAGTTCTTCACACAATTTACTACGTGATGGGTATCTTGAAGAGAGAAGTATTCCATTTTGTAGTTGAAAAATTAACGAAGAAACCAGCCGAAACAAAAGACGTAACCTTTCCCGTTTTGGACTATCTTTGAGCAGCAATTGATTTGAAACTAGAGACAAACTTGAAGATCTTTTCTCCAGTGAATACAGGTCTGCGGCGTGGCAAAAGGCAGCCGTTAACAGTGGATTGTAAACAATCAGTGGCCTGTAAACAATGGTTTATATAAGACAAATATGTGTACGCTTGCCTTTTTAATATACTCATATAGTAAATGCCATAAAGAATACAAACATAAATCTATTTGTTAATAAATAACAGCTTTCTTGTTTTATTTAACTCCTGCCCTACAGTTTTCCAGGCGTTATCTTTCACTAAAACATTTCTGTATTCTTCATGTCCAGCGTCATATAATTCGGAATATTTTGCCACACTGTTAATTAACTTTTTTTCACCGGTGTCCGAGAAACTCGTTTTGACTGAATTGGGTATGTTCGGTCAGTAAAAGCAGTCTCCGGTCACTATGCAATGACACTACGGCACTACTGGTTCCTGGCCGTGTATGTGGACTGTCGCCGAAGGAGGAATGTCGCGGCAGGCGACGCTGTCGTCGCGTTCCACACGTCTTGCTTGAAAACAATGGGAACCAGTGCTGCGGCCGGTCAATGCAGTCTGTGGTCGTGCTGCGAATCGCAACTTCAGTCAGACAATCGTCAGGGTCCGCGCTTCTGTCAAATAGCGCAGCAGTTGTAGAAGTTTATGTGGTCCCTTCTGGCAACGGCGGACAAACGCCGACATCCCCAGTGGAAGTGTGAGATTAGCTGCAACCTATTCAGTTGCAACCGCCACCTGGAGCTCTCTTTGTGACCGCCCACGGCGCTCAGGTCTGGTCAGACGCTTTACAATACCGCCGTAGTAGATGCTCATCGGCCACGTAGCCAGCGTGAAAGCATTACTCGACTCGCCACATTTGCTTCCTTAGTGCTTTCCAACTTCATATGGCCATACGTGACACACAAAAAACAACCACAATAATACAGACATGAATATACAAAGATAGTCTTCCGCATCACTAGCTTTCCCCAGATTATTTAAAAAAAAATTAAGTTACCTGTATTAATGTACAATGGTTTTTATCAAACGAATGCATTTAGTATGAGTCCCTCATTGCAGACAGACGTGAAAATTAAAAGTGGCTCACATCACCCCACTAAAATACTATTCATAGCCCACACGATCCATCAACTGCATTTCCATCGATTATCTCACAACCATCTGATACACTCCAGCACGTGAGATTCATTTTTATGTGTGTGTGTGAATTCCTAAGGGACCAAACGGCTGAGATCATCGTTCCCTAGACTTACACACTACTTAAACTAAAGTATGCTAAGAACAACACACACATCCATACCCGAGGGAGGACTCGAACCTCCGGCAGGAGCATTCATTTTTATTCTGACTGAATATCACACCATTTCCCCAACCACATATGAAATCTCTAAAACACGCAGTCACATCCCATTAAATACCCTGTGGCATGTCTGACCACTATTATTGCTACACAGAACTCCTGCGTGGGTAAACAAAAACATCCAATACGTATCCATAAAATCTTGGTTTACAAGCCACGTCACTTCAAATAAAATAAAAACTTTACAAACTTTCGCACTCTTTCCGAGTCGAGTACTCAAGGCATACGAAACAAAGGGAACTTGAGAGGTCAGCCATGGCTGAAAATTGCCTAGAGAACGGACTTAAATACAGTCTGATAAGTTGGGGGTTTTTGCTCAAACATCATCATACAGGGATTCCGTTATAAAAGAGATGGCCGAAATTAAAATAAACAGCAACAATTTTAACTACGCACTTAGTAGAGCATGGGAACAGGATATGGGCGTCTAGAGGAAGGTGGTTGTTTGACGCTTGCAGGGGGAGGGAGCGGCAGTTTCAAAGCCGGTGGCGGCCCCTCACGCCACCTCACCTCTCGATTCCGCGACAGGAAGGAGCTGGTATGTGTTGCCCGACTTGCCTTTCGCGCTTGCAGCACTGCCGCCCATCCTGGAGGTTCCAAATGCCGATGTAGGCTGTGTAGAAGCGGAACACCGTACCAGCCCTAGCGGTCAGTGATTATAATTCCTAGTGACGATGACGGCGACAGCTATCGAATACTCGAATGTTTTATTCAAAGTGTCCAGATTTTATTGAAGCATGCCACCGTGAAAGACTGAAGACACATCTAACATTGCTGGTCTTATGTCATTAATTTTTTCGTATGTTTGCCATTCCGATCTCTTCTGTTTCCTGTAACTTAGGAATTCGTCTTATTGTTATTAATTTCTCTTATGTTTGCCGTTGCAATATATTCTGTTTCCTGTATCTTAGAAATCTCATTAACACATACACAAGACCTAAGAATCAAAGAAATTGTTCAGTAGATACCTAACTTATATACGAACAATTCACACATAAGAAAAGTATATACAGGGTGTTTCACTATATGTGTTTGCCTCTGTAAGTTACGAATTAATAGGCGACGGAAATATTTATTGCAGTGGGTCACCATAAGAAACGTTGCACTGTCTGAACCTAGTTTATTGAGTTATTATCCAAAGAGTTACAATAAAGAGATACAATTTTTAAATGGAACAATAGTTGTTTCTATCATGCACTCGAATCAGTAACACCAGCTGTGTATACATCAATTTAAATTACATCCCTATCGCTTTTAGTTTGGGAGCTACAACGCTTCAGAGTTTCAGGGGAAGATACCACACGCAGTACATAATACATGGCTGTGTGATGGGTGATGGATATTCTGGCGGTGGGAAGTTGATTTAAATGAGATGTTCAAATGTTTGTCCATGTTCCTGAATGCACAATGCAATGCGCCTTCTAAAGGGGCTGCGGACGAGATGTAACATCACCGGTGTCACGGAGCAACATGCGTCCTCGATGCGCCGTTTTAGATCATCTGGGGATGTGGACTCAGTGACATAAACACGATCCTTTAGATATCCCCACAGCTCATCGGGGAAGCTTCTCGTTCCGTGACACCGGCGACGTTACAACTCGGCCGCACCTCATTTAGAAGGCGCATTGCGTTATACGTAACGTGTGTGGTATCTGCTCCTGAAACTTTGAAGGGTTGTAGCTTCCAAACTAAAAGTAATAGGAATGTAATTTAAATTGATGTATACACAGCTGGTGTTACTGATTCCAGTGCATGATAGAAACAACTATTGTTCCATTTTAAAAATTTTATCTTTTTGCTGTAGCTCATTGGATAATAACACAATAAACTATGTTCATAGCTCCGCAGACAGTGTAACGTTTCTTATGGTGACCAACAACAATAAATATATCTGTCACCTATTAATTCGTAACTTACAGAGGCAAACACATTTAGTGAAACGCCCTGTATGTATCATATCTCACTAACTAACTTAAGTTTAACTTACCTTTTACTTACATGTTTACAACCAATGTACAAGGATAATCCTCCCTCTCGCTTACTCTTTCTTTACTATTTTGTTCCATCTACGGAGAGTTACAATTTTAGAAAACACTTTCACACCCACACACACATGGCTCTGAGCACTATGCGACTTAACTTCTGAGGTCATCAGTCGCCTAGAACTTAGAACTAATTAAACCTAACTAACCTAAGGACATCACACACATCCATGCCCAAGGCAGGATTCGAACCTGCGACCGTAGCGGTCGCTCGGTTCCAGACTGTAGCGCCTAGAACCGCACGGAAACTTCTGCCGGCCCCACACACACACCTGCATACTCTGACATATTTCATGCCTAAAGTTATATTTTAATTATGCCGCTGAAAAAGGTTCAACACATATTACTATGGTCATCTGTCCCTCTTGCTAGTAGATGATCGCATATCATCCCCGGCACTACAGAGAACGCCCAAACAATGTACTGACGTCAATGAAAACGTGTTATCACAAGGCTTTCAATCGTATTTACTCACCATACTTTCCAATCCACATATTGTTTGCTTACCAAAGAATCCTTAAGTGGCGGGATGGTAGCTGCAAAAAATGGTTCAAATGGCTCTGAGCACTATAGGACTCAACATCTGAGGTCGTAAGTCCCCTAGAACTTAGAACTACTTAAACCTAACTAACCTAAGGACATCACACACATCCATGCCCGAGGCAGGGTTCGAACCTTCGACCGTAGCAGTCCCGCGGTTCCGGACTGCAGCGCCAGAAGATGGTAGCTGCACACCCATATCTGCAGTCCAGTGGTCTTGCACATTTTAGTCTCCATAATCGTCAACGAACTAAGCTGATGGTGGTACACTTCACATCTTATGTAGGATTCAGGGTCTACGAGAACTAGTGGGTTTCTTCGTCTTTCTCAAGCTACTGTTTACTTCCTCGTTCCTCAATAAGTTGTAGTGTTCCCTGTACCAGCAAATCATATATCAAGTTCACAACAATGGCCATAGTTATCTTATTTCAGGCAGACAAAACCAATCATACATCATAAATTCCGCTTATGTAGGCACAGTCATCTCATTTCAGGCACTGCAGTCATCAATTCGAACTCAGAATAACATCCAAGCAAGTATAGATCACGTATAGCCCTTCTTGATTACTGCCCAACTATATGCAGTAACCAAGATTCCAAAAATCATCTCAAAACAATCTCTGCATGAAGTAAAATCAATCAATAGGACATAAACATAGCAAACAAAACTCTCAGAGTCGTCCTCATCAAGAAGAAATCAACCACCATCAAAATCACAATGTTATCCTCAAAAAGATGGAATAAAAAAACCACTCAAAATCCACTTCTATAGCCACCACATAAATAAACATTTAATACCGTCAAATTCTTATAAAGAAACTCTCATTCCGTAGAATTTCACTGGAAAAGTAAATCATCTCATGATCTCCAAAACCAATCCTTCCCTAAAATAGCGTTACAGAAATTCACGCAACATGAACCTGGAAACCAATTTATACATCAAATTTCTCAGTCACATGAACACATTCATCAGGAAACTCAAACTTATGAAACATTCTGACCTCTCACATGGCCACACACTTCCTTACAGGACGACTAAATTCACACCTTTTTCACATCAGGCATATCGATAGTAAAATGTTCGTTCTCGCTGACATAGAACAGAATAAGAACAGGAAACAGCACAGAAATGAAGATGAAATGAACTATGTTTCAACTATGGCCCTATGTTTGTCACGCCCATGTTATATAAGGCACATATATCCCCCTGAGTCTTTATACCAGTAACCAATTCTTATTTCCTGCTGGCTAAGTCTTCTCATCAAATAAATTACCCAGAAGTTTGTTGTTATCCCCGCACTCTAATGCATTCCAATCGTAAGTAGGCCTATACGGTGCTAGTATTAGCATATCTATGAAACCTCTCAAGTCTCGGCCCAGTGATGCAGGCACTTTTTAGTGGATTAAATTGCACGTCTGGACGTCATGCTCCCCATATTCTGAATCGTCACTATACACGTATTCCCATTCTTCGTCGTGGTCATCGTCTTTCCCCCTCTTCATTTTCCATTGATCATCTTATGGGTGCTTCGTTGCTTCCTCCAGCGAGAGTATTGTTCCTGGTCCGCCGCTCTAATTTTACCCCGTGGCGTAACCACAGTTCTGTTATCAGTCTCTATCTCTTGTCTGTACTGGTGCTGGTTTCCATAATCCGGCTGGCTTCATCCACATCTGTTCCAGTTTTGACTATGTGGTCCCTCCACGCGATGATTAGTCCCACCTTCGTAATGCTCGTAATTGTGTAGATTCCATTCATTCTGATGATAGAGTTGGTGTCGCCTATCAAATCCATCCCATTCTCGCTTTCATCCTCGCCGTGTATGGGTACGTGTGCTTTTCGTCTGCTATCCCGTTCTCGTTTCCCGAATCATGTGGATCTACCCCGCGACACTAATCATTCTTTTATTCCGTGGCTGTGGCGTAATTTTCTGTCTACCACCGTCATACGCTCGTAAAGTTCACGCTTCATCCCATGAAGCCGTCGATTAATTTCGTATGCCCTTCTTTAAACTTCACTGCTTGTATCTGTAATC
The DNA here is from genome assembly GCF_023864345.2 of Schistocerca serialis cubense. Taxonomy (NCBI): domain Eukaryota; kingdom Metazoa; phylum Arthropoda; class Insecta; order Orthoptera; family Acrididae; genus Schistocerca; species Schistocerca serialis. The sequence goes on along the minus strand of NC_064640.1, from coordinate 608,073,741 downwards.
ACTAATGCTTTCGCACTCTTGGCTAACCTACCTATCTCGCCTTCCAAACTGAAACAGTTCTACTCGGTGCTCAGTCTTAAGGATTCCAGCTTATCCTCTGATCCCGAAAGGGATATAGTGTAGATCGTTATCACGTCCTGTTCTTTTACCTGTTGCACCCGTACTGCTTGCTGTATTTTTTGCTCATACTCCTTATACTCTTCTATGAATTTGGCCTGTTTCGCTTGTCTCGTATCAATGCTTTGCTCTGCCCTTATAAATTTTGCTTCTTCTGTCAGAAATTCGTGCTTTACGTAAAAGCTATGGTCTGGAAGTGCTCGTCTAAGCTACGAGGGTGAGTCAAATGAAAACCTTAAATTTGTAATAACAAATCGAGGTTTCGCGCCGTTATCCTGTAAGTTGTTAAGCGTGCTACAAACAGTTTGCAGAATGGCCTGTAGGTGGCAGCATAGTGCAGATGCACACATACCGTCGCAGTATCAGTATAAAGATGGCCGTCCCACTTGCGACTTGCACCAGGGAAGAACAGCGTTATGATATTCGGTTTTTGCGTAGTGAAGGTGTGAACCCTATTGAAATTCACCGACGAATGAAAGTTCAGTACGATGATGCATGTTTCTCACAGCAGCAAGTCTACAAATGGAGTAGGAAGTTCGACATGGTGTGACTTCAGTGGAAGATGCTCCTCGTCCAGGTGAGACACAACGAGTTGAGACTCCACAGAACATTGCAGCAGTTGAAGCCATAGTGCAGGAAAACCGCTGAGTGACACTGAATGACATTGCAGCATGTTTACAGATTAGTCATGGGTCAGCACACCACATTGTGCATGATGTACTCCAGTTTCACAAAGTGTCTGCAAGATGGGTGCCACGGCAGCTGACTCCTGAAATGAGATAATGACGTGTTGATGCTTGTGAAGAACTTCTTCGGCGCATTGAACAAGAAGGTGATGGCTTCCTTGCAAAAATCGTTACTGGGGACGAAACCTGGGTTCACTTCCACCAACCGGAAACGAAGAGATCGAGCAAAGAATGGCGCAATTCCTCATCACCAAAACCATAGAAGTTTCTAACAGAACCATCAGCAGGGATTGTTATGCTGACTCTCTTTTGGGACGAAAGAGGCGTCATTTTGGAGCATTACATGCCTAGAGGGACCACTGTCACCAGTGCATCATACAAAGCTCTCCCAAAAAAATCATCTGCGGCCTGCAACCAAAGCAAAGCGACGTCAATTGCTGTCAGTAGGTGTCCTTTTGCAACATGACAATGCAAAGCCCCACACTGCCCATACAATAGTTGCAACAATCACAGACCCGCATTTTGAGTGTCTTCCTCATACACCATACTCACCAGACCTTGCCCCAAGTTATTTCAATATGTGTGGACCACTCAAAGACGCAATGGGAGGAAAGAAATTCCGTTCTGATGAAGAGGTGCGCCACGCGGTGCGTGAGTGGTTGCACGGACTACCAAAAGATTTTTCTAAAGGAATGTACGCACTTTGTAAGCGCTGGAGGACTTGCATTGAGCGTGGGGGAGATTATGTTGAAAAGTGATACAGCTTTGTACCACTTCTGCACAATAAATCATATCTTAAAAAATATTTAAGGTTTTGATTTGACTCACCCTCGTATTACGGATATTCTCGATTTTATTAGTAAGTTACTCTCCAGGTTCGCGGCGTTCCCTCGTGTATCTTTCTTGCACTTTATCAAACTTATTTAGCTTTTCGTTCTGACATTTTCTTTGTTTATCATCCTGTTACACGATAACGCCTGCGTCCACACTGACAATTGGGCGAAGGCTATGCTTCAGTAACATAGCTGGGAAACACCGCAATATCAGAAGAATGACGTGCATGGACGTTAGTTTCAGTTGGACGAGGAAGTGCAAGAATGAGAGAGGTTGATGACCCGTCAGCAGCTGACAGCGTTCTACGAAACAGGAATTGACCTTCTCGTCTCCCAGTGGGATAAATGTCCTAACGCATGTGGTGATTACTTTTGCTTGGAACCATTCCATGGTTCTATCGTGGTGGGTGTTCGGTTTTCATTTGACTGCCCCTCGTAACACAATATTCACTGTAATAAGCACCCACTCCTGTACCGTAAAAGAAATGAAATAACTAAAATATGTCATGAATACTGCTTTAACTATCATCCAAGGTTATCGTGACGTTCCTCAAGTTCACACGGTGCCAGTCTCAGTTAAATTCAGTCACCGAAGTGAGAACACTTACCAGCATTCACAGCACCAGTGTCGGAACCCCACTACCTCGAAAACATCGGCATCTCTTAGCAGTCTGCAACTCGCCAAAGATGGAGCGTCAATTATTCTTCGTTAGTATCTAATCGTGAATACCTTTCGCTGCAGCTCGGATCTCGAATATTTTCATCACCAAACTCGGATCCAGACTGCTTTCCGAACTTTTCGTCCCCCTAATTCTTGCGTCCCACTGAAAAACAAAACCCGTATCAGCCAACGAGGACTCGTAATTATTTGTTAACCTATCACAGAAAGGGAAATTGTTGCCAAAAATCCAATCCTCGCTTCTGATGAGTGCCAGAGAATTCCGCAGAAAAATACTGGCTGGCAGTCGCAAATCTAGTATTTTCATAAGGCTGCGAGACAAGAGGAAATGCTCGTACTTTCCCCTTCCACTCGGAATATTTTCGAAATATTGTAACTAGATAAGCGCACACATTACCGCTGTTCACAAGCAACCGCCGCTGGCACCGCCGATGCGGCGTGGACGGTAGCCCCCCGCCAATCGGACGGCTGCCTTCTCCAGCGCATTCCAGTGACATTTGAGCGTGTCGGACCACTGGCTTGCCTGAAAAGAGTTCGCAATGAGACCTTTAGACAGAGCGTAGCCCGGATATTTTAAGTGAGGGGAGTTTCTATTGTCTGCGGAATTTGCAGGCCGTCCTGCTTGCATTTACCTCTGCTCCGCTTAGACTTACATTGAAATAACTGGTGTAAATTGATTATAAACGACTTAAACCAGATCAGGAGGATTTCTCACTCAGTGTGCAAATAGTAGTACATTCCTTCGTTTATTAATCTATCTCTTTGTTATCCGTTGTATGACTGTATTTCCATATTAGCTGACTTGGGAAAGGAGTGTGAGCCTATATCGTTATTTGTTAATAATAAAAACCTAAAGAATACAACGACAAACTTCTTTCCGAGAGGCTGATAATACTTACAAAAAGACAGCAAGTGCCCAAAGCAAATGACCACTCAAGAAAGGCAGAAAGATATGTGAGGGAATTGAGAGATGTATCGCAATTCAAACTGTTATGCGAGTCTCTTGAGACAGTTCATGAGTTTCTGCATTCAAAGTAGGTAGATATTTACGAGTTTCGAATACACTCTCCTAGTTTTAATACTTGAGCATCGTGATGTAGGAGGCGATCACTTATTTTAGTTAACATCCAAATCTGAATTGAATTATAAAACATTAAGTTGTTGTCTACGAGGTTTTATTCTTTGAGTATTGTATGGATGGAAAGTTTAGTATCTGTATCAGACGGTGCGATAGAAGTTGATCCAATAATGAGTCTTTCATGGAGAACTGTTTAACGTCCATAAAAATTTAACTCATTTTCTATTAACAATTGCCGACCCTGAGAAAGGATTTCCGATTTTGTGATATATAAAAGTCTAGAACACCACGATTAAAGATCTCTCCTTGAAAATTCAGACATTCTGGTAGAGTTCTCAAATATGTATTCAACGAAATGTATGACTAGACATATACTCTGAATATGTCGTTACATCTGGCATAAGTGATTACATTTTCATCTCGACATAAATGTTTGAGTAAAATCATAAGTTATAAGACGAATGCTTCATAACAAGGTAGCTTTGTGATTTGACGTATGCAAGGCTCTTAGGATATAAGGTGCTCGCACGTTTGGAGAGTAGTTAAAGGGGTGGTGCCGAGGGGCAGATCTGTCATGACTGAAAGTAAGGAAGGAAGGTTAGGATTTGGCGTCTCGCCTACATCGAGGTCACTAGAGATTGAGCGTAAGTTCAGATTGCTACAAATAAGGGGAAGGAAATCGGCCGATTTCTTTTGGAAGATACCATCCCAGTCTTTGCCTGGAGCGATTTAGGGGGATAACGGAAAACCTAAATCGGGATGGTCAGACGCGGATTTGAACCGTCTTCCTTCTGAATGCGAATCAAATGTGCTAATCACTACGGCACGACGCTCGGTTGCCATGGCTGGAGGCAATGCTGCTCGAGTATGGGATTAGCGTAGCCCAAGCACAGCGGTGGTCTGTTCCATCGAGGCGTGGATGAGAGGCGAAGAATTCACGATTCATATCTACACACTTGGTCGCACATACGTGTACAATATATGAGGAGGCAGATTTTGATGCACACAAAGACGTAGAAACTCCTCCCTCGAAGCCATGTGGTCAGTGAGTCTGACTGATGAGCGGGAAACCAAGGGTCAGTTCTCGGTGAAGCCAAGAAGGATCTGGTGATAAGTAGCGGCCAGGGTCAGGGAAATCGCCAACGACCGAAAGAATGTTGAGCTGACCCCCCATGCATATATATGTAATATGTAATAATTTTTCGTTGTGTGTATATAAATGTGTGTATTGTTGTTATATTATTAGGTCACAGTATCAATTCAATATGTAACAAATGTACTTGAAACGTAATATGTCATTGTATATAATTTTGAATATTATTGACTAGTAGCCACAGTAGTAATTCAATAAGTATATGGTGTTAAAGAATTTATATTAATCATTTTAAGGGAACCATATTTAACTTTTGCAGGTGTAAAGTAAAGCATTGAAAATAAAGTAGAAATATGCTTATTTAAATGGAACTTTGTTTAACAACAGTAAATGTTTATGAAAGTTAAAAGGAAGTACCCTGTAGAATAGTTGAGAAATAGGCTAGTTACATAGTGGGGGAGAAAGGTTTCTTCATGTTTGTTTCACTTACACAATCATCCTAATTGTAATTACATCTTTAACTGAAAGAGAGTCAAGATAATAGAATTCAGCATTTTCTATTTCATCTCTGGTTCACTTCCATTACATAAATGTAAAGATATTCAAGAAGTTATGTTTGTACAATGATTTTTTAAGAATTTTATCTTATTAATTATAAAGTCTTTAAAGAAGTAAATTTTGAAGAACGACTGTAAAGCAGTTTAAATTTATAATTGTAAAGCCAGGCAAAGAGTTCATTTTTAGAACCAATGAGATTAAGTGTAGACATTTAGAATCGATCTGGACAATTTGTGAGTAGATGGTTGATACCAGATTAAATCGGTATGCAATTTTGAGCTGTACTTAATCAACGTTCAACCACTGATCACCCCAGCACAAAACTGAAGCGGAAGGGTGTGGATACATAAGGCGTCCGGATTTTGAACACCTTACATGTTGGGTGCCTCAGTTTTACATCTCGTTTGCAGTGTTGCAAGACACTGGTTTTGCAACATGGCGCAGGTTTTTGTGTGTATATTTCACTTGTTTGAGATTTAGTAGACGAGAGTGACAACAATAACTCCCTTACGTCAATTTGTATGTTTAAATTAGGTAGAAATAGGGTGGAAGCATCACTGGAGGGGAATCCAGTTTTAGTTAGCCATGCTGTGACACAATGTCCTGCAAAGCTGTAACTTAGTCAAGATCAAGCGCAGGTGACGGGCACGACAGAGAACTGGGGGAAGAACATTATATCATGTGAGCGGCACGTGTTGCAGCTTGGAAAATGGTGTACAGAAGGTTTCAGCAGAGTGCCCTTTACTGCCAGTGTACCTCTGACCCGTCTTCCCAGAACGGAACGTCTAGAGTGGAGCTAGCAACATGCCACCCGGACGGTGGGCCAATGTTCTTTTCACAGATGAATCCCTATTTGGTCCAGATTGTGATTCTCGTCGGATTTGCATCTGGAGAGGACGTCGAACACGATTTAGGGACCCAACCATTGTCGGAAGAGACTGATATCGAGGATGATCCCTAGTGGTGTGGGCAGGGATTATCTTGAGCACACGAACACCTCCTCATGAAATTATACGGTTAAATCGGCAAGTTTTAACTGCTGTCAGTATCGTGACGAGATCTTGGGACTTTATGTGCAATCCTGTGGGCCCAGACTTCGTATTGCTGGACGATAATACTCGACTTCATAGTGCACGTGTAGTTGAAGTTTTCTTGGAAACGGAGGATATTGCACGGAGGACGTGGCCTGCTCACTACCGAACAGCACGTCTGGGATGCACTAGGGACACAGGTTGCATCACACCAGCATCCACCAACCACTCTCCAAGACTTGCGAGCAGCTCTGCAACAAGAATTGGCGTTATTGCGTCAACATGAGATTGATGACATCATTCACAGCATGCCCCTCCGTTTGTCAGGCCTGTATTGCTGCCAGAGGTGGTTACACCCCATACTGAGAGCATTAACCAGCTGTCGGATGTGTGTGTAAATCCGTTATGCTGGAAAACACCAAAAATTTTGGCCTACCGTGGCAGTTGTCTACATTTTGTATTCATTATATTATTTGTACTTTACTATCATCTGCTTATACCGTTTTGTGGCAATATAAACGCAGCCTTGCAAAATTTCGGTTTATTGCTTTAATTTTGGACACAAGTGTAGCTTGTTTTTCCGCTTATGGAACGATAAACATTCACTGGTTCTGCGTATCGGCGATCCGACAGTTAGTTTGTTGGTTTGTGGAGGTACGTGGCGTTAGTTGTCTACGCAACGATAATATAATTCGGTTAAATAACGGGCCTATTATTTTCTTGCGCGGTGACAGAGTCCGATAGTAAGTCCAGATGGGTTCCACAGGATTTACATCAGGCGAATCTGATCGTCCTGACATCAAAGCGAGTTCACTATAATGCTCCCAATACCACTGTAACACAGTTCTGGCTCAGAGACACGGGCAATTATACTGCTGGAAAGTGACATCGCCGTAGGGGAAGTCATCAAGCATGAAGTCATGCAGGTGGTTCACAGTTGGCAGAGTGACTTCGATTGCTACCACAGCTCCCATGAAAGTGCAGGAAAATGTCTCCCACTGGATAGTACTGCCCCCAACAGTCTGTGTGGGTGGTGCGCTGCACGTTTCGAGCTGCCGTTCACCTCGATGACGGCCTTTGTGGAGACGACCATCGACCTAGTGTAGCAAAAAAGTGATTCACCCGAAGAGCCGACATGTTTCGATTAATCGACGGTCGCATCCCGATGGTTCTTTGCAGACTGCAGTCGTAACTGACGATGTCGTTGGGTCAACATGTGAACGCGTAGGGGTAGTCTGCTGTGGAGCTCCACGTCGAACAATGTACAACGAATGGTATGCTCCGAAACACTTATGTGTGCACCAGCATTGTGCTATTTCGGCAGAGATGCCCCAGATCACGATCTATCCTACTTTAGAGAGCAGCCCATGTTCTGTGAAGAGTCGTGGACGTCCAGTCACTTAGCGCCCAGTGGTAGTTTCACAGTCTTACCTCTTTCCATAAATGCTCACAACAGTGCACGTAAATATTCGTCCAGCTTCACCGTTTTCGAGATACTCGTTCACATGACCTCCGTAATAATAATATGCCCTTTGCCAAAGTTGCTTAATGGATTTCCCCATTTGCAGGCCATATCTTCGCTAGAGTGATACCCCGTCCGTGTCTGCTCCGCTTACATACCTTTATTACCATGTCACATGCCCTGAAAGCCACCAGGTGGCATCCAACGTCGCGGTGTGCAGTGGTCATAATGTTTTGCCTTATCAGTGTATGTCTCACCTCATACATTAGTTTTTCCTCTACATCACCTGTTGAAATACCGATTAGAGCATCCAAATATTTTTTCAGAATTAGATGAATATTCTCAATGTATTCTAGTAGAGGCCAAGTGTTCCTTTGTGCTTCATATTCTCCTTCCTGTCCATGCTAGGGAAATGTATACTGTCTGATTAAAAGTTCATGGACACCTGTATGTAATGCCGAAGCGACCGCAAGATGTCATACGATCTGCTAGTATAAAAGGAGACGGAGGCATTTGTGGTGCTAATAATACATGAAGTGACTGGCGGACACACCAGACGCGTCTGGCGAACGCGTGGCCCTCTTGCTACTGTCTTCGGGTTCTCCCTACGGAGTTTTCGTAGCATTTTGGTAGAATTGTCGTGTTCCGTGATAGTTCTGGGGCAAAGCTGACGTGTTTTCACCTGGCAGATTCGCATTTTGCGTATGTAGTATTAACGCTTGCTAGTATTCTGGCGCGAGTGGAGGCTTTGAGCAGGAGCCTTGAAGTTAATGTGGTCGATTAAGAGTCGCTTTTGCCGCGCCGTTATCTTTTCTTGCCGCCAGAGACCATCCTCCCCGTTTCATACAAGGTGTAGGGTATTTGAAGGCCAGGACCCGTTGCGCTGCACGGGTACCAGCCTCTGCTGAGGCCTTAGGTACTGACTTCGATGTGGATGCCTGCCGTATAGAGGCGAGGACCAAGCATTAGCCAGCGACCCCCGGTGGCGCCACAAAACGTCTGACAGCATGGCTTCGTCATTCATCGAGGGAATTCGCAACCACAGTCCTTTGCAGTACTCTCAAGATTGCACTCAACTTGAGTAGGGCGACAAAGAAAACACACTATTCCGAAAAGGCGATGTTGGCATCGGTACAAGAGGAGGCAGACAATTCCGTGGATGAGGACAGGCAGGTGATCGATGGGAGCTTGAAGGATAGGGAGGAAGAGGAAAACGGCAGAGAGGTGAATGTGGAAGTCAGTGTGCCGACTGCAATCTCATTTTCCACGCTGAAAGGTGAGGAAGAAGACGGAGAAGGGGAGATGCAGATAGTGAGACAGAAATAGGATGGGGTACTATCGATAATAGACTACCTGACCCAGGGGATTGCCGTTATAGTCAAAGAATTAAAGGTCGACTTAAGGCGGACAACCATCCGAGAACAACAAAGTTTTAGAGACAGACAATAAAAGACTACCTCAAAGTCAAGAGGAATTTAAAAGTGGGAGATGGAGTTCCAGTCGTACACTGTGGAACCAAAGCAGACGTAACGACTGGCAGGAAGGGTTCGAGGTCACGAGGGTGCACTAATTCCCGAAACCAACTCCGCACGGGGAACAGAAACGAAAGAACCAAACCTTCTTGCTTTCTTCCTAAACAATAACGAGTCGAAGAGAGTTTCGGTGTCACCTACGTTCTTGACTTTCTGCCAGAAAAATATAGCAAATCTGAAAATCCTAGTCGCTGTAACGTGCGCTGGCACACATGCGACTTAGGTATGCAACAATAAAAGGAAGACACATCTTATTTGTGCAAACTGCGAAGGCAAACATTTAGCAAATCACAGAAGCTGTGAAGCATATGACTGGTATGTAACCAAAGGCAACAGAAGACAGCCTCCACTGCCACTGACGCATTTGTCCAGCAAATTCGCCGAAAGGCATAGTTTCAGACCCAGCTATGGCAATTCCCAGCGCTTCCACCTTGACAGAATATGGGAGCCGCTTCCTTCCACACTACTGCCTCGTTACCCCTCGATCAGCACCGGAGACGGCTGGAAACCTACAGCAGTCTTACCTCTGTTCCATAATATAGTACCTTTCTCTACTCCTTACGCTAGACTGTAGCTTCTTGATGAATGACTTTGTATTCTATCTTATAGTCATCTATAGGTTTTAATCACCGAAATTTTATTCATTTACATTTAATTATAACAAATCTTACCAAGAGCGACACGTTTTCCATGCATCTTATATGTGCCGTTGCGTTAAAATGGTTTCCTCCGATAACAAACGAGTTATAACGCGATACGTTTCGCGTCGTTTTATTACATCTAATCGTACCAATAACCATTCGTTCACGGGATATTTAGTGTGCTGGTGCTTAGAAACGGCATATAGTCATGGGGTGTAAGACGTAACACACAGAACCAACTGAATATGTGTCTGTGTCTCTCTCTCTCTGTGTGTGTGTGTGTGTGTGTGTGTGTGTGTGTGTGTGTGTGTGTGTGTGTGTGTGAATTCCTAAAGAACAAAACTGCTGAGGTCATCGGTACCTAGACTTACACACTGCTTAAACTAACTTATGTGAAGAACAACACACACACCCATGCCCGAGGGAGGACTCGAACCTCCGGCGGGAGGGGCAGCGCAATCCGTGACAGGACGCCGTAAACCGCGCGGCCACTCCGCGCGGCACCGAATATGAGCTTCCACTGAGCACAGCAAGTAAAATATGGCGTTTTGCTTTCTATGCGCATCAAGCTCTCTGCTTACGACGTAGGGAGCGTTCTTGCTTCCTACTGGTTCTGCTTTACGTGTCACGTCGCCAAAATATCTCAGAACTTATTTTGTGTTTCGTGTGATGAAATAACCCCTCAACATAAAACAGCAGGAACTGACGTCCCAAAAGTCGTAGAGCGCCCCGTCAACGTTAGGTAAATCCTACCGTGTGCCGACGTATTTAGAGGCAGACGCCGATCTAGAACTTCAGTCCCGAACCGCACCAAAAGTAGCCGAAGTGTCGGTGAGTTGCGCAGTCGGGTGGCGCCCGCAGTCGAAGTCGAGCAGTGATGGCGTAGCAGACGGAATGTACACGGGGCGAAGTTTTCATGCATTTACACACTATATTTTAAATAATACGAAACCGAAATAGGCCACTGTTCATTTTCCTACGACTTAAGTAATCGATTCGCTGTTGTGATCAAACGAAACATCAGTTACCTCATCCCGATTTTTCAAGGAAGACATTGCTATTTTATGTCTCTCCGTTTGGTAAGGCTTGCGAACAGGATGCACAGGATAGCTCTTTTCTTCTATGTTGAAAACAGTCCCCGCTGTGGAATGATTTTCTTCTTCTGACATATTTCCTTTTTCAGAATGAAGGCGTATCACTCTGACTGCGAACTGTAGTTAACCTTTCTTTTACGTAAGTTTTTCGACAGCATCTAGTGCATTAGCTGTAGAGATCCCGTTGATTAATCCTAGCAGTTCAAAAGTGATTCAGTCCTTTCGTTCCTTACACGTGCGTTGTATACTCATTTGCGCCAGTACTTCTCTTTCGTTCAGGGCACAAATATCGCCGCTGACTACGACAAATGCATCATCAGTTTTGTTGGAGGCCGGAGGCTGAGAACGATTGGAAATCATTTAGCATACGCTGTGTATGTGCTTGCACACACTCGAATCAACACAGAAGCACGAATATCTGTGGATGCAAGTTTTTCAGTTTGGACACATCAGATTGCAGCTGTCATCCTGTCGATAGTCTTCGACGAAATAAACTTCCACGACTTCTGAGACAGATGGCACTCTGCAGCCACTGTCTTCCTTTACAATGAGGTTCTTGTTTATTTCTGCGCTCGAGATATGGCTGCAACGAATACCTTTCCTCTTGTTGGTGGGCTTTCCTTTCGTTATCCCTATAATCCGGTCCCACAATCTGCCTTTGACAAAAGACATACGAGCAAAAAGAGATTTATCAACATGTTTGTGACGCTTCCCCTCCAGACAGACGTATTTGAAAATGTGATAGATCTTTCAATATGAATATTCGAATTCAGCAATGTGCGTTTCGACATAGATCTTCAGGAAGTTGGTCCAAAACTCTGCTGCATCATAATCATTCTCTACTATTACAGCAGCCAGCATAATTTCAAATGCAGCAACATCCCTCTCCTCTAACAATGTACAAAAGATCTTGTATACTTTCATTTATTTCTCTCGGTCCCTTACTTGAATGTATATGTTTTTCCTCCAGGCTTTGTCTACGTGCCATGTGCAACAAGGCCTCCATTCTGGAGCTTTCGTTGAAACCTTCCACCCATTAAAGAAAGTTCCTGCGGTTTCTGACAAGAAAACTTTCGGTGAAATTTATCCAACCTCAGAGTTTACATAGTCGAAGAATTGGGGCAGCACTTGTTGACCGTTTGTTTGATACGAGGAAGTGACATGGAAATCTTTGCCTCGTATCATCCGACACAAGTAACGTCGTCAATTCAAATCATAATTGTTGTGTCCATGTGTCCCATCTGCACTAATACAGTCGTTCCCGCACTTCTTCAAAATTTCACCCTGCGCACTGTTCATTATAATTAAAACAAAACATGTGTTTTCAACTGCGGGTGTGACTACTTAAATGTGTCATGCGGTTTATAACAGAACACAAATGGGCTATGACCTTCATTAACTTCATGCGCCCACCACTCTACACTAGTAGCATCATTGTGATGCTCAGCCGTAGCGAAGCACAGGTTGTAGCAACGCTCTATGTTATAAGTGTTGCTCCGTTAAGAGGTGAATTCTTTCAAGTTAAGAGTCAGAAACCGAGTCTCGTACTTTATCTAGTATAGCGCCAAAAGAGATTTTATTTATGATAGCCACAGCTGCATTTCCATTTTTTGTTTCAGTCGGTCCCAAGTGACTCAAGTCGTGTGTGTTTCCAACGGGAATAGACACAAATGGGACATGGCATGAGTCATCTATGGGCTGGGTGACCTTTATTTTCGCAGGACATTGAGAAATTTTATTGCTGCCTTGCAATTAGAGCAGTGTAATGCCTTTGCTTGTGGACACAAAATTCGCTGATCGATGACATACCTAATAATGTTTTGTACCGTTGTCAGTAGCAGAATGTGGGCCACGACATTTTACAAACAACCCTAGTGTAGACTTATTAGTTTCCACTTCCCATTATTAAAAAGAATCAAATGATGAGAAGCGCAGTTCTTCGAACTTCACTCGTATAGCATGTGCTGATCCTAAATGGTCAGCATTATTGTACCCTGTAACAACTTCATAATTACATATGCTACATTTAACTGATCTTGTCTCAGTTGATGACTCACCGTGATGATCTCGCTGATATCATTCAAAATTGTACCCGTAACTGAAATTCCTGCCAAAGATATCACAGCCATATGTGAAAAATTCCTATCGCTTTAGACGAGGCGCGATATCGTTAAATTTCTCTGGAAACATGCTTCCGCAGATTTTTGTGTGGTAGTACCAGTTTCCATATTCCGAGCACTCAGAACGAAGCGAAATATTTATGTACCTGAAAGTAGCTCACAGGTATAATTTTAAATAAAGAAGTAGGTTGCATCATCATCATCATCATCATCACTTAAGAGTGATTATGTCTTTCAGCGTTCAGTCTGGAGCATAGTCCTCCCCCTTATAAAATTCCTCCATGATCCCCTATTCAGTGCTAACTTTTGTGCCTCTTCTGATGTTAAGCCTATTACTTCAAAATCATTCTTAACCGAATTCAGGTACCGTCTCCTTGGTCTACCCCGACACCTCCTAACCTCCACTGCTGAACCCAAGAGTCTCTTGGGTAACCTTGCTTCTCCCATGCGTGTAACATGACCCCACCATCTATGCCTGTTCGCCCTGACTGCTACATCTATAGAGTTCATTCCCAGTTTTTCTTTGATTTCCTCATTGTGGACACTCTCCTGCCATTGTTCCCATCTACTAGTACCTGCAATCATCCTAGCTACTTTCATATCCGTAACGTCAACCTTATTGATACGGTAACCTGAATCCACCCAGCTTTCGCTCCCATACAACAAAGTTGGTCGTACGATTAAACGGTGCACAGATAACTTTGTCTTGGTACTGACTTCCTTCTTGCAGAAGAGAGTAGATCGTAGCTGAGCGCTCACTGCATTAGCTTCGCTACACCTCGCTTCCAGTTCTTTCACTATGTTGCCATCCTGTGAGAATATGCATCCTAAGTACTTGAAATCGTCCACCTGTTCTAACTTGGTTCCTCCTATTTGGCACTCAGTCCGTTTATATCTCTTTCCCACTGACATTACGTTCGTTTTGGAGATGTTAATCTTCATACCATAGTCCTTACATTTCTGATCTAGCTCTGAAATATTACTTTGCAAACTTTCAATCGAATCTGCCATCACAACTAAGTCATCCACATATGCGAGACTGCTTATTTTGTGTTCACATATCTTAATCACATAGTCTATTGCTTTCAACATATGATTCATAAATAATATGAACAACAGTGGAGACAGGTTGCAGCCTTGTCTTACCCCTGAAACTACTCTGAACCATGAACTCAATTTACCGTCAACTCTAACTACTGCCTGACTATCTATGTAAAGACCTTTAATTGCCTGCAAAAGTTTGCCTCCTACTCCATAATCTCGTAGAACAGACAATAATTTCCTCCTAGGAACCCGGTCATATGCCTTTTCTAGATCTATAAAGCATAGATACAATTCCCTGTTCCACTCGTAACACTTCTCTATTATTTGCCATAAGCTAAAGATCTGGTCCTGACAACCTCTAAGAGGCCTAAAGCCACACTGATTTTCATCCAATTTGTCCTCAACTAATACTCGCACTTTCCTTTCAACAATACCTGAGAAGATTTTACCCACAACGCTGATTAAAAAGATGCCTCTGTAGTTGTTACAATCTTGTCTGTTTCCATGTTTAAAGATTGGTGTGATTACTGCTTTCGTCCAGTCTGATGGAACCTGTCCGACTCCCACGCCATTTCAGTTATCCTGTGTAGCCATTTAAGACCTGACATTCCACTGTATATTGATGAGTTCCGACTTAATTTCATCCACTCTGGCCGCTTCATTACACTGCAATCTATTGACCACTTTCTCCGCTTCCTCAAATGTGATCCTAATTCCATCATCATTCCTATCCCATTGTACATCGAAATCTGAAGCATTACTGATCGTATTTTCACCTACATTGATCAACTCTTCAAAATATTCCCTCCATCTGCCCAATGCATCAACAGGATTCACCAGCAGTTTTCCTGACATGTCCAAAATACTTGTCATTTCCTTCTTACCTCCCTTTCGAAGACTACTAATTACACTCCAGAATGGTTTTTCAGCAGCTTGACCCAAATTCTCCAACTTGTTTCCAAAGTCTTCCCAAGATTTCTTCTTGGATGCTGGAATTATCTACAGGGTTATTACAAATGATTGAAGCGATTTCACAGCTCTACAATAACTTTATTATTTGAGATATTTTCACAATGCTTTGCACACACATACAAAAACTCAAAAAGTTTTTTTAGGCATTCACAAATGTTCAATATGTGCCCCTTTAGTAATTCGGCAGACATCAAGCCGATAATCAAGTTCCTCCCACACTCGGCGCAGCATGTCCCCTTCAATGACTTCGAAAGCATCGTTGATGCGAGCTCGCAGTTCTGGCACGTTTCTTGGTAGAGGAGGTTTAAACACTGAATCTCTCACATAACCCCACAGAAAGAAATCGCATGGGGTTAAGTCGGGAGAGAGTGGAGGCCATGACATGAATTGCTGATCATGATCTCCACCACGACCGATCCATCGGTTTTCCAATCTCCTGTTTAAGAAATGCCGAACATCATGATGGAAGTGCGGTGGAGCACCATCCTGTTGAAAGATGAAGTCGGCGCTGTCGGTCTCCAGTTGTGACATGAGCCAATTTTCCAGCATGTTCAGATACACGTGTCCTGTAACGTTTTTTTCGCAGAAGAAAAAGGGGCCGTAAACTTTAAACCGTGAGATTGCACAAAACACGTTAACTTTTGGTGAAATGCGAATTTGCTGCACGAATGCGTGAGGATTCTCTACCGCCCAGATTCGCACATTGTGTCTGTTCACTTCACCATTAAGAAAAAATGTTGCTTCATCTCTGAAAACAAGTTTCGCACTGAACGCATCCTCTTCCATGAGCTGTTGCAACCGCGCCGAAAATTCAAAGCGTTTGACTTTGTCATCGGGTGTCAGGGCTTGTAGCAATTGTAAACGGTAAGGCTTCTGCTTTAGCCTTTTCCGTAAGATTTTCCAAACCGTCGGCTGTGGTACGTTTAGCTCCCCGCTTGCTTTATTCGTCGACTTCCGCGGGCTACGCGTGAAACTTGCCCGCACGCGTTCAACCCCGACCCGTTGATTTCCCCTTACAGTGGCATCCAGAAGCTTTAAACTGCGCATACCATCGCCGAATGGAGTTAGCAGTTGGCGGATCTTTGTTGAACTTCGTCCTGAAGTGTCGTTGCACTGTTATGACTGACTGATGTAAGTGCATTTCAAGCACGACATACGCTTTGTCGGCTTCTGTCGCCCTTCTGTCTCACAGCGCTCTCGAGCGCTCTGGCGGCAGAAACCTGAAGTGCGACTTCAGCCGAACAAAACTTTATGAGTTATTCTACGTATCTGTAGTGTGTCGTGACCATATGTCAATGAATGGAGCTACAGTGAATTTATGAAATCGCTTCAATCATTTGTAATAGCCCTGTATTTGGCATTGTTTCTTTCTTCAACATAACTTTCTCTGTCTACCTGAGTTCTAGTATGTAGCCATTTTTGATACGCCTTCTTTTTCCTTTTACAGGCTGCCTTGACTTTGTCACTCCGCAAGCTGTTTGCTGCATCCTACCTTTACACACTACTGTTTCAAGACATTCTATAGCCACTTCTAGTACTGTGTCCCTGTACCTTGTCCATTCCTTTTCCAGTGACTGTAATTAACTACATTCAACTACCTGGTACCTTTCTGAGATCACTGTTATGTACTTGCGCGTGATTTCCTTATCCTGAAGTTTCTCCGCTCTTATCCTCCTACATATGGACCTGACCTCCTGCACTTTCAGCCTCACAATACCAATTTCACTTCAGATTAAATAGTGATCAGTGTCATCAAAGAATCCCCTGAATACACGTGTGTCCCTCACAGCCATCCTGAATTCCCGATCTGTTATTATATAGTCAATGACAGATCTGGTTCCCCTCCCTTCCCAAGTATACCGGTGAATGTTATGTTTAAAAAAGGAGTTTGTGATTACTATGCCCATACTGGCACAGAAATTCAAGATTTGTTTCCCGTTCCTGTTGGCCTCCATATCCTCTCCAAATTTATGCATAACCTTTTCATACCCTTCTGTTCGATTTCCAATCCTGGCATTAAAATCACCCATGAGCAGAAGACTGTCCTTGTCCTTTACTCTAACAACTACATCACTGAGTGCGTCTTAAACCCTATCCATCTTATCTTGATCTGTCCCTTCACAATGCGATTATACTGACACAATCCTAATTTTCTTGCTAGACACTGTAAAATCTATCCACATCAGTCGTTCGTTTACATACCCTATTGCAACTACGCTGGGTACCAATTCTTTGCTGATGTAAAACTCTACACCCCATTGTGCTATTCCTGCTTTTTCTCCTTACAGGTAGACCTTGTATTCTCCCACTTCCTCTTCTTTCTCACCCTTTACCCATCACTAACAGCTAAAACGCCCAACTCCATCTTACTTGCAGCCTCTGCCAGCTCTACTTTCTTCCCAGAGTAGCCCCCATTGATATTAATAGCTCCCCATCTCATTACCATTCGTTTGACGAGTCCCTGGTTTGTCAATTAGAGGTGGGACTCCGTCATCTCCAAAGGTCCGAGGCATTTTGCTCTGATTGTTGCCAGCATCATATATAAAGTACCAGGGAAGCAGGTTGCTGGCCTTACTTGCCCCGGGTTCCATTGAGTTTACCCCTACCGGTTGAGGGACTAACCTGTGGATTTTGTAGTCTTTGCCGTCTGAGCACAAAGGTGACCACGACTCAAAAAAATGGTTCAAATGGCTCTGAGCACTATGGGACTTAACATCAGTTGTCATCAGTCCCCTATAACTTGAACTGCTTAAACCTAACTAACCTAAGGACAGTACACACATCCATGCCCTAGGCAGTATTCGAACCTGCGACCGTAGCGGTCACTCGGTTCCAGACTGTAGCGCCTAGAACCGCACGGCCACACCGGCCGGCTGACCACGACTCAGAATATGTCCGAGATGCGCAGCCTTATTCCAAAGTAACTGGTATCCCGACTGTCAGGACCACTTACTTGGTCACTCATACGTTGCCCTTGGTTCATGAACTAGGACATGACAACAGGAACCCACACCATGAACCACTGAAGTAGGTTGCATCAAAATTTAATTTATATAAACGTTTTGAATGAGGCACAGACCTTTAAGTTCACTCCCACATATCACGTAACATTAATCATACTCGTTCAATAAATGACGGTTGATAAGTGTCACAAAGAAACTTTCGTCAAGCTTTGTCCTAAATACAAGATATGTTTCAGCTTTTCCATTATGTAAATGTTGGTGCAGAATGTCCTCTTCTTTTTTATTTTCTTTTAGCAGTAAGCACAACTATAAACCACCATCACTAATTTGATAAACGTGTTCTACTTGCACAAATTGTCCACGACTGGGCTGAAGACTTCTTTCACGTGGCGTCGTCTTTAATGTTCTCCATACTGTAACGAGATGTCGCTTTCCTTCCACTTTAAAAACAATTTCGTAATTTTGCCCACATTTAGAATAACCGGTTTCTGAAACAGCCGATTTTCGGTTTTTATTCCTATGATTTCCTGTAGTAAACGTAGAAATTAAACAAACATTGAAAAATCTTGACTCTCTCAGTTGCAAGACACGTAGAATAAAAATATTGGATTAAAGAGGCCAATAAAAGAAACCTAGGCTGTCCACCATTCACTGCTTTTCTCGAAAATTGATAAGTGGTTCAAATGGCTCTGAGCACTATGGGACTTAACTACTGAGGTCATCAGTCCCCTAGAACTTAGAACTACTTAAACCTAACTAACCTAAGGACATCACACACATCCATGCCCGAGGCAGGATTCGAACCTGCTACCGTAGCCGTCACGCGGTTCCAAACTGACGCGCTTAGAACCGCACGGCCACACCGGCCGGCGATAGGTGGTTCACTACTATAAATAATCACCAGCGTTTTCCTATAGATTCTAATTTTATGAAACTCTCCTCAATAATTTTGTAATAGGGGGTCATACCACCATTTGGACATTACGAATAGTCATTGCCAAAGAGTGAAATCTGTGGCTGAATAACTTGTGTTAATTTGTCCGTTTTCAAGGGCTGCAAATAGATAAAGGCCTATTATTTACACACAGGTAGCAGAACATTTATTTTCTATTTCCGTTCTATATCATGAATGAACTGTTGTTAAGTTTTTAATTTATTACTGTTGTCTTATAGTTATGTGTTTTATTTAGCTGTTTGTCACAAAAATAATGAGGAGAGAGAGACACTGTCGTTTGAGAAAAGTCTTGGACACCATTACACTGCCATATTCCTAGCGTGCTAATTATAGGAATACGATAAAGGACATTAGGTCATATACGGGAGGGGTATTTATAGTCAGTCACTCGATATGGATGAGCTGTAGATGTCATGCTTCTGAATTTCTTTGTGTTGCCCATGTATGCCCTACATGGTTATTAATTTCCTCCTGTACGTCAGTGTGCTATTTATCTTGTTGTGATAGCCCTCCACCTGTTAGCCTTCTAACTAATGGAACCGTGTTGCCGGAACGTGATGGGATTTCGAGAGAATTAGTGGAGGTCTGCAACTTGGCTGGGAGGAGATCTCTTACTCGTCAAAATCAGGTGGATTCAACTGCTGTCTATCGAAGACTGTGCATACGGCAGGTAAGCGATACTGTGACGACTGGGGAGTTGAGAGGTGAGTTCTGTACCGTTTCTTCTAATAACTGCAGGATAACATATTACAGCCTTCAAATACATCTCGCGAAGTAACGGCAATGAGAAAATAATGGGCTAATACGAAGTTTTCTGGAGAGACAATCAGCAGCCGAAGTTCTGTGTCTTGTTTTCTCGATAAATAATGTGCCTATAAATGGTTGAACTGGCACCTTAACAGGTACACTTCGCAACCCATCGTACGATGTGAGGCGGAGGGCACCCAGTAGCACTACTAGTCATTCCCTTTCCTATTCCACTCGGAAACGCAGCGAGGGGAAAAGTCTACCTATAGGTATCTCTATGAGAGCTAACTTCCTACCTATATGAATCCCTATGACCGCTAATTTCCTGTATCTTATCTCCATCGTCCTTCTGCGAAATGTACATTGGCGGTCTTAGAATCCCTCTGTGGTCAGCTTCAAATGTAAGTTCTGCCTTACTTCCACCAGCATAATAAGACATCTGAGATACAGAACACAAATAGCGATGGAGGTCTTCAGCTATTTGACGATGGCTATCACCTATTTTGGTATCGGAGGAATTGTTTACCTAGCCTGTGGGAAGCCTCCAGAGACGTCACGGAAGCATCTCTAATGGTTCTCTGGCGGATGCAGTCCGAGACCAGGAAAAAAATTACTCACCATGTGAAGGGACCCTCACAATTAAATTAATAAATTAGCCTATCAGTTTGATATCAGTGACTTGCCACTCGGCGTGTGGATGCGAGGGTGAGAGTACCACACATATGACTAAAAAAAAATGGTTCAAATGGCTCTGAGCACTATGGGACTTAACATCTCTCGTCATCAGTCCCCTAGAACTTAGAACTAGTTAAACCTAACTAACCTAAGGACATCACACACATCCATGCCCGAGGCAGGATTCGAACCTGCGACCGTAGCAGTCGCGCGGTTCTGGACTGATCGCCTAGAACCGCTAGACCACCGCGGCCGGCATATGATTCAATAGTTGGAGCATCAATCGGACGTTTCTTCAGTGCGATGATATCTTTTAATGGATCATACACAGGGCAAGAGGACTGTCTTAAGAAATCAGCTATACTGTAGAATTTATAAAGTTATGTGCAGTATAAACCTCATATTTACAAATTGTCTGTGCTGTTACCTTAAGAGACTTCATATGTGGCGAGGTATTTGGTTATTGCCCGACCCTGGTAGCTGAGTGGTCAGCGGGACAGAATGTCATTCCTAATGGCCGGGGTCCGATCCCCGGCTGGGTCGGAGATTTTCTCCGCTCAGGGACTGGGTGTTCTGCTGTCATAATCATCGTCATTTCATCCGCATCGACGTTCAAGTTCCCGAAGTGGCGTCAAATCGAAAGGCTTGCACCCGGCGAACGGTCTACGCGACTGGAGACCCTAGTCACACGACATTTACATTTTTACATTTGGTTATTTTAAGAGAGTGTGTAACAACACCAACGTTTTACTATTGTACATATAATAATTTTTTCTTCTGATTTTCGATAAATTAGTGTAATCGATATTCTGATTTCATTTCTTTTCTTTTCATGTCATTGTGTTGAGGAAACTATAAACAACTTTCGATGTAAATATTAATGTTTATGTCAAATTGCAAGCAACATTATAACAAAATTGAAATGTAAGAAACATTGAAACTGTTGTAAGATGTTAAAGTTGTACTTGTGCGTCTGGTCCATACGTAGGCAATGTATTAGGATATGTAGAATGCAAAACCTCGGGTGAATACCCTGTCTGTAGGGGAGCGGTAAAAGGTGGATGGCAGGCGAGCGCGGGAAAATGCACACGGGCGCGGCACGGCATAACGTGCTCAGCAGTAGTAGTCGGAGTTGGGCATCGGTCTGAGCAACACGTTCTGGATCGAGGAGGCTCTCCTGGAAAACATGATTTCGTTGAGCCTCGGATGTGCCGTTTCCGACGCCTATACAGCATGGCAGTATTCCATTGGCACTAAATGGAAAAATATTGCGACGCTATGAAGAAGTAAAGTGCCGATACATCAAGAGCCATAGCTGTGCTTGTATGTGTGCTCTGCCCGCCAACCGCCACATCGATACGAACAGGTTGAAACTTTTAGTACTGTATTCGTGTGGACCAGTGTTACTTTTGTTCCTTACTGTTCAATAACAACTTAACTTTTACCAGAACTGTCCTATCATTTAATTATCCTAATCACTAACCTAGACAGGGTCCTTTCCACATGTTGTGCAATCCGAGTGTCCCGAGATGAAGGTTTAAAGTTTATGTCAATAATAATTACCTGCAGACCTATCTATGTTAGAATGATGTTTAAAAAACTTTGTTGTTAATGAATATATAGGTAAATAATATAGGTCTGACAAAGTTGGAAGATAATGTTGAAATTGGTTTAGTAATGAAGGCTAATTAATTTGAGACAAAAATAATGGTAGTTAAATGAGCAAGAAATAAGACAAAAAGAGTAGTAACTCATATATTGGAAATCTTGAGTACTTAACGATTTCGATAATCAAATATTTCAGTACAGTGATCATAACAGTTTCAGGATTCCCCCTCCCTTTTTCTTTTCTATTCATTTAAATTCAGAAATGTACTGAATTGATTTGACCAGCAAAGTTAAAGTCAATATAAAACCAAAATTTATTAGTGTTTTACTTTTTCAAAATTGACATTGTATGTGTGTTTCGAAAGTGCTATTTCTAGGGTAACCTATGCCCGATTTTAATCAGATCAATAGACAGTACGAAGTTTGTAGTAAACATTATAGTGTATTGTTGTGTAATTATGGCTTGTCCATATTAGTACAGAAAGTGAAATTATTAGTTCAGTAGATTTCCTGGTTCTAAAATTTGCCATAGTATGCAGTGTTGTTACGTGTTGTTTGGTATGAACGTACATCAACTTGTACTGGGAAGAAACTCAGTTAATGCCTAATTAGGCTGGCGACCGTATTATTAACAATTTGGTAGCATCTGCTGGGTTGTTTCTTGTCCGTTCTAAAGTGTAGTTGCACTTCAGACTTGCTTGACGTATCATTGTTGTTACTGAGTGGGTGAAAGTCTGATTTTGCCTCCATTCAGGTACACGCGGTCAACATATATACCAAAATCCTTTCTTATAAGGTGAAGCCCGGCAACTTACCATAGTACAAGCTTTAATAAGTATCGTGCGCAGTAGCGTAGTGTTACAAGTGTTCAAAACTAAGGAGGCATCCTGTGACATGGGTACAGCATGCTGTTGGCACTCCATCATGAGCCAAAAATGAGTTTAATATTCTAGTCCTGTGACGCAGGATGTGGCAGATAAGAAAAGATATCTTTCTACTTATGAGAGAATACTTAGAAGAATATATCCTATGGTATAGTGTTGTATAGGCTTTTCACAACAAGTAACGATACTTTTAGTGATGTGAAAATGTGTTTATGGTCAGATTTCTTCTATCTTCGAAAATGATTCATCTAAACAGAAGGAATTTACATTTCATGTGAGAAATTCGAGGTTTGTTGATAAACAACATCCCTATTTCGGTTCTCCGCCCCTGGTAGCTGAGAGGTCAGTGCGACGGAATGTCATACCTAACGGCCCGGATTCGATTCCTGGCAGGGTCGGAGATTTTCTCCGCTCATGGGCTGTTGTCCTTATCATCATCGTTTCATCCCCATCGACACGCAAGTCGTCGATGTGGTGTCAACTCGAAAGACATGCACCAGGCGAATGGTCTACCCGACAGGTGACCCTAGCCACATTGCAGTTCCATTTCCATTTAGGTTTTTTAAACTGAGAAGGGGCTGCAGTTAGCTCACTTTTGGGCCACATTGTAACGTGGCTAGTCAGTAGACTGGAGGTGACAGGAGATGTCTGGTCATTTTTTCTTTTTCATCTTGAGACACTGTCCAGGTAACACATAGACACTATATTTGTGAAACTTACCATATGATATATTTCCCACGTTTCCGTTGGCTAGGGTGTGACTTGCGTCTCATAAATTGGTATAAGTGTGTTTCATTCTCATATGAAATTGCCACAACAGTCCTGTATATGTGGCATGCTGTTCGATGTGAAGTGAGACTGTGGATTGCTGTTGTGATATTATTATCCATCTTCATATTCTTCCCAGCAGTGCGTATTCACTTTTAGATCAGTAGGCGGCTATTATCCTCTACTTCAGTGATAGCTTACAGTTCTATGAAACTTTTTGGCAGATTAAAACTGTGTGCCGGACCGAGACTTGAACTCGGGACCTTTGCCTTTTGCGGGCAAGTGCTCTACCATCTGAGCTATCCAGGCACGACTCACGACCCGTCCTCACAGCGTCAGTTCGGCCAGTACCTCGTCTCTTTCTACTGTTCTATCATTATTTCCCATACAGGGCTACTGGCTAGACTGGCTCGATCAACTCTAAAATGCTAGACTAATAGCGAAACTGCCCACTCCACGTTTATCAGTTATTGACAAATCTGGATGGAGCTAATGTCTAGTGCTTGACCAATAGCAAATCAGATTGTTTAAATAAACAATCTACCACATTGTGTACAAAGTAATAAATACTTACGTTCGTCCTATCTGCCAGTACAGCACAGATTGAATATTTTTCTCACCAGTTTCCAGATGGGAGAGAGGAGGGGAGGGGAGTGGTATGGGGTGGGGTGGGGTGGGGTGTGGTGGGGTGGCCTAAGAGATCTCTCTGGTGGTGGTGGTGGTGGTGGCAGTGGCAGTGGTGGTGGTAATGGTGTTGTGAACTGGGTCAGTAGGTCTGCAGACCTCAAAGTAAACACACCAAATTTGATATTCCCATCATTTCTTCTGGGACAGCCATCTTGGGTTACATCACAGGAAGGGAGAGGGAGGAGAGAGGACTGAGAGTTTCCCATCGGGGTCCATGTGCTATCTGGAAAAAACCCATGACTTCATCATTGGTTGGGGTAGGAAATTAATTGATCAATTAATTAATTTGCGTAACTCATTTGATGTCGTTATGATATCAAAATTGCTCCAGAACAGGCTTTGTCTCACTACTCTCCTGTACTATGTTCTGCATCCCTCCACACCATATATACATTCTCCAATGCAAGTGCTGCCACCTGCTTTCTGTGAGTGGTTATTGCATGTGGATGTCTAACATAGATGGAGATCACATATATGTGACTGGACCGTGTATATCTAGATGTAATTTTGCAAAATGATATGAAGTGAGTGATCAGTTAATGTCTGTTATGGAGAAGGCTAATGGTCGACTTGAGTTTACTGGGAGAATTCTAGGAAAGTGTAACTCATCTGTAAAGGGGACGTGATATAGAAACACTTGTGCAACCTATAATTGAGTACTGATCGGTTGGTTGGGATACTCACTGGGTCAGATTAAAGGAAAGCGTCAGAGCAATTTAGAGTGATATTGCTAGACTTGTTACTGGTAGGTTAGTTCAACACACTAGTGTTATGGAAATATTTCATGAACTCAAACGAGGATTCCTGAAGAGAAGACGACGTTCTTTATACGTAACAGTTTTTGTGAAAGTTTAGATAAGCAGCATTGGCGACAAAGTACAAACGATTTTATTGCCATCGACGTACATCTTGCGCAAATACTACGAAGGCAGGCTAAGAGGAATCAGAGTTTGTAAGAAGGCATAAAACAGCCGTTTCTCCTTCACTTCAATTGCGAGTGGAACAGAAAAGGAAATGACTAGTAATGATACAGAAAACCCTCCGCCACGTGCCGTATGGTGGTCCTCCGAATTTTATCAAATCCAAATGCAGAATACACCATCTGATCAAAACATCCCAACACCAGTAGGTGGACGTTAATATGAGATGTGTCAACCCTTCACCTTTGTGACGGCTTCGACTCCACTGAGGATACTTACAGTGAGTTGTCTGAATGGATGTGGAGGATAGCAGCCCATTCTACGTCAAGAGCCGATACTAGAGGAGATATCCCATTGTAGTTAACTCCCAAACCACAGTCACTGAGCTAGCTGGACTGCTGGCATTGAAATTTTCTTGATGGATTTGCTACTCAGATGACATTCAGCGACCAGTCTACGTTCGAAGTCACCTCTCTTCGTATATCTGATTTATTTTCTTCTGAAGCAACATAGGGCAGTGCCTCTCTGACTTCTAGCATGGCTTAAATGATGATAGAAAATGAGGGTCGCTATAGTTCAACAATGGTTCAAATGGCTCTGAGCACTATGGGACTTAACATCTGAGGTCGTCAGTCCCCTAGAACTTAGAACTACTTAAACCTAACTAACCTAAGGACGTCACACACATCCATACCCGAGGCAGGATTAGATGCTGCGACTGTAGCAGTCGCGCGGTTCCGTACTGAAGTGCCTAGAACCGCTCGGCCACAACGGCCGGCCGCTATAGTTCTGGATGATATTTTGTATGTACGACTTTCGTCTGTATAATGTTATTGCCTAAATCGTGAAACGTAAAGAGGGGTCCCTTATCTCAAGCGCTTGGATATTGAGTACCTAACTGATAAACGAGATGGTGTGTAGAAGTGGAAGTCTTCTCATAGAGAGATTCTGACTTATTTTTAATGTAATGAAAGATTTTGGTTCGCCTAAGTAGTCCCTAACATGCGTGTCTGGTGTGAACTGGTCGGCGTCGGCTATGGTACAGAGGATTCCATTCTGAACTGACTTTAACTTCTTGAGGTGAGATTAAGTTGCCATGGACCACACCTCTGATCCATAGAGAATCGTCGGAAGGATGACGAACCTGTGGAGCCGTAGTTTCGTCGTAGTTATTGACCCCCCACCCTTGAGGATCGGATACAGATTATTGAAAGAGTCACAACCCCTACTTCTGGCCCTAGAATCTGTCTGACAAAAGTGAGCCGCCTATCCGTAAAAAGGTTGAGATAGTTTGCTGAGTCGCCCCACAGTACTCTTATACCGCCCACACAAATCTGCCTCTCTAGTACAGTTAATTTTCTTGTGAAGAGGGTAGCAACACTTTTCTCTATGTTTATCTTTGTCTTCCAGACGTTACAACACTTGGTGAGGGCGTGGGAGGCGATAGGAGTAGGCTTCTCAGGAACGATTACCTTCAGTGAAGGATCACGCTCAACAATACGCCTCATTCTACTCCCTCTTTCGTATGCGGTATGGTAGCCCCAGTCAACATGTCTGGAGTTATGGTCTCCTGCTATTAGTACATTCTCGAAATACCCTGGTAAGTCCTGAAGGTCCTGTTCACTAATAAGTCTAACAGGTCGATTATATGTGGCAGCTATTTTACAGACGGTGTTCCCTATCTTTAGACCTTTACCGGCAGTCAAATTTGACATATCGACTGTCCGGTGAGGAACCTTTGGCTTCGCCATGACCTCGCAGTAGAGTGGACGGCGGTGACCCTGGATAGGTTGGTCGACAAAATGAACGGAGTAATAACTCATTTCAAATCGATCGGTCTGATTTAGATGCGTCTCTGAAATGTAGGTAACATCTAGAGCGTGCAAGTGTAGAAAATATTGTAGCTACTTAATTTTTTTCGGGAATACGAGCGGCATTGCTTCCAACAGAAATAGCTGTTGAGGAGCTCTTTGCCGTAGTATCAGTGTTTGTATCGGTGCTGGAATTTTCGTTATGGCAACAGTAATAAATTAAAAACTTCTGATATGTTGGGAAACAAATACCGTCTGCGTGTTACCATCAATCACATGTGGTGACGCCATTAAATATACATGTACTGTTCCTCTGGAGCAAGCGACCAGTGATCGAAGTCACTTCCACCGACCTGTGTAAAGTTTTAGCGCCTGTACTGGAGGAAGACCGTATTGACTATCAAGTCGCCCAATGTGGCGTCGCCTGAAATAAGACTTGCATCTCGGCGGCCGAAATTCGGCAGATGGCGCCTCCCAGCCAACAATGTTACACGATAATTTTATTTTTTGTGCAGAATCCTATGACGAAAACACCAGCTTTATACATCTATAGTGTTACGCTTTCTGGTGCAATATGGAATAATGTCTCTCCATTCAACAACACACTTGCGCTGGATTGTATGGAGATGTCTTTCACTGTCATATCTCGAAACAAGCCACATTTTCGAATCTATCTGCTAAGAGCCCCATATGATAAAACTCCAGCGTGGTTTAGACACCCTCTATGCGTCTTGTAACTGTTCCTCAGTCTCTGCCACGCCCTTCCAGCACCTTTGTCCATGTGATTGTTCGAATTTAAGTGGGAAGTGAGCAGAAGCTGGAGAGTGTTATATCCACCACCATCTGCAGCCCTTACAGAAACAGGTTGAGCTAAGCTAATGCGACAGGGGCCGTGTACTAACCACTCGGTGGAAATGGGAACATGTCGTAGTTCCACCAGATGTGTACAATGTGTAGGGCAAGAGCCAAACGAAGGTTTCTCCTGCAACACCAGGTAGTGAAAATGGTTCAAATGGCTCTGAGCACTATGGGACTCAACTGCTGTGGTCATAAGTCCCATAGAACTTAGAACTACTTAAACCTAACTAACCTAAGGACATCACACACATCCATGCCCGAGGCAGGATTCGAACCTGCGACCGCAGCGGCCATGCGGTTCCAGACTGTAGCGCCTTTAACCGCTCGGCCACTCCGGCCGGCACCAGGCAGTGAAAAGATACGAGTAGTATGAGCAGTTATTGTGGTGTTTCTTATTGTGAAAATTAAGAATACTACACATCATACGAAACTACTTGATTGAGAAGTAGCAGCTCCGGTCTCATAAACTGATATACGGCTGGAAGAGTGGTGTGCTCGTCACATGTCCCTCCATATCCGCATCCAGAGACGCCTATGGGCTGAGGACGATATGGGGGCCGGTCTGTACCGTTGGGCCTTCCAAAGCCAGTTCGGACGGAGTTAAGGTTTTTTTTTACGTCATACAGGAACTGGGAAAAGGACGAGGACTTAGCTACTGCATTGCGATGTGTCTCCAACCTACATACAGGTACGAAAGTCCAAAAGAGATCTGTGTCCCTCAGTGTGCATTCGTGTCTGTCACATAAAAATTCTCTCTATCCTCGTTATTTTGTACCATCCAACAGAGAAAAACTAAGAACTATTAAACTACGAACTACAAAACTACGTTACATCATCCAGTAGAGAACTCAGGATATTAGCACATCCATCTCTTCCGACATATCGAAAACAAATACCGGCTGTGTGCTGACATTGAGCATATGTGGCGATCCTATTAAATACACAGGTATTATTCCACTGGAGCAGGTGGCCAGTGATCGAATTCGCTTGCACAGACCAGTGTAAAGTTTCGTCACCCATAATGTGGGAGAACCATATTTCACGGGGCATCAATCACAGGAGGGTTTCCCTGTGTTGCTCCTTCATAAGCAGTTTGACAGATTGTTTTTTCTGCTGCAACATATAAAGGCAGCATGTGACTGCAGCTTTGTACAAAAAGTGATGTAGGGCAGGTTGATCAAAGACAAAGCTGGGAGATCTCTCAAACGCCTTTATCCTAAAAAGCTAGAATACTCTGTGACTCCCATCCACACAGGGAAAGATGGGCAATCGAAATCGATAATTACGCATTATGATCGAACAGCTAGAAAAATGTAGATAACCTAACTGCATTGGTCTAGGGTATGTCTTGTACACTTTGGTGCATATGTTTAACCATGAATGGACGTACTGCACAGTCATTTATGTATATTCGTAATCTAGTGCATGGTATACTTAAAGTAATGGAGGGATGGTTTAGCGATGATAGATAAATTGGTAAGCATGCTGTCATTCATTCGTTGGCGTTGAAATTACAGAAAAACTGGTAAAAATGCTAAAATTGATCACACTATCAACTGTGGCACTCATTACAGTACATTTTCGCATACCGCCAGTGTCTTTTCCATCCCATCCATCCACTCATACGCTGTTGATCACCACATAATGATTGACTGATACCACATGTTTAAGTTGGAGAGATTCTCGGTGTTATAACTACCTTCCAGGGGTAGCCAGCAATAAAACAGTGATCACGTACATGGAAGCAATATAAGGAATCAATTGAAATGAACACCGAGACATCTGCTACCCCATCAGTGTGGGAGATGAGGTTAGATGTAGCGGTCATCACCTTTGGACGGCTGTTTGGAAACGCTCCACAGTGCTGCAAACTCTTCCTGTTTCCATATGTTGCAATATCTTCCACATTTTTCCTCAATGAGAAACACTGCCTCTGCCTTGTATTTCAGCTATCCTGTGTGTGGCGGGAGCAGCATAGTTTGCACCAAGCAATGCCCAGCTCTCTGTTAGATCCAATGGAAACGTGTTAATGTCCGTTTAGCACCTGACACAGACCTCAACACTGTGGTTAAAACCAATATGTATGGCGGTATACAAATCAGCTTTTATATTTTACAGCAGAAAAAAACAATGTATGAATCTGCTTATGAAAGAGCAACAAAGGGAACCTCTTTTTATTTATTTATTTACATGTCAAGGTCCGAAGGACCAAATTGAGGAGCAAATCTCCAAGGTCATGGAACGTGTCAGTACATGAACTTACAACATAAAAGTAATAACAGATAAAAATAAATGTTCATGAACCTGAAAGAAAATCAGTCCATAAGTTCAAGCAAACGCTATCAGCAGTACAATTAAAATCAGCTTAATTTTTCAGGGAACTCCTCGACAGAATAGAAGGAGTGACCCATGAGGAAACTCTTCAGTTTCGATTTGAAAGCACGTGGATTACTACTAAGTTTTTTTAATTCGATTGGCAGCTTATTAAAAATGGATGCAGCAGTATACTGCACACCTTTTTGCACAAGAGTTAAGGAAGTCCGATCCAAATGGAGCTTTGATTTCTGCCGAGTATTAACCGAGTGAAAGCTGCTTATTGTTGGAAATAAACTAATATTGGTAACAAGAAACGACAATAAGGAACATACATATTGAGAGGCCAATGTCAAAATCCCCAGACTCGTGAACAGAGTTCGACAAGAGGTTCGTGAACTCACACCACTTATTGCCCGAACCGCCCGTTTCTGAGTCAAAAATATCGTCTCTAGAATGGGAAGAGTTACCCCAAAACATAACACCATACGACATAAGTGAATGAAAATAGGCAAAGTAGACTAATTTACGTGTCGAAGTATCACCCACTTTCGATACCGTTCGAATAATGAAAATGGCAGTATTAAGTCTTTGAACAAGATCCTGAACATGGGCTTTCCACGACAGCTTACTATCTATCTGAACATCTAGGAATTTGAACTGTTCAGTTTCACTAATCATATGCCCATTCTGTGAGATTAAAACGTCAGGTTTTGTTGAATTGTGTGTTAGAAACTGTAAAAACTGAGTCTTACTGTTATTTAACGTTAGTTTATTTTCTACAAGCCATGAACTGAGGTAATGTACTGCAATACTTGAAACCGAGTCAATGTTGCACACAACATCCTTTACTACCAAGCTAGTGTCATCAGCAAACAGAAAGATTGTCGAGTTACCCATAATACTAAAGGGCATATCATTTATATAAATAAGGAACAGGAGCGGCCCCAACACTGATCCCTGGGGCAACCCCCACTTGACAGTACCCCACTCAAATCCCACATCACAGCCGTTATCAACATTGTGAATAATGACCTTTTGCTGCCTGTTGCTAAAGTAAGAGGTGAACCAATTGTGAGCTACTCCCCTTACTTCGTAATGATCCAACTTCTGGAGCAATATTGTGAGATCAACACAGTCAAATGCCTTTGTTAAATCAAAAGATACGCCAAGCGTTCGAAACTTTTTGTTTAGTCCATCCAGTACCTCACAGAGAAAAGAGAATTGAGCATTTTCAGTTGTCAAACGACTTCTAAAGCCGAACTGTACATTTGATAGCAAATTGTGTGATATAAAATGATCAATTAACCTTACATACACAGCCTTTTCGATAACTTTTGCAAACACTGATGGCATATAAATAGGTCTAAAATTATCTTCATTATCCCTTTCTCCCTTTTTATAAAGCGGCTTTACTACTGAGTACTTTAATCGCTCAGGAAACTGACCATTCCTAAAGGAAAAATTGCAAATATGGCTATATACAGGGCTAACATGTGCAGCACAGTGCTTTAATATTCTACTAGACACTCCATCACAACCATGAGAGTCCTTAGTCTTCAGTGATTTAATTATTGACTCAATCTCCCTCTTGTCTGTATCACAGGGGAGTATTTCAGACGTTAATCTCGGAAAGGCATTTGCTAAGAAATTTATATGATTTCCTGTAGGAACTAAATTTTTATTTAATTCACCAGCAACGCTCAGAAAATGGTTGTTAAGTACTGTACATATATCTGATTTATCAGTAACAGAAATATTATTACTGCGAACTGACTTTGTATCATCAACCTTGTGCTGCTGACCAGACACTTCCTTCACAACTGACCATATGGCTCTAATTGTATCCTGTGAATTAGCTATTCTATTTGCATAGCACATACTGTTTGCCTTCCTAATAACATTTTTAAGCACCTTCCAATACTATTTGTAATGGGCTACCGTAGCTTGATTGTGACTACTTCTAACATTTTGATATAATTCCCGCTTTGTTCTACATGATATCCTTATCCCACTAGTCAGCCAAGCGGGCTGTCCATTACTGCTAGTACCCCGTTTAGAATGTTCTAATGGAAAGCAACTCTCAAAGAGCATGAGAAATGTGTTATGGATAGCATTGTATTTACCATCTATACTATTATCACTATAAACATCTTGCCACTCTTGTTCCTTGACAAGTTTTGAAAAACACTCTATTGCTGTTGGATTAACTTTCCTACATAGTTTGTAATTAAATACTATGTTGGTTTGAGAACAAAAACCCTTTAATGTTAAAATTTGTGCATCATGGTCTGAAAGGCCATTGACCCTTTCACTAACAGAATGCCCATCTAGTAATGAACAATGAATAAAAATATTGTCTATGACTGTGCTACTGTTCCCCTGAACTCACGAGGGCATAAGTCAGGGGAAAGCAGTAGGTGGTATAGCACTTAGCAGCCCCATCTGTCAAACAAATCAGTAACAGCTTGCACTGTACGTGCTTGAGCATTGTCCTGAAAAATGATGGTCAGGTCCTGCAGAAAGTGTCATCACTTCTATATCTAAGCTGGTCGTAGGTTGTGTTACAAAAATGAACAGCATAGAGACAGAAGTGATGACACTTTCTGCAGGACCTGACCATCATTTTGCAGGACAATGCTCAAGCATGTACAGTGCAAGCTGTTACTGATTTGTTTGACTGATGGGGCTGAAAATTGCTATACCATCTACTGCACTCCCCTAACTTAAGCCCTCGTGAGTTCAACTCGATTTCCAAACTGAAGGAAGCACTTCACGGTATTCGCTTCAGAACTTCTACAAATTCGTCGGGCAACAGACCGCACCTCTCGAACTATCAACACAACTGGCACTGCTAAGAGTATCCTACGACTTGCACATCGCTGGAAACGGATTATACAAAATGCTGGTGACTACTCTGAAGGTCAGTAAAACATTGAAACACGTATCTATATTGTAGAAGCTGAAAATAAATAGTTGCCACTATTAAAGTGCCAACCCTCGTATGTTAAAGCACTTTCCTGATAAATGTTTCTTCAACGTGACAATAAGTGCAATTCATTGCACGTTTCCTGTTTAAAAACAACAGTTTTCAGAAAGATGGTTGAATACTCTTGGGATACAAGTTTTACGACGGACAATTAATAATTTTCTATCTTCGGAAAATTTCGAGGCAAGTCGTTTCCTTGCGAACTGCGTAAGGTTGAAAGATAGTGCAGTTCTATCGATCCTTCGTTTTTCGAACCATACATTATTTTTATTTTATATAGTAATCACGTAAATCATAGCGCAGCGCCTATCATATTTTATTTTAACTATAGAAATTTAAAGACTCTGAGGCATAGGAAAGAGGAAATTTCGTACGTAAGTTTACCAACACAATGGCTGCAATTAAACTTGTCAGCTATTCTCCATAAACCACTTACGGGATTAGAACATCGATGGAGCTGTGCACCGAGATGTGGGCGCGCCAACTGCGCTGGCAGCCGCGTGACAGCGACCGGAGGAAACGTTGACAGGTAGCAGCTGGGCTGTGGGCTGGTCCCGTGGATCGAACGGTCGTAGTGCAGGTGGGGGTGTGGGGAGGGGGTGTTGAGGGGGGGGGGGGTGAAACCCACGCAGCTGTCCATCGACAGCGGCATGAATGCATGTCGAAATGTTTCTTCCGGACTATTCTTAACTACAGTAACTGAAATTAAATGGTCTCTCAGAGCACAAAACAACAGAAACAACAACTGCAAGGAAACATTGAGAGTGTTTAATCTTGTAAGTAAGTGGCGTACCCCTGCAAAAATTTATGTACAATTATTACGCCACACATAACAGTCTCTGTGGCGAGGGTAAAATTGCATTACTTTCAATATGGATGATTGTATGTGGTTTTTCACGCCTTATGGACATCTTTTACAATATTTTTTTCATATACCCAATTTGGGGAAATTACTTAGAGCCTGTTATAATGCCAATCAGCAGCGTGTGCTACGGAACGGGTTGAAATAGTTTAAATTTGCTTGCGAGTGATACAAAAGGCGTTACAAACGAAAAGCGAGTGAGCTGGCAGGTCAGGAGCCTCGGTGATAAACTCTCAACGCGAACTGTTGAAGAATATTCCATTGCACGTTAGTCACCTGATGTGTGTCTGAAACGAGATTATAATCATAACAAATGAAGGTGTCAGCAGTGGCTTGGGCATGGTATAAATAATGCTGTTATCCAAGGGCTGAAATATTGGTTCCTATATCCTCATCATTACGCGTGGGCAGCATGGCCTAATAACATCCACTGAAAAGAGTGTGATCGCTCAATCAGATATATAAGTGCAAGAAATTAAACCAGTGCACAGCTGTTGCTTCGAGTGCATACAACAATGGGGATGAGCAATAGCATTTTTTCCTGTAATTAAGAAATCTTGTACTTGCCAAATAATACGTCAGTGCCAGTCCCAAAAGCGCTGTAATTGTTTCTAAATGCTAGGAATGGCAAAACACGCCTTGCTATTGGCCAGAAAGAACTGGAAATCCAAATGAGTGCAATGAAAGAACTGTAACAGTCCAACACGACAACTCGTGATCATGGTTGTGGGTATAGCGAAGTTCTCCACAGTCGACGTAGCAATTATTCGTTTCAGACGTGAATTTAACGCAATAAAATGTTTTACTGAAAGTCAAGACGTGTGTATGGACGTGGTATTTAGCCAAAATTAGTGAGATTGAATAAAAGAGAGATAGGAGGTTCAGGTTAGGAACATGTCGTTGATGTGGTCTTCAGTACAGAGACTGGTTTGATGCAGTTCTCCATGCTAATCTATCCTGTGCAAGCTTCTGCAACTCCAAGTACCTACTGCAACCTACAACCCTGTCAATCTGCTTAGTCCATTCATCTCTTGGTCTCCCTCTACGATTTTTACCCTCCACGCTGTCCTCCAATACTAAATTGGTTATCCCTTGATGCCTCAGAACATGTCCTACCGACCGATCACTTCTAGTCAAGTTGTGCCACAAATTTCTCTTCCCCCCAATTCTATTCAGTACCTCCACATTAGTTACGTGATCTACCCATATAATCTTAAGCATTCTTCAGTAGGGCCACATTTCGAAAGCTTCTTGCCTAAATTGTTTATCATTCATTTTCCCTTCCATACATGGCTACACTCCATGAAAATACTGTGAGAAAGGACTTCTTGACACTCATATCTAGACTTGATGTTAACAAATTTACCTTCTTCAGAAATGCTTTTCTGGCTTTTGCCATGTCTACATTTTATATCCCCCCTACATTGAACACCATCAGTCATTTTGCTTCCCAAATAGCAAAACTCATCTACTACTTTAAGTGACTCATTTCATAATCTAATTCCCTCAGCATCACCCGATTTCATTCGACTATATTCCATTATCCTCGTTCTGCTTTTGTTGATGTTCATCTTATATCCTCCTTTCAAGATACTGCCCATTCCGTTCAAATGCTCGTCCAGATCCTC
This sequence comes from Schistocerca serialis cubense, assembly GCF_023864345.2. Classification (NCBI taxonomy): domain Eukaryota; kingdom Metazoa; phylum Arthropoda; class Insecta; order Orthoptera; family Acrididae; genus Schistocerca; species Schistocerca serialis. Next base: position 608,038,133 of record NC_064640.1, on the reverse strand, counting down.
TACTGTCTCTGACAGAATAGCAATGTCATCGGCAAACTTCAATGTTTTTATTTTTTTCTCCATGGATTTTAATTCCTACTCCAAATTTTTCTTTTTTTCCTTCACTGCTTGCTCAGTATACAGATTGAATAACTTTGGGGATAGGCTACAACCCTGTCTCTCTCCCATCCCAATCACTGCTTCCCTTTCACGCCCCTCGACCCTTATAACTGTTGTCTGGTTACTGTACAAATTGTAAGTAGTCTTTCGCTCCCTGTATTTGGCCCCCGACACCTTCAGAATTTGAAGGAGAGTCTTCCAGTCAACAGTGTCAAAAACTTTCTCTGCAAATGCTAGAAACGTAGATTTGCCTTTCCTTAACCTATCTTCTAAGATACGTCGTAGTGTCAGTATTGCCTCAAGTGTTGCAACATTTCTACGAAATCCAAACTGATCTTCCCCGAGGTCGGCTTCTACTATTTTTTTCCATTCGTCTATAAAGCATTCGTGTTAGTATTTTGCAGCCATGACTTATAAAACTGGTAGCTCGGTAATTTCATACCTGTCAACACCTGCTTTCTTTGTGATTGGAATTACTATATTTTTTTGAAGACAGAGTATTTCGCCTGTCTCATTCATCTTGCTCAACAGATGGTAGAGTTTTTTCAGGGCTATCAGTAGTTCTAATGGAATGTTGTCTACTCCCGGGGCCTTGTTTCGACTTAGGTCTTTCAGTGCTCTGTCAAATTCTTCACGCAGTATCATATCTCGCATTTCATCTTTATCAAACGTCCTCTTTCATTTCCATAGTATTGTCCACAAGTACATCGCCCTTGTATAGACCCTCTATATAATCCTTCCACCTTTCTGCTTTCCCTCTTTGGTTAGAACTGGTTTTTCATCTGAGCTCTTGATACTCACACAAGTGGTTCTCCTTTCTCCAAAGGTCTCTTTAATTTTCCTGTAGGCAGTATCTATCTCACCCCGGTGATATATGCCTCTACATCCTTACATTTGTCCTCTAGCCAACCCCACTTTGCCACTTTGCGCTTCCTGTCGATCACCTTTTTGGGACGTTTGTATTCCTTTTTGCCTGCTTCATTTACTGCATTTTTGTATTTTCTCCTTTCATCAATTAAGTTCAATATTTCTTCTGTTACCCAAGGATTTCTACTAGCCCTCTCCTTTTGACCAACTTGATCCTCTGCTGCCTTCACTATTTGATCTCTCAAAGCTACCCACTCTTCCTCTTATTACTTTTCGTATTATCAAATTTCAGTGCTCCATGACTATTAAATTTTGGTCTCCCTTCACTATCTGAATAATTTTACCCAAGAGGACGCCATCATCATTTAACCATACAGTGAAGCTGCGTGCCCTCGGGAAAAATTACGGCTGTAGTTTCCCCTTGCTTTCAGCCGTTCGCAGTACCAGCACAGCAAGGCAATTTTGATTAATGTTACTAGGCCAGGTCAGTCAATCATTCAGACTGTTGCCTCTGCAACTACTGAAAAGGCTGCTGCCCCTCTTCAGGAACCACACATTTGTCTGGCCTCTTAACAGGTACCCCTCCATTGTGGTTGCACCTACGGTACGGCTATCTGTATTGCTGGGGCACACAAGCCTCCCCATCAACGGGAAGGCCCATGGTTGATTGAGGGGGGGGGGGGGCGATAGGTACATAAGTTCATCAATTCTGTGATTCTACAATCTGTGAAACCCGAACCCGAAATGTTCTGTGACTCTGACCATCTGTGCAACCAGAAATGCAGAAAAAAAATCCAGTGTACTGACCATTTACGTAGGGCTACCAGAGTTGTAGCAGACGGGAACCAGAGGTTAACGCAAGAGATGCGGTTCGTGGTTCGTGATAACGATCGATAAATAGTGACAAGCACCTATGAATAAAGTGTTACAGAGTGGTAAGATATACTGTGGAGCTATGGGCAAGTTATATAAGTTAGATACCGAAACTGAAGCTGTCAGTAACATGCAATGAGGAGGACGGCAGATTTTTGCTAATTGTGTAATGTTGACCTCTCGGGTAAATATGGATGTTTCTGAGGAAGTGGAATTGAGACATTTAATTCGTTCGGCACAATGTCGGGATTTGTCAAGCATACATACCAGAAACAGGTGATTATAACGTAGCTTCGATGTATAACCAAAATTTCACTCTCGACAACAGAGGATGGATGTAGAATGTTCCTCGCAAAGAGGAAAGAAATATTCGATGAGATTTCGGTATTACAACCGGATCATGTTGACTTCTTGGCACGATATTTCGGCTGGCAATCGTCCAGTCATCTTCAGCTGAGTGTCCGTCACTGGAGACTGCAAGTTTTTCTTTCCTTTATTGTAATTTCATTCCCCTGCCTCACGTGGGAAGGGGAGGCTGGCAGCGGAATAGACCCCACTCTTCAGCCAATTGGCTTTACAAAAATACAGAAGGGTGATTACATAAAAAGGAGGGATAAAAAGGGGGACATAAAAAACACAGTAAATGGAGGTGATGGGAGTTAAAATATGCACTAAGATTGGGACATCCATTCGGGGGACAGTTAAAAAGTCGACATAAAGTTAAAAGAACACAGCTGGCAATTCAAAGTGCACTTAAAAACCACTGGAGGCAAACACAAGTTAAAAGTCGGCCACAGGATAAAAATCACACGGAGCAAGACACTTGAAAGAATCACTGGAAACGATGGGGCACTGATGAAGAATAAAAACCACTGGTAGGGACCATCCGAGGGACTTGAGGACGGAGAGGAGGGAAAAAGAGTGGAGGGAGACTGCAAGTGACCGGCGTCGACTTTATAGCAAAAAATTAGCAAGGAAACGCATGCCCATTGGCGGGCGTCAGAGGAGCGTCCACAACCGAAATCCGTGCCCTCTGGAAATACTGTTCTATCTGTGGCTTGCAGGCTCATTCGCAAAGGTGAAAACTACATGTCCGCCCTCTGTCGGAAAGCGCGCTCGCGTCGCTAAACACAGACGTCAGATGTCGCCAGACGTGTCATTATGAGTAAACTGTCTTTTCTCGTTAGACATTAGAGGGATCATCGGATCCCAAGCCTTGTCCAAATGATTCGGCAGAACTTAAACCGAGAGTCTTCTGGCGATATGTAGATCACACTTTTGTAGTGTGACCCTAGGTGAAGAAGAACTGTCACGTTTCTTGCAACATCTGAATGTAATCCACAAGAACATCCAGTTTGCAATGGAAGTAGAGAAGGATGGTTGCTTGCCGTTTTTAGACGTCTTGGTTACTAGGAGAGTGGATGGGTCATTAGGGCGTTCTGGGTACCGTAATCCTACACATACGGACCTTTACCTGCAAGTGTCAAGTTGCCGTACCCTTCACAAGCCACCGGCGTCCTTAGAACGTTGGTGCACTGGGCTCATGTTGACCTGATGGAGACAGCTTTAAAAAGGAGCTGGAACTTCTAGAGTCAGTGTTCAGAGGTAATGGTTACTCTCCACATCAGATTAGAACAGAACTAAGAAGGAAGAAAGGTGACCAGCCACAGCATCAAGAAGATAATTAACTGTTCCAGTCCAGGGCGATCCTTCCATAAGTCGACAACCTTTCATCTGAAGTTGGCAAGATCTGAAGAAAACATCAAGTTAAAATAATCTTCCGGCCACTGGTGAAGATAAGTACCCTTCTTGGTTCGGTATAAGACGATCTGTTTCTGTGGAAGGCCAGGATCTATAAAATTCCGTGCCACTGTAGCAAAGCACATTGGACAGACAACACTCACAGTACATGAAAGGTGCGTTGAACATGATCGCCTCACTCGCCTTTCGCAGCCCAGTAAGTCGGCCGTAGCTGAGCATTGTATTACCAGAGGATACGCTATGGATTTTTCTGCCACGAAAATCTTGGTCCCGGCGATAACTTTTTGGGATTCAGTAATTAAAGAATCTGTGGAGATACGTGTAGCATAAAATCTTATAGATCGTGATGGCGATTTTCAACTGGACAAGGTTTGGGACCTGGTGATCTTTCTAATTTTTCCGGGAGGAGACCGTTTATTCATAATGGCACGTTTGGCGACATCTGACATCTGTTTTTAGTGACGCGAGCACGCATTCTGACAGAGGACGGACATGTAGTTTTCACCTCTATGCATACTCCTGCTCGTCACAGACAGAACACTATTTCCAGAGGGCGCGGATTTCAATAGAGGACACTATTGTGACGGTTGCCAATGAACATGCGTTCCCACCCTAATTTTTTGCTATAAAGCCGACGTCAGGAACTTGCAGTCTCCGCATCACCTCACCTGCTTCCCTCATCTCCACTCCATCCAATCCAAAGCCCACAACCAACTCTGTCTCCTTAAACTCCTCCCTGGTGGGACTTGTGTGTTGAACCCCTCTACCATCCTCCACACCTACTAATCCTTGATCGGTCCCATCTTCAGTTATGCCAGTCCTGCCTGGATTTCCCTCCAGATCCTTGAGGACCATGCACTCTGCCTCGCTTTCTGTATATATCTCCAATCCCCCCACATGGAACCTCTAAGACCTGATTCCTTTCCCCCATCTGCTCCTTTTACTCGAACATACCTGAGTCCTCTACACCTCCTGCCACCTTGATCCCTGCCATCCCCTGGTTGCTCGTCTCCTAACCCCTGACCACTGCCATGCCTTCACTGTTGTGTCCTCCCTGCCCTCCACCTCTAAACCCTTCATCTTCTTTCCCAAGATGGCTTCAGTCAACTCCCCCCCCCCCCCCCCAGACTTTGCCCTGTCTCCCTCCATTTATCAGTCCTATCAACTCTGATTCTCACGTACCCCTCCCTACCTCTGTCCTTTTCCCGGGCTCCCTCTTCCCCCCCTTCCATCCTGTTCTTCCCCGCCTACCCTCTCTTTGGCTCTAACCACTCCCCTGAGTCCTTTTGCTTTCTCCTCCTCTGCCTTCCCCACTCCTTCTTGCATCCGCTCTGAACCCCTGCCCCCCCCCCCCCCTTTTATGTGTCCTCTCCCTCCGTCAGCACTCTTACCTTTTGCTTTTCCTCTCCTCCCCCCTTTTCTCCTATTCTTCCCTTCCCCTGCCCCGATCCTCCCCCCCCCCCCAACTGCCTCAGGTTGTGGTGTGTCATCTCTGTGTCTACTCTACAGTGCACTGTTTAAGTGAGTGTTCAATGTTGTGTATCCCCATTTTTAAGTGTTGTGAACAGAACCCATACTGTGGTTAAATATGATTTTTTATCTCTTGCGAACAGAAACCAGACTGTCGCTGTATATTTTAATTTTGCCTGACTACTTACTGTGTGTCTTACTTAGCATCACCAACCCTTTGTTTTTATATTTTAACTTCCACAATTTTGCGCCATTTTACAGTTTTAAAAAGTCACCGTTTTATCGCCTGTTTTTATTTTTTGTTATCTTCTCATTATGTTTTTAACTCTTCTGTCGGCTGAAGAGCGGCATATTAAGCTGCTGGCAGCCCGCCCCCGCCCACCCCCCACCCGACCTGGAGGAATAGAAATTCAATAAAGGGAAGAAAAAACTTGCTGTCTCCACTGACAGATACTCACCTGAAGATGGCTGGCCGATTGCCAGACGAAATATCGTGGCAAGAAGCCCCAAAATCACATCGAACATTCAGTAAACTGGTAATACTTCAAGAATCACAGGAAAGAAATATCTCAAGATGTGACAACAGTATATGACAATATGTGCAGTAGTATTACTAATTTGAAATCCAAGTACATAAGTAAGTATCTGTTCCCAAGTGCAAACTTCACATCGTCAAAATCACTAAACAAAAATACTTCAACAACCGGGCAACTGACCTAACAAAGCACCTAGGAAATATGAACATGACAAAGCTTTGAGTCCAATAATGTCTCAAAGGGACTTCCATTGGTGGAACAAACAACCAGAAAAAAAGTAAGGGCTACTGGCTATGGGTACGATGGTAGACAATCTCAACAGCAAAATGTCGTAAACATGGGAGTAAGAGAAAACATACAAAAATAAATATTAAAACTAAGATAATTAACATAAACTTTTCCGTAAATGGTGGGCAACAAAGTCAAACACGAAATATCAGTACTTAAACTAACATGCAAATCATAGCAAACAGCGAGGCAAGTGTAAATGTTACAAACCACAGTGAGTGAAACAGAGATGAGAGACTCATACCGCAACAGTAGACATTTACCACAAATCACAGTAAATTATGTCACAGTAACTATGGCGAAAAGGTAAAAAGTGAAAAGTGAAAAGTATGAGTCTGGCAATGTTGGAATCGCAGGTGCGTCGCTACAAAATTTCAAACGTGGAGATAGTGTTGCGAAATGTATTCTTGCTGCCCAGTTTCATGTCGTTCCGATCAAATTCTAAGTACATTGGCAAATCTATTACGTTACGGTTACAGCGTGGTGGGAAGACGCATAATGAAGTACTTGCGAAGTGTAGTCATACCGTCGACAACGTTGTTATCGAACTACCTGGAGATAGAATATCTCGATTTTACAGGCCATGGAGACGAAAGCAGGCAGCAAACTCTCTCGCAGACGTAGTATTTACAAATGAAAACGTGAGAGCTTTTTCGTAACATATAAAAGGCAGTAAGATATCCATTTTCAGATATTTCCATGTTGTGGCTAGTTGCTGTAGGATGCACCAGTGTAGGTTCAATAAGTACTGATGTAACAGTTAAGTTTCGGCTGGCAACAGAACTGAAAACTCTCTCATAACAATCGTAAAGTGTCAGTGTCAAAGCAGCAATTTAAACGTAGCGGTTCGTTCTGGAAGTATTAGAAGTAATAATAATATAGTGGTGTTCAGATAACTGCAAAATAATTCTAAGTATTTGTAGAATAGTGGTATTAATAATTTTCTATGTTATGATATTAAAATGCGGTATTAATGTAATTTATTAGGCGTACGCGTCGCTTGATATTGTGGGCGGTTGTTAGCAGTACGGCGTCGGCGGCCGGAGACAGAAACAGCAGACTCAGTGCTCTAGTAGAAGCGGTGGGCAAGATCCACACACAGCGCTGCCACTCGGGCTCCACTACAGCTGTATGCTTTTATCTGTGTGGTCTGAAATTTCTTGTACAAAATCGACAGTGTCAACAAACACCGGACCTCTTGTGACTTTGCCCACGGATAAGTTTAAAGTCGAAGACGTAAATGATTTCTTGTTGAAATCGAAAAACAAAGTCTAACGGAAACTGATGTGGAGATATACACTCATCAAAAAAAGTTTTGCATTACCTCGGTTCCGAGAGGTATGGAACCAGTACAGACAATTGCAAGAGAGATCAACATAAACATAATTTCCGCCCTATTTATTGCTCATGAAAACCACACATTGCATGTTGTACCACCACACAGCGAGACCTTCTGAGGTAGTGGTCCAGATTGCTGTGCACACCTGTACCTCTAATGCACAGTAGCACGTCCTCTTGCACTGATGAATGCCTGTATTCGTCGTGCCATAGTATCCACAAGTTCATCAAGGTGCTGTTGGTCAATATTGTCCCACTCCTCTACTGCGATTCAGTGTAGATCCCTCAGAGTGGTTGGTGGGTCACGTCGTCCATAAACAGTTCTTTTCAATCTATCCCAGGAATGTTGGATAGGGTTCATGCCCGTAGAACATGCTTGCCACTCTAGTCGAGCGATGCCGTTATCCTGAAGGAAGTCATTCACAAGATGTACACGATGGGGCACGAATTGTCGTCCATGAAGACAAATGCCTCGCCAATATCCTGCCGATATGGTTGCACCATCGATCGGAGGATGGCATTCACGTATGGTACAGCCACTATGGCGCCTTCCATGACCACCAGTGGCGGACGTCGGCCCCACATAATGCCACCCCAAAAACATCGGGGAACCACCACCTTGCTGCACTCGCTGGACAGTGTGTCTAAGTCGTTCAGCCTGACCGGGTTGCCTCCAAACACGTCTCCGACGATTGCCTGGTTGTAGGCATATGCGACACTCTTCGCTGAAGAGAACGTGACTACAATCCTGAGCGGTCCATTTGGCATGTTGTTGGCCCCATCTGTACCGCGCTGCATACCGTCGTGGTTGCAAAGTTGGACCTCGTCATGGACGTCGGGAGCGAAGTTGCGCATCATGCAGCCTGTTGCGCACAGTTTGAGTCGTAGCACGACGTTCTGTGATTGCACGAAAAGCATTATTCAACATGGTGGCGTTGCTGTCAGGGTTCCTCCGAGCCATAAACCGTAGGTAGCGGACATCCACTGAAGTAGTAGCCCTTGGGAGGCATTAGCGAGGCACATCATTGACAGTTCCTGTCTCTCTGTATCTCCTCCATGTCTGAACAACATCAATTCGGTTCATTTCGAGACACCTGGACTCTTCCCTTGTTGAGAGCTCTTCCTGGCACAAAGTAACAATGCGGACGCGATCGAACCGCGGTATTGACTGTCTACGTATGATTGAACTACAGACAACACGAGCCGTGTACCTCCTTCCTGGTGGAATGACTGGAACTGATAGGCTGTCGGACCCCACCATCTAAAAGGTGCTGTTCATGCATGGTTATTTATATCTTGAGGCGGGTTTAGTGACATCTCTGAACAGTCAACGGGACTGTCTCTGTTATACAATATCCACAGTCAACGTCTATCTTCAGCAGTTCTGGGAATCGGGTGATAGAAAACTTTTTTTATGCGTGTAAAATGAAAATATTATCGTGGAAGATTATAGTTCATTACTTAAGGTGAGAAAATAGCAGACGATGCAAAATGGGATGAAGTTAGAATCCTTGTGACATGCCTTGATTACGAAAAATGTCCGCCCCTGGTAGCTGAGTGGTCAGTGCGACAGAATGTCATACCTAACGGCCCGGGTTCGATTCCCGGCTGGGTCGGAGGTTTTCTTCCCTCAGGGACTGGTGTTGTGTTGTCTTTATTGACATCATTTCATCTCCATCGAGACGCAAGTCGCCGACGTGGCATCAACTCGAAAGACTTGCGCCAGGCGAACGGTCTACCCGATGGGAGGCCCTAGCCACATGCCATTTCCATTTATACCAAAAATAAAGTGTCAAAAATAAAGTGTAAATTATCGCAAGAATATTTCTGCGGTACGTAAGGTGGTTACTGGAATTACTGTGAATGAACTACAGGCCCCAGCGATCACGGAGAGTCACATGTGCTGTTTAGATTGCGTAAGCATGCGGCGTCTGTATCTGTCAGTGGCGGTGACATCTCCTTGCACGTGTTATCCTGTGACGTAAGATCTGTGTATTAGCGCGGAAACTGATAGGTGTTTCCTGCGCTGGGCTGTGAGTTTAGTAACAGCTGTGTTCATGTGGTGTCTAGCGGAACTCAATCTTCTCATTAACTTTGCAGCAACTCACTCCTTTTTCGCTCGGTTTCACAATGAATTATGTATATACAGATTGGATTGATGAACTAAAATCTGTATGAAGGTCGTGATTTGAATTTGGGTTTCCTGCTCACTAGGCAGATGCACTAACCACTACGCCACGCTGGCACAGTGGATTTACATAGATGCACGGATTACGCTAGTGCATCTCCCTCAGCAATCCAAATTCCCACTGAGGATGAAGGCGTGCTAGAATAATCCGTGCAGTTGTGCAAAGCGGCGGTGCCACGGTGGCGTGGTGGTTAGCTTGTCTGCTTAGTATGCGGGAGGCGTGAGTTCGAATTCTGGTTCTGGTACAAACTTTTGTTTGCTGCTTCGCTCTTCATTTATAGAATACAGTTGTGTGAGGCCTGAAAAGGTCTCTGGAACCATGTAGTGTCACAATGAATTTTCCTTCTTCATTCTTATAAAACACGATGTGCCGATAATAGTGAATAATATACTGCTCTCCTGAGCCTTTTCAGCTAAAACTCTTCATATAATAAGTCCTCAACAAACGTAAAATAAAACAGCTTTAGTATTATCACGTGTTAAACATACACTGAAGAGCCAAAGAAACTGGTACACCTGCCTAGTGTCATGTAGGACCCCCACCAGCAAGCAGAAGTGCCGCTAAATGACATGGCATTGACTCGACTAATGTCTGAAATAGTGCTGAAGGGAACTGATTCCTGCAGGACTGCCCAGAAATCCATAAGAGTACGAGGGAATGGAAATGTCTTCTAAATAGCAAGTTGCAAGGCATCCCAGATATGCTCAATATTGTTCATGTCTGAGGAGTTTGGTGGCCAGGAGAAGTCTTTAAACTCGGTAGAGTGTTCCTGGAGACACACTGTAGCAATTCTGGACATGTGGGTTGTCGCATTATCCTGCTCGAATTGCCCAAGTCCGTCGGAATGCACAATGGGCGTGTATGGATGCAGGTGATCAGACAGGATGCCTACTTAAGCGTCACGTGTCAGAGACGTATCTAGACGTATCACGGGTCGTATATTACTCCAACCGCACACGCCCCACACCATTACAGAGTCTCCACCAGATTGAACAGTCCCCTGCTGACATGCAGGGTCCATGGATTCATGAAGTTGTCTCAACATCCCTACACGTCCATCCTCCCGATACAGTTTGAAACGAGACTTGTCCGACCAGGCAACAAGTTCCCAGTCAACAACAGTTCAATATTGGCGTTGACGGGCCCAAGTGTGGCGTAAACCTTTGTGTCGTGCTGTCACGAATGTTACACGGGTGGTCCTTCGGTCCTGAAAGCCTATATCGATGATGTTTCGTTGAATGATTCGCACGCTGACACTTGTTGATGGCCCAGCACTGAAATTTGCAGCCATTTGCGGAAGGGTTGCACTTCTGTCACGTTGAACGATTCTCTTCAGTCGTCATTGGTCCCATTCTTGCAGGATCTTTTTCCGGCCGCAGCGATCTCGAAGATTTGACGTTTTGCCTGATTCCTGAAAGGGTCGTTCGCGAAATTCGCACTGCATCGCTACCTCCGAGATGATGCGTCCCATCGCTCGTGCGCTGACAATAACACCACGTTCAAACCCATTTAAATCTTGATAACCTGTCATTGTAGCAGCAGTACACGATCTAACAACTGCGCCAGATACTTGTTGTCTTATATAGGCGTTGCTGACCGAAGCGCAGCATTCTGCCTGTTTACATATCTCTGTATTTGAATATTCATGCTTATACCAGTTTCTCTGGCGCTTCAGTGTGTAACTCACAGAAAGCAAATTCATTACAGTTTTAAATTCATTAATATGTTGGTGTATATTTAGAATATAAATGTTTTTCCTGCGAATAGTCACTGAAAAAACTTGAGTTACACCCAAGTACATACAAGATTAACACGGTCTGCGTGAAACCACGGAGTACAGAATTTTTTCTGTTTGGATGATTTGACAATGTGTTCTCATATCTGAAAGTAGACATCGGTTACATAAAAAGGACTTCAATTTCTCCAATTTGGCTGTTTTATACATCAGACTGGTTAATACAAGTCACTGTCCAGTTACTAACACAATATACTGGAAATTCAAAAACATAAAAATGTGTTTACCAGTGTTCTTTAACTACGTCTTCAACAGTATGTTTTATTGAGCTCATTTACGAGACATGGCAAGACAATACTCTCTCAGTTCACAATAATACATCAACAAATCAACTTAGTGTTACAAAATGTACAAATAAAAATAATTTCCTCAAATAACGTTAACTCGATAACCTCAGTAAACTCAACTATCTCAACTAAATATATGCCCCCAGAGTGTACTCTTGCCTTTTCCCAGAAATCATGGCACTGAGCCAGAGTATGGTGTACTGTGACAGTATGTTGTGCATAGTCGTGTTTTTAGTATCTGCACAGCGTCACAATATGTGTTTTTACGTATGTAGATCCGTATGTTCTGTGCAATATTCTCTGGTTCAAACAGTTATGCAGGGTGTTACTGTACTCTTGCCACATGTCTTTAATTAGTTTCTTTATACTGAATTCGATGCTTTCTTTGACACAGTGGTGATACTGGCATTAGCGGTCCTTGTTCCAATTCTACTATATAACGCATAGCATAGCGCAGCATAGCTCGGCAAACAGGAATAACAAAATGGACATATTACAATAAATGCAGGTGCCGTCAGCAAAATATTCAACACAATTTAAACTGTTTCTCCGGAAATGGAAAGACAAGACGGAAAAAAAAAAGTTTTTAACCTCGTCAGACAAGAGGACTATCAACAGCTAACTACAGGCATACCAATAACGGGTAATGCAACTTCACATATGTGGATACGCTGCTTTTACATGAAAAAGATGCAGAATAACAGTCAACAAAAACCACAGAAAGAATCATCCATAATGGAACTAGCCACGGACATTCACTTGATAAATAATTCTGGCGAACGTCAGGGTACAAAACAGTGATATATACTATACGTGAACATCAATACTACTACATTGCAAATAGCTAAACCTCTCTTGAATTCTCATTATCAGCCGAAGAACTTTACTCCCTTACGTTGCTGTTTAACAATGTTGTTCTAACACCATGATACGCGGTTTAGGGAAACACAAATGATGAGCGGATCTTTTGGTTTTTCACGCTAGTGTAGGTACAGCCGATACCGAACCATTACCGGCTTAACGGAATTGAACGTTACCGACATACGATCAACTTGTTCCAAAACTGACCCAGGACAGCGCTCCCCAGTAGGTATCAACATACAGCCTACTCATTTTCGCCATGGCTTACTCGGTGTTCTGGGGCGTCTAAGTCATCGTCTCCAGTGTATAAAACCGGGGACAGAATACTAAGCCGCTGCAAAGCCACAGAACTGCGTAGGGAGTTCGTCATGTTCGTCTAAAATTTCTATAGCGTCGTAGTCATTCCATAGTGGACTATGTACATTTTTCTGTCGGCGCTACGGCTGACGGGGACTGCCCGGCTACGACTGAGCCAGGTGAATTGTTGGCAAGGTAGGTGGCGGCGAGGAGGCAGTTTGTTGACTCTGTTTTTCTCCCTCATGACGCTGCTTTTTTTTTTTTTTTTTTTTTTTTTTTGGAGGTGCGGTAGGGCTAACTACATCTGTTCCTCATTTATTGCTGTACCTTTTGCAGTTTCTTCCCTTAACATCTTGCTTTGCGGGATCACGGGATCGTATTCGTCCTACCTCACCACAACTGTGCCAATAGAGAACAGGGTACCTATTAACTATGTGCCCCTGCCGACCACAACGTTCGCAATGCACTGCGTGACTGAAAACACGCCGTGGTTCGTGATTTCGCACAAAGAAACGACGCACCATCAAGGAATAATACGAGTGGGTCGGCAGTCGATAGATGTGATGTACATGTACAGACAAACAAATTGTTACAATTTCAGAAAAATTGGATAATTTATTCAAGAGAAAAAGCTTCATAGATTGAGACAATAACGAGTTGGACCGCCTCTGGCTCTTATGCAAATAGTTATTCAGCTTGGGACTGATTGCCAGAGTTGTTGGAGACCTCCTGAGGGATGTAGTGCCAAATTCTGTTCCATTGGTGCGATACACCGTCAAAATGGCGAGCTGGTTGTAGGGCCCTTCTCATAATGGTTCAAACGTTCTGAATTGTGGAGAGACCCAGCGACCTTGCTGGCAAAGGTAGGTTTTCAAAAGCACGAAGACAAGGAATAGAAACTTTCGCCGGGTGCGGGAGGGCACAATATTGTTCAAATGTAAGCCCAGGATGTCTTGCCAAGAAGGTCAACAAAACGGGACATAAAATATCGTCGACGTACCGGTGTGCTATAAGGGTGCCGCGGATGACAACCAGATGGATCCTGCTGTGGAAACAATAGGCACCCGAGACCATCACTCCTCGTAGTCTAGCCTTTGGCGGGCGACGGTCCGGTTGGTATCCCACACCAGTCCGAAACATCTCCAGACACTTCTTCGCTGACCATCGGGGCTCAGTTCGAAGCGGGACTCATCACTGAAGACAATCCTACTCCAGTCAATGCGAATCACGCCGAAGACATGCCTGGAGACGCCCTGGACAGAGATGAGACCTGAATGTTGCTCCCCATACGGCCCAACAACCAGGAGTGACGGTCTGGAGTGCCATTTCCTTTCATACGGGACCCATTTCATTGTCATCTACGCCACCCTTACAGCACAACGGTACGTCGACGATATTCTACGCCCCGTTTTGTTGCTCTTCATGGCTTACATTTTAGTAAGCTGATTTCCACAAGTAGACGGAGAGAGTTTCTACTGCTTGTCTTCGTTCTTGCCTTACCCTACCTTGACCAGCAAGCTCGCCAGACCTCCCCGGTTGAAAATTTTTGGAGGATTATGCACAGGGCCATCCAACAATCTCAGAATTTTAACGATTTAACTCGCCAGTTGGACAGAATTTGGTACGATATCCATTTGGACGACATATAACAACTCTATCAATCAATGGCAAGCCGTATAACAGCATGAATAAGGGCAAGAGGTGGACCAACGTGTAACTGACCTGCTTAGTTTCTGCAGCTCTTTATTTTGAATATATCACCCATTTTTTGCTGAAATTGTAATGGTTTGTTTCTCTGTAAATGTACGTCACATGTACTGAGTTCCGTCCCAGCCGCGTATTTCCTTCATAATTGTCTTTTTATTTTTTTTTTCGTATAGTGTACTTCAAGATCTTCACCCGTTTGCTGCCGGAGGGTAGATAACTTATCTGTGTAATACACAACACTCTTCTTATCGGCATAGCGTTTCACTAGTCCATTTGCCGAGTATTCGAACTCAGTGGCATTTTCGTACGCGCCTACTCAATGTAGACGCGTGCGTCACTGGTCCGTTTCAATCATACAACACTTACTCAAAATTCATTCCACCACGAACACAGCCGGTTCACGTTCCCCACAGTCTACAAGAATGTTTGCATACTGTCGTTTGGCTCACTCACGAAAGTTGACATAAGGTTACCTCTAGGCAAACCGTTCATTAAAAAAAACTTACTCCTCCAAGTCCGTCACAGTCTTCCAGTTAATTTGCTAACATGTTCGGTCAAAGCCCTGTCAACTTCATCCGAACTGATTTCACCCGCGCCTAAAGGGTGCAAACGCGCTGCCGACGTGGTTACAAAGGGTGGGGCACTTGCTTCAAATAAGGTCGCCAACGGCGGCGGTATCGGCGCGGTGAGGCGGCACCGGGGTGACGTCGTCAGCGACGGTGACTGTGTCGGACTACATCATGCCGATGTGGCGTCGTAGACGGCACTGAAGAAGGCGTCAAAGCGGCAGCACAGTGGCAGCTCGTAGCCTCTTTTCACACTATACGGTTTTGACCGTACGGCAAAAAATCGACCGGCGAGGGCTTTTTCGTGGAATGAAGGAGAGCATGGCCCCTTTTACATTACACGGTGACGGTAAGATGCAGTAACCGTGCAGTGTAGGAGCCATCCACTGCCACTGCCATCATGGCGCCCGGACGGCGACCGATACCGCATTGGTGTACGTGATCAAATAGTCACTTTAAATAGTGCCTTTAGTGACTGTAAACAGCACGGTCAGTGGCCAGTTGCTATCTCGAGTGTGTGATTGCATTTACGTTTTGTATTATCTGTTTATTTGTTTAAAAATATTGGAAAATATTGATGCTAAAGTTCTGATTACCCTTGTGGAAGTCCAACCTGTGCTGTGGGAGAATTTCTTGACATCTTCAAGGACAGGAACGATACGAAAGATGTCTGGCGCGAAGTTTGCGTAGAATCGCTCCCAGATTTTGATACTCTTAATGATAAGGACAAAAATGGATTTGGTAAGTAGATTTTGACTAATACTGTTATTTTTGTACATAGGTACCGCATTTATGTTCTTGAAAGAAGGGAATATTGTGCAGAAATACTTTTTAATGCTTGTTTTGGTTTAGCTACAATTTCTCGATGTAACTTTATATTTTAGCCATTTGCCATGGCACACTTCCGCGGTCAAAAACGAAATATTTACAAAAACATTTCTTACCTTGTTCGCAGCTGGTTCTTATCTTATTCTTTGATCTTGTGGTAACTCCTCCAAATCTGTGATAGGCATTGTATCTACATCGCTTTGTTCGTCTCTTTCAAGAACAAAATTATGTAATACAATGCAAGCATTTGCAATAATGACAGCATCATCTGGTTGTACATTAAAGATCCGGTGAAATATGCCCCCATTGTTAGTGAGAATACCAAAGGCACACTTGACGTATCTTCTAGCTCTGCTCAGACGATAATAAAATATTCTTTCCTCCACTTTTAGATTTTCTCCTCCGAAGGGTCTCAGCGAATGCTAATGTCATCGAAAAGTCTCATCCTCGAGGATGAGGTAAGTTGTATTTGGACTTTCCATTCCTGGAGAGATTTTTCTTGCTTCCAACTTTTCTATTTAATGCCACAAACTGGACAACTTAAATATTGATGAGTCGTGGTCTGTACCTTAACTTCCTATATCAACATACACAGATCTGTATTTGGAGTCTGCAAATGAAATTAGAACCAAAGTACTACATTCATTATAGTTAAAATACACTAAACCTGAGTCAAACGGGTAAGTAAGACGGATGTGTTTTTCATCGACTGCTCGGATGCAGTGTGGGAAATATGCTGCAGTTTCAAACCTAGAAGCTGTGGAGTTCCACATGTCTAGGGTTAACGCTGGAATGCAGTCCTCTCACACTACGGATCAGATTGCTCTACATACATCTTGTACTATTTTACTTTCCGTAGAAACTTCGATTCTATAATTGCAGTGAACATCAGAAAAAGTACAAACACTTGCGAGATACCTAGAAAAGTAAAGTCATGTACAAAACTTTGAACCTTCACTTACTGTTACAGTTACCTCTTAATAATTGTTCTGTTTCAGTAAAACAAGTAACAAGGAGATGGACTAATCTTAGAGATTCATTTTCGAAGTACAAGAAAAAGACCGAGGTCAACGAGACAAGTGACTCGAAATCGTTAAAGGTGAACAAAGATGTATGTTTTGGTCCACTGTAGTTCTCAACTAAGACCTATGAAGAATGAGACTACGCTGATAGTACGGAGCAGAGCATGGAACACAAAATGAAGGGGAAGAAGGCATGGCGCTGCAACTGCAAGCTTCGCTGATATTTTGGGTGTTTCTACTCAAGTTACTAAAGAAACAACATGTATACCACCAGTTAAGAAACATAAGAAATCTGATGAGGTTGAACTGAGAATTTTTAAAGCAATAGAAGGAGAGAAATCTTATAGCAAAGTGGCTTTCTACAAAGTCTCATATTTCTTACCTGTAAAAATTTAATGATGAGGAATTCCTACAACTTAATACGGGAGTTTTGGACGCCATAGAAAACATCAAAGAAAAAACGATTGCAGTGCACCCTCGTCCACTTCATTTTCCGTAACACCAGTTCTTCAATTATCCTCAGTTGGATTTTCTGCAGCCTCCAAGTATAACTCAATTTCAGTCCCAACAGTTTCTCAACACCCCTAATCAACCTCCATTTTACCGCGAACAATCGAACATGTATGGCCTAACGCCTCAAGCTTACGCCCAACTACCCATACCTCACCGACGTCAGCAGTCTAAAACTGGTAACAACCAATAATTATCAACAGTCAGGCACGGGGACAGGATGACGGAATCCTGGCAGGAAACTGCTGAGGTCCTCCTCCGGTCCCTGCTGCCTGATGATAGCGCGGATGGGGAATCCGATCAGCAACAACAACTAAGACGAGACAACCTCAATGAATACACCAACAATACGGCAGTCTACCCTTTCTCGGAGGAAGAGGTGGCTGCCCACATAAAATCACTTAAAAGGGGTAAAGCTCCCGGGCCAGACTGCATTGTAGCTGAGGTGGTGCAATTCCTAGCTCCCCAGCTAATTGCACCACTCACTCACCTATACAACGAATGTCTGATACAACAAAAAATTCCATGGGTGTGGAAGTCTGCGAATGTAGTCATTATTCGGAAAGGATTAGACGAAGATCCAACAAATGTAAAATCCTACAGACCAATCTGTTTGATTAACGTACTAGGGAAAATATTAGGAAAGCTACTAGCTGACAAACTGGCTGCACATAGAGTGCTGCGTGGGGTGAGTGACAGGCAGTTCGGCTTCAGGTGCAATCGCCCTGGCTGCTGAGGTCTGTGGCTGTACCCCACATAAGTACGTGGTGGGCATCATGGTTGACATCAGTGGCGCCTTCGACAACCTGTGGTGGCCTTCGCTCTTCTCCTGCTTGCGGGAGAAGGAGTGCCCAGGGCCGCTATATGGTTGTCTGAGGAGCTATTGCGAGGAACGGGAGGTCTGGCTATCATCTTCTAGCAAGAGAATTCGAAAATCTATAACAAAAGGTTGTCCTCAGGGTTCCGTGCTAGTGAAAGGGTACAGTACCGCCCGACATTGAAAATAGGTACGAAATACTTCATTATTTTTGTCAGAAGAACACATTTTTTTTGTAAAATAACTCAATTTCAATTAATACAGCGAAGCCGGATACCAGTGTGGGAAAGAATGACAATTTATTTATTTAACTGATCACATGTGCACTCCCACAAAGTAAATCCCTACATCCAGTTTGGTGAGATCTGTGAAATGAATGAATGTATGGTCGTCTGCTAACCGCAGATAGTGAATGTGAATATATGATCATCTTTGAGTCGATCCTTTGGCCACCTTTGGTGGGACCAAAGAGATGAAATTTACCAGAGCTTTGAGCGCCTGAATTGTGGCTGACCAATACGGTAAGAAGGTGCTCCCCCCACTTCGACAGAGGTGCGAGACCACCTCGAGAACGGCCATATTTCAGCACTCTGCCGCTGGATCTTGTGCTGTTAAGACCTGTTTTAGTTGTGCTCCGTAATGACGAAAGAGTGGAGACATGGTATGCATGTGGAATATTTAAGAGTAGTTTGAAATATTAATTTCTCTATTTCAGGAACTTTTGTGGGGAGAATTAAATGTCAGGCAGGTAATATTAATGGGATTGTAGGAATCTTCGGAGGTGACCAACGGTCACAATGAAACCACGTGTAGCAATAAGTTGAAATACTTCCGTGTGCTTAAGTTAAGCTGAATTACTAGTGTGTGTACAATAAGTTGAAATATTTAAGAAATAGCGTGTGTACCATAAGTTGAAATATTTAAGAAATGGCGTGTGCAGGACTTGAAATTAGAGACGAGTACTTCCACGTGGTGAGTACTGTGTGAGTCTCAAACTGTGTATGAGACAAAAGGATAAAGAGAAGTACTCGTCCATGGTATCAGATGAGGACTCACGTGTGTGCTTAATATTACTTTGAGTAATAGGATTCTGTGTGATGCGAGATTCAAACTCTGAGAGAGAAGCAAGGTGAGTCGGCCGTCTATCCAGCAACGCCACTTGGCTTGCATTGCACAGGAAGACGTGCAAATATCTCCAGAGTTCATAGTAGGAAAGTAGAATTACGAAGTGGGGCAGTGTCGTGTGAAACTGGGATAAATACTAATTGAAGTGGGAAAGCTGAAAGTGATAATGTTGTGACTATTTTGTGTTTTGTATTCGTATTGTAGTGTGGTGTATGTCATGTAATTTGGGTATGTGTGGTTTGCATGGGAGAGTAGCAAGGTAGTTTCAAAAGATTAGTGGGTTATGCTTGTTCCTTCTGTACCGCTCGGTCTGGAGGATAGTTTCACGAATGATGATCGTGAGAGTCGAAGCGTGAGGTCTAATAAAAGATCCACCATCCTATCCAGAAAGTACACTGTAGCGTTAAAAGTAATTACGAGACCATAATATAGAGATTCACTATTGTAAAGCCATGCCCACTGGGCGGAATTTCTCATGTGTTATTGTTGTAGGTTGTAGAATTTGTGTGTTTAGGTCAGAGAAATTATTGGAATAAATAAGATAGTGAAAAGAAAAAGATTGGTAGACTATTCCTTCGAATTGTGTGTTGTCATAATGTCCCGAATTTATAATGTGTGCGCCATTCATATTCAGTGCGGTGGCCACGTGCTGACAAAAGCCGTTAAGTAAAAGACAAAAAGAAAATGTTGTATTGCCAGTGCGTAGTGTACAGTCAGAGTTCTGTAGATTATTGATAGTCAGATGCGTGTTTCCGTTGCGTATTAATCATATAGGAGGATAACTTGTAACTTAAATTGTGAGTACGAGAGTTCATGTTACTCGATAAAATTAAGAGTGAATCCAATCGCTTGGCAGACCACTCATCTTGCAGGCCTGAGTGCTTGATGCCACAGTATGAGCAAGGCATGTGGGTGCCTCTCATAATTTCGACCTTGCCAGGATAAATTTAGACAGGATATTTTGTTGCCAGGATAATTTGGCCAGGAAATAATTTGACAGGATATTTTTTTCTGCCAGGATATTTTGCTGTTAGGGTTTGCTGTTAAGATTTTTTTTTATGGAATGTATTGTGATAGCGATAGGAAGTAAAATTATTTCTCTGTTTGCAATTTCTTTCTGGATTGGTGAGGATCTTTTATTTTTTTTATGTAATTAATTGCTATATCGTCCAAGGCTGGAAGATCGTGGTATAATTTTTTTGCATAATGTCCGTAGTAACTAGGTCGCAGTCGAAAAGTGTAGCCACCATGGAGAATAGCGATTCTGGGGTGGACGTAGCAGTGCAGCAGGAAGTAGCTGTTGACCATGGGTTAATGAGCGGGGACGGCAAGCACTCAGAAGGGGCTGAGTTGTTCAGCGGACCGCGGCTAGGTGATCCTTTATGCGGCGGGCTTTGTTCACAATCGGGGGCTTTTCCCGACGACGCGGGCGATCCGGGAGTAGGTCATGTATGCAGTGAAAGTGCAGCTACCCTTAGCGAGGCTACGGTTTCTCATTCGAACGAGGTGAGCGCACCAAAAGTAGCATATGACAGTGTGCTACAGCAGTTTTTACAGAGGATGGATAGAGATGATACGGAAATATTGGAAGCGATGGATAGAGAAGTAGCAAATGACAGTGTGCTACGGCAGTTTTTACAGGAAGCGATGAATAAAGATAATAAGGAAAGATTAGAAGCGATGAATAGACATAATAAGGAGAGAGATAGAGAGAATAAGGAGAGATTTGAAGCAAATAAGGAAAGTATGGCGACATTGGATAAGGGAAATAAAGAGGCAATGAGGAAGCTACACACAGTTATCGATGAGCGTCTGCCCGCAGTTAATAATCGGTTAGATGAGGGGGAGAAGAATCTGGGTGCGTCGAAGTAAGTACAGGATGCTGTGAAAGAAAAAGCCAATAATTTGGAGGTACGAATAAGTGCAATAGAGAGCGATATTACAGAACGTAGGGACGTGTTGCCGGATGAGCGAATCAAAGAAGTAGTGGTCAGAATGAATACGATTAGTGCAGAGGTAGAAAAGATTAGTATAAGAGGCGAGACAGGCTCTGACAGTACGCAGCGAGAAGTTTATGCCAACCAGGGGGAGATACAATCGCTATTACAGCTTAAACAGGCGCAATTAGTAATAAGTAGGAAACATAGTGAAGAACTAGCACAGTTGCAATTAGCGTGCAGAAGCGAAGGGGAAACACCACCAGGTAGACTGCAGAGGGAGAGTGAGATAAATTCAAAAAACGAAAATGGCAGAAAGAGGAAGACGAATTCAGAGAGTCAGAAGAACGGTTGTGTCGGATAAAACAGGTGGCAGACCCAACTGGGTATAGTCCAAGGCTGTCTCAGTTTCAAGATTCACTACCTTCATCGTGGGGACCGCTCCTCAAAATGAAGTTTGTGTGTAACCATTTGAGGGACGAGGCTAGAGCGAAAATGCAGGAAGTTATTAAAGACTGTAGTAGCTATTTAAATGAATTCTGGTCGCAAAGTAAGCAGGACCAGGTTACGCAAAGCATATTGATGATGTGAAATGGTAACGAAGGTGGTGTAAGAGATCCAGTGTCGTGCTATCAGGAAATCCTGAGACGAAATAGGTATTTGGATGTGACATACGAACCTGGGGAGCTCATTAGGATCTGTAGAGCGAAGTTGCCAGTGAGATTGCGCAGAGATATAGTGATAGCAGGCAGAGGCTTAGACGATTCTTCGTCATTTCAGCACTTGTTACAGGAACTTGGTAATGAGAGCAACATCGTAAACGGAGCCACGACTCATAGGTCAGACAGAGTCGAGGATAGGAACGGCAGAAACTATGAGAATGACAGGAGAGCATGGAATCCAGTCATTTCTTTCTTGTCGTAATAGACTGAAGGATAGGAGAAACTAATCCAACATATCAGCCCTTAGCATCTTGCCTTAAAACACATGCAGCTGGCACTGAAAATTGTCTATGTAGCAGACATACTCTGCTGATATGTAGGAGTGCAAATTCCATACTTCTGATCAGAGAATAAAACACCAGTAATGGCATCTGTTAGGCTGGTCTCTCAGAGCAAAATTTGCTAATTTTTATTTCGAACAGTAAAATAAAAGGACTGTTTCTTCAAAGAAACCAGTTGCTAAAATGTTATGTAATTATGCCAATAAGTCCAGTTTAATTAGTGAGATTTGACTATTGCAGGTACTTAACACGTAATGTAAAAAGTCAACATGTGATCGAAGTTTTTAAATTAGATGCCATCTGATCTATAGTATGTCATAGTCGTGGTGACAGTTATAATGAGGTGCTGTGTATGGTTGTTCGGAATCTGGTGTTAGGGAAAGAGGCCACTAGCACCAAAGTTACTAACACTTGAGCTGCCCATCTCTCCCAGCTTGGATATAATCTACACACATTTAATTTTCATGTAAACTTAGATTCCTAACTAGCAAATTCTTTACTGTGTATAGTGGACCATTCAGAGTGAGGCGGATTGTCCATGAAAATGCTGTACTGATTGAGACGATCAAGGGAAATCAATCGCGTGGGCTTCATCACAT
Organism: Schistocerca serialis cubense; assembly: GCF_023864345.2. Classification (NCBI taxonomy): domain Eukaryota; kingdom Metazoa; phylum Arthropoda; class Insecta; order Orthoptera; family Acrididae; genus Schistocerca; species Schistocerca serialis. The sequence goes on along the minus strand of NC_064640.1, from coordinate 608,015,358 downwards.
TTCAAACATCAAATTGTGGAAAAGTTAAGGGCAGATCGAAAGTAGGCAATTTATGGTAGATAGTCAGTGTATTTATTTGTGGTGTGTAACGTTGTGCAGGGTCAAATCGAACATAAGAATCTTCAGGCGGGATGTCAGGAAGTATGACGGAATAGACTGGTCGAATGAGTCATGAACAGGAGTCGACAGAGTGATGTATGTACGTATTTTTTGTCATATGAATAAGGATCAAGCAGAAACGACGTGATGATTAATGAGTGGATAAAGGTGGTAGATAGAGAAACGACGTGATAAATAGTAGTGGATAAAGGTGATATATAAGGAGAGAAGCGACGTGGAGCAGTGTGATTAATAAAGAGAGATTCGACGTGATGAAACAGTGGTAAATAAAGGTGAGTAGAATTGAATAATGTGGAGATGGCTTAGATGTATGTTACAGAGAGGCCTGTGTATGCTGCAATAGAGATTGATGCCAATGGCGAAGGAAGACCAGGAAATGATGGAGTAATGGACGGACGGAGAGCCGAAATACGAATGAAGAGATGAGGACAACTGCACAATGTGAAAGGACGTAAAGGGAGTATGAGATCCAGATGGTGGACGTTGTGGAATACTGACGTAGGATGTAATATAAACGTAAAATCGAATTCTTAACATAAAATATGCAATTTGGCGAAAATAATATTTTTTGTTGTTGTTGAAGCCTGGTACCAGTATAACTAATCAAAACGGTACCAAGAAAGTGTACAGTTATTTTTCAGGATGAATAATTTGTGTATTTTTTGTTCTTAGATGAAATGTCGCAATTCTAAGTTGATATTTAGCATAAAGTGAATGCAGAGGTAAGCCGATGGAGAGAGGTGCCAGACTGAAAGGACGAATTCGGAGACTGGAAAGCTATCTCCGAAACAGCTTCATGTGTTATGTGGTTGAGTATAAGAGAGGAAAGGTATGGTATGTTGTCGTGAGTGTGGTGGTGTTATGAGTATAAGGGAGCAAAGGTATGGTATGTTGTCGTGAGTGTGGTGGTTTTAAGGTTAGCTGACTTCTAGACCTATTCTGTTAGTGTATTAATGGATTGAATGAGAAGGAAAATGTGATGTCTGGTGAGTGAGAGTCGTAGAGTAGTGTGATCAATGCGCGCACTCTGGTAAAGGGGATGCTACCGATCTATAACTAAAACATTATTGTGTATTGTTTGATTTGAATGAACCTCGATGGCAGGTCAGGATCTGACATGTGGATGGTTCATACATGTCCTAGAAATGTTGTTATATATAATAAAATGTAAAATATATAAAGAGATACTAATTTCAGTGTGTCACAAGCACAAAGGTGCATTGTATGTTGTAGATTTAGATTCATCAGTTTCTAAAATGTTTGTTGTGTTAGGATGTTAAAGTAGTTTACTATTTAATAACATGTGGTAGGCAATTGAGAGCTGTGTAGATTATTTCTTATTTTTTTTGTTATAACACTTTCAAGGGGTATTAATTTCAGTCTGTCACAAACACAAAGGTTCATTGTATATTGTAGCTTTAGAATCAACAGTTTCTAGTATTTTCACTGTGATAGGATGTTAGAGTAGTCTACTATTTCATATTGTAATTATGAGTTGTATAGATTGTTTCTTATTCCTTTTGTTTTTTATTTTACACTTTCATGTTTTGTATGAGGGACGACAGGTACAATCAATAGCGCAAGTGTGGGCTGTATATAGAAAAGGGATAAATGTTGATGTATGTGTAGAAAACTAGGGTGAATAGTTTTATGTTTTTTAGAACAAAGATTCTTTTATTACCAATGTATCTAATAGATCATACATGTAATCAATGAGTATTTAAATATATCCTTTTGTCTGTAATGCACGGAACGGTCTGACTGATTGGGTGTCGCAACGCCCATACTGCTAGTGGGGCGAGCTGACGTAGCCATGGCGACGGGCGACAGAGCCGCGGCACTCCCCACTCCACTGCTGGACGGTGTACACTCCACGCGCCCGCTACAGCAGGTCAACGGCCTGGGGCGACACGCACGTACCACTGGCCATACATAAGTTCCGCCACCCTTACGACTGGGGAGAGTATCCCGCGGAGGCAACAGCGGGTGGTTTCTTCTGCTCAACAGCGTGCGCAGCGGCGCCACGACAGAATGGACGATGCGCGGCAGAGGCCGGCGGGCATTGGTTACCAGCAACTATTAACTAGTACTGGACTGTGGAGCCGTGAAGCAAGATGACTGCTCGTATGTCTCCATAAGGTGGAAAGTGATAGACTGGTGTTCCCACGTTGTGAGTAGTGGAAAAGATTTTGTCTTTAGCAGACAGGACGATCGTTTTGTTTTGTCTTGACCAATGAATGGTGGGATCCACAAACTTTTGGCAGTGACTTGTTAAGTGTGCTTTGTGAATTGCATGTGGGACGCTTGGTATTCTTGAAGAGGACAGTTGTCGTTTGGTGACTAATTATTGTATGAACGCAAGAAACTAGAGTGGGACATTGACATTTGCGTCTGTAGTAGGAGACATTTCTTTAATTGGTGCAGGTATAAGTGCTGTTTGTTGGAACTTACGACTTTTAATTACACCATGAACTGAAAGGACAGAACCGTGGGTAATAGTAGTTGTAGGGCCATTTCTGGACGACCAGATTCGTGTGGATGGTACGCTGAGAGTGACTATGACATTTGTGTTTAATGTGAGATACAGTTTACTGTTCAGTGCGTGTTCAAAATGCCGTTTTGAGTGACTTAAAGACTTTCGTCCGGGAAACCATGGGAGAGCTTTGACACCGAGACAGTGTTTCTAGGAAAATTATCAGCAACTTTTTGACCCCAAGAAAATCACAGAATGAAATGATGCCGTGTGACTCGCAAGATAGGGAATAATGTATTTGTACTTGTAATTGTGTAAATTTTTTTATGTGTTTCATTCCTGAAGGGACAGCAAGTGCAATTGTATTTTATTAACATTTGTGTTTACAATAGTTAGTGTTTGTTTTTTGTTTGTTCTGGGTTATCAAGTTCACTTAGCATGTTTATTAGAATATTTGGTACAATGATGCTTTAATTATTAGCCAGTGGCGTAATACTAATGTAGCGGCTCTTGTAGCATTGATCAGTAAGGTTGTCACAGGGGAGAAGAGTTTGCATTGCACAACAAATATCGGAATTAATTGATGCATTTTGATGTCATGGACAGTAATGATCTTGTTGATGTGTTTGACTGAAGCCACTTATTTTACTATCACAGTGGTGATATTTCACATTAAAGTGTAATGAAGGGTAGTCGAAATGCAAGTTCTTGTCGTCTAAATGTGTGACAACAGAGAAATGAGCAGTAGAGTAAGATACGAGAGCTACTGGTGGATTCAAGCACTTATTGCTAAACTATTTACTGCGTGTATTGATATGGAGCCTGACTTCTACGTGTAACTAGTATATGCAATTTTTTTTTCCTTTTGTTGATTTTGTTTTGTATTTAGACATTGCCGTGTAAAGATTATTACAACGCAATTTATGAATGTCAGATTACTTGTTCTGTGTTTGGACGGTGAGCTACTTAAAATTTCATGAGTAAAATTAGTATTTTTTTTATTTGTCATAGAATTAGTAAAGTTTGGATTACTCATAAAAATAACGAAGATCCCAGTAACTAAGCAAATTTTTATCTCAACATTATTTTTTATTTGTGTGATGTAATGTTTTATTTGTCATGTGGATTGTTGCAAACTTGTATGTGTACGTTACTGCGGATTGTGGAGAGTACAATAATGCAACAACTGTGTCAGTAATTTGGTAAACTAACAGCATTTGGTCGTCTATTTGAGGTCACCAGGGGCTAAGGTCTCCTCCTGGTTACTTTGATGACTTGCTACTTTTGTTCTAATACAGCTTTCTTAAAAAAATGTTCGGAACTACCCTCGCATTGCAAGGATAGTACCGTGCCATTTTTTTCTGCATGGGTAGCCGGTGGTGAAAGGGTACAGTACCGCCCGACATTGAAAATAGGTACGAAATACTTCATTATTTTTGCCAGAAGAACACATTTTTTTTGTAAAATAACTCAATTTCAATTAATACAGCGAAGCCGGATACCAGTGTGGGAAAGAATGACAATTTATTTATTTAATTGATCACATGTGCACTCCCACAAAGTAAATCCCTACATCCAGTTTGGTGAGATCTGTGAAATGAATGAATGTATGGTCGTCTGCTAACCGCAGATAGTGAATGTGAATATATGATCATCTTTGAGTCGATCCTTTGGCCACCTTTGGTGGGACCAAAGAGATGAAATTTACCAGAGCTTTGAGCGCCTGAATTGTGGCTGACCAATACGGTAAGAAGGTGCTCCCCCCACTTCGACAGAGGTGCGAGACCACCTCGAGAACGGCCATATTTCAGCACTCTGCCGCTGGATCTTGTGCTGTTAAGACCTGTTTTAGTTGTGCTCCGTAATGACGAAAGAGTGGAGACATGGTATGCATGTGGAATATTTAAGAGTAGTTTGAAATATTAATTTCTCTATTTCAGGAACTTTTGTGGGGAGAATTAAATGTCAGGCAGGTAATATTAATGGGATTGTAGGAATCTTCGGAGGTGACCAACGGTCACAATGAAACCACGTGTAGCAATAAGTTGAAATACTTCCGTGTGCTTAAGTTAAGCTGAATTACTAGTGTGTGTACAATAAGTTGAAATATTTAAGAAATAGCGTGTGTACCATAAGTTGAAATATTTAAGAAATGGCGTGTGCAGGACTTGAAATTAGAGACGAGTACTTCCACGTGGTGAGTACTGTGTGAGTCTCAAACTGTGTATGAGACAAAAGGATAAAGAGAAGTACTCGTCCATGGTATCAGATGAGGACTCGCGTGTGTGCTTAATATTACTTTGAGTAATAGGATTCCGTGTGATGCGAGATTCAAACTCTGAGAGAGAAGCAAGGTGAGTCGGCCGTCTATCCAGCAACGCCACTTGGCTTGCATTGCACAGGAAGACGTGCAAATATCTCCAGAGTTCATAGTAGGAAAGTAGAATTACGAAGTGGGGCAGTGTCGTGTGAAACTGGGATAAATACTAATTGAAGTGGGAAAGCTGAAAGTGATAATGTTGTGACTATTTTGTGTTTTGTATTCGTATTGTAGTGTGGTGTATGTCATGTAATTTGGGTATGTGTGGTTTGCATGGGAGAGTAGCAAGGTAGTTTCAAAAGATTAGTGGGTTATGCTTGTTCCTTCTGTACCGCTCGGTCTGGAGGATAGTTTCGCGAATGATGATCGTGAGAGTCGAAGCGTGAGGTCTAATAAAAGATCCACCATCCTATCCAGAAAGTACACTGTAGCGTTAAAAGTAATTACGAGACCATAATATAGAGATTCACTATTGTAAAGCCATGCTCACTGGGCGGAATTTCTCATGTGTTATTGTTGTAGGTTGTAGAATTTGTGTGTTTAGGTCAGAGAAATTATTGGAATAAATAAGATAGTGAAAAGAAAAAGATTGGTAGACTATTCCTTCGAATTGTGTGTTGTCATAATGTCCCGAATTTATAATGTGTGCGCCATTCATATTCAGTGCGGTGGCCACGTGCTGACAAAAGCCGTTAAGTAAAAGACAAAAAGAAAATGTTGTATTGCCAGTGCGTAGTGTACAGTCAGAGTTCTGTAGATTATTGATAGTCAGATGCGTGTTTCCGTTGCGTATTAATCATATAGGAGGATAACTTGTAACTTAAATTGTGAGTACGAGAGTTCATGTTACTCGATAAAGTTAAGAGTGAATCCACTCGCTTGGCAGACCACTCATCTTGCAGGCCTGAGTGCTTGATGCCACAGTATGAGCAAGGCATGTGGGTGCCTCTCACTAGGGCCACTGTTTTGGGACATCCACATGGATCCTTTACTAGACACCCTACAACAAAGTGAAGAAGTGCTAGAGGTGATAGCCTATGCAGATGACCTCCTCCTGTTGGTCGGCGGCCGTAGCCGCGAAGACATTGGACTTAAAATAGAGAGTGCCCTAAACAAGTTACAACTATGGTGCCAAAACACCAAAATGACGGTGTCACGAAGTAAGTCCACCTACTTACTATTGAAGGGACAATTAATCCGTAACCCGACTGTACGAATCGAGCGCTCGCCGGTTCTTCGGAGACGTGACGCACGATACTTGGGCATCATCATTGATGAGAAGAGGAATTTTGGGAAACACATAGAAACCGTAACCCAGAAAGCCCTCCAAACACTGAACAACCTCATATCCATAGGACATATACGATTTCATCTTCCACCTCATCTTATAAAACTCTATCATAACACTATATTAACATCGATAGTGGGTTACGGCTCGGGAGTCTGGGCACACAGGCTAGATTTAGGAACGTGCAGCGATTAACATCCTGGCCTGCCCAGTGTCAGGGCACGCCCATCGGGATTAGCTCGATGGGCAAGGCAATAAAGTAGGTTTGTACATTGCTGACACATCTGTGACGTTACAGGAAGTAGAATGTAGGTTTAGTTAAAAAATTTTAGGAGTTAAAATAAATATAGCTGCACATTGAAATTAGATTATAGCTGTAGCTCACGACTCAATATATTGTATTTAGCGCCGGCCGCGGTGGCGGTGCGGTTCTGGCGCTGCAGTCCGGAACCGCGGGACTGCTACGGTCGCAGGTTCGAATCCTGCCTCGGGCATGGGTGTGTGTGATGTCCTTAGGTTAGTTAGGTTTAAGTAGTTCTAAGTTCTAGGGGACTTATGACCTAAGATGTTGAGTCCCATAGTGCTCAGAGCCATTTGAACCATTTTTTTTTTTTTTTTTGTAATTAGCTGCTAATTGTAACTAACAGTAGCAAGTAAGACCCATTAATCAAATAAGGAGGTGGGTTGTGATGTATAAATATTATTGTTGATGGTAAATAAAGATTTTTTTTAAATAACCAAGCACCCATACTTCAAGAAATGCTTATATCCAACCAGTCTTAGCCATCTACAATTGGGAATAATCAAGACTAACCGTCTGAAGTATCACGTTATTTTCGGGGCTTCACCTCTCCAGAAAGCGAGAAGAATAGTTTTTCTGTGGCTTCGGAGCATCATCAATTACAGACGGTATTGATTTTGGTACAAGTAACTACTTATTAGTTCACTACTCAAAAGATTTATGTATTTTTTGCTTTCTATATATTTCATTTTGCAATGTTATATTGTTCGATAAAGGCATATTGAGATAATTTGTGTTGTTTTTTCATTCAGTATGCAACATTCTAATAACCTATTAGAATGGTACAATTCCAATAAATACAAGTACACACAATCAAGCATGTATTTAAATTTACATTAATACAACGGCCTAAATCTCAATTAGTTGTACACATTCCTAAATTGTGTGTTTTGTCGCTGCAGAGCATTCTTGAATTTTTCAAGTAATTCATTAAATGAGGCTCAGACATTAGAAAAAATTGAAAAACTTGTTTCCCTCTTTCCGAAAAACCTAAAATAAGGTATACAATAAGCCCACTTCCTCTTTCCTTTCATTGATAGCATGCTCTCAAACATGATGTTTACGTTGTTGTCTCTTTCGACGACGATTATTCACTGATAAGCCAAAACATTATGACCACTGCCCACTGCTGCGTTTGATGCCACCTGCTGGCGTTCCGGGCACGTTACGCGGTAACGTAAGTATGTAAGCGGAGCAGACATGGACGGGAGATCACTCTAGCGAAGATATGGCCTGCAAATGGGGAAGTCCAAAGGGCAGATTATTATTACGCAGAGCCCGTGAACGAGTATCTCGAAAACGGCTAAGCTCGTCGAACGTACACTTGCGACTGTCGAGAGCATCTACGGAATGAGGTAGATGGACAGTGCAACTACCAATAGGTTGTAAATAGCTGGACGTCTACTACTCTTCACAGGACGTGGGGTTTGTCTGCTCTGTATGCAGATCTGTGGCATCTCTGCCGAAATATCACAATGCTGGTGCACGCACAAATGTTTCGGAGCACGCCATTGTCGTAGATTGTTCGACGTGGAGCTCCGCAGCAGATCACCCCTACATGTTCACATGTTGACCCAACGACATCGTCAGTTACCACTGCATTGTCCACGGGACCATAAGGAATCCATTATCTGTCAATGGAGACGTGGTGGCTCCCCGGGTGAATCACACTTTTGCTACATTAAGTCGATGGTAGTCTCCAGAAACGTCGTCATTTAGGTGAATGTCTGCTGGAAACGTGCAGCGCGCCGCGGACACAAGCTGGTGGGAGCAGTATTATGCTACGACAGAAACTTCCCTGCACTTGCATGGGACCTGTGGTAGTAATCAAACACATAATAACAGCTGCGAACCACCTGCATCCCCTCATGCTTACTGTCTTTCCTTATGGCGATGTCATCCTCGAGCAGTATAATTGTCCGTGCTACTCTGGTTTGAGGAGCATTATAGTGAACTCACGTTGATGTCTCGGCGACCAGTTTCACCTTATGTAAATCCTATTGAACCCATCTGCGCCGCTATCGGGCGCCATCACCACGTACGAAAATCAGCGGCCCGTTATTTACGCGAATTTCATGACCTGTACGTAGAAAACTAATGCCACATACCTTCACAAATCAACGACCAACCGGTCGGATACCTGATACGCACAATAAATGATGTATTTCTTTCGAAAGACGGACAAATAAGCTGTTAAGCAGGTGGTCCTAATGTTTTGGCACATCAGTGTATAAACATAATGCAATAATTTGTTTACGATTCATTATAACTGAAACAGCACATATCATAAACTGAACTTAAAGACGGGCGGACGGAAGAATGCCATGCAAAGACCGTATAGTGTGAACCTGTCGCCCTTTCGGATTTACATCGATTTTTTGCCGTCCTTTCAAAACCGTGTATTGTGAAAAGAGCCGTAGGTGACAGTAGCAGCATAGCTCCTATGTCGGGTGTGGCGTCTCCGTGGAGACTGCATAGAAAATGTGCTACGAAGGCAGCGCAGAGTCTGCAGCTACTGCAACGCTAACCACGGATACTCAACGGTGCTGACACAAAGAACACGCGCCTCGAGCGCTAAGATAACACTACACACGCCTAATTTCGGTGTCAAGCCGTAAGTAAAAAGAACAAGTCACTTCATTACGATTCTGATGCCAATTGTCCACGGCTGGTCGAGCGGTCTTATGAATGAAGGATGGCTGTGGGGTAAATTGACTGTAGAAACTCTATTCAGTTACCATGGCTGAAGACTTATTGCACTTTAGTAAAAGTATAGGAAGGTCTGACCAAAGTACAGAGGTCGGAGCAGCAGGGAACGGTGTGCTACGATACCGGAGGCGACCGTGCATGAGAGCGCGTGCCAGAACCTCGTCTTGCTAGTTCCCGAGACGAAGGTCCCGCACGAAAACCCTCTTGTCCCGTGATTGGTTGGCATATTTGCGGCGATGGATTGAACCGGTCAGCCAGGCTTATCACTTGTCCACGATGAAGATCAACATGGTTAAGTCCCTTGCACAGATCCAACACCTGTGGGAAGTAATACCAGCCACAGGAGTCGAGTTCATATTCCTGCGAGAAGAGTAGACGTATGCATTCGCGGACCTAAATAATTACGTAACGTACATGACGCCTGGTGGTCCAGCAGACACCGGTGTAGTGATGTTAATGTGGGACGCCGTTAAGACCACCGACATCACGTACTCCCTTCTGCACGAGTATTAGCGGTCACAGCACTCGACATCCGATTCATTAATGTTTGTCCACCCTATAGGCCAACTAAATGTTGTGACTGGGCCAGGTTCTACTCCACGGACATCTAACTATCCTTTTCTAGGGCGTCTTAGCCAGTGATTTTATTATCGTCCTTGATCCAAAGGATCAAATCCCGCTCTATACACCTTGTCCGGAGATGGCGTGGTGATTGACGATCTTCACTTGCACGACACGTGCGAGGAGGTACAAGGTAACAGGCTTGGACTCACGCATCTTACCAGTCGTTTGACGAGCCGACTGCATCCATATATATGGCTCGAGGTCTTAAGCAGGGAGTGGTAGCCTTCTCTTATCACAGCGTCTATATATTCACTATTCATCTCCATCCCCAACATGTCTGGGCTAGTAACGACTTTGGGAAGATGAATGTAACTCACCTCCAGGAGCCGGATAGCAATCAGCAAGTTGCCATAACATTGGCCATCTGTGAAAAACGTCAGTCTCGATATCCCAGAACTTTGGTGTGATGGGTCCTCTGTGTCAAACCGGCTGTCCGCAAGACACTTATGCAGTTTGGCAAGGACACGACTGCACGGCAACGGCACACCCTGGATTTCTAATACGCAGCGTTTAGTGACCGCGACGCTCTGCCCCTATCGCCGCACAGACATTGAGATCAAAACCGAATTAAGGCTCACATACTACTGTTGACGAAGCGCAGATTAGAAGCCATGCGTCACATTGTGGCAGCCATGCGCCGACATCGCTGACTGTTAATTACACCCCTTGCGGCACTAGACGGTAGCTTCTGTACGACCCAAGTAATCATAGTGAAAGTCATGGAGGATCATTTTCGTCATTTTTACCTGGAAAGAACGTAGATGACGAAGCCACTGCCGATGCGTTACAGCAGGTTATCGACAAGATGACAGTGATGGCGTTAACGGAGGAAATCTTGCCTGAAGAGGTGGGGTACACCTCTGACAAGTGTGCGGTCAATAATTCTCCAGGGCTTGAAAGATTAGCACTCGAGTTTTACCTAACTTTACGTGATTTCATGATGCCCTGCTGGGTTACAGTGTTCTATGAACTCATGTCAAATGGCTCTGAGCCCAATGGGACTTAACATCTATGGTCATCAGTCCCCCCTAGAACTTAGAACTTCTTAAACCTAACCAACCTAAGGACATCACACACATCCATGCCCGAGGCAGGATTCGAACCTGCGACCGTAGCGGTCCCGCAGTTCCAGACTGAAGCGTCTAGAACCGCTCAGCCACACCGGCCGGCTATGAACTCATGTCCCCTGATTGCACTATACTACCTATTTCTATCGAGAACTTCTTGTATTAGTACACAAGCCAGCGGGACGGCAATTGGTCAATGAATATCGGCCATAAATGAATGCCGACTACAGTTCTTCGCCAGGTTTTTAGCCAGCCATATTAAGACCACATTGCCAATGATCCTCGTCCCAGAACAGACGTTGCAAGAGGGAGATGCCAACATACAAATTACCACCGGTGGCTGTAGGGACTCAATAGCGATCGCGCCTCGACGTTCCGTCCATAAGTGGCGATCGTCTCCCTCGATTCCGATCGGGCCTTCGTTAGAGTGCCCCCTAACTTCCTCCTATAAGTGATTGTATGGGTTTGAATGGTGAGTCCAGTACCTATGAAGAGGCCTCAACGACAAGATTGCCCCCTTTCTACCCACCTTCATGCAATCGCGCTCGAGCCAGTCCTCAGGGGTCTCAACAAAAGGCTACCTGTCATCACGTTGTGGGACATCACCTTCCGCTAAACGGTTTACGCCGACGACCTGTTGCTGCTCTTTAATTCCATCAATGCAGACCATAGTGTACTAAACTGGATGTAGTGATACGGACAGGTGTCGGGCAGTCTTCTGAATATCAGCAAGTCAATGGCGTTGGGTATCAGGCGCGTTCTTTCGCCAGACGCTGTTGCCCTCCTCCCACCAGTTACTGAACTTTGTTGAATACCTGAACCTCTACTCGGCATCAAAAGTCAATCAGATGATACAGGTCCTCCACCTACCGCTGGTGATAGGTCGAAGAGATCACGCAGCCTTCTTTTATTAACTACCTGTAGGACACATGTTTTAAGTACGTTATGACACTCTCGCACTACCCCTACACGATGGAGGGCTGGGAGTCGTTAATGTCAGGGCACGGGCAGCTTTCTTCTATATGAGCAATAGGCAGAAACGGTGGACCAGTCCACATGCCTCCTTCACGGGTCTTTTATGGGGGGGGGGGGGGGGGGGGAGGGTTCTGATTCCCGTCTCACACGTGCTGCAGATGTCGGTGGCGCATGTCATGACACAGCTCTGCGTGTGTCGAAATTCATTCTCGAACGCAGCTATGTGATTTCGGATCTCCAGCAACTCTCTCGCCAAAGGCAAAAGTTTCTTACACCACCCTTCTCCGGGCGGTTGTACGTAATGTGGTAGAAACCAAGTACCCATTTGTCCGTTGGCCACGAGTGTGGAAAACGATACACCACTATTTCCTGCCCATCACCGTGCGCGTGACGTGGTGTCAGGTCACGAACAAAAAATGTGCGACGAGACACTGTCTCCATGATATAGAATTAACAGACTCCCTCCCTTGCCCAGACTGTTGCCTCTCGGACATTGATGAACATCGCTTCACGTGCCTGTCGTCCTCCAGAGTTTGACAACTGACACAGAAGACCTTAGTTTGTTACCACTGCGTCACACCTGACGTGGCAAACTCGGACCCCCTCTGTCCGACTGACTATTCCTTTACTCCCTCAAAATACTATGCGCTTACATGGTTCAAGGGAATGACCATCGACTATGTGTTCCGCAGATGTGAGAAAGTGGAGCTTGATTACTGGTGGTACGTGTAAAACGCTCACAGTACTCTCGAACGTACACTGAGGTACAGTACTCTCTTCGGAAATAATTTCCACTCAGTTCGACCTTCCACGTCGCATCGTGTTGAAGACAGTGCGTCCTGACTCGTAAGCTGTGAGGAAGGAAAGAGATTGGCTGATTCACGGTAAACTGCGTTCTCGGCTAATTTCGGCTGACAAAATGGTTGTTGTGGAACATCGTGGAATGTTCCAGGATCAGCCTCTACAGTTTCATGAAGTTGTGATAGGTATCAGTGCTACATGTAGCCTTCAAAAGGGGAAACAATCCTGCAAGATGAACATCCGCAACTAAGCATTGTAGTAGCGCATAGTGAGGACTTCAAGGTTCACCGAGTTTCTGTATTTATAGCTGTAAAATGTCCTCTTTTAAAGGAAGTTTGTGTATCTTTAGTATTTTAACCTATGACTACAGTGCTCTATTGTGCAATGGTATGTGTTTCCTCACTAAATTAAAATGTGCCTGACATTCATGATGTAGCATTTAACTGTCTCAGGTCTTATCTTACGTAAGCCTTTTTGAGTTACCGTTAGCAGTTTTATTACCTTGCTGTATAGCTTCTATTTTCAATGTTTCCCTTTTATTGCTATTGCTGCTAGGTATAAAATGGTATAGGGGTTTTTCACCCTGAGGACTTGAAGGCTTAGCTACCTTCCATTTGGCTTAGTATCCAGACTTTTCTTTTAGTAAGAGTGGCACATGTGTATGTTCATTCAGGTGGCGACTATGGCACGTTGTTCCACATCGCCATATGCGTCCCCACTAAATTAAAATTTTCATGCCACTTGATGGAAAAGGGAAGAAATTATTAGTTCTGTGGTTTTATGCATAAGATTTAAGTCGCCGGCTCCCAGTTAGGAGTTTTACTACGGTTCTGTACCGCCCCTGTTTCAATATGTTCCTTTACCACACTTTCATGCAACTTTTTTGTCATGCTTTTCTCTTTAGCATGTAAATGGCTAATTCATTTATGTAAATTAAAGGTGGAGGTTGAGAAGGAAAAAAAAGGGAAGAAACTTATTATATCAATTTGCATCGGGACTTTATGCGGAATTGGCGGCGACAAGTGAAAACGTGTGCCAGGAAATTTTTTAATCTCCTTTTGTTCTATACTGTTCGTTGAATTTGTTCGGGTCGGGCGTCCGATGACACACGTTTAAGTTCTTCGTTGATCCATTCACTCAGTTTTTTGTTGCAGAGGGTAGCTAACCCTCTGACCAAACACGCTACCGTACCAGAGTCTGGGACTCGAAGCCGAGATCTCCTGCTCACTAGTCAGTTGCGTTAACCGTTGCACCATCTGGCCACAGTAGTTCTTGCAAATGCACAGACTATCTCTGCACCATGCCCGGCCGACACACACTCCCACCTAGCGCCACATATCCGCAGTCCCCGTCCATTCCCGCAGGAGGCTGAACGATATTGTACATCTGCACTGAAGGTTGTGGATTCGAATGTGTGGTGTCTCTTATTTCCCATCGAAGCGAATCAATTATACGAACGTGTGGTGTCAGTTCTTTCGGAAATATGACGTCCAAAAGCGCATTATCTTTGGCTTCTGGGCCAAGGGTGAAGGCATTTCAGAAACGGATATGTTTGTAAACTATTCGGTTGCCGCCATGATTAAAGTATGACAAAAAGACGCTATCGAAAACCGGCGCCGAGGACACTGTGGTGCACCATGGGCCATAGATGACAGGATGAATGATTGTGGCGGAGATGTGTATGGGCGAAGAGACGTGCAACTGTTGAGCAACTGACTGCTCAGAGGAACCGAGGAATACCAGCAATGTCTCCTCGACGACTGTTCAGCAACGTTGCTGATGTGGGCCTCCGCTGCAGGCGCCTGATTCATGCAGCTATGCTGACTGCTGAAGGTTGGAAGTTGCACGCCAGTACCGCAAGTTGACGTCCCGTGAGGGGCGACAGGAGGCGTTTTCAGATGAATCACCTTTTATGCTCCATCGAACAGGTGGCTGTTGACGTGTACGGGGCTTGAAGCGTTTGAAAGCCAAAAACACTCCAAAACAATTGTCGGAATGGTACAGGCCGGAACAGGGAAATCTTTTGTGCCATTTCCTGGGTGATGTCTCAATTTGGAATGAACAATAGGTCAGCAAAAGTATGCATCAAGCCTTGGTGGTTTTTTATACCTCTACATACACTTTTTCCTCGGCACCATGACATGTACCAGCAGTGTACGTGCGACATTCGAAGAACACCAGGGAGACATTATCGTGCTTCTCTGGCCACCAACGGCCCCGGATATAAGGCCAACAGATAATCTGTGGGACTACTTCGATTGTATTTTTCCCGCCATGGATCCTCAACGGAGAAGCCTGGCCCATGGTGGCACGGTATTGTACTTGACATCGCTCCACATCCCTGTCGATGCCTTCCAGGACCTCACTGACACTCTTCCTGCACGTCTGGCAGCGGTCCACGCTGCAGCAGGTGGCTATTCAGGTTTTTGAAAGGCAGTGACACTTAGGTGACTAAACATTGTATTACTCCACTATCGGGATATTTCGGAACCACTGAACAAAGACTAACTCTAAATGATTCCTCAACTGTTAAAGCGAAATCGGTTAGCCTCTAAAAACATCCCATAATTAGACTGCGTAGGCTTTCCCGGCGTAATAATTCTTGGTTCTCCTCGGGTTTTCTGCAGGATTCTAAAATCTAAGATTTAATCTATGTTAACCTAGGGCGGTTACGCGCGTCCAGATAACTTCGTATCCCGATTCAATTTTTACCTCCATAGAGGTAACTCTTCTGCGTGCTGCAATGACTAGGAGAGGATAATGTATTTACTTTTAATAAAGTAGATACAATAAAAGCAAGGTAATGAGAATATAGAAAGATATTTCTTTAGTGTTACCGAGTTGCGTGGTTGACGCCGGTGGCGACACATACAACGTGCTGACATACAACAGAAGTTGACCGGCGTTGCCTGGTGAAACGTTTTTGTGATGCCTCGTGTAAGGAGGAGAAATGCGTACCATCACGTTTCCGGCTTTGATAGAGGGCGGATTGTAGCCTATCACGATAGCGGTTTATCGTATCGCGACATTGCTGCTCGCGTTGGTCGAGATCCAATGGCTGTTAGCAGAATATGGAATCGGTGGGTTCAGGAGGGTAATACGACACGCCGTGTTGGATCCCAACGGCCTCGTATCACTAGCAGTCGATATGACAGGCATCTTATCCGCATGGCTGTAATGGATCGTGCAGCCACGTCTCGATCCCTGAGTCAACAGATGGGGACGTTTACAAGACAACAACCATCTGCACGAAGAGTTCGACGACGTTTGCAGCAGCATGGACTATCAGCTCGGAGACTCTTGACGCTGCATCACAGACAGGAGCGCCTGAGATGGTGTACTCAACGACGAACCTGGGTGCACGAATGGCAAAACGCCATTTTTTCGGATGAATCCAGGTTCTGTTTACAGCCTCATGATGGTGGCATCCGTGTTTGGCGACATCGCGGTGATCGCACATTGGGAGCGTGTATTCACCATCGCCATACTGGCGTATCACCCGGCGTGATGGTATGGGGTGCCATTGGTTTCACGTCTCGGTCACCTCTTGTTCGCATTGACGGCACGTTGAACAGTGGACGTTACATTTCAGATGTGTTACGACCCGTGGCCCTACCCTTCATTCGATCCCTGCGAACCCTACATTTCAGCAGGGTAATGCACGACCGCATGTTGCAGGTCCTGTATGGGCCTTTCTGGATACAGAAAATGTTCGACTGCTGCCCTGGCCAGCACATTCTCCAGATCTCTCACCAATTGAAAACGTCTGGTCAATGGTGGCCGAGCAACTGGCTCGTCACAATACGCCAGACACTACCCTTGATGAACTGTGGTATCGTGTTGAAGCTCCATGGGCAGCTGTGCCTGTACACACCATCCAAGCTCTGTTTGACTAAATGCCCAGGCGTATTAAGGCCGTTATTACGGCCAGAGGTGGTTGTTCTGGGTACTGATTTCTCAGGATCTATGCACCCAGATTGCGTGAAAATGTAATCACATGTCAGTTCTAGTATAATATATTTTTCGAATGAATACCCGTTTATCATCTGCATTTCTTCTTGGTGTAGCAATTTTAATGGCCAGTAGTGTAGTAAGTCCACTTTTAAAAATCTGATTTGAATATAGACGTTGTCAGCAATTTCCACCTTATTCATAACAGTAGAAATACCTTTAAATTTATAAGTGATGGTGGAGACAATGGACCAATAACTTTTCCCGCTGTCTTTTCTAAATTAAATACCTGTTATCCTGCTGAATCAGCAAGAAACACGCAGTAATATGTTGCGACTGCTGATGTCACCAAACTATCACGTATCTTGCTTCTTATTATACAAAGAATTGCAGATGCTGCTGATGTTAAAACTGCTCGTGTCACGGAGATCTGCAATGAGAAGCTGAAGTTGCTGTATCTCTCAAAAAATTTGACTCGAAGGAACTGCTGCGGTATCGTACAATAGCTGTAAGAAATACGCAATGAAATGCGCAGAAATGACACCTTCATTCAGAAACAATAATTACAGTGAAGTTGTTGCGATTTATGATGGTCCCTGACATTAAAAAAGGCGGGGAACGGTTGTTAATAGGATGTGAGATCACCACGGACTGCAATATGTGTTCGGCAAGGTGCTCTCGTGGTCCACAAGGTTGGCAGGGAATAGTTGAGGTAGGGCGCACCATTCAAAAAAAATGGTTCAAATGGCTCTGAGCACTATGGGACTCAACTGCTGAGGTCATTAGTCCCCTAGAACTTAGAACTAGTTAAACCTAACCAACCTAAGGACATCACAAACATCCATGCCCGAGGCAGGATTCGAACCTGCGACCGTAGCGGTCTTGCGGTTCCAGACTGCAGCGCCTTTAACCGCACGGCCACTTCGGCCGGCGCGCACCAGTCCTCTCCGTGCTGCGGTACGTCTCCCAAATACAGTCCACAAGTGCTGGATGCGATTTAAGTCGGGGGAACGAGTACGTCAGTCCATTCGCCGAAATTCCTCTCATTCCAAGAGCTCCTCCACCTGTACTGTTCGATGCGGTCTCGCATTGTCATCTACAAAGATGAAGAGAGGGACGAATGCACTCTTGAAAAGACACATGTGGGGAAGGAGTACAACGTCACGGCAACGTGAGCCGGTGAGTCTTCAAAGATTTGCAGTTCAGTAAATTCCATGCAACGTTATGCCTCTTCACAACATAATACATGGACCACCAAAACGATCATGTTCGACAATATCTCTGCCTTCGTTACGTCTCGCCCTATTAGGATACGTTCAGATTCATTACTTAGGCTGAATTTGCTCTTGTCTGAGAAGAGCACGCGACGTCAAACCTCATTGGTGTAATCCCTATGCTCTCGGCACCATCGCAGACGTTACCGCTTGTGTGCGGGTCTTAACGGAACACAATGTACTAGCTCTCGGTAAAGAGACCGCACTCATGCAATCGTCATGCCACTGTGGAGAGTGAAACTGCGTTTCTTGCATCCATGTTAAATGTGCATGTAACCGCACATGATACTTGACGTCAGTCCCTTCTTTCCTGTTGCACAATGTAGAGGTCATTTCCTGCTGTAGCTGACCGTTATCGACCATCTCCTTTCCTTCGGGCAGCAGCACCTGTGGTTCGGAATGCTGCTCATGCATGTGAAACAATGCTGTGAGGTATACCAAACTTCCGGACTACACACGTCACACTTCTTCTTTCTTCCAGTTTCCCGATGATTCTTTCCCTTGTGAAGTCATCAATATGTTGTCTCCAGTTCATGTTGTAATGAAGAACATCGCGACAGTGCACAGTAACCGCTCGCTTATTGACACATACTGTCTTTTCCCATCCCTTCAACTACCCCGTGTTGCGGGGCCAGCAGTTTTTCATAATATAGTCACACGCTAAATGTAAATGTCGTGTGACTAGAGTCTGACCTCACACCATGTGACGTCCTATTTTCTGTGTACGAGTGGGAGATATCTGTCAGCATCCTCTTGCACGTTTCTTTATATCCAATGAATACTCAATATGTTATATTACTTTAATTGTCTCGTCCTCAAGTTTTGCAGAGCGGTGCATTACTACCGCTATTGGGGGTGTCCCTTCCGTTACGACTAGACCGGTTGTAGGAGTGGTAGATGTTCTTCCTTGCGCTAAGTACAGTTCCTGCATACATGTTAACTCGAATTTCTGTTCTACCGACTGATTCCATAATTCATGTAGCACCGTCACACTTTGCATTGCATTCAGCTATGCTCATCGTAACGATTTTATGATGGGTGGTGTGTATGAAAGTAACAATGCGCCCGTGATATGGTACAATGTCTTGCGGCTATGTGTGACAACGATTTGTTTGTGAAGTTGTTCTAAATCGAATGCCTCTTCTCTTCTTTTGCACACTTTTGTAAATAATTATTATTAATTCTCTGGGCAAGTCGTAAGGGTCAAAGACTTAGCTGAGTTCCGTCTATTAATTCGGGAAGCGAGAAGGTAATTAAATACACCATGGGTTTTCCCTCAAGCATTAGATATCTCAATGCCGTGTTTGGAGTAACTATCTCCTCTAGTTTAGACAATATGAGTATATCCTCGTAGCTGCCGTACAAATGTCTAGTATAAACTTGTATTTTGTACTTTGGAAATGATACATTGCCATCAGTTTGGGTGCAAACCTCTGTCATCTGCCGTCTTTTGACAGAAGGAGATGGCGTATCAGGTAAATTGTCTGTCTGAATAGCAATGTCAAACATCTATTTTTCAGCAAGCAAACGGAGGGCCATTTTAAACTTAACTACACTCACTTCAGCTCTAAATTGTTTAAATGGGCCTTTGTGGTTCCCGGATTTGACGGGACGTTTATTCTCTATTTACCAGTTTATTTGTGGGTTCATGTACTGAGTTATCGTACTTGTCCATAATATGTCCATTTATTTCTTTTTTCAACAGCGTTTTGTATGTAGAACAATCATTTCCTTTTCCAGTCCATGATTTTCCCCGCTCCTTGAAGGTAATAGAAACTGCTGGCTCCATTTTCCTGAGAAACTTACATTTTTCGTGATCCATTTACACATAATATTCACATATTATTTGATCTGAAGTAGAGAATTTATATACGTACGAATAATTAAAGCATTTTGGACATCTAGATAGATCTGCGTAATATTTAACAGATATGGCAGTAACCACAATGTAAAAATTCCTCCGCTGTTCTATCAGTCTCCTTCTCATACTAGGAAACACTTCTTTCACGTGATGTACTGTAGCTTTTTCTATGAGTCTTTTCTTAAATTTAAGACCAGATTCCTTAATAACATTTACTCGGTTCTTTCCTCTGTCAGTGTTTTCAAAATGGTTCAAATGCCTCTGAGCACTTTGGGACTTAACATCTGAGGTCATTAGTCCCCTAGACTTAGAACTACTTAAACCTAACTAACCTAAGGACATCGAACACATCCATCCCCGAGGCGGGATTCGATACTGCGATCGCAGCAGCAGCGCGGTTCCGGACTGAAGCGTTTAGAACGCTTGGCCACAGCGGCCGGCTGTCAGTGTTTTGCCCGTAGATGATTGTTACGAGTTTTTCGTATGGCATCCTGATGGTAACATCAGTTTGTGTTACTACGGGTGTTTCTTCTTTGATGGCTGACAGCTGACCTCTGTTTTCAGTTTCTCTCCTTACATTAACTTTTTGCCATCTTAGTTCGTTGAATGCTGTGTATTATTTTATTTCTCTGCAACTATAACCTTCTTCATACCTCCCTCTTTCTTTCGATTTGATAAATACCGTCATACCTTTCTGACTCAATTGCCGTTCCATATTTTTCTTCTGGGTGTGAGGTCGAGAGACTTGTTGATTCCACTGAGGCACACGATTTCCTAATCTTTTCCATATTCACCACTCTGTCACAAGCCTCGTCTGCGCTATAGCCGCAATGATACGCGTCATTAAAGCGTGAGCATTTTATCTGTCTTATCTTCCGTCCGGCAAGTTCGTCATCCAGTTAGCGGGAAGCCTACTGTACACATCACTAAGAAGTTGGTTTAGTGCATTAATCTCCTCCGTCTTTCACGTGCCTCTTCAAAGCAGAATGTACTTCCTTCTAGCCTGCACCATCCCAGGTTTCGGGGAAATAATGACGAAAATACCAGTTGTTCGAAACAGTACAGATTGTCGATGATCCAAAGGTGTGTATTTTCAGGATACGGATAGTTGTCTAAAATGAATATTACAGGTCGTAGGACATCTTGATTGCGATATTCCATGTGCGACAGATGTCTTAAAAGCGTCTATGTTTTATAAAAAGCAAATACCTGCTGCATCGCCATTAAAGGAACTAACTGAAATAAAATCTACTGTTATTTGTCAACAACGGAATTTAACACCGTTTGTAGTTTTTGAGCTTGGATATCCAGCGTTAATCATTACTCATACTTGCTGTTATGCGTTTAGGGCATGGCATAGAAAGATGAACTGCCAGGGAATCCATGCGAATGTGCAGCGAGAAGCTTCACCGTAAGCGTCATACTGAGAGGAATCTACCGCCATAAATAAACCTATGAACATGTGAGCCGTTGAAGCCACAGAGAGCCGGTTCTTATTCATCACAAGGAAATGTCTATACCAGAGACTCTGAACAGATTCTACTGAATTGAGTGGGAGAAGAGTAGAAGAGCAATGGCGACTTTGTTGCAGCTACAAACGTCATAGCGGTACGCTAATTGAAGACGGCCAACTAATACAAAAATGGGCTCCTATCAAGTGACCTGACATAGCAATATAGCTGATATGTGACGTCGATGCAAGAGTGGGGAGAGGGAAGAGAACTTCAGAAAATAAGCCATTTGGAATATATTAGACCAGCTCTTCAAATCGCACAACAGTCTTCCATTGTGAGGTAAGGTGTCACGTCGGTTGGTACAATCACATTTATTTTTTAAAACTCCAGCTATTCCTTAATTTCCCAGGTAATATATAAGCGCCGATCAAAAAGTTCCCTGTCGAAGGCCACACTAACTCCTTGCTTACATATCGCTGCTCATATACCTGCATCGGAGTCACGCTGGGTTGTGCATACATTGCAGCAACGCACTCAAACGGAAGCGTTTTAATCGCCACTTACAGGGAGATTCAAAAAGAATACCACAACTTTAAAAATGTGTATTTAATGAAAGAAACAAAATATAACCTTTTGTTATACATCATTACAAAGAGTATTTAAAAAGGTTTTTTTTCACTCAAAAACAAGTTCAGAGATGTTCAATATGGCCCCCTCCAGACACTCGAGCAATATCAACCCGATACTACAACTCGTTCCACACTCTCTGTAGCATATCAGGCGTAACAGTTTGGATAGCTGCTGTTATTTCTCGTCTCAAATCATCAATGGTGGCTGGGAGAGGTGGCCGAAACACCATATCCTTAACATACCCCCATAAGAAAAAATCGCAGGGGGTAAGATCAGGGCTTCTTGGAGGCCAGTGATGGAGTGCTCTGTCACGGGCTGCCTGGCGGCCGATCCATCGCCTCGGGTAGTTGACGTTCAGCATAAGTGCCAATGTGGTTGATTGTGGAATTTGCAGCTCTCTGCTAGCTCTGCGAGTCGATTTTCCTGGGCTGCGAACAAATGCTTGCTGGATGCGTGCTACATTTTCATCACTCGTTCTCGGCCGTCCAGAACTTTTCCCTTTGCACAAACACCCATTCTCTGTAAACTGTTTATACCAATGTTTAATACACCACCTATCAGGAGGTTTAACACCATACTTCGTTCGAAATGCACGCAGAACAACTGTCGTCGATTCACTTCTGCCGTACTCAATAACACAAAAGCTTTCTGTTGAGCGGTCGCCATCTTAGCATCAACTGACGCTGACGCCTAGTCAACAGCGCCTCAAGCGAACAAATGTACAACTAAATGAAACTTTATAGCTCCCTTAATTCGCCGACAGATAGTGCTTAGCTCTGCCTTTTGTCGTTGCAGAGTTTTAAATTCCTAAAGTTGTGGTATTCTTTTTGAATCACCCTGTATATTTCTTGATAAAATTCCTGTTGTTTACGAGATCAGCATCACTGACTTGTTGCATCCTGGGACACAGGTCGTCAACAGACACATGCAAGAACGTTTCCGTAGTTAGCTATAACTGTCCTGTATATGTCGGAGCCACAGTAACTCAGTGTAAGAGGGCACTCAAGCACAGCTGTTCACTGCTTCCATGTCAAGAGATAACATTCACAGGTACATATCTCCTATCATTCTATGCCAAGTCTTTTAATTGTCTGTATTGCGCATTTCACTTTATAAATGATGCATCATATTTGATTTATAGTAGCCCAAGGCGCAAGAAGGTGGTTGGAGAGCTTATCAATGTCATCATTGCATAAACTTTGCTTCTCATGAGAACATCGACGAAATAAACTGAGTTTAACCCAATTACTGAAACATAATTAACGACAGGAAGGAAGCGTGTTGCAATTAGATTATACCAAATATATTACATAATAAAGCATAGCAACAAAATGTTATGGTTAAATAACGAATGTATGAACCCACTGCCAGCAGCTTTTTACTTGGATTTGCTATATTAATATTTTATTTCAATGTGTTTCGATGTAACAACGCCACCAACAGTTACGTCTGCTTCAGGTCATTGCTTGGCAGTAAGGGTAAGACACCATTGCTAGTTTTACAACCGAGGCGTCAAAATGAACTCAGTTTGTCGTCGAAAAACCAGCCTGCTGCTTTTAGTGTGAAATTATTCTTTAGTAGGCAGAAAATAGCTCTCGTTTGATGTTTTGCACGTAATAAATAAAAATTAACTTCTTACCTGCACCGTGTCTGCACAACGTTTGTTCTATTATTGACAATACGTGTATCTTGTTAGGATAAGAGACTTGCTACTGTGTAGTGGCGATTCCGCAGTCAGTAGCCTATCAACAGCGCTCCACACGATCAATAGTATGTTAATGAAATTTTTAAACGTTTACGATTTTGAAGAGTGAAATCTACTGTGTAAGATGGGATCTTAAAATAGAAAGTGAACTAAGTTCACTTAACTGTACTACCACATTTTAGTAGTTAAGACAATTTCAGTGACGCAGGATGGTATTAATGGTATTTCTTTTACTTTCTGATACCACAGTAAGAACAATGCAATACCAGATGATCAAATTTTTATTATACCTAGTGGTACTTGGTTGATGGAAATTAGTTCACATTTTTATTAAAGCTGGTGATACTTGGTTGATGGAAATTAGTAGTGAATAAAGATTGGACTTTTCAGCAGCTCCAGGTGACTCCTCTGGAGACACACAGCTTGACAGCGGTTTCGAAAACAGATTTCTCTCAACTTTCAGCCCGCTTAATGCTAATACACGTGCGTCCACCATTCTGCACTAAGACAGGAGATTAGAATTACTATTAAAAACAGTCTTGATCACGATTTATTTTATAAGGTGACCGGTTTCGACCATTACTGTGGTCATCTTCAGACCATTGAGTGGAAACCCCTTTCTGTTGGAGAATCACAACAGAAAGGGGTTTCCACTCAATGGTCTGAAGATGACCACAGTAGTGGTCGAAACCGGTCACCTTATAAAATAAATCGTGATCAAGACTGTTTTTAATAGTAATTATTTACAAGACATTGATCACTGCTGTTCCCATAATGTATTCAAAAGGAGATTAGAAGTTACAAAAATGATTAACTTGCGTGGTGAACGCACCATACTCGTAAAAGCTATTACTGAGGATGATAGGTGGTTTATTGTCCGTAAGTAATGAAATGTGTTGTAATGAAACATCTACACACATAGAAAAATAAAAGCACACTTGTAACGTGCTTAAAATTTTTATTACGAAGGCAATGAGTATGTGGTACGCAAATAGATTAGCTAATCCCCAGCATAAAATTAAAACCATATGGTCAGTGGTGAAGGAAGTGTCTGGTCAGCAGCACGAGGTCGATGATACAAAGTCAGTTCGTAGTAAAAATATTTCTATTCCTGATAAGTCAGATATGTGTGCAGTATTTAACAATCACTTTCTGAGCATTTCTGGTGAAATTAAATAAAAACTTAGTTTCTACAGGGAATCATATACCTCTCTTGGAAAATTCCTTTCCTAGACTGATGTCTGAAATACTCCTCTGTGATACTGACAAGGGGAAGATTGAGTCATTTACCAAATCACTGAAGACTAAGGAATCTCATGGATGTGCTGGAGTGTGATGTGTCGACAGAAGTGCCGACACAGTGTGATTTGAGGGGACCGCAATGCATGCTATAAACACACGTAGGATGGCGTGAGGTCTGAAACAGGATACGTAATGAATGCTATAAAGAAAAGTACGTAGCTTCTGGAATACTTAACTTTAATCCATCCTTGTTGTATACATCGTTCTTGATGAGACATGCTTTATACGATAAGTATCAATTGCTATGTAAGACTAATGGCGCCTTGCTAGGTCGTAGCCATGGACTTAGCTGAAGGCTATTCTAACTATCTGCTCGGCAAAGGAGCGAGGCTTCGTCAGTGTAGTCGCTAGCAAAGTCGTCTGTACAACTGGGGCGAGTGCTAGTCCGTATCTCGAGACCTGCCTTGTGGTGGCGCTCGGTCTGTGATCACACAGTGGCGACACGCGGGTCCGACATGTACTAATGGACCGCGGCCGATTTAAAACTACCACCTAGCAAGTGTGGTGTCTGGCGGTGACACCACATTCCTCCCCCGCAAATCGGCGAACAGTCGTGTTATAAGGCTTCCGCCCGCCGCGGGGAGGACCCAATGTTGACGTATGCGATGAGGTGGGGAGCCTAACAACAGGCGAGGCTGTGCCACCCGCACCCGGCCATTCGGTCCGAGGGGAGCTAGGAAACGCCTGAAAACCTAGTCCAGAGTGCACGTCAACATGCGGTGTATGCGCCCGTAAAGAGACAGGAGGGGCCGAAGGGTCGACCTCCATTGCGTCGGGGTACCCGACGTGCGAAGACGCCATGTGGTCTGGAGCGGGCAAGAGTTCCATGGCGGAGGACAGCTGGTCACGGGAAGCAATCGGCGGCGCGTGACCCAGGGAGGCACTTGGCGGTTGCAGCGAAGCGTCCACTGCGGGCGGTGCCGGCGGGAGAACAAGGGGCGGTGGCGGTGGCGGCAGCGCGTCGCCATGGGGCAAATTGGAAGGCAGCGTCGGTAACACCTGGGGATGAGGCGAGCCAGTAGATGGGTCCCCATGGCGCTGACCGGACGGCACCGTCGCTGAAAGCAGACGGGGAGCAGCAGAACCCGTGCGACGACAGAGGCGCAGCTGATTGAGATGCCGGCGCACCTCACCAGAGGCCCCCAAAACCAGATACATAGCGCGTCCGAGGCAGCGAAGAATGCGCCCTGCGAGCCAACGCCGTGAACCTCGAAAGTTGCGATAGAATACAACGTCGCCTGGAGCAAAAGCAGGAATCTGCCGCTGCATGGGAACTTGATGCGGCGGATGCAGCAAAGACATCAAGGTTCGATGAGGACGACCGTGGAGCAACTCAGCCGGCAAGTGACCATCTCGGGGCTGAGAGCGATACGAAGACAAAAAGAGCAACAACGCGTCCTCCCGAGAATGCGACTCTTTCAACTTCAACATCTGTGACTTGAAAGTCCGGACCAATCTTTCAGCGGCACCGTTTGACGGAGGCGAAAACGGCGCGGATGCCAGATGTTGAATACCATTGGCCGTGCAGAATGACTGAAATTCTGCGGACATGAATTGTGGGCCATTGTCAGAAACAATAGTCTGTGGAAGACCTTCAATGCAAAAAATAGCGGATAACGCTTGGATGGTGGCAGAAGACGTCGTGGAAGACATCCGGACAACAAAAGGAAAATTACTGAAGGAATCCACCACAACCAACCATCGAGCATTCCAGAACGGACCAGCAAAATCGATGTGCAAGCGTTGCCAAGGGGAAGTGGCTTTTGGCCACGCAAAGAAATTCCGCGGCGGTGCGGATTGTTGTTCGGTACACGCCATGCAAGAAGAGCACATATTCGTAATCGCAGCATCGATTCCGAACCAAGTACAGTGCTGACGAGCAAGTTGTTTCGTTCGCACTATACCCCAATGTCCTTGGTGGAGAAGCCGTAAGACAGAGGACTGTAACGAACGTGGGACCACGACTCTGGACTGATCATTATCAGAACGCAACAACAAAACACCACGTCGTACAAAAAGTCTCTCCTTATGAGCAAAAAATCTGCGAACCAACGGATCCTTGATCCGTGACTTTGACAAGGGCCATTGCGTAGCAACAAAACGCAAAACGGTAGCAAGGACAGGGTCAGCAGCTGTGGCTGTAGCTACACGACGAAAATCAATCGGAAACGATTCGACCACGTCATCGGTTTCCGCATCAATGAACATGCTAGCAAGTTCGGAAGAATCGAATGCTCTATCCTCAGCAACAGACAAACTGGACAACGCATCGGCGTTTCCGTGCTGAGCAGTGGACCGATACAAGATATCGTAGCGGTACTGCGAGAGGAAAATAGACTAGCGAATGAATTTCTGCGCTGTACGTGGAGGGACAGGCTTGTTCGGATGAAAAAGCGATGTCAAAGGTTTGTGGTCTGTGATGATGGTAAAGTGACGACCATACAAGAAATCATGAAACTTAGTAACACCAAATACGAGAGCCAAAGCTTCTTTCTCTATCTGTGAATAATTTCTTTGCGCAGATGAGAGCAATTTGGACGCAAAGGCAATAGGGCGATCATGCGCTCCAATTTTGTGCGCAAGCACAGCACCGATCCCGAAATCCGATGCATCTACCATCAACAAAAGGGGTTTCTGCGGATCGAATGGCGTAAGGCAAGTATTTGAAAGCAACGCCCATTTCAACTGGCGAAAAGCGCGTTCGCATTCCGTCGTCCAGACGAACGGAACACCTTTACGGCGTAAACGATGAAGCGGAGCTGAAATGGAAGAGGCATGCGGGATAAAGTTATGATAATAGTTAATGTTTCCCAACACACTCTGTAGCTGCTTCAAATTCTGTGGCGAAGGCAAGTCGTGTATGGCACGGAGGTGCTCTGGACTGCGATGTATGCCTTGAGCATTGATTACATGTCCCAGATATGATAAGTCACGAGCAAAAAACACACATTTGTCCTTCCGCAACCGAAGACCATTTTGCCGCAATACCTGAAATAATGTCCGGAGGTTTGCTAAATGTTCTTCTGCTGTCTTTCCGGAGATCACAATATCGTCCAGATAGTTCGCAGCAGTAGGGACCAACGCACAAACAGTTTGTAAATATCGCTGAAACAATGCAGGGGCGGATGCACACCCGAATGGCAGTCTTTTGAATCGGTACAAACCAAGATGCGTGTTAACCACCAAGATGCGCTGGGATTCCTCGTCCACTGGTATTTGCAAGTACGCATCTGCTAGGTCCAACTTTGAAAAATATTTACCCGGGCACAGTTTATCAAAAAGATCTTCCGGGCAGGGTAAAGGATAACTTGCAATCACTAATTGTGGATTCACTGTTGCCTTGAAGTCCACACAAAGTCTCAATTTTCCGGAAGGTTTCGGCAAAATTACTAAGGGTGAGGCCCAGAGAGAAGCTTGCACACGTTCTATTACACCTTGTGATTCTAAATCGTGTAATGTTCTTGCGACCTCATCACGCAATGCGTGAGGAACATTGCGCGCTCTGAAAAATTTCGGTTGCACGTTGACTTTCAGTTCCAAATGTGCTTCATAGTTCTGAGTGCAACCTAAGCCCGGTGCAAAAATGTCTGCAAATTCTTCACACAGACGAGAAACACTGTCTGAAGGCACAGTCTGATTCACTGATTGGACCTGATTTACTATAGACATGTTAAACAACTGAAATAAATCTAAACCAAACAAGTTCACTGCAGTAGAAGAACGAAGAATGTAAAATGACACAAGTTTTGTTTGTCCCTTGAATGTTGCAAGAAGAGTGCACTGTCCTAACACAGGGATATGCTGTCCTGAATAACTAGTGAGCTGAACATTTGCGGCACGCAACGGAGGTTTGCCCAGTTGTTTGTACGTGTCGTGATTGATCAATGAAGCTGCAGCTCCAGTATCGAGCTGGAATGGTATGACCTTGCCATTAAAGTCCAAATCTACAAAAAGTTTATTGTCCTGCTGACGACAAGAGCGACTGTCTCATGCAATTTGAACTGATACAGGTACAGCATCACTTGCTAATTGACGTGATTTCCGGCGACGTCGACACACACTTTTTGTGGGACGAACACAGTCACTGTTAGAGAAAGTGGCACTGGACGGAGTGGAATTAACTACATGAATGTCCATGGTTGAAGGTTCACGAGCCTGAGTATTCTTGGTTCGATTCCGGCGCGAAGCAAAGGGCCTGGAATGATTAAGAGTGTCTGAACTGAGCTTTTTCTGGCAAACACTTTGAACATGTCCTTTCTTATTACAGTAAAAACAAATAGCTTGGCGTGACGGGCAATTGCCACTCGAATGTCTAGTTGCACACCGCGGGCATGATTCCACTGCATTTGTATGCTTGCGCGGCACACATGGAGAGCTAGGCGGCAGCTGCGCGGACGAGCGCGAGGGCTGTTTATCGTTCCGTGCAGCTCGCCCGGCGGGCCGTTTAATGTGACACACGGCTGGCGAAGGTTCAAATGATTCCTGTGCCAAGTCAAGTGTGTCTTGTCTATCTAATATGTTTATCACTTGTTGAAGGGAGGGATTAACTAGTTTCAAAATCTGTTCCCGTATACGAACATCAGAAACGTTCTGTGCAATTGCATCACGTACCAATTATCTTAATAAGGGAGTCCACATTCACACTCAAAAGCACAATCCGTTGTAAGGCCTTGCAAAGTTGCAACCCACTCCCGATTAGTTTGACCGGCCGTACGTTTTGTACGAAAGAACGTATACCTTTTTGCAACTACATTAACTGTTTCCTTGAAATAGGCATCTAAAGCAGACAAAATTTCTTCGTAGGACAGAGTTGCTACGTCGCGTCGGGGAAATAATTTCACTATCACACAGTACGTTTGCACGCCGACACAAGACAATAAGTGAGGCTGCCGCTCCTTACCTTGAATTCTGTAGGCGGCAAGATGAAATCCAAATTGGCGTGACCACTCCGTCCATTTTCCTTAGCTGGGTCAAATGGCCGGAACGGGGGTGCAACAGCATGTTGTGGCTGCGGTAGCAGTGAAGCGGCAGCCGCCGCATCGTTTTGCATTGCACGTTGACCCTGGACGAGCTGTCCAAGGGCATCCAATAACGCCTGCGTCTGCTGATTCTGCAAGCGATAAAATTCGGACAGTACATCTGGAGAAGCCATGACACAAGTAAATGTAAGCAAGTAGAAAGAACAAGACCCTTTTTTGACTCGTCGCCATATGATGTGTCGACAGAAGTGCCGACACAGTGCGATTTGAGGGGACCGCAATGCACGCTATAAACACACGAAGGATGGCGTGAGGTTTGAAACAGGGTATGTAATGAATGCTATAAAGAAAAGTACGTAGCTTCTGGAATACTTAACTTTAATCCATCCTTGTTGTATACATCGTTCTTGATGAGACATGCTTTATACGATAAGTATCAATTGCTATGTAAGGCTAATGGCGCCTTGCTAGGTCGTAGCCATGGACTTAGCTGAAGGCTATTCTAACTGTCTGCTCGGCAAAGGAGCGAGGCTTCGTCAGTGTAGTCGCTAGCAAAGTCGTCCGTACAACTGGGGCGAGTGCTAGTCCGTATCTCGAGACCTGCCTTGTGGTGGCGCTCGGTCTGCGATCACACAGTGGCGACACGCGGGTCCGACATGTACTAATGGACCGCGGCCGATTTAAAACTACCACCTAGCAAGTGTGGTGTCTGGCGGTGACACCACAGAGTGAATAGCAGAATATTAAACTACTGTGCTTCACATGTTAGCCCTGTACTTAGCCATATTTCTAATTTTCCGTTAAGAATGATCAGGTTACTGAATGATTAAAGTATTCAGCGGTAAAGGGAGAAAGGGATACTGTAGACAATTTCAGACCAATTTCTACGCCATCAGTGTTTGCTAAAGGTATTGAATCGGCCATGTATGTAAGGGTAATTTATCATTTTATATCACATAATTTTCTGTTAAATGTACAGTTTGGCCTTAGAAATGGTTTAACAACTGAAAACGCTATATTCTCTTTACAAAAGATTTCTAACGCTAGGTATATTTTTGATTTAACTAAGGCGTTTGATAAATTGATCACAAAATATTGCTCCAGAAGTTGGACCATTACGGAATACGGGGAGTAGCTCGCAATTGGTTCACCTCTTAATTTAGCAACAGACAGAAAAAGATCATTATTCACAGTGTTGAGAATGGCTGTGATCTGGGGTCTGAATGGGGTACAGTCAAATGGGGAGGGGCGAGAACGGGGGGTGCCCCAGGGACAGTGTTGGGTCCACTCCTGTTCCATAGCTATATAAATGATATGCCCTCTAGTTTTACGGGTAATTCTAAAATATAACTGTTTGCTGATGACTCTAGCTTGGTAGTAAACGATGTTGTACGCAACGTTGGCTCTGATTCAAATAGCGCAGTTCATGACATAAGTTCATGGCTTGTAGAAAATAAACTAACGCTAAATCACAATAAGACTCAGTTTTTACCGTTTCTAACACACAGTTCAACCAAACTCATCGTTTTAATTTCACAGTATTGGCATATGATTAGTTAAACTGAACAGTTCAAATTTATAGGTGTTCAGATAGATGGTAAACTGTCATGGAAAGCCCACATTCAGGATATTGTCCAGAAAATTAATGCTGTCATTTTTACTATTCGAACGGTATCTGAAGTAAGTGATCGTTAGACACGGAAATTAGTCTACTTTGCTTATCTTCATTCGCTTATTTTGGGGTAACTCTTCCCATTCTAGAAGGATATTTTCGGCTCAGAAACGGGCAGCTTGGGCAATAAGTAATTTAAGTTCACGAAACTCTTGCCGACCCCTGTTTACTAGTCTGCGTATTTTGACATTGACCTCTCTCTCTCTCTCTCTCTCTCTCTCTCTATATATATATATATATATATATATATATATATATATATATATATATATATATAGGGTGTCCCAGCTATCTTGTCTACCCAAAATATCTCTGGAACAATAACAGCTATTGGAAAACGACTTTCACCGGTATCAATGTAGGGCTGGGGCCCATGAATGTACATATTTGGAAACATTCTAAAACGAAAGCATATGTGTTTTTTAACACAAACTTATGTTTTTTTAAATGGACCTACTATATTTTTTCTTCAGAAATCCATAGCATGACAAAGCACATACACAATGGCGTTGATTGCATCGCAATATTCCCATTACATCCCGGGATATTAAGACGCGAAGTTGACGCTTGAAACACCCAACATGCGCTGCTAGCGCACGTCCTGAGGTTCAGGCGTGAACCCCATGCTGCCCGTAATCGCGATGTGATTGAGATGCGTAATCACACTTCCATACTTATCAAGAGGTCCGAAACGAATAATACGGTCTGCTGCCATCCTGCATTAACGTCGTCCATTCCAGCAGGTATTTATCCCATAGGCTAGGGGTGATGCGGTTCTGTAACATATCTGTGTACCGCAACGTTAGTCACAAAGTTAACTTCGCTTATCGTTAATCCGTTACTAAAAAAGTAATGCGGTTCAACGTTAAAACTTTACTTTACTGTAGATCTAGCGCAAGTGTCAGTTAATCATTCACTCGTAACAGTAAAATTCATGTTGATGCTTTTAGTGAAACGAGCAAGTGGACTAAAAGTTTTACCGTTGTTTAAGTAAAAATGTTTTGATTTGGGAAGTTCAGGTAGGACATAGAAGATGAATGTAAACATGTTTAACCAATTAGTTTTATTATCACATAATTATCAATGTTATGTTTATCAAATGCGTTAAATGACAAATTGTTGCAAACAAATGTTTCTTAATATCACTGGGTAAAATGGCCCTTTGTAGAAACTTCCACTGTGGTACTAGCACTACATACTAAACATAGCGTTCACATCTCATGCTCAAAGTGATGCCCATTGGCTTGCATACATAGGGTCACTCTGCGGATGAAGGATGCCCTACTTCGTGCTACTGTTTCCTCTTTGATGGCTGTACAAGCATCAATAATGCGTTGCTTCATGTCCTCTGGTGTTGTTGGTTCATGTTGGTAAACAGCATCCTTCACTGCTCCCCAAAGAAAATAATCCAGCGGTGTAAGGTCCGGAGATCGGGCAGGCCACCTAACTGGGCAACCTCGTCCAATCCACCTACCAGGGAACTTACGGTTCAGAAGTCGTCGAGCTCGTAAGGCGTTATGTGCAGGGCATCCGTCATGCTGATACCACATGACCATTCTCCGGTTCCGACGTACGGTGTCCAAGAGAACAGGAAGATTGTGCCGTATAAATCTGGAGTATTGTCTGCCTTTTTGGACGCCATTTATAAAGAAAGGTCCGATAATGGTATCTCCAACAATCCCACACCAAACATTAACTTTCCGCGGACGTTGATGCTCTACCTGACGGAGCCATTTTGGATTGTCTGCGGACCAATAATGCATATTCCTCATATTGACAATTCCTTTGTTGTGTTCGCAGCAGTAGGGACCAACGCACAAACAGGAACATCAGCAACAAAATTTGGATTGGTCAGAAGTTTTTGCTGAGCCCACCGACAAAACGTTACACTATTGCGGAAGTCATTTCCATGAAGATCCTGGTGTAAATGAACATGGTAAGGATGAAATTTATGACGTTTAAGAATACTCTGTGCACTTGATTTCGACACACCAACTTCACGTTCAATTTGACGTGTGCTGATTTGAGGATTCACAGCTATGGTAGCGAGCACAGCAACTTCAGCACGTTCACCTGTGCGTGTTCTAGGACGATGTCGAGGTCTTGGATTTAAGCTTCCCGTTTCACGTAGACGAGATGTGAGACGACCAAACATCCGGCGCGAAGGCGATGGCTTGTCAGGGAATCGTCTTCTGTATAGTCGTTCTGCCTGAAAAGCATTTCGTCCACTTACAACAGGGTACAATACAGGTATGTAGAGTAGGTTAGAAAACAGACATATTAACTTAATAATCATAATGTTCGCTAACAGTACTATCAACAAACAAGCAATCTCATAACGTATTTCCCGTCAACGTACGTTCTCCATAGATCAGCAGCATTTCTACCATATCTTTATGTGTGTACATTATACTGTACAGTATAAGTTCCACAACACAACGTTTATTCACAATGTGTACTACCTCCGTGCCGTCACTAGATTACTCTGATGCACGACTACACTGGCAAGCGGTGAACTGCACGCCAAAGCAACAAAAAATGGAATGCTCGGAGGGTGGTGGAGTACAGGAGTTTGCATGGTTCGCAAATCATGAACAAGGCGAAGTGGTAACTGTGGCAGTAGTGGGAACTACGTTGGACACTTGACTAGGTAGAACCAGGCCCTGCGCGACAGGCGCAATGGGTCATATAACGCAGTAGATAAACCTTATTTTGGACGTGCAGGATAAATAAGA
Organism: Schistocerca serialis cubense; assembly: GCF_023864345.2. Lineage (NCBI taxonomy): Eukaryota > Metazoa > Arthropoda > Insecta > Orthoptera > Acrididae > Schistocerca > Schistocerca serialis. The sequence goes on along the minus strand of NC_064640.1, from coordinate 607,981,117 downwards.
CAACCTGACTCATATTGTGTACGTAGATACGTAAAACGTGCAAGAGGGAAACCATTATGTGCTTATGAGAGTTGATGGCAGCAGACCGTATTATTCGTTTGGGACCTCTTGATAAGTATGGAGGTGTGATTACACATGCCAATCACATCGCGATTACGGGCAGCATGGGGTTCACGCCTGAACCTCAGGACGTGCGCTAGCAGTGCATGTCGGTTGTTTCAAACGTCAACTGCGCGTCTCAATATCTCGGGATGTAATGGGAATATTGCGATGCAATCAACGCCATCGTGTATGTGCTTTGTCATGCTATGGATTTCTGAAGAAAAAATGTAGGAGGTCCATTTAAAAAAAACATAAGTTTGTGTTAAAAAACACATATGTTTTCGTTTTAGAATGTTTCCAAATATGTACGTTCATGGGCCCCAGCCCTACATTGATACCGGTGAAAGTCGTTTTCCAATAACTGTTATTGTTCCAGAGATATTTTGGGTAGACAAGATAGCTGGGACACCCTGTATATATATATATATATATATATATATATATATATATATATATATATATATATATTCGTGAACTTAAATATGTTTTACTGATGTTTTTTGTTATTAATATTAGCTTATTCCCAAGAATTAGCAGCTTTCCCTGAGTTAATACTCGGGAGAAATCCAATCTGCATCTAGATCGCACTTCCTTAACTCTTGTGCAGAAAGGTGTGGAGTATACTGCAGCTTCCATATTCAAAAAGCTACCACAAGAATCCAAAAATCTTAGCAGTAATCCACACGCTTTCAGATCGAAACTGAAGAGTTACCTCATGGGTCACTCCTTCTATTCTGTTGAGGTGTTCCTTGAAAAGTTAAGCTGATACTTGTGTTACATTGTTGATTGCGTTTACTTAAATTTATGTCTTGACTTTTTTTGGGTTCATTAACATTTCATTTTATCTGCTATTACTTTTATGTTATAATTTCATGTACTGACACATTCCATGACCTTGGAGATTTGCTCGTCAATTTGGTCCTGCGGAACTATACGCGTAAATAAAAAGGAAAATCGTGAGCATACTGAAATTCGAATTGACGCAAACGCTAAATTTGTCCTGTGGCACAATGTAACACCAGATGTTAGAGGTCACGAATAGGGAAAGGCGATTATGGAACAGCATTTGTATGCGCATAATCTTCCCGGTAACCCGCAATCTCCAACTTAGACGTTACCGTCAAAAGCGTATCAGTTTGTAGTTATTTTTGACGCGGGGAAGTCTGATCATCATTGTTCCTCTTTTCTTCCAATACAACCTTCGGTTTCAGAATGTTCTCGATTTCATGTTTAGGACCCTGTATTATGTCGAACATGTTGTGCTTTGGTTTTATGTTCTTCTCTACCGATTCGAATACCTCATTCAGTACAAATGACGTAATTTCTCGACGGTGCTGAACTTCTAGTGCAGAGGTGGTCAAACAGCGGCCCGCGGGGCGCTAAATTTTGGCCCGCGGAACTGTTTCATGTGAAAGAAAAAATTAACTTTTATTTCACGAAAAAACCGATTAGAGCATTCAATCAAGTGTCTTTCGTATTATATCCAATTGCAATAGGAATATCTCAACTCATTGATTCAACTATCGTTAGATTTTCCTCTATATCCCTGTTTGAAAAAATCACTATGTTGGATTTATTTTGAAAATCCCGCGCCCTATCTTGACGAAAATATAGTTCGCCTTGGCGATACGCAACCAACAATCAGAAGAAGTATGGAATGAGCAGCTGGACATGTGTGTTGCGCTACACGAGTGCCAGACATAACCAATATATTCCGAATTTAATTTTACTGCAAACTCACAACATTATCGGCCGTAAACTTACGGACGTTCACGTGGATATGTGGTGCACATTCGACCGCGATAGACCTACCTCACTTCACGTAAGAAAAGCCAGCTTTTATCTTTTCTCAATTAGTATGTGATGCTTGTCTCTAATTTAAGCAGGCTTGCATTTATTTTATGTATTCACTTATGATAACTGGGTACATTAGCAATTATTTCGGGCTCAGTACCTTCTCTTAATTTAAGTAGTACAAAATAAATAAATACTTAATTGTAAGAACGGGTTTTTACTGATAACGTTTAACGATTCCGCATAATAAAGAGCCAGCCGGGTTAGCCGAGCGGTTCTAGGCGCTACAGTCTGGAACCGCGCACCACTGCGGTCGCAGGTTCGAATCCTGCCTCGGGCATGGATGTGTGTGATGTCCTTGGGTTAGTTAGGTTTAAGTAGTTCTAAGTTCTAGGGGACTGATGACCTCAGAAGTTAAGTCCCATAGTGCTCAGAGTCATAATAAAGATAGAAAAGGGTAGTGCAACATCATCCACCTGTCTTTCTCTCTTATTTACTGAAACTAATATTGCTAAGTAGTTGAAGTGTAGAAAAGTTTTAGGAAACAATCATAACACAAGAAGTCGAAATGGGATGGAAATTTTAAAGTGAGGAACTAAAATACCAGTTTCCTAAAGCAGGTCAATACTGCTCTCAAAAATTCTCGAGAGAACAGACTATGAAGTTTCCCAAATGCGTATAATACGTAAATGTGAGACCACTAGCTCGAAGAGCAATGTAGCTCTGCAGTACGATACTAGCCACCTTCCATATAGAGGACCAGGGTTCGATTCCGCTGAGAGTCATGTTTGTAAACATTGTTGCGTAGTTAACACATACTTTTAAACATAGTCGCATATTCTACAAGCATTTCCGTGATGCGTAAAATACATTAAGAATGAAAAAAAAACAGCGCTCGAGACCTATAATTGCTGGAGTGCTGGTTAGATTCCAGTTTCGGTCATTACATTTGTAGTTTTTTCCGTTCAGTTCGGATACCTATGTCATATAAATATACGCTAATTGGCACATATTCGTCACTTATGAAAAATGCACGTCTTCTTATTTCTAATGAGATATCACAAACAAAAATATAAAGTTTTCATTGCACATATAAATCCCTAATCATCGATCCTTGATATATATGATTGTTAAAAAAAAAAGAAAAACATTTATATTTATTTTTTTCGATCTTCGTGGGCCATATGCTTCACATAAAAGCCCGTGGAACATGAACCCTAGTTTAAAAATTTACCGCAACTGGGAATCGAAGGGCACCCATGAGATTTCTTTTATGGTGTTAACCAACTTCGGGGAACTTAAAAGTTTTCTTTGTATGGAATTTTTGAGATTTGTATCGAACTACTTTTGGTAACCGATATTTGATTCTGAACTTCACGTACCGTATATACAAAAAATTAAGCAATTTTTTTTGTGGAATATAAAACAAAACCCATACGTCCGATATGCAATGAATCTATCCCGTTTAGAAAAGAATGTAACACCAAACAGCATTACGAGGCTAAACATGCAGTTATGTTTGATAAGTGCAAGGGACAATTTCGACAAGACCAGAGAACTTTCTGCTCAAGAGCAGATATTTACCAGGGCGAATTCAGAGTCAACATGCAATGTGAAAGCAAGTTATACAGCTGCTCTGAGCCGGGAAAAAGATCAAGGCCATATTCAGAATGGTTAAGGAATGCTTAGATACCGTCATTGAAACTGGGTGTCCAGAAAATCAAAAGGCTTTTAGAAAAATAAGCCTGTCTCGTCAAACTGTTACTACACTTGTGGACAACATTTTAAGACAAATTGTAGATAATTTAAAAAATCGTGCATCTGAGTGTATAATTTATTTTCTAAATTTGGATGAACGCACAGGTATGGCGGATAACAGCCCAAGTGGTGATTTATGTCAGAGGTTTTGATGCCCATTTTAATAAAACAGAAGAACTAACAGTATTGCATCCACTTCAGGATACCAGAAAGTCACAAGATTTGCTGGAAGCAGTTATATCGACACTAAGTTGCTTTTAGTTAAAAATTAACGAACTATCGGGGCTAACAACGGATGGTGCTCCAGCAATGGCTAGAAAACAAGAGCGTTTAGTTCACTTGATTAAAAACGAGGCCCGTAAAATTTGCAATACGTCGATGCTAAACTTTCATTGTATTATCCATCAAGAGAACTTACGTGCCAAACCCCTCAATATGGACCATGTCATGAAGGTATTTGACAAAACAGTGAACTTTATTAAGGTGAAAAGATAGAATCACCGTCAGTTTTAATAATTTCTGAAATCTTTGGATCCAGAGCATGATAACATTTCGTACTATACAGAAGTAAAATGGCAAACCCGTGTGAAAATGTAGAAAAGAGTGTTTGATTTGAAGCAATAAATGTAACCATTCTTTAAAAGCTAGTACAAGTGACTCCCGGAGTTCGAAGGTAGAGAATGGCTTTCTGACTTTGCATTCTTGGACGGTATAACTAACCACGTCAGGAACGTTAATGCGCGATTGCAAGGAAAAGATCAGCTAATTAATGTCATACCTGGTCTTATTTCCACATTCCAAATGAAACTTTGGCTTTGGGAACAACAGTTATGAAAACAAAAAAAACTTCACAAATTTTCCTATACTGTCAAAGCAATCGGATGTCACACAGGCGGAAGCTATTTAATACACTTTATTCCTGTCTGACTTGAAATAAGAATTCGAAAACCGATTTCAAGGTTTTAAGGAATATCGTCCGCATGTTTTTTTTTTTTTTTTTGCTATTCTCTGTAGACGTGAGTTCACTACCGGAACATTTGCAAATGGAATGCAGCAAAATGCATTGTGACTCACAGTTAAAGGAGATATTTAATCAGATGGGTTTCGAACAGTTATACAAAACATATGTGGACAATAAGAAATATCCACCGTTTTACAAAATTGCTTAAAAATTATTTCGTTTTTTGGAATGTGTGAACAGCTCTTTAGTCAGATGAATTACATCAAATCAGTAATGAGAAGACGAATTACTGATATTCATCTGGAAAACTCTTCGCGTGTAGCAACAACTTCAGTTGACATCAACACAGACTCACCTAGGTCTGTGAATCAAAGTCGGACATCCTACTAACATTTTATTTCGCTAAATCGTGTAATAAATGTTTTCTCGTCAGATTTGTTTTATTTTCTTTAAAAAAATAAATTAATATTTCTTGCTTGTTTTGGCTCACGAAACAAAAATTGATAACGCGTTCAGCGGAGAAATCCCCTCACAAAAATTTGGCCCACCTGACGAAAAGGTTGGCCACCCCTGTTCTAGTATATACTTGCAAACTTAAACAACTGAGCTGTAGAAACTAAGCAAGAAATTGAGAGTAGGAGAATCTGAGAGGGTTTCCGGGTACAGATTGCTACAGGATCTTTCTGCTTCCCTTATGAGGCATTTCAAGATCCGTTACGGTTTGTATAGTGCAGTGGGCTCCATTATTCGCAGCCAGTAGCCTAGCAACGAACCAACTCTGGATGAAGTGCTATCACAGTTTCAACGCATTGAAACTATAGTAAGACAGGGTGAAAGGAATTGTAGTGGGGTCGGCCTCACGTCGGCTGTGCAGTCACGCGGAACGCCGTGAGCGTGCGGGCTGTAGGCCGGTCCGGTCCCGGGCTGGGGCTAGCGGGTTATTTATTGCTCCATTTGGTCCTCGGCAAGATTGAATCTGGCCGGCTGCAGCCGTTCGTGCAACAGGTGAGCTGCGCGCAGCGGCGCCGCGCCGCTTAGTTGCTTTCGCCGTGTTCGCGCTGTCAGAATATTTCGCCCACAAAGCCTTCAACGGTTTTATGAAGCCTCGACGAATTGTTCTGCTTCTCTATTAACGTTGTTGGAAAAAAGGGTAGAACAAAACGGAGAGCATAACAACGAAATAATCACACAATTATCTGGCACTCGGAGTGTGCAGCATACTGCGCATGTGTATTCTTTCGTTTACAGTCAGACTAATCTCACAGCATAACAATATTAACACCAACGACCTTGCCTCGATGAATACACGTGTTCTCGGCAGATCACCGAAGTTAAGCGGAGCCGGGCACGGCTAGCATTTAGATTGGCAAGCACCTGGGTATCCCACATGCTATTGGCTCATTTTCCTTTCCCTTTGTGCGAAGGGGAGGAACGGCTTAAAGTTCCTGATTACTGGAATTTGCCCCAGTATCCTGCATCAAATTCCAAACCTCTACATCTATACCCACATCATCTCCGCAAGCCACTTGATGGCGTATCGCGGAGGGTACTCCTGATAACACTAACTGATCCCCTTCTTCCCTGTTCCACTCGCGAATGGCTCGTGGGAAGAATTATTGTCGGTAAGCCTCTGTATTAGCTCTAATTTTTTTCCATACTCCGCAAGCCACCTGACGATGTGTGGCGGAGGGTGCCCTGAGTACCTCTAGCGGTTCTCCCTTCTATTCCAGTCTCGTATTGTTCGTGGAAAGAAGGAAAGAAGGATTGTCGGTATGCTTCTGTGTGGGCTCCAATCTCTCTGATTTTATCCTCACGGTCTCTTCTCGAATTTTCTCATCGTAGTCATTTCACGTGATGTATGTGGGAGGAAGTAATATGTTTTCCGACTCTTCCCAGAAAGTACTCTCTCGAAATTTCAGTAGTAGACCTCTTTATGAAACATAAAGCCTTTCTTGTAGAGGTTGCCACTGTAGTTTGTTGGACATCTCACTAATGCTCTCGCACTGATTAAACGATCCCGTGACGAAATACTCCACTCTTCGTCGGATCGGATCTATCTCTTCTATCAGTCCTACATGGAAATAGTTCCAAATGGTTGCGAACTAGGCGCTTCTGTCTGGAACCGCGCGACCGCTACAGTCGCAGGTTCGAATCCTGCCTGAGGTATGGATGTGTTTTATATTCTTAGGTTAGTTAGGTTTAAGTCGTTTTAAGTTCTATGGGACTGATGACCTCAGATGTTAAGTTCCATAGTGCTCAGAGCCATTTGAATCATTTTCGAAGTACCAGATGGTTGAACGACACTCAAGAATCGGTCAAACCAGGATCCTGTAGGCCACTTCTTCCGCGGATGAGTTGCATTTCCTTAACATTTATCTTAAGAAACTCAGTCTGGCATTTGCTTCTCCCACTATTTCCTTTATGTGAGTAAAGGGGCAGTGAGAGAACGACCCCAAGTCGCTGACTCAGCATCTGGCAGCAGCCAGCGGTGTCATATTACAGCTTTATTGAAGACATCTGTCAGCACGTGGCAAGGCTAAGAGGGGGGAGGGGGTGAGGAGGAGAGGGGAGGGGACATAGAGAGGGAGAGGGCGCGGTCATCCAACGTGAATCGAGCTCCTCCCTGACCTCCGTATTGCTTTCATCCTATAGGAGTTACCGAGTTCTGTGCTCAACAGGGAAGATTTTGATCAACTTTTGTTACAAATTATTCTTATTTCATACAATAATCCGATAGATTGATGAAAGTGATGTCGCAGTGCCAGCGTTGCACCAGCGAGACATCAACGTCAGCCCAGAACGGCGCCAGCGTCGATACCGCCGGCGACGCCACACTTACGCTATGCGAGGTTGGCGACGGCGTCTGTCGCGTTATGGTAGGGATACCTTCGATTATCGTGTCGGACATCCTTTCGCCCAGTCTAGAGCAGCAGCACTATGTGACATGGACTCAACAAGTCATTGGAAGTCCCCGGCAGAAATACAGAGCAATGCTGCCTCTATAATCCATAGCTGTGAAAGTGTTGCCAGTGCAGGATTTTGTGCACAAACTGACCTCCAGATTACGTGCCGTAAATGTTTGATAGGATTCACACCGAGCGATCTGGGTGGCTGAACCTTTCGCTCTAATTGTCTGAATGTTTTTCATGCCAATCGTGAACATCTGTGGCCCAGTGATATGGCGCATTGTCATGTATAAAATTTCCATTATTGTTTGGGAACAAGAAGTCCATGAAAGGCTGCAAATGGTCTCCAAGTAACCGAACATAACCGTTTCCACCGAATGATTGGTTCAGTTGGACCATGGCTTCATGTGGTCTGCGCCGCACTAGAACCCACTATCAGCTCTACCAACTGAAATCTGGACTCATCTGACCAGGCCACGATTTTCCAGTCGTAGAGAGACCAACTCATATGGTCATGAGCTCAGCAGTGGTGTTGCAGGCAATGTCGTGCTATTAGCAAAGGCATTCGCATCGGACATCTGCAGCCATAGCCCATTAACGCTAAATTTCACCTCACTTTTGTAACGGATACGTTCGTTTTGACTATCACGTTGATTTCTGCGTTTGTTTCACGCAATGTTGCTTGTCTGTTAGTACTGACAGCTCAACGCAAACGCCGCTGCTCTCGGTCGGTAAGTGGAGGCCGTCGGCCAATGACGTATCCGTGGTGAGAGGTAATGCCTGAAATTTGGTATTCTCATCATACTCTTGACACTGTGGATCTCGGAATACGGATTTCCCTTACAATATCTGAAATGGGATGTCCCATGCGTCTAGCTGCAACTACTATTCTGCGTTCAATATCTGTTAATCCCCGTCGTGCGGCTATAATCACGGTGGACACCTTTCCATACGAATCACCTGAGTGCAAATGACAACTCCGCCACTGCACTGCCCTTTTATACCTTGTGTATGGGACACTACTGCAGTCTGTATATGTGCATATTGCTATCTAATGACTTCTGTCTCCTCAGTGTATTTGTATTACAGCCAGCGGAATGACCCATTGCAACCAGTACCTGAGGTATAGCATGCGTATTTATATATAGGGTGGAGAAAAATTGTGTCGCGAAATTTTAACCCTGAATAGCTGATGCCAATTACTAATGTTCTGTAGGTCGACAAAGCACCATTTTTAAACTTGGCGCCACGCGCTCCGATTTGCCATGGGATTGTCCTGTTGCCTTTCGTCGGTTGACGGACAGCGCTATTGTTGTCGGTTCATACATACAAACGTACCTCGCCCCGTCACTGCCCCAACGTGATACGCACACATGTTGAATAGGTCTTTTTCTTTGTCTCCATCTCACGTCAGCTGCATTTACAGGTAAGCTTAGCTTCGGAGCACACACACATCACCTGAGCTTTAGTCATACAGTAAACATGGCATCATAGTATTCGTTTGAAGAACAACGATATATGGTTTTTGTTTATGGACTAGCCGACGGTAATGCGCATGAAGCTCGGCGGTTGTATGGGGAACGGTACCCAGCAAGACGACACCCACAACCGCAAACGTTTACAGCGGTTCACCGGCGACTTGGCGAAATAAGCTCGTTAGTGGAATATCATCGTGATGCTAGAAGACCTCCAACACAACGGGATGCTGCATTTGTAGAGACTGTTCTCGAGTGTTTCGAGGAAGCACCGACGACAAGTACTAGAGCGGTTGGACACGACATGGGAGTCACTCATCGATTAGGCTGGGAGGTTTTGAGGGTTGACGGCCAGCATCCATTTAGTTTCCACCCCATACAATACCTAAATCCAGTAGCGGACTTTGAACACCGGCTAGGGTTTTGCCGGTGGTTTCTGCGACGTGTTGCACGAGATCCCGACTTCCCCGCCATTGTGTTGTTTACCGACGAGTGCACGTTCCATCGGGATGGCCTTTACAACACTCAAAACGTTCATTGCTCGGAAAGGGGAAATCCTCACGTCACGTACGTCGACGGACACCAGGAACGATTTTCGCTCAAGATTTGGGCACGCACTGTGGTTGACCATCTGACTGGGCCAGTCCGTCTACCTCCTTTACTTGCCGGCGCAAATTACCATCACTTTTTGCAAGAAACTCTACCCAGCCTACTGCAAGAAGTTCCCTTGGACATACGGCTACGCATGTGGTTGCAGCATGATGAGGCGCCCTCACGTAACAGTCGTGCTGTGCGCGAATATTTAAATGAAGTCTTCAACGACTGGGTAATTGGCAGAAGTGCTCGTAGGACATGGCTCCTGCAATCACCAGACCTCATGTCATCGGACTTTTTCCTGTGTAGATTCTTCAAGGTTCTAATTCACCCACCCGGATGCGAACCACCTAGAAACGAAGAGGAATTAATGGATCGCAAGGCCGGCCGTGGTGGCCGTGCGGTTCTAGGCGCTGCAGTCCGGAACTGCGGGACTGCTGCGGTCGCAGGTTCGAATCCTGCCTCGGGCATGGATGTGTGATGTCCTTAAGTTAGTTAGGTTTAAGTAGTTCTAAGTTCTAGGGGGCTGATGACCTAAGATGTTTAGTCCCATAGTGCTCAGAGCCACTTGAATGGATCGCAGTCAACATGCCGCCAATCAGGGCAATGCCAGGAATCTTTCAAAACACCGTTCTTCGCTAGCAAGTTTGTGTCACGTCAGAGGGTCGCCAGTTCGAACAATGTCCTAGCTACAAAAAAGGCCCTTTTCAGTGCCTCGACAATTTGTAAAGGACTTTCTGTACGCGAACTAACAGTTGTTGACGGGTTTGTTCCAGGTGCGTCATATCATTAAACTACAATGGATGTGTCGGGACCCCGGCAGATTCGCACCCAGGCCCCCAGAGTAGAAGGCTGGCGCGCTTCCACCGAGCGTACAGGCCGCTTTGGATACATGGCGGTCTCCGGCATTCGCAGTCTTCCTTTGTCCAGAGCATCCGGCAACAGGGCAATCCCGCGGCTAGTCGGAGCGCATGGCGCCAAGTTTCCGTAGTTCAAAAATTGTGCGTTGTCGACCTACACAACATTAGTAATTTTGGTTCCTACTGGCGTCAGCTATCCAGGGTTACAATATCGTGACAATTTTTCTCCGCCCTGTATGAAAACCTACATCTGTTTCCCAATATCTGGCCGGCCGCGGTGGTCTAGTGGTTCTAGGCGCTCAGTCCGGAACCACGCGACTGCTACGGTCGCAGGTTCGAATCCTGCCTCGGGGTTGGATGTGTGTGATGTCCTTAGGTTCGTTAGGTTTAAGTAGTTGTAAGTTCTAGGGGACTGATGGCCACAGAAGTTAAGTCCCATAGTGCTCAAAGCCATTTGAACCAGCCACCCAATATCTGCATAACCGGGAGGTATTGGCTTTCAAATGGCTCTGAGCTCTATGGGACTTAACATCTGCGGTCATCAGTCCCCTAGAACTTAAAACTACTTAAACCTAACTAACCTAAGAACATCACACACATCCATTCCCGAGGCAGGATTCGAACCTGCGACTGTAGCGGTAGCGCGGTTCGAGACTGAAGCGCCTAGAACCGCTCGGCCACACCGGCCGGCCCGGGAGGTATTGCATATGACAAACATCTCTGTCCTTGACATGAGGCGGATATAAGATCACAGCGCAGTCATCGCAATTAACGCTGTTTACAGTCACTTACAACCTAAACAATAGCACCTGTAAATGCGCCAGTGCAGTGAGTTTATCCAGTGGTTGTATTCGAAAAATCCGCGATAAAGTGGCTTTGAAGTAATATTATCCCTAGATGAGTGGAATAGTTTTGAAGTTACGTAATTATACTTCAATGAAACAATGTTTGTTAAGTCACCGAAGTTCGCGCTAGTGCTCGTGCAGTAGTTTTGCGGCCTGTTTTACACTGATACCCGTACAAGATCCAGATGGTGCAGCAACTGAAATCTCCTCCTTCGCAGCAACGTTCTGAATTTCCTCTTCGGTTTGTGGCACGGATCGATGTTGATCGCATGCGGTTGTGCAATACTCTATAAAGTGACGAGGCGTATTTTACACTACAGGATGCAGTGTATACACAGAACTGCCGAATTTGGGGTACTGGTATATCGCATTTTGTACCCGAAGAGCAACTGCGCTCGCCGTATGTGACTGTGTGATGTGGATTCACAAGCACCTTTATTCTCTGTCCGTTGTTCAATCGAGACTTTCATCCAAAACATGTGAGTCCTGGTTTGGAAGAGTGCAACTGTGTGGAAACCACTATTTCACTATTGCTGAGCCAACACCTCATGACACTCACACAGTGAAAGATCTAGTTAAATCAACCTTCCACGACCGTGTTATTTCCAAAGGTTTTCTAGCTGCATGGCCTGAAAGATGATCTGATCCGAATCCAAGTGATTTTTGACTCTGGGGATATCTAGAAGGACGCATTTACCATGGACACGTTCAGTCTCTACCTGATCTGAAGTCAGCGTAAGGGAACACGTGGCTCAGACTCCACCGGAACTGTTGCAACTACTGTTGATCATGTCGTTTTACGGCTGCAACATCACAACAACGTCTCCGATGCTCATAGTGAACAAACTGTGTTAATGGCACTTAATAATAAAATCAACATTTTGCCTTTCTCATTTGTTTCACCTTTCCTGCCCACGTTCCGTTCCTAATCCTTTACATATGGAAATATTTCTTCACGTCTTTCTTGCATTCATAGCACCAGTTTTGCACCTGTTGGCCCAAGTTATCAAGAATCGTGAGTAGCTGCACTTTAATTATAACCACCGAGCAGAAACGACTTAGCATGTGCTCTGTGATATCATGAAACAGAACGGAAGAGAAGCACCAGCATTAACACTTATGTCACTGTTGCTCCCATCCGGAATGATGCAAGAAATCATGTTTTGATTCCGTATTGCCTCCCGAAGATCATCCCTATAAAGTTTGGTATCCATACAGTAAATTAACTGTTATAATTACAACATACTCATGTTACCCCATACTCTTGAGATGTGTTATACTTAAAAAACGTTTATGACATATGTAAATACACGCACGGATAATGTATATTCAAACACATCGATATAATTACATGCGGGCCTGTATACTCCGCAGTGGTAACCGAGACGCGGCGAGACGTACAGTGACTCAAAAAAGTAATCGCCCGACATTAGCACGTACAATATCACAAGCAGATTCATAAAAATATAGCTAATAAACGAGCAATAATTATTTTCCTTACATCCGTTAACATCTACATTTCGAATTAAAACGCTGTTTGAGTTCATATGTTGTTTAAAGTGGACGTTATTTAAAAAACCATACTCCAGTTGATGCCAAACATGATACTGAACGTTGCTGCACAGACACACGTCTCTCTCCCTTTCCTTATGCAGCAGTGTTTCATTCAAATAGTTCCCTAAATATTTTTTTCCAAAGCCACTGCGCGAAACTACAAAAGAAGCGAGAGAAACCTTCATTAGGTTGTTTCGAAAACAAGAATCTTTTCAAAAAATTGTAGAAACCACTGATAGCTCTAGAGCCTCAGAAACCGTTGTACCACCTCCATGTCGACAAACGAGGACCTATGAATCCTATGTCAATGGTAGATACTTGCATACACACACGGCGAGGAGCACTTACACACACACACACACACACACACACACACACACACACACACACACACACACACACACACATACACTATACTACTGTTAAGTTGCTATTCATATTGCAATATTAACTTTTTATTAGGTTTCATTTACAAAAAATCATTCGCGATGGATAATGATTTTAGGCTTGTCTCCGTGTGGTAAAGAATTCCTTAGGTTGGCGATGGGGATGGGGATGGGGCTATGTGTATACGTATCAGCGTTTATTCAAATGGTTCAAATGGCTCTAAGCACTATGGGAGTTAACATCTGAGGTCATCAGTCCCATAGACTTAGAATTACTTAAACATAAGAAACCTAAGGACATCACACACATCTACAGCATAGCCTCTGTATTGGCTCCAAGTTGGGTGATATTACACCAGCCCACGGACGATATTACATACATAATGAATTTAGAACGCATAAACATATTATTTGTAATATACTGTTGTATCGCATCTAGTTTTGGCGGAAGAAAAATGTGTGTGTACTGAATGTATGTGTTGTAAGATGGCAAGAACTATGCCCCTTACATGAAGTCATTAACGATCACCTAACTCACGTTGAACGAACAGTAAGGCTGAACAAAATGACTGACAAGGCACAATGCATCTTGTAGAGGGTGTAGTATGGACGTAGTGGAATAATTAATGTCGGGTGATGGTTTTAAAGTAATTCACACAACATGATAACTTTGTGGAAACGAGTCGCTTTACTGGACGTTAGTTTACCCCAGGGAAGTATTTGAACGTGGCCGGCCAGGGGAATGGCTAAGGGAAGCGACAATAGGCAGCTTAGGGCGGCTCAAGCTCTGAGAAAGCGGTAACGCAGCACGGCCTCCAGCCGCCTTAAGATGAGTGACAGTGAGTGGGTTGTTGACCGCGACTCCATTCTGGTGTACCGGGAAACAGATGGAGAACTTGTACGCCTTTTGATAAATGTCCATCATCCCGTTTTCTGTGAAACATGCGCCAAAGCCGCGCAAGCTACTTCGGTGGAGCAGTCAACAGAGGTCAAAATATGCGTGTTCATGACTATAGCAACTTCCCGCTGAATTCACGGTCCACAGAGCCTGAAGAAAATCAGGTGAAGAGCGACAGCATGAAATACGCCAGCCTCCGATGGGAACGTAGGACCAAGGAATTTGAAGTACTCTCCTGGGAGTCAGAATTCCGGAAAACCTTGATGGGTGGCCGGGGGGGAGCTAAATAGAAGAAGTTGAGAGGAAGGGAAATTTTGTGGGAATTTATTCACTTCCCAGATCAGGCATTGGTCGGCGCTGGGAAGCGATGCATAATTAACGCGACTTGCACTGCAATTGGCGTAAGTGATTTTGCTGGAGGGGAAACCGAGGCGAAGAGAGGACTGGCAGAAGTCTCAGTAGAGGTCTTACGTTCCCAGCTGTCGTAGAGTGCAGACGTGGCGTTCTTTACTCAGCTTGCCTGAGAAAGAGTGAGCATCTCTGCAGTTTAGGACTTAGCAAATGGAACGATTGAGCTTGGAGATAGAATGAATTGGTTCAGCTATGTACTGAGCAAGATAGCTAGGAGTGAATAGACGAGCGCAGCCTTGCAGCACCACGAGGTCGGCCGACGTCCACACAACGACCCCGCTCCACCATGCTGTATTCGGTGATATTGCGACCGCTCCGGCCACTGATTAATTTGTTGGATCACGTCGGCAAAGTTTCCACGAGGGTTTCATGGGCCATGTACTGTAGAATTCTTCTCTCACTTCACATTATGCCTGGGTCAGTCGATAGGAATTACTTTTGAGTTATCGAGCTTTACTCCATGCAAACGCAATTTATTACCACTGCCTGGTAGGACAGTCATGTAATATGATGATTCAAGGTGGTGAGTTAAAATAAATTTGTGTTAATTGACTGCATCTGTTTTCAATCAAGTAGTTGAAATCTCAAGTCACTTTCTTAATTAATTTTATGTTCAACATTTGCATCTGGTTTTCAAAAGCTGAATATAACATCAATGTGCACCCCTTTTTAAATAAAAGTGATCAATTCTGAATCAATTAATGTCAACACTGCCACCGCAGTTCAATCAGGAGTCACAGGGCCTTATTACTTTCTTTGCGTTATCCAACATTGTGGCAGTTTTGCACTCTCTGTTGATCTGTTAGTCAATTAGCTGGGGTGAACACATGTCAGAACCAGATAAGTGACGGGTGGGGTGTTACAGTGTATATGAGACGAAACTGTAATAAATCAATATTTTTCCAACAATCTATAATATCTGTTTAATTCCATAATGTTTCCCCGGAAATAGATGTATCTTATTTTCCTCAGTACGTATAATAAACGAGTAAAAGGTCTTACTACAGCTAAAACAGATCTACTTAGATACTCTGCAAGCCATCGTACGGTGGGTGGTGGAGGGTACCCTGTATCACTACTAGTCATTTCCTTTCCTGTTCCATTCTCAAATAGAGCAAGAGAAAAACGAATGTCTATACGCCTTCGTATGTGTCTTAATTTCTCGTATCTTACCTTCATGGTCCTTACGCGCTATGTACGCTGGTGACAGTAGAACCGTTTGGAATCAGCTTTAAATGCCGGTTATCTAAGTTTTATCAATAGTGGTTCTCCAAAAGAACGTCGCCTTTCTTCAAGAGGTTCCCATTTGAGCGGTTACAAATCTAGCAGTTCGTCTCTGAACTATTTCGATGTCTTCCTTCAATCCGACCTGATACGAATCCAAATTACTAAAGCAGTACTCAAGAATAGGTCACACCACGGCCCTATATGCGGTCTTCTTCACAGGTCAACCATTCTTCCCTAGAATTCTCCCAATAAACCGAAGTCGACCATTCGCCTTCCCTACCACAGTTCTCACATGCTTGTACCATCTCATATCATTTTGCAATGTTTCGCCCAGATCTTTGTGTGAAGCAGGACATTAGCAATACTGTCTCCGAACATTACGGCTTTTATCTTCCTACTCATCCACATTAACTTACATTTTTCCACATTTAGGGCTAGGTACCATTCATCACACCAACTGCAAATTTTATCTATGTCGTCTTGTGTATACCTACTGTTACTCAACTTCGACACCTTACCGTACACAACGGTATCAGCAAAGAACCGGAGATCGCTGCCCACCATTTCTGCCAAATGATTTATGTATACAGAGAACAACAGCGGCCCTATCACACTTGCTGGGGCTCTCCTGACGATGCCCTTGTCTCTGACGAACACTCGCCGTCGAGGACAACAAAGTGAGTTCTATTATTAAAGGAGTCTTCGAGCCACTCATACATCTGTGAACTTATTCCACATGCTAGTACCTTCATTAACATCCTGCAATGGGACACTGTCTCAAATGCTTTCCAGAAATCTAGAAATATGAAATCTGCCCGTTGCCCATCCATAGATCTCAGCATATCATCTGAGAAATGGTCAAGCTGACTTTCGAACGAGCAGTGTTTTCTGAAACTATGCTGATTCGTGGACATAAGCTTCTCAGTCCCAATAAAATTTATTATGTTGGAACCGAGAAGCTAAGTCTGCACATTATTATACTCTTTAAAAATTTAAGATGATGGCATAACTAGTTACATGATAATAAAGTCGTATTTTCTTAAAGATGTAATCAAATTGTATTGCACTATGATGTTAGGTGATTATTAGTGCTGTATATCTACCTGGTATTTCTTTATCTTGTTTGATATATCGAAGAAAGTGCTAAAGGTCGGTAGGGAATGTATTATGCAAACTTCCGAGCGAATATATCCATCGAGAGGTTTTTTTAGGTATGTGTGTATCTTAATTCATTTCCAGTAATAAAATGATGTGATGAAGAATTTTCTCACACACTACCAGTCAACTAGACTACTGTCTACGAATCATACCTACGACTGAAGAACTACTTTGGTCAGAATATCCAGTATCTGTAGCACGTTGTAAGATTCGAGTAAATCCATTAATTTTTTTATCTCTGGAGGATCAGTCGGAAATGTTGTAGTTAAAATTACTTTTGAGCTGGGGAGTGAAAATAACGATCATGCACATGGATAAACAAAAAACACTTTCTTTATCCCTGTAGGTGTAGCTACATAAGCTATCGAAACACTTTTAGCAAACTCATACATCATCCTATATTTCTTAATTACTCGGTCTGTGACGTATGTTCAAGTAATACACGAATGTATCTGGGTAAAGAGAAAGATAAAAGAAGGACGCCGATTTGAGAGTACTCAGCTACGTGATAAACAGTGACAGACAAAAAATCACAATACCAAGACGGAGATACGCAACATAAACGAGAATTGGTACGCGTTTTCCTACATCTGAAGAATGATGTTTCTTCAAATTCCGCGACAGCCGCGTAAGAGTGGTGCTGGTTGCGCCCCTATGAGGATGCAAATGAGGTTTGCTTTAAATACATGCTGTAACGATCGTGAGAGTTAGTTACCTCTGAGATTGGGCGTGGCGAGCTGATGTCAGTCAACAATGCGTTTAAGGCGACAAAGACACCATTATCAACATCTCACTGAGTTTGAACGAGATCGTGTAGACGGATAAGATAAGCTGGATGTTCGTTCTGCGATACAGCAGTAAGATTTGATAAGACTGTAGCCTTTTTACATGACTGGAAGCGTTGTCACGAGAATGTGAGGGCGCAAGATGACCGGGCTCCAGACAGCTACGCGATATTGCCGAGAGGGAATACCATCGTGTTAGGCGTATGGCTGTGGCGCATCGTACTGCATCTGCACCAGCAATTTGAGCAGCAGTTGGCTCCAAAGTGACACAACGAACTGTTACAAATCGGTTACCTCAAGGACAGCTCCCAGGCCGACGCCCTGTAGCGTGCATTCGACTGTCTCCAAACCACCGCCATTTGCGACTTTGCGCATTCGACTGTCCCCAGACCACCGCCATTTGCGACTTCAGTGGTGTCGAGTTAGAGCTCATTTGAGGACAGTGTGGAGGTTTGTTGTGTTTGCTGATGTAAGCTGTTCCTGCCTCGGCGGCAGTGATGACCACGTGTTGGTTAGAAGGAGGCCAGTTGAGGGCCTGAAACCAACTTCTCTGCCTGCTATACACAATGGACCTACACCTGGAGTTATGGTCTGGGGTGCGATTTCGTACGACAAAAGGAGTACTCTCATGGTTATCCCACGCGCCCTGACTGGAAATTTGTATGTCAACCTGGTGATTCGACCTGTTGTGCGGCTATTCATGTTCAGCATTCCAGAGGGTGGTTTCCAACAGGATAACGCTCGCCCACTTAATGCTATTGTAACCCAACATGCTACAGAGACTATCAAAATGTTACCCTTGGCCTGCTCGATCACCAGATTTGTCTCCAATCGAGCACATATGAGACATGATCGAATGACAACTCAAGTGTCATCCACAAACAGTATTAACAGTCCCTGTACTGACAGACTAAGTGCAAGAGGCATGGAACTCCATCCCACTAACTGACATGCAGCACCTCTACAACATAGTGCAAGCACGTCTGCATGATTGCATTAAACATTCTGGCAGTTACACAGGTTATAAATGTAGCAGCATTTCACGTTTGTAATGGCGTATCCCACGCTTACATTAACCTGTGATCTTGCAATGTTAATCTCTTAAATATGGTTAGGTAGACAAATGTATTCCCGAAATTTCATTACTCTTCATTAATTATTTTTTGTTGTTGTGATTTCTTCCGTATAGGAAGTGACTGTTTACCAGTAACCGGAGATACGTACTTATGTCAGTGATTGGTTGCACTGCGCCGCTACTGCAGACGCATTTGCGCTATTCGTTTATGAATGCCCATATGTAAATTCCCGAGAACCACCGCAGAGGCAACGTCCTTTAAAATTCTGTTCACATGTTATTCATCACGTCTCGTCTCTGCTCTACACTCATTTTGGTTGGTGGTAGCTCAACCTTCTCTATAACATAACCTGCAACACACGGAAATAATAAATATATAATACGCGCGCACGCGCGTGGACACACACACTTGCACGCACGCACACACACACACACACACACACACACACACACACACACACACACACACACGGTTAGAAGCAATACATGTTGTGCGTACATTGAGGATTTTGAATAGCTCTATCTTGCTGCTGTGGGTCATCTCCACCGCAATCTGAGATTTTAGTTGTAACATATATGAAATGAAGGATTGTGTGACAACGTACAAGACGGTGGGACGGGTAGAAATGAGTAAATAACGTTCACCCTCTTGGACATTCGCTATGGATAGAGAAGAGGTAATATTGTCATCGTCGTCGAGGATAGCTATAACTGTAGCCCAGGAAAAAACGAAAAGAAATTAGATTCCTGACTATAAAATCAAATTCTAAATGAGGATGGGGGGGAGGGGGGAACAATTACTGTCCACTGATTCCAACGGCTGTATTGGTACTTCATTCGCAAATGTTTCTACGAATGCTAGTTGACAGAATTTTTCACCATCCATATGCAAATCAACTGATGAGGCGATTCCGAAAAGGTTACATTCTCCATTGGGGAGAAAAAATTACTTACAAATTAATTCCTGACGGTGAGTTATCGCACTATCAGGGCACGCCATACTGATGTATATGTAATTAATGTTTTCACTTCCAGTGACAGCCGCATATATAGCTACAATATTTCACATTCAGCGTTCGTAGCGATTGGTGCTTCGTTCCTCTTTACAAGGGAGTCACTGCTTTTGGAAATATGAGGATCATCGCCGGTGACAGTGAGATGGCGGTATTCAGAAGACTTCCAACAACGACATCGTGAAGTTGCACTCATTTCATACAGAGATAACCCCAAGTTATGTATTAGATTACATTGTCATACAGGATGACGAACTCCCTACAATCAACGCCGGGGAGCGGTTAGGGGGTAAGTTCAATTATTTGATTATAAAATGCTGTGCCCTAAACACACGTTCATAGATGATTCCGATTTACTTTCAATGCATATTCATCGTTGTTACCCTTTACACGTTATCCCGACTCAAAAAAGTTGTTCATTCTTTTAGCTTTAGATTCATGAAGATTCCAACATAAAAAAGCGTTCATTGGTTGGTATGAGTGAACTGTTACGTTCTTCACTCCAAAGACTCTCTCCACGCTTCTGCATCCTGTGGTGCAGGTCTCCATTTGCAGCCCACTTACTGAATTCCATTTCCAGTTTTTCACCCTCAAATACTAAAACGACGATATTTCCTTCTACCTTGGTTTTACCATTAAATCTATTTTCTTTGCCCAATTCGATTCAGCACACCTTCGTCAGTTACTCTATCTACTCATCTAACCTTCACTATTCTTCTGTTGTACCTCATATCGCAAAAGAAATCTGTTTGTCAGAATTGCTCAAAGTATGTAGTAGCAATTTACGGAGTAATCATAACAATCACAACCCTCTTCCCCCCGCCCCCCCCCCCCCTACACGCACACACACCGAGTCTCATGAAATTTTATTTACTACCGAGATTATTTTCAATCATGGTAGTTTTAAAAAAAATTATTGAGGGACGTGTGGAGCGAATTAACACCAAAGCATATTTGAAGAATAGTACATGAAGGAAAAAGAAGCAGTATACTACTACACATGGCCAGTTTTTTAGCGCAGAGAAGCCGATTTTCTCTGGTCACAAATTCACAAATAACTGGTTTCCCCAGTAAAACTTCGCAAAGCGGTTATCCATCCAAGCGTCCGTCTTCCTCCTGCTTACACGTGTATTTATTCACGATGTATCAATTGTGGAAAACCTTCCTAGACCAACCATTTCATTCTTGACCTTTCAAATTTCATCGTATACCTTACAGCTTATTCCTTTTTTTGTTCTAGAGCCTATAACCGTATATTATTCCCACACCTTTTCTCCCCAGAGCTCCATTTTAATAAATTCCGTGTTGCACACTACCTATTTATCTCATTCAAAAACAAAATATAGTAGTATCTATAGTCAATATGTATTGGAGGAATATAAAAAAAAGTTCAGATGTGTGTGAAATCTTACGGGACTTACCTGCTAAGGTCATCAGTCCCTAAGCTTACACGCTACTTAACCGAAATTATCCTAAGGACAAACACACACACCCATGCCCGAGGGAGGACTCGAACCTCCGCCGGGACCAGCCACACAGTCCATGACTGCAGCGCCCAGACAGCTCGGCTAATCCCACGCGGCGGACGAATATCAGTTATACTAATGTACATACAGGAGTATGAGTCCAGGAGTCCTCGCATTTGTGGAGGACAATATGCACGACTTCAGGGAGATGGTGGAGGAGTGTGGGTTCACGCCCTTCTACAATATACACTGAGGTGACAAAAGTAATGGGACAGCGATATTAACATATACAGGTGGCTGTAGTATCGCATACACAAGGTATAAAGCGGCAGTACATTGTCGGAGCTGTCACTTGTACTCAGGTGATTCATGTAAAAAGGTTTCCAGCGTGGTTATGGTCGCATGACGCGGAGAGGTAGTAAGAGCCAGACGCATGGGACATTCCACTTCGGAAATCGTTAGGGAATTCAATATTTGGAGATCCACAGTGTCAAGAGTGTGCCGAGAGTACCTAATATCAGGCTTTACCTCTCACCACGCTCAGGGCAGTGACTGACGGCCTTCACTTAACGACAGAGAGCTGCTGAGTTTCCGCAGTGTCAGTGGCTAACAGACAAGCAACACTGGGTGAAATAACCGCAAATATCAACATAGGTCGTACGAATAAGGTAACTATTACGACACTGCCCCGAAATTTGGCATTAATTGGTTATGGCAGCAGACGACCGACGCCACTACCTATGCTAACAGCACAGCATAAGCAACTTCTGGCCTGGGGTCGTGACCGTATCGGTTGAACCCAAGACGACTGGAAAACCGTGGCCTGATGAGATGAGTCCAAATTTCAGTTGGTAGGAGCTGATGGTAGGTTTCGAGTGAGATGCAGACCCCACGAAGCAATGAACCCAAGTTGTCAATAAGGCACTGTGCAAGCTAATGATGCCTCCACAATGGTTTGGGCTGTGTTTACATGGAATGAACTGGGTCTTCTGGTCCAACTGAACCGATCATTGACTGGAAATGGTTATGTTCGGCTAGTTGGAGACCATTTGCAGCAAAAAAGGATCGGATTTTTATCGATAACAAGGCGCCATGCCACTTAGCCGCATTTGTTCGTGACTGGGTTGAAGAACGTTCTGGGCAATCGGAGCGAATGGTTTCGCCACTCAGATCGCCCGACGTAAATCCCATCGAACTTTTATGGCACATAATCGGCAGTTCAGTTCGTACACAAAATCCCGCAGTGGCAGCACTTACTGAATTATCGACAGATATAAACACAGCATGACTCAATATTTCTGCAGGGGACTTCCAATGACGTATTGAGTCCATGTGAAGTCGAGTTTCTGCACTATTCCGGGCAAAAAGAGGCCCGATGCGATATTAGGAGTTTCGTGATCTTAGTGACTAGAAACAGAATACCTCGACGATGAGGTAAATGACATATTAACGGAGATCGAGTAGGAGGAGGAAGAGGAGAATGCAGAGCAGAGAGAGGCATACGTACGTTTTTCTCGTGGTGTACTAACTACCATTAAGGCCTTCGGCCGTTCATATCAATTCGCATGGTAGTGGAATGATACTATGTAAAGATCTCTCCGTCTCTAATGACCTCGTTGTCGACGGGACGTTAAACACCAATGTCCTCCTCCTCCTAAAGATCTCAACATATACCTGTAAACTAGGAGGAGACTACTCACACGAACAATATGGGTATTTTACATAGGTGGTATATTTTTAGTTAGGGAAACATTTTTTTCTCCCTCAATCCAGGATATTGTTAAAGTGTCATTACAGACATCAGAATCCTATATTGAGAGGGTAAACATCGAACTTGTAATTCAGGTGTGCAACACATTTCGTCGGCCAGGGTGACCGAGCGGTTCTACAGTCTGGAACCGCGCGACCACTATGGTCGCAGGTTCGAATCCTGCTTCGGGCATAGATGTGTGTGATATCCTTAGGTTAATTAGGTTTAAGTAGTTCTAAGTTCTAGGGGACTGATGACCTCAGAAGTTAAGTCCCATAGTGCTCATAGCCATTTGAACCATTTTTTTGCAACACATTTCTGCAGTCCAGTCCAGAACATGAATTGGGGTCAGAAAATGAACGACGTATTTGAGCACTGGCTGTTAACTGTTTATTTCAGCAGCAGCAAGCTTTGGTAGACACTTCGACAGTGCTTAATAAATGTGGTAGTATTTGTTTAGGATTCATAGCACTGGAAGGCGGTCATACAATGCTGTGCTTACAGAGAATGTCATTATTTTTTGATCACAACAGTATGTGGTACGTAATCGTACAATAGGTGCTTTTGATTAGATCGCGTATGACATTACGTGTCGGATAATGAATCACACAACTGTAAGTTACCAGATAACAAATAGTATTCTGCGGTAGGTGTCATATAAAACTTACGGCTAGCTTTGCCAGTCGTAGAGGTGCAGCTTATATTACGTGGTGAGCTGACTTATCGTGATTGCGACATGTCTCCAGCTTCGAGACGCTGCTGACGTCGGGTGGCGGGTAGAACTTCAGGATCATTTAGTAATCGCGAAAGCGTTACGGAGATGACAGATAAACTCCAGTGGAACACTCTGCAGGAGAGACGCTCAGTAGCTCGGTACGAGCTTTTGATAAAGTTTCGAGAACATACCTTCACCGAAGAGTCAAGCAGTATTTTGCTCCCTCCTACGTATATCTCGCGAAGAGACCATGAGGATAAAATCAGAGAGATTAGAGCCCACACAGAAGCATACCGACAATCGTTCTTTCCACGAGCAATACGAGACTGGAATAGAAGGGAGAACCGATAGAGGTACTCAGGGTTCAAATGGCTCTGAGCACTATGGGACTTAACATCTGTGGTCATCAGTCCCCTAGAACTTAGAACTACTTAAACCTAACTAACCTAAGGACATCACACACATCCATGCCCGAGGCAGGATTCAAACCTGCGACCGTAGCAGTCGCGCGGTTCCGGACTGAGCGCCTAGAAGGTACTCAGGGTACCCTCCGCGACACACCGTCAGGTGGCTTGCGGAGTATGGATGTAGATGTAGATGTAGGCGCAGCGTACAGCTGACGCGTGTCGTGTGACCGCTCGCCGAAGCGGTGGACGCCCGCGCCCCGAATCAATAAATACAGGATATCGTTTATTGATATCCCCGAGCGGTCGAACAAGGAGGAGACGGAGAAAGGTCATTTTCCAAATGGCGAGTGTACATTAGTTCATATATAATGAGACTGGAATTTTTTAGTGTACAGAGAAGCTTTGGTCCTTGGCTGCGGGCAGCCATCGACCGTGGCCACATCCGAGGACGTGTAGACAATGTCTCCAAAGTTATTACTTCAATTCGTCACGAGCATCATAAGAAACGTAAGTGGGGTTATGGGCAAATAGAACGATACACAGATTTTTTAAATTTTTATGTTACCCTTTTTTCTATTTTAGACAAAAAGCCATGAGAATCCTCCCCAAAGTATAATGTGGTTATAGATAAAAAAACATAGTATTTTTCACCCCGACCAATAACGATCGAAATTCTGTAAGGCTGTGGTCATAGTGCGCTCTGAGACTGATATGTCTTGACCACTGTAATTATTAATTTTATACTACCTCACGCTTTTCGGCCTTACGCCATTCTCAAAGGCTCAAAATTTCTATAATACATTCTTAGGTACAATGAAACAGTTCGTCAAACATGGATACCAACAAATTTAGTTTCATTTTTATATGTTAGAGATATTTTGAGCCTTTGAGAGGGCTGGATCAGTGGCGGATACAGAAAAACCTCAAGGAGGGAGCGCTAAAGATATCTTGCGCTATGTTTACTTTTACCGTAATAAAAAACAATCAAGTCACATGGAAAACTTAAGAAAGTTTTATTTAAACTGATTATAGACATACAAGACAATACCATCTTATGATATAAAAAAGTTATAGTTGTGGTTCTTTTCCTTAAATAATGAATCCTATGCGCCTATTCTTCCTGGCAAATTGGTCAGTTACATCGTCAACAGAACAATCAATGTCAGGGTGAGCGTTCAACAGACCTAAGCCATTAAGTCGATCCGCCTTCATTGTCGACCTCAGGCATGTCTTTCTACGACGCAATGTTGAAAACCTTCTTTCTACTGTAACAACAGATGCAGGTAGACAAGCAAATATTTTGTTTAGCGTGTGTAAAGTAGGACAGTCATATCTAGGACAAACAGACAATGCTTGCATAACAGAATCATGATCATTAAGGGCGTTTATGCTAGTTTGCTTGTATTGAAGAATCTCTCCCATTAGTCTCTTTTCAATCACACTCTTCTTCAAATAACGGCACTGATTCAGTTTATATGCCAGATCATTACCGTCATGTTTAAGTAATTGTGAGGGCAAAAGTATGTTGAATTTTAAATGATAAACATTTTCTTCAGCAAAACTTTCTCTCATGTCAGTCGTAACATGGTCCAGTGCTGGAATAAAAACAGTTCTTTTCCAATATGTCATAGCATCATCATTAGATCGCAGTTTTTCCTGTGTCTTTGTCTGCCTATAGGACGAAGAACACTCATCTCCACGTCTAACTCTTCCATAACTGCCTTAGCCTCTTCAACAATAAGGGCAAAATGGCAATCAGCATTAGCTCTCGTGCTGTCTTACACCTTGAGCGTCGAACCTAATTTTGACTTTACCATCGCAAACTCCAAGCTAGGGTCTGGTAAGATTTTGCTGACTGGATATGTTATGCTAATAATGTCACTCAGTGTAAACAGAGTGATAATAAACTCGCTATTTAGAGAGAGTTGGAAAGAGAATAATGGCTTTGGCAGCCGTTGTTCTATCTCTGCAAAACTGTATTTCTTTAAGAACTTTGCAAGCTGTTCCGAGATCCGCTGCGAATTGAATAACAGCATCATGTCAATCAACCCATCTCGTTTGACAATGTGACTGCAGCGAGTGTTTTTGGTGACTCTTCAATGTTGCGAACCGCTTGCTAGACGCTGTAAATAACGATACAACTTCACGATACAACTTCTTCAATAGTGCCAAGTGAGTTTGTTATACTTGTCCAGAGACAGCGAGGCTGAGCTGATGACTTCGACACGGTGATACTTGCGCGTTGATAGCTTTCTTTTTTATTGTAACAACAGCTCCTTTCAGTTCTGACATATTAACTGAGCAACCATCACAGCCTGTATCCACACAGTTTTCCAGTGACCGAGAAAAACTTTCCATTCTCCTTAGAATCGTGGTAACTAATACTTCACCAGTAAAACTACGCTCTTCATATTGACTCTCTTGAGGTTCATCGTCAATGTTTCCACTACAATCATTGTCTTTATGGATGTCAACGGAGCCGGCCGCTGTGGTCTCGCGGTTCTAGGCGCGCAGTCCGGAACCGTGCGACTGCTACGGTCGCAGGTTCGAATCCTGCCTCGGGCATGGATGTGTGTGATGTTCTTAGGTTTAAGTAGTTCTATATTCTAGGGGACTGATGACCACAGCTGTTAAGTCCCATAGTGCTCAGAGCCATTTGAACCATTTTTGATGTCAACGAAACCCAAAAATCTTTGGTGTAATTTTCCGTCACCACCAACATATTTTGCAGTTAAACTCAGTTGGGCGATGTGCGCTACGTCCGAAGTCTCATCGAAGATTATGCTGTAATAACGAAAATCTTTTATTTACTCCAGTATTCTCGATAACGTCACTGTTTCACAGCATGAAATAAGTTCGTTACAGGTTGTTTTACTTATGTAAGTGGCGTTCGCTTTAGTGGTGTCAAGGTGATGTCTCCAGCATCAATTCTAAGTCTTAGAAGAGCTCTAAAATTTCCCTCGTAACTCACTATACTTTCACGATCATTTTCGTTTTCTAGTAGACTCCCATCATCTCTGTGCCCCCGCAGAGGAATATTTTGCTTTCCATGAAATATCATTGGTTTTATTATAGGTACAAAATGGTCTCTGTTTTCCCTAATGCTTTCCAGTCTATGTCTTGACAAATGATGCAGCGCTTGGTCTACAGGGCCTGCGATCGCTGAGAAGAGAGAAAGAGAAACAACTGATTTGTGATCTCAAGTTCACGGTTTTGCATCTATTGGCCGGCCAGCGTGGCCGAGCGGTTCTAGGCGCTACAGTTTGGAACAGCGCGACCGCTACGGTCGCAGCTTCGAATCCTGCCTCGGGCATGGATGTGTGTGAAGTCCTTAGGTTAGTTAGGTTTAAGTAGTTCTAAGTTCTAGGGCACTGATGACCTCAGAAGTTAAGTCCCATAGTGCTCAGAGCCATTTTTTTGCACTGTTGACGCTTCAACGTGGTACTTGAGCTGAGAGTGGGTCTCTTTACTAGTAAGTTTGTCAAACTTTGTCAGTGGTTCTCACACAAGTTTCTTGGTGATAACGGATTTATTTCCTCCAACCATTTTATTATTCACAAAAACTGAACAGTTAATGCAAAGAAGTTCCTTTTTAAGTTGTGAGAACACCAGCCATTGATACTGTTCAAAGTGATTATCGTACACTTGTCTGCATTCAACCCGTCCCCTCTTGTTGTGCTCGGAAGTAGGAAAGATATAACCTTTTCCAGGTTTCCTTGAAGCTGTGAGAAGCTAGTGTTTTATATCGTCACTAATATTACCTGACGCTAATATATCCAAATAATTGCCAATATCCGTGGGATTAAAGGAATCAGTCGATGAACTTTGTTGTGGGAGTTTCGACGAAGTGCTGGGCTCTTTCTGTACGTCTGGTGGTGTTTTTTCAGCTGGATGGTGACCGAAATGTTCAGATATTTGTACTTTTCTTTCTATTATTACATAACGATCCATTTTATTGTATTGCTACTTCGTAGGTATATTAGATGCCAATTATTCTCGAATAAACACTTGATTCGCACTGAAAAACGCGATAATAGTACACTTAACACTAAAACACGCAGCATATTTCTGATATCACTAAGCACAACACTGACGTAAGTCCGTGGTAATAGCCAGTAATGGCATGTGTTCACTTTTTATCATTTTCATGTTATAGCGACGATTGTAGCTTTCAAACTGACTAGCTGGCAGCGACTCTGCGTACCTTATACTGGGTGTATCATAATTAATGGTGTAAACGCATAAAGTACACGATACTAGATGCAAAAAGTTTCAGTAAACATATGGTCGAAAACGCATACCTTAAGAGCTACGAGCAATTTTTCATCTTCAATACTGTGAAACAAATCTCTACTACCGCTAGTTCTTTATTTCTATGTTTTGGAAAGTGATAGTATGGATCAAAATAAGAAAAAAAAGTCGAGGAAACATATGCTGTGAAACGCATACCTTAAAAGTTACGAGCAGTTGATCATTAGAAGTGGTGTGTTTCAAAGTAGCAACGATGAACAAGTGCTCATAGCTCTTAAGGAATGCTTTTTAGAGCACATGTCTACCGGACATTTTTTTCTTGTTTTGGTCCATACTAGCAGTTACCAAAATATGGAAAGCAAAGAACTTGCAGTAGAAATCATTTTTCAGGAAGAAACTACACTGGGACCCAGAGAAACTAGCAGAGGACTCCCGCAGAGATCAGTCTTGGCTCCCTTATTACTCAGTCTCTGCACTGCACACCTTCGTTGCCTCTTCGCCATTAACATACAGATATTACAATATGCAGACGACGTATGCATATATTCGGAAGGCAGTATTCTTCAGTCCTGTATTCTGAAAATGCATACCGCTCTCATACGTCTGTATGAGCTGTACACAGAAACTACCGTCGAAATCCCTGATAGCAAGTCTGTCTTACGATCCTTACGCGCCATAGTACCCAAACAATGCAACTGGGAAAACATATATTTGCAAGTCAATATCTTGGGTTAATTGTCGATGATAAATGAAGATGGGCTCCTCATATCCGACGTATGAGTCTCGTCAGAGAGACGATTGGAGTATGGTGGGGCTTTAATTGGTGGACTGCGATTTCTATATACATGTGCTTAGTAAGGACACACTTTGATTACGAACACTTGTGCTACGGATCAGCAACAGACAGCACGCTCCAGACTCAACAATATGCAGTAAAAAGCCTTACGTATAGCTACTGCGCTGCTCACGTCAACCCCAAAAAACGTATTACTCGCTTAAGCGAATAAACTACCATTAAATTTGCGAGGAATTTGTCTGTGAAAGAAATTCCTCCTGCGACTCTGTTTCTACGAATATGAGCCCCTGCACGAAAAAATTCGGGAATTAACATCCTATTGGGTGTGCGGAAGATACCGGATAAATAAGCATCTCCCACCAGTCACGGCTGAATATACGGACAGGCAGTCACTGAGGCATCTGGTGTGGAGAACTTCTCTTCTGCAGCACAACAGGCCATACGAAACGTTGACTCTGCACATTGATGCCAAAACCAGTTTTTCGTCTCAGAACCAGGATACAAATAACGCAACGGCAATGGGATTCCTGTATCACTATCACGATGCTTGCGTGGTGTATACGGTTGGGTCCAAGTCTAGTGAGGTGCAGGCAGTACTTATTACACGCTCCGAAGAGAACACCAAGGCTTATTTGGAAGAGGTACGGGGGGAACTACGGCTGTGAATCGCGGCCGCGAGTCGTGCTTGGGTAGCTCAGCCAGCAGAGCACATGCCGGCGAAAGGCGAAGGTCCCGAGTTCGAGTCTCGGTCTGGCACATAGTTTTAATCTGCCAAGAAGTTTCATATCAGCGCAAACTTCGCTGCAGAGTGAAAGTTTCGTTCTGGAAGGCTTATAAAAGCTGGATCCACATTACAATATTATGAAAGCCGAGCTGATTGCCATTTTGGAAGCCCTACTGTCGCACAGAGGACCACAGAAGACAATAGTCATTATATTTGATAGTATATAAGCCCTACAAGTGATTAGATACCATAATAGTTTTATCAACCCCACAGTAGCAGTAATTGTCCCTGATGTGTATCGGGAGCAGAGGAAATGCCTCGACATCGTGATGCCATGGATGAAAAAACACTCTGGGATACCTGGAAATGGACAAGTTGATGCCCTATCAAAGCAGGCATCTCTGTATGGAACTATTAAATGTGATAAACTCCTTCTCACAGATGTAATATCCATGTTCAGAAAGCGGCTGCCCTCTGACTGGCAAGAGAAATGTTCGCAGGCATGTGAAATCAAAGACAAGCACTATGGACTGGTACATTCCAATATTCCAAGAGTACCTTGGTATAATGAGACACAAATATCAAGGAGCTTCATGACAGTTATAGCAAGGCTGAACTTTAATCACTGGAAGTGCAACAAACAATTATATCGGCTCAATCCAACTGTCACACATCCATGTGTTTGCTGAGAGGAAGAAGATCCAAACCATATATTTCTAAATTGTTCTCAGGACACGTAGCACACAAACGTCTTTGTAAGTAAACATCGGGCTCTTGGTCATCAGTTCTCAAGCAACCTTAAAACGCCGTCAACATCCAACGATGTAGCGACGCAGAAGATACTGTACGAGTTTGTCAAGAGTGCTAACACCAAGATATAGCTCCCTGCGCTGCTAATCTAATGCTCTTGGTACTTAGAATCCCAGGGGAAGACCGAACGCTCGATTAGCTGACTATATCTCCACGTGCTACGCTGAAGAATATGAAACGATCAGCCTCTGTTTGTCACTGTACGTCCTATATGTATGTGCCCGAATATGGTGTATCTATGCGTGTGGCTGTAATACACAACTCTGTTTCTTGTAAACTGTACTCCTATTCTATCTAGATGGTATTTACAAATTTCAATGTAAAGTCATCAATATGGACTGAATTGGGAATATCCCAAATTTGAACCGAAAGCTGTTTATCATTTCTTATTGTGTTACCAGTAAGATTTTTATTGTATATTACCACTGTGTATTCCATTTACGTTTTTCTACTCGTTTTAGTAAACTCTGATTGTAAGCCTTGTTTTATGTTGAACTAGTCGTTTCTTAATTCTATTTAACTTCGTAATAGGGTACGACTTAAAATAATGTCTACCACGAATCGTCAAACTGTCATGTAACATTTCCTGTGGTGAGATGGATGTAAGGTCATTTTCCGGAAACCAATAAATTGGAAAAAATAAAAATTTATATAGTATTTACACGATGTACACTCGATTATAGTTGCACAGTGTATGGTTCTGCTCAGCCACCTTAATTAAATATACTAGATTTGGTTCACCATGAGGGTATCAGGCTGGCGACAAAGACATTAGAACTAGCCACATTCTCAACCTCTGTGATGAAGATACACACCTGTCATATCGTGTGGGAATGCTGTCTGACATAATTATAGTTTGTATATCAGACAGCATTCCCTTATCGTATGACAGGTATATACCTGTAAGAATTACTTATTGCAGCAGTCATCTGTATACCACACCGTTGCTCGCCAACCCACAGAGAAATTTTTAATAAACATTAATGAGCAACGATGCTCATCGGGAATCACGCCAAGAGCTTTAGTTTAGAAAACTGTGTCGCAAAAGTCAGTGTTTTCCGTGAAGGTTGGAGCAAATCATCACACTGACTTTCTAAGTAACTCAGAGTCGTGTTAAACATGATGATTCTTTTTACAAAAACAGAACGCTTAGTCTACAG
This sequence comes from Schistocerca serialis cubense, assembly GCF_023864345.2. Taxonomy (NCBI): domain Eukaryota; kingdom Metazoa; phylum Arthropoda; class Insecta; order Orthoptera; family Acrididae; genus Schistocerca; species Schistocerca serialis. Next base: position 607,949,236 of record NC_064640.1, on the reverse strand, counting down.
TTAGCAGTAGTTTCCTTAATCAACAGAATTTCATTCAAGTTTACACTGATGGATCTAAGAATTGGAACCTTTTAGCTGCTCAATCGTTTTCTCCAGAATTCGCCTGTCAAATTAATTTACAGTCTACAGAGCAGAACACTTTGCACGTGGAGACTGATTTAATGGATTTTAAGTAGCTGTAGCTTTGTATAAATACATGTTGGATCGCTTTCAGATGTATTCAGTCGTACACTACTAATCTACGAAAACATGACGACCTTGTATGACTGCATGGTTTCATGGCGATATGAATTAATGAAATTTTCTCGGGCTTCCAGCTTTCGACCGAGGTCTCCTCAGTCAATGACTGAAGTGAGCTCGGTCGAAACCTCTGCAAGGATGGATGGGTTCGCATTAGTTCTGGCCTGAGCGTATTATTCAGTATCCTGAATTTTCGTCAATGACTGAGGAGCGCTCTGTCGAAAGCTCGTGGGATTTTAACCACCTGACGCTGCTGGAAGCCCGAGAAAATTTTATTAATGATGACACCTTACTGGTATTTTTGAGCCTTGCCAGAATAATTAGGATTTGAAACATTCGTCTTCCATGATTTCTGACTTTGCATGTGGGATTTAAGCAATACCGAACAATCTACTTGATTTACTGAAAGCTTTTTTTTTCCGGAGACTTACTGAGAGCCATGGAAATATCACGAAAAGTCAGGATACTGAAAAATGCGCTCTGGCCACAACTGACGCGAACCCATCCATCCTTGTAGAAGTTCCTAAGGCTTCCATGATTACCCAGCACACATGATATACGCACTCTCTGATCAAATGTGCCAGATCACGCCTGTGTAAGGCGTAATCGATCATTAGATGCCACGGGAGGCGGTTTCGACAGTATTAAGGGGTGGGGATCCTTGTGTTGTCAATAGAGATGCAGCATCTGCAGAATGGGTCGGTCAGGAGAGCTCACTGAGTCCGAACGTGGACTTGTCACTGCATGCGACCTGAGTAGTGTTACGTCTGCCACAGACGGCCCCTGCCATGCAGAGTACACTCAAGACACCCCTGCGTACCATATAACATACACAAGCACTTGCAGGCACAACAAAGAGGGAAACAATTCTTCAAAATAAACAGAACTTCCTAGAGACTAATGCGAACCTTTTTCTGCAGAGGTCGCCTCACAGACACAGGGAAGTTGGAGTACTACGCCGACCTCCGCCGGCTTTATAAGACCAGCGCAGCAGCAGTACAGCCAGTTCCTCGCCGAGCTAGGACCAGCTCCGACGGACCTAACCGACGCTCTTCATGAATAGTCGTCTACATTTTATTTGTTTTCTGTGTGTGTATATAGTGATTGTTCTAGAAGTGTAGTTCAGTTTTCAATAAACGACAGTATACTGAGTGTTCTACAATACTGAGTATCCTTCAGTAGCGACTAGCATAGTGGAACGAACCGACGACCATCATGGTTACGACTGCAGCACCTACGGAATGGCAAAAATTCTTTCAAGTACTTCTGCACCAGTTTTTGGAAACTCAGACACAACTGATCACCGAAATCCGAAGCCTCCACCGCCCCGCGACGCCACCGCCGTTCCAGGCATTCAACGATGAAGTTGAAGAATGGGAAACATACGAACGACGTCTCCGGCAACACTTCGCGATTCATCAAGTCACCCAAGAAGAGAGGCAGCGCGCTTTTTTCTTGTCATGGAACCAGTCGAAGATGTACGTCTTGCTCACGAAACTACAGCCGCTGGACCCCGACTCCCTCACCTTCACCACCGTCTGTGCGACGTTAAATGCCTACTACAAACGCCGATATCATGTCCTCGCAGCCCGCGTCGAGTTCTACCAATGCCGGAAGAAACCCGAGCAGATCTATCGCCAGTGGGCCGCCGAGCTTCAAGGTCTCAGCAGGAAATGTAAGTTTCACACACATCTTTCCAAGGAATCATACGCTGATGACATGGTGCGTAACGACTTGATACAGGCAGCGCCAGATGCCGCTTTCCGCCACGACGCCCTCAACTTAGGAGACCCGTCCCTCGAGCAGGTCATAGAACTAGCATATAAGTTCGAAATTTCTACAGCCGCCGATCGTCGACTGGAATCCTGGGCAGATGTAGCAGCAATCTGACGACGCCACGACGGACGCCGAAGACGTCGCAGCAATCCACGCCGCGCTGCTACCGCCGCCGCGGTCGGAGACCGCCTCCACAACAAGACGCCGAGTCCCACCGTCCCAGCCGGAGCCAGAAGCCACTGCAGCAACAACACAACGAGCAACGTCGTCGTGGGGATCGTCTCCGCCAGTCCTCCTGCCCCAGCTGCTATTCAACACATGATAGAGAAGATTGCCCAGACCGCTGGACGCAATGCGCGCACTGCGGCAGGGAAGGCCATTTAGCGTCCGCTTGTCGCGCAAAAACAACCACCTCTAGCAGCACCCAGCCCAGGCCATATCCATACGGCTTGAATAAGACCACAATGGACGTCAACCAGGTGGACAACTCCTCGAGATCAAAATTTTTTATAGACGTCACTAACAATAACAAACCTCTGCGTCTGCAAGTAGACACCGGCGCAGCAGTATCCTTGATTAATTACACGTCATATGCCATCATTGGTTCACCACCCCTCTTCCAGCCCCTAAGCGTCCACTGGCGTACAATAAGCAAGAGATAGCTCTCCTAGGACAATTCACGGCTCAAGTTAAGTACAAATCGGTTCACCACCCAGTCACGTTTCTGGTTGTCAACAGTTCCTCCACAGCGGACTTATTCGGACTGGACGCTTTCCGCTTAATCGGATTTTCCATTGTGAACGATGTTCACCTAGTGTCTCAGCACGTTCCTTTTCCTGCAGTTGATGCACTCTGTAATGAATTTCAGTACCTATTTTTACCGGGCATAGGCTATGACAAGGACTTTGAGGCCTCGCTCCAACTCCGTCCTGCCACCCGGCTCCGCTACTTCCGGGCACGCCAGGTACCAGTGGCACTACAACAGCCGCTCAAAGAAGAACTCCAACGTCTTCAAGATGAGGGGGTTCTCCAGCCCGTGCAGTTCAGCTTGTGGTCCACGCCTTTAGTCATCGAGTAGAAGCCAGGCCGCCGCCTTTGCCTCTGCGGTGACTTTAAGTCTACAGTCACCCCACAGCTTTTCGTTGACGACTATCCCCTTCCACAACCGGAAGATCTTTTTCGCAAATTGGCAGGGGGCTCCTACTTTACCAAAATCCACCTACCAGAAGCATATCTCCAAATTCCTCTTCATCTTTCCTCTCGACAATACACTGTTATAAATACTCCTTTCGGCCTCTTCCAACTAAGCCGTCCGGTTTAGCCAGTGCTCCTGCAATCTTTCAAAGATACCTCGAACAACTTCTCACTGATACACCGGGCTGTATAAATTACTTAGATGACATAGTCGTCACGGGGTCCTCCACCGAATAGCACATAGCCAACCTCCGCCTCCTCTTCCTCCGCCTTCCAACTGCAGGTCTGAAATGTAATATTTCTACATGTTCATTTCTCCAACAATGTATTTCCTATCTGGGTCACATCATTTCCCAGAAGGGCATTTCTCCATCTTTCTCTTATATCGAGGCCATTAACAACCTGCTCCGTCCCTGGAACCTTCATCAGTTAAAATCCTTCTTGGGCAAAATTTCGTATTACAGGAAATTCGTTCCTTCTGCAGTTCAAGTGGCAGCACCCCTGTACCACCTCTGCCGCAAAAATGTCCCGTTCTGTTGGACCCCAGTTGCGAGACCGCCTTCCATACCCTCAAACAGCAGCTCCAATCCGCTGCATATCTCATACCTTAAGATCCAAATCTTCGTTTGATACTTGCTACGGACGCCTCTGAATATGGTGTGGGCGCCGTCCTGTGTCACAAATTGCCGGATGGCACAGAGCGCCCCATAGCATACATCTCAAAAGCTCTCGCCACAGCACAAATCAAATATTCCCAAATCGAGAAAGAAGCACTTGCCATGGTTTTTGCCTGTTCCAAGTTCTATCCCTTTCTCTATGGCAAGTCCTTTCACATTGTTACTGACCACAAACCGCTCCTCTCTTTATTTGCGCCTTCCGCGCGATTACCGACCAAAACATCCCAACGTCTCCAGCGTTGGACGTTGTTCCTATCCCAGTTTCGCTACACCACGCATTTTCGTACCACCCCCCAGCACGCCAACGCGGACGCCTTGTCGCGTCCACCACAAGGTCCGGACCCTGATTTTGACCAGTTGGACCTCCTCGTTTTTCTGATTGATGATGACGTCCAAGAGGCCCAGAAGGCATTTCCCGTTACAGCTGTCAAAGTAGCTACAGCCACCGCAGAAGATTCCCTCCTCCGAGTTGTCCGACACCGCGTTCTCCATGGTTGGCCATCCTCACCGCTCCCTCAGGATCAACGCCACCTCTAGTTGTACTATTCCATCCGACACCAGCTTTTGGTGGTGGATGGAGTCCTCCTTTGCTTATATTTAGTAGAACTGAGCGTCATCGTTCCGAGATCCCTGCAGCCGACGATCCTTCACATTCCTCACCAAGGGCATTGGGGGATCGTTTCCACCAAATCCCTCACAAGAAGGCATGTTTTTTGAATCGGCCTCACGTCTGACATCACAGAGATGGTGCAGCGCTGTACCGTCTGTGCCCAACAATTGCCCTATCCCCCCCAAAAATTCCTTCCCTGGCCTATGCCGAATGGTCCCTGGGAACGCATCCACCTTGACTTCGCGGGCCCAATTTCTGGGCCACCAATGGCTCCTAGTCACGGATGCATTTTCCCATTTCCCGTGCATCGATCGGTGTTCAGCGATCACCACGTACATTACATTATCAGTCCTCGCAAAAATATTTTGCTTGGAAGGACTACCGAAATCCATAGTCACAGACAATGGACCACAATTTTGAAGCCTGGAATTCCTCTCCATTTGCACCGACAACGGCATCCAGTATCTTCTCACCCCGCCCTTCCATCCCCAATCCAATGGGGAAGCGGAACGCCTGGTCAGAACTTTCAAGACGCAAATGCTCAAATATACCAAAGACCACTCCCTTGAAGATGCTCTGACGCAATTCCTCAGTTTCTATCGAGCCACTCCGATAGGGGACAAAAGCCCAGCGGAAGCACTCCATGGCCGCCAACCCAGGACCCTCGTACATTATCTCTTGCGCTCTCCACGAAGTCAGATTCCTTCTGGACAGTCCCGGTTCTTCCCTGGCTCCTTAGTCTGGACCCAAGGTTTTGGCACTAACGCGGGTTGACTGCCTACCGTTATCCAGTGTTCCCGCTGTCGCCAACTTTTTTATGTCGTCTTGGATGGCCACATAGTCCGTCGCCATCGAAATCAATTGCGTCCTCGCTACCCTGAGACACATGCACCACACCCTACGACGCAGACCACCGCCACCTCTACAACCCAATCCGGACCACCTACACAGACACCTTCACTAATGTCATCTACTCATTGCATGGGTGACGTTTCAGGGCAACGGTCGCCGCCACCAGCACCACCAACACAGCAGCCGCAGCAGGCGGACCAGCTGCCCGGCCCCTCATCGGCGCCTCCCCAACAGCCGATGGCCACCGAGGAAGACGAACCGATGCCACTGGTCCCACCCATGCCGCCATCACAACCAGTACACAGGTCAGCCCGCATCGCAGGACGTTCAGCACCCTATTCTCCAAGAGGCAGCCTCCACAGCCTCCTCCGGGGCGCCGCAGCCGCAGATCTCCACGACGTAGCAGCTATCGATCTTTCTCGCCGCTCCCCCCCCCCTCCCCCCTCACAAGAAGGGAGGTATGTTACGTCTGCCGCAGACGGCCCCTGCTAGGCAGTGTACACTCAAGACAACCCTGCGCACCATATAACATACACAAGCACTTGCAGGCGCCACCAAGAGGGAAACAATTCTTCAATATAAACAGAACTTCCTACAGACTAATGCGAACCTTTTTCTGCAGAGGTCGCCTCACAGACACAGGGAAGTTGGAGCACTCCGCCGACCTTCGCCGGCTTTATAAGGCCAGCGCAGCAGCAGTACAGCCAGTACCTCGCCGAGCTACGACCAGCTCCGACGGACCTAACCGACGCTCTTCATGAATAGTCGTCTACATGTTATTTGTGCCCGCATCTCGTGGTCGTGCGGTAGCGTTCTCGCTTCCCGCGCCCGGGTTCCCGGGTTCGATTCCCGGCGAGGTCAGGGATTTTCTATGCCTCGTGATGGCTGGGTGTTGTGTGCTGTCCTTAGGTTAGTTAGGTTTAAGTAGTTCTAAGTTCTAGGGGACTGATGACCATAGATGTTAAGTCCCATAGTGCTCAGAGCCATTTGAACCATGTTTTGTTATTTGTTTTCTTTGTGTGTATATAGTGATCTTTCTAGAAATGTAGTTCAGTTTTCAATAATCGACATTATACCGAGTGTTCTATAATACTGAGTCTTCTTCAAATAGCAAATCCAACAGGGACATTTCAACCCTTCTTTGCTGCCGGTGTTGAATGTTGATGTAACTGTGAAATGGAAACTCGAAGGAAAATCCACAGGTAAATCAAGACCAGACAGACCCCATGAGCTGGCGGACAGCGACCACCATGCATTGTGGGTGATGGTTGCAAGAAATCGCATTAAATGACCGGAAGGAGTCACTCGCGAGCTCGCTAGTGTCACGAGAAGTGAGGGTAGCACAATGACTATATATACCGAGACTCGTGAGTGGTATAAATTTGTAGTTATTGTTAAGGGACATATGAGGTGCTGTAAAAAGCGATGCCACTGGAAGGTGAATGACTGGAAACGAGTGATTTGGAGCGATGTATTACGCTATACCACGTGGCAACTCGCTGGAAGAGTGAGTTCGGCGAACGTCTGTAGAACGTTGCCTGCCAGTAGGTGTAGTGGTAACAGTGCGAAGTTACGCTCTGGGGTGTTTTTGTGGTTATGCTGTGGTCCCCTTACTGTGCTTTAGAAAACGTTAAACGCGGAAGGATATGAACCCATTTTAGAGTATTGCGTAATGCGTGCAGTACAGGAACACTGTGAAGATACATGACAATGCACCCTGTCATAAAGCGGAATCTGTGACGCAGTGGCTTGTGGACAGTAACGTTCCTAAAATGGTGTGGTCCCTCCAGAGTTCCGACCTAAGCCCAATGAAACAGTTTTGCGATGAGTTCGAACGTCTGCTTCGCTTAAGATCCCGGCGTCCAACATTACTATCTTCTCTGGCTTACGCTCTGGGAAAGAATAGGTTGTCATTCCTCCACAGACATTCTGCGACCTCACTGAAAGTGCCCCTATCCGACTGGAAGCACTCATAAAGGCGAAGGGTGGGTACACGCCATATTAATGTCCACTAATAGGTGTACGGATACTTTTAATCGCACAGTGCGCGTTGCTTAACCGACGTCAACATTCCCCTCTCGGTAGAATACACGCCAAGTAAAATATGCGTTTAAGTTAATTATATGACAATGCGTGATAAGCGGAAGCCCTCTTCCAAGCATCTGGGATATGTTGTGGCACAAAAGCAAAAGCTGATTTTTGCTGGAGAAATTTAATGTTATTCGTAATTCCTGCAGGTAATGCAAGTTAAATATAAAATCGCTGCGCTACTGCTGCAAATTACAGTGCTCAAGGTAGCAGCTACCTAGATCAACTAGCAAAATTCCGAGGTACATAGAACCACAACTTCCAGTAGCAATGAATGGTAACTTACTTTAAATTAGATAAATGGGTCATATTGCAAATGAGTTCGAGAAACAAGCCACAAGAGTTCACATAAAGCATTACTCGTATCTCAGTGCACGTAGTTGCATTTATTAAATATGAGAGATACCGTTGCGAAGCAAACTGACGTGGGATACACACTCGAAATAATTTATTTGGAGTAGAATGAGAGAAAGATGTTTTATTCAGAGACTTCCGGGAAACATTACGTTACATCTACATGTATTAATATACACATCAAGTTCCGTAGGACCAAATTGAGGAGCAAATCTCCAAGGTCATGGAACGAGTCAGTACATGAAATTACAAAATAAAAGTAGTAACAGATAAAAATAAAATGTTTATGAACCCGAAAAACGTCTGTCCATAAGTTTAAGTAAACGCAGTCAACAATACAACAACAATCAGCTTAATTTTTCAAGGAACTCCTCGACAGAATAGAAGGAGTGATCCATGTGGAAACTCTTCAATTTAGATTTGAAAGCGCGTGGATTACAGTTAAGATTTTAGAATTTGAATCGTAGTTTATCGAAAATTGATACAGAAGTATACTGCACACCTTCCTGCACAAAAATTAAGGAAGTGCGGTCGAAATGCAGGTTTGACTTCTGCCGAGTATTAACTGAGTGCAAGCTGATTATTCTTGGGAATACGCTAATACTGTTAACAAGAAATGACAGTAAGAAATATATATATATTGAGAGGCCAATGTCAAAATACCCAGACTCGCGAACAGGGGTCGACAAGAGGTTCGCGAACATAATCACCTATTGCCAGAACCGCCTGTTTCTGAGCCAAAAGTATCCGTTTAGAATGGGAAGAGTTACATCCAAATATAATATCATACGACTTAAGCGAATGAAAATGAGCAATGTAGACTAATTTTCGTGTCGAACGATCACTCACTTCAGATTCCGTTCGAATAATAAAAATGGCAGCATTAAGTCTTTGAACAAGATCTTGAACGTGGGCTTCCTATCTATCTGAACACCTAGAAATTTGATCTGTTCAGTTTCACTAATCATATGCCCATTCTGTGAAATTAAGACGTCAGATTTTGTTGAACTGTGCGTTAGAAACTGTGAAAACTGAGTCCCACTGTGATTTAGCATTAGTTTATTTTCTACAACCCATGAACTTAGGTCATGAACTGCACTATTTGAAACCGAGGCGATGTTGCACACAACATCCATTACTACAAAGCTAGTGTCATCAGCAAACAGAAATATTTTAGAGTTACATGTAATACTAGAGGGCATATCATTTATATAAATAAGGAACAGGAGTGGCACCAACACTGATCCCTGGGACACACTCCACTTCACTGTACCTCACTCAGACCCCACATGTCAGCCATTCTCAACAATGTGAATAATGACCTTTTGCTGTCTGTTGCTAAAGTAGGAGGTGAACCAGTTGCTAGCTGCTCCCCATATTCCGTAATTTTCCAACTTCTGGAGAAAAATTTTGTGGCCAACACAATCATATGCCTTAGTCAAATCAAAAAATATGCCTAGCGTATGAAACCTTTAGTTTAACCCATGCAGTACCTCACAGAAAAGAGGATATAGTATTATCAGTTGGGTCAGGGATTTTCTCTGCCACGTCTGATTTATCAGTAACAGAAAGATTTTTACCGCGAACTGATTTTACATCATCGACCTTTTGCTGTTGACCAGACACTTCCTTCACAACTGACCATATGTTTTTAATTTTACCCTGTGAACTAGCTATTCTATTTGCACACCACATACTCTTCGTCTTCCTAATAACATTTTTAAGCACCTTACAATTCTGTTTGCAATGGGCTACTGTAGCTTGATTGTGACTACTTCTAACGTTTTGATATAATTCCCGCTTTGATCTACATGTTATCCTTATCCCATTTGTCAGCCACCCGGACTGCCTATTACTGCTAGTACCACATTTAGAACGTTCGAATGAAAACCAACTCTCAAAGAGCATGATAAATGTGTAGGAAAGCATTATGATTATCATCTATGTTAGCGGCACTATAAAAATCCTGCCACTTGTTCCTTGACAATGTTTAAAAAACTCTCTATTGCTGTTGGATTAACTTTCCTACATAGTTTGTAATTATATGTGACATTCGTGTGAGTACAAAGGCCTTTTAGTGTTAAAATTTGTGCATCATGGTCTGAAAGGCCATTCACCCTTTTAATGCCCATCTAGTAATGAAGAATGAATAAAAATATTGTCTATGGCTGTGCTAGTGTTCCCTGTACCCTAGACGGAGAAAACACGATCTTCATCAGATCGTATGAATTTATGAGATCTACCGACATCCTTTTTCTTGCACCATCATATACAAAATTTATATTGGAGTCACCACATATAACTAATTTCTGGTACTCCTTACAAAGTGAATCAAGAACCCTCTCTAGCTTGAACAGAAATGCTCTGAAGTCAGGGTTAGGGGACCAATTAACAACAACGATTAGAAGTTTAGTTTCACTAAATTCAACTGCCCCTCCACAACATTGAAATATCTGTTCGGTGCAGTGTCGTGATATGTCTATGGACTCAAATGGAATACTGTTTTGTACGTTCATACGCACTACCCCAACCCCACAAGGAACTCCTTGAAAAACAGCCAGCTAATCTGTAACCTGGTACAGGAAGCCTCTGAATTGTCAAATTATTTAAGTGGTGCTATGATATACCAGTAATTTAAGAGTCAACATCTATAGGCAGTTCACTAACTTTATCTCTAATACCTCTCATATTTTGATGAAATATGCTAATTCCTTCTCTACTTGGAAACATTACATCCTCTGAAAGTAAGTCCTTAGTTAGAGGGACTTCCTTTAAGTAGGTATACCTGTCACCTGACTTCAATATAAAAAAGGTGCAGCTCTAACACCAACTACTACACGGATATTTCCGTGAGTGATCCCACCACATCCACGAACTACACTGTAACCTATAAGTTTTTCCAGCCTTTCCTCCCCGCACCTATTGAGCTGCAGGCCATGCCTAGTGAAACCCGATCTACTGATAGACCCACCTGGCACTACTGAGATGTGACCCATGCCCTCTGCCATCAGTGCCCTTCCCAGCCCTATGTTAACGTGCCTAACAGCCGCATTAAGATGAGGCCGATCATGACGCTGAAACAATTGCACGAAATGCACCTTAGTGCCACCAGTTTGAGTAGCTATCTTAACCAGGTCACCACCTACATCATATCCCCATCCCTAGCAAGCCTGTTCCCTGCTCCACCCACTATCACTACCTGATCCTCCTTCGTAAAATTCCTACGTAGCTCCCCTATGCTGCCAGTCACTTCGAAACTCTGCAAATCACATCTAAGTGCCTGGCAGAGGATTCATCAAATCACCCACAGCCGGCCGCGATGGCCTAGCCGTTCTAAGAGCTTCAGTCCGGAACTACGTGGCTGCGAAGGTCGCAGATTCGAATCCTGCCCCGGCATGTATGTGTGGGATGTCCTAAGGTTAGTTAGGTTTAAGTGTAGGGGACTGATGACCTCAGATGTTAAGTCCCATAGTGCTTAGGCCGTTTGATTTTTGAATCACTCACAATTCTCTATTAATCCAATCTCGTATAGCGCGCGGAAAGAACGAACACGTATATCTTTCCGTACAAGCTGTAATTTCCTTATTTTATCTTGGTGATCGGCTCTCCCTATATAGGTCGGAGTCAACAAAATATTTTTGCTTTCGGAGGAGGAAGTTGGTTTTTGGAATTTCGTTAGAAGATCCCGTCACAACTAAAAATGCCTTTGTTTTAATTATGTTCAGTCCAAATCCAGTATCATTTCTGTGAAACTCTTTCCCATATTTCGCGATAATACAAAACGTGCTGCCCTTCTTTGAACTTTTTCGATGTACTCTGTCAGTCCTATCTGGTAATGATCCCACACCGTGCAGCAGTATTTTAGAAGAGTACGGACAAGCGTAGTGTAGGCAGTCTCCTTAGTAGTGCTCTTATATTATCTATGTGTCCTGCCAATAAAACGCAGTCTTTGGTTAGCCTTCCCCACAACATTTTCTATGTGCTGCTTCCAGTTTAAGTTGTTCGTCACTGTAATTCCTAGGTATTTAGTTGATTTTACGGACTTTAGATTTGACTGATTTATCGTGTCTCCGAAGTTTAACGGATTCCATTTGGCACTCACGTGGATGACATCACACTTTTCGTTATTTATTGTGTACTGCCAACTTTCGCACCATTCAGATATCTTTTCGAAATAGTTTTTTAATTTGCTTTGATCTTCTGATGACTTTATTAGTCGATAAACGACAGCGTCATCTGCCAGCTACCATAGATGGCTGCTCAGGTTGTCTGTCAAATCGTTTATATAGATAAGGAACACGAAAGGGCCTGTAACACTACCTTGGGGAACGCCAGAAATCACTTCTGTTTTACTCTATGACTTTCAGTCAATTACTTTGAACTGTTACCCCCTTGACAGGAAATCGCAAATCCAGTCACATAACTGAGACGATGTTCCATAAGCACACAATTTCACTATAAGTCGCTTGTGTGGTACAGTGTCAAGAGCTTTCCGGTAATCCAGAAATACAGAATTTATGAGAAATCCCTTGACAATAGCACTCAACAGTTCTGCGAATAAAGCACTAGTTGTGTTTCACAAGAATGATGTTTTCTAAATCCAAGTTGACTCTATATCAATATAGCGTTTTCTTCGAGGTAATTCATATTGTTCAAACACAATATATATTCCAAAATCCTGCTGCATATCGACGTTAATGATATGGGCCTGTAATTAGGTGGATTACTCCTACTACCTTTCTTGGATATTGGTGTGACCTGTGCAACTTTCCGGTCTTTACGCGTGGTTCTATCGTCGAGCGAACGGTTGCATATGATTGTTAAGTACGGAGCTAATGCATCGGCATATTCTGGAAGGAACATAATTGGTATACAGTTTGGATCAGAGACTTGATTTTATTAAGTGATTTAAGTTGCTTCACTACTCCGAGGATATTTACTTCTACGTTACCCATGTTGGCGGCTGTTCTTGATTCGAATTCTGGAATATTTACTTCGGCCTCTTTTGTGGAGGCATTTCGGGAGGCTGTGTTTAGTAACTCTGCACTGGCAGCACTGTCTTTGATATCATCTCCACTGCTACCGCGCGGGGAACGCATTGATTGTTTCTTGCCGCTAGCACACTTCACATACTACTAGAATCTCTTTGGATTTTCTGCCATGTTTCGAGACAAAATCTCGATGTGGAAACTGTTATAAGCATCTGGCATTGATGTCCACGCTAAATTTCGAGCTTCTGTAAAGGATCGCCAATCTTGGGGATTTTGCGTCTGTTAAATCTGGCATGTTTGTTTCGTTGTTTCTGCAACGGTGTTCTGACCCGTTTTGTGTACCGGGGAGGATCAGATCCGTCGTTTGTTAATTTATTTGGTATAAATCTCTCAATTTCTGCCGATACTATTTCTCTGAGTTCAAGCCACATCTGGTCTACACTTATAGTATTGATTTTGAAGGAGTAGAGATTATCACTCAGGAAGGAGTCGAGTGAATTTTTATTTGCTTTTTTGAAAAGGTATATGAGGAGGTACTGAATAGAATTGGGGAAAAGAGGAGTTTGTGGCACAACTTGACTAGAAGATGGGATCGGTTGGTAGGACATGTTCTGAGGCATCAAGGGATCACCAATTTCGTATTGGAGGGCAGCGTGGAGGGTAAAAATCGTAGAGGGAGACCAAGAGATGAATACACTAAGCAGATTCAGAGGGATGTAGGCTGCAGTAGTTACTGGGAGATGAAGAAGCTTCCACAGGATATAGTAGCATGGAGAGCTGCGTCAAACCAGTCGCAGGACTGAAGACCACAACAACAACATATTTTTCGTTTATTTTTGGAGGGTTGTTAGGTTACAATATTCAGTCTCCCTGCGACAACCCTGTGTTCACTAATCCCTGTATCGGTTTTGATTCTCGTTATTAACTCAGGATTATTTGTTGCTAACAGGTCAAGTGTGTTTTCACAACCGTTTACTATTTGCTTGGGCTCATGGACTAACTGCTCCAAATACTATAATTTTCAGAGAATACGTTGTCACAGTGGATAGGCCTTGAAAAACTGAACACAGATCAATCGAGAAAACAGGAAGATGTTGTGTGGAACTATGAAAAAAATAAGTAAAATATACAAACTGAGTAGTCCATGCCAAGATAGGCAACATCAAAGACAATGACAGCTAAGGAGCACCGTGATCCCGTGGTTAGCGATAGCAGCTACGGAACGAGAGGTCCTAGGTTCAAGTCTTCCCTCGAGTGAAAAGTTTAATTTTTTACTTTCAGCTTATGTGACAAACTCTTATGTTTTCATCACTTTTTTGGGAGTGATTATCACATCCACAAGAAAACCTAAATCGGGCAAGGTAGAAGAATCTTTTTACCCATTCGCTAAGAGTACAAGCTAGGTGGGTTGACAACATATTCCTGTCATGTGACGCACATGCCGTCACCAGTGTCGTATAGAATATATCAGACGTGTTTTCCTGTGGAGGAATCGGTTGACCTATGACCTTGCGATCAAATGTATTCGGTTCCCATTGGAGAGGCACGTCCTTTCGTCTACTAATCGCACGGTTTTGCGGTGCGGTCGCAAAACACAGACACTAAACTTATTACAGTGAACAGAGACGTCAATGAACTTTGCGAAAATGAAGAAAGTAAAGTTTTCAGTCGAGGGAAGACTTGAACCAAGGACCTCTCGTATCGCAGTTACTCACGCTAACCACGGGACCACGGCGCTCCTGAGCTGACATTCTCCTTGATGTTGCATATGTTGCGCATGGACTACTCAGTTTGTATATTTTGGTTATTTTTTTCATAGTTCCACACAACATCTTCCTGTTTTCTCGATTGATCTGTGTTCAGTTTTTGAAGGCCTATCCACTGTGCCAGCTTATAACTAAATCTTAGGGGGGTGCGATGGGGAGGTTCCCTTGTAAGGGAAGCTTTTTGTTTTCACTACAATAACATACATTATAAAAATCTGAGAAATCGGTAGGCGTGGCTACAGATTGTAAATCTTTGAGTGCTTCTCGGAGTTAATAGTCTCAATTTGATTACATTTGAAGAGTGAGAAATAAGTTACATAGCAACATAACACATAGTATATGGTACTGAAATACGCAAATTTAGCACATACAGCCTCACATCTGCTTTGGTAAAGTCACAAATAGTTACACATTTCCGCAAAAAATGTCGGATTTTCTCCGTTTTCCAATAGAAAGATTCCGTTCACAAAAGTTCAGTGGAACGATTTTGTTGTGATAGTATCAGAATGAAATATAATGGCCGTAAATGTTGACGAGTAAGGCAAATTTGTAAATAATTACGACACGCTTTTTTTTTTTAAACCGTTCCACTGAGTTAATGATCAGTTGCAAATAATGTAGATCGAAAGCTTGCGTTTCACGCAGGAAACCTCATTTTACGCATGTCAGTGCTCTGATTAGCTGATGCAGTTATCGTATTTGTGTACCGCTGATAGAGTGCTTATTAGCGTGAAGAGAAACGACGTTAGGTCGGCCATCACGCGCAGTTTAAACAGCATATGGGGCGCAGTGCGTAAAACATGGTTAACTCTTCATATTGCTCTAACACGCTACGCTGGCACGAAAATCATCAGCCACTTAAAGCTTAACAGTGTGTCACTACAAAGGGACGCTACGCGATACTGATTGTAGCTTTATTGCTGAATAACAATTACTATTCTTCTGTTTTATGAGTCGAACATTCTTAGACTAATATTGCAGTGAATATAACCTAATATCTACTTACGTCGAAGAAGTAGTTGGTCTCTTCCCCCAAACAATCCAATCCAATCCGAAGAAGTAGCTCAGTCTCTTTCTTATAAAAACGACGGAGAACACAGTCGATTCGTGAGGCGCAGTCACCATCGTATTGCTCAGAGAAACTGTGTGATACTCTGTTACATATATTTACTGTTGGATTGCATAGTACTTTAAGGAAATTAATCAAAGATCTTATAGTATCAAGCAATATTTGATGGCTTTTCTTGCTATCGATCTAAACACGTGATATTCAAGCAGTAGTTGAGAAGGGAGTGAGAAAGAGCTTTATTCTTGTGATTCTTCAGTTTCTCCCAGCGTATTTGTTGCTCGAACAGTCCACGGGTATACTGCCGGTTCATAGTGTCCAACGGGCACAATATTTCGGCGATCAGACATGTCGCCATCGTCAGGTGCACTGACGAACTGAGCTCCTGAGGGCGGGCGGCCGATTTAAATCCCCTCCCCCCGCGGGCCGCTCTCATCGCCGTCCGCGCCCGCGCGCCGGCGGTCGCGAGGACGTGAGCATCGGAATCTGTCGTAGCGTCTATGTGATTGCTACGTCCGCCCTGGTCGCCAGTTGGTACTTCTTGCTGAGAGTCTTCTTAATTACATTTAATGCCGGGTCCCAAGCCTTGCTGAGATTGTAGCCGCAATCTCGGTTGATAAGATCTTCCCTGGTGCGAAAATCGATAGCCACCCTTATAACGCTGTCCCAGTATTTAGAGGTCTGAGCCAGGATCTTGGTACGCTCATAATCCATCTCGTGTTTCTCGGACAAACAGTGCTCTGCTACCGCCGACTTATTTGGATATTTCAGTCGAGTGTGCCTTTGATGTTCTCGGCAACGATCTTCGATGGTGCGTACTGTTTGTTCGATATAAGTCTTCCGACACTCACAGGGAATTGGTATATGCCGGCCTTCCTCAAACCGAGGTCATCTTTCACACTTCCTAGTAATGCCTGTGTTTTATTGGGCGGGCAGAAGACGGTTTTAACTCGGTGTTTCTTTAATATACGGCCGATTTTCCCCTATAATGTCCCCTTGTACGGAATAAAGGCAGTGGCTACCTCTTCTTTCGTGACTTCATCCGTCTCCACAGGTTGTGCTGTGGTGGTGGGACGGAGAGCGCGTCTAATCTGCCATTTCGAGTACCCGTTTTTTTTTCGGAACACGGTTCTGAGTTGTTCCAATTCCTGGGGTAGATTCTCCGCGTCTGAGATGCTGCGCGCCCTGTGTACTAGTGCTTTTAGTACTCCATTCCTTTGAGAAGGGCGGTGGCAGCTGTCTGCATGCACGTACAGATCAGTGTGCGTTTTCTTCCTGTACACACCGTGGCTCAGGGTACCATCAGCTCTTCTCTTGTCCATGACGTCCAGGAATGGTAATCTTCCGTCTGCTTCGGTCTCCATAGTGAATATGATGTTTGGATGTATGGAGTTTAAGTGTGTAAGGAAATCCAGGAGCTTGACCCTACCATGGGGCCAGACGACGAATGTGTCATCGACGTAACGGAAGAAACATGTAGCTTTCCAATTGCATGACGCCAAGGCTTCCTCCTCGAAGTGCTCCATTTACAGATTCGCGACCACTCTCAATTCGTCAGCGCACCTGATGATGGCGACATGTCTGATAGCCGAAATGTTGTGCCCCTTGGACACTATGAACAGGCAGTATACCCGTGGACTGTCCGAGCAGCTTTATTCTTATTCTCTGTATTATTCAGTCTGTACCCTGAGCAAGCAGTCAAGGAAACTAAGGAGAAATTTGAGAACAGGGATTAATGTTCATGGAGAAGAAATTAAAACTTTGAGGTTTTTCAATGACATTTTAATTCTGTCAGTGACTACGAAGGACTTAATAGAACAGTTGGACGGGAAGGATAGCGTCTTAAAAGAGAAATATAATAAAAGTAGACAAGCCTAATGGAATGCAGTCTATTTAAATCACACGATTCTGAAGAAATTACAATAGTAAACGAGGCATTAAATGCGTTAAATCTTTCCGTTATAACTGCAAAAAGATTTGTGATGATAGCCGACGTATAAGAAAGATACAAATGGTGATTGTCAGTAGCAAAGAAAATCAATTCTACAGATGAGAAATTTGTTAAGAACGGAAATAACTAAATATTAGTGAATTGTTTCTGAAGGTATTTGTCAGGACTGTAGCTTTGTATGGAAGTACAACGTGTACGATAAGCAGTTTAAACAAGAAAAGAATAGAAGCTTCTGAAGTATGTTGTTAAAACAGAACGCTAAACGTTGAAGAATTAGGCCGAATCTATAATGAGGAGGTACAAAATCGAACTGGAGAGAAAAGAAGTTTCTGACAGCTTGAATAAGGAAGGCAACAGGTGATGGGATACATCCTGAGCCATGAAAGAAACGTCAGTCCGGTAATGTGGGCAAGTGTGGGGAATAAGAGATGTTGAAGGAGACTATACCTTGAGTAAATAGGGAAATCCAGATGCTTGTAGGTTTCAGTAGTCATCCAGAAAGTAATGGGCTAGCAGGGGATATATTAGTGGGGAAATAATGCTTCAGGTACTCTACATAGTCGCTTCACTCTTGACTGGAGCGCACGTCACGTTCACACAACCACATTAAACTCTCAGAAAAGTCCTTCTTTGGGATGTTCAACTAGCACGTGACATGAGCTTGAATAGTGTTTATGTCGTCAAGATGTTGACCTTTAACGTGAATTTTTATTTCAGGGAACAAAGGAAAGTCACTAACCCGCAAATCTGGTTAATATGTGCGACTATTAAGGACTGGCATTGTTTCTTCGCTAGAAAATGCATTGTAACAGCAGCCGTGTGAGCGGCCGCATTTTCGTGCAGCAAGAATAAAATCTATGAATGCTTGGTGTGCGTTATTTCGGATATATCCGAAAGAACGGACTTCACGCATTCATATTATTGATATGCCTCGGTGAGCTATGAATCCACAACCATCAGTGTGGATGCACATTTACGTTCGACGTCCAGTGGCCGTCTAAAATTACCGACCATAGAAAACGTGACCGTGGACTGCGGGCAAGTGCTGGCGCTAAGTGACGATGTGGGTCGGCCGGGGAGCGTGCCGAGACATTCCACGCATTTCCGATTAACATTGTGTCAAGGTTACCCAGTGAGAAACGCAACTGCCTAGTAATCAGGAGATCTCAGGTTCGAATCCCACTCTGGCACATATTTTCACTCGTCGCCGCTGATTCTGCCTAAATTCCTAATGCAGCTGTTATCAACAATATCTTCCCTTTCGTTTCCTTTCCTTCCTCCCCCCTCCACTTGTAATTCACATAAGAAATTCCTCACCTACCAATGTTACTGACGAACGCTTGAGGACGAGTCCTCTTGCAGAACCAATCCATGACATCCAAATAATGCTAGGAATTTGCAGTTGTGCTGGTAGGAACAAATTCCTTGCGGATAATACCTTGAGTATAAACAAAGGCCATAAGCATTGTCTTCACTTTTGATTGCCATTCGAACCTTCCTTGGTCTCTGACCGAGAACCCAAAGGAAATCAACCGAAGAAAAAGTATCACCAAGATTGGCGAGAAGGTCGTGGATGACAGAGACCATGGGGTAGCAGGAAAAACACCAAGCGATAGCCTAAAGGCCACTCTGAGTCTGCACATAACAAAACTCGGGTGATGAAAGACCGTTTAATAATGCACAGGGCCTGATAGATGTCGATCAGTTACACAGTAAACACCCCACATGTCGTAGGCAAAAGATGGTGTTCCATACCAACAGAAGAGGTGAAGGCATATCTCTTGTCAGTGGAGTTACAGCCATTGCTGTAAGAAAACGATAGCATCCTGAAAGTCCTGTAAGAGCACGCAGAACAAACAACAGAACACCGTAGGAGCGAAGGAGGCTTTAGGACACGGAAGGGATCCATCAGATTCAGGGGCTGAGGAACTAACCAGGGGCAGAGGGTGGTTGCGAGAGAATGTTGGGGAGAGGACAAGGAGAGAAGATGGAAATCACAGCCAAGAGAAGCGAAGCAGAGACCAATGGGGGATAGTGATGGCATAGGAAAACATGAGCTGGGAACACTGAATCAAAAGGGGATGTATCCCAGTGTCAACCAGAAGACTATCGACAGGGCTAGTGCGAAAGACACCAGTGGTTAAATGGATATCACGATGGTGAATTGGCTCCAAGGGGAGCAGCGTGGAGGTGGCAGCTGATCTATAAACTCGACAACCATAGTCCAGATGAGACAGAACTAATGCTTGATAAAGGTGGGGAAGGGTCGAACAATCTGTGCCCCAAGAGGTGTGGGCATGGAAGTGAAGGATGTTGCGATTACGGAAACGGCCAACCTTTAAAACGTGGATAGAGGGCAATTGTTGGCAAACAAAATACAGAATAAACGGGACTGGGGGACGACTGTCACGTGTTGGGCGTTTAGATAGAGCTCCAAATCATGATGGACAAAAATACGGTGACAGAAATGCTCCACCCTCGACTTAGGGCGAGAGAGTTGAAAATTGTGTGAGGATGTCCATGTGGAAGCTCGCCAGATGGCACCTTGGAGCTGTCGATCTGCAGATGCCACCGAGTGGGAGGTAGCCCAGATACAGAAATGATCCACACACAGAGCAACGGTGACCAATGGCCTGGCAGAGGCCACAAGTCCATTAACAGCGATGGTAAAAAGGATATTTAATACAAAGGGCTGTGGAGTGCCATTCCCCTAAATACGCGGAGAGATGAGGATGATGCCAACCGAAACCGTTAAAAACCAGTGGGACAAGAAGTGCCAAATAAAAATCGAGGGGAGTCCCCGAAGACACCACTTATGGAGAGGTCAACCCCTAAAGGTTGACTAAAGGGGAACAAAAACCGGAAGGAATACAAGAAACCAGGTCAATAGGCAGGTCGACACAAGGAAGAACACCGAGAGAGGGGTAGGAGAGAGCAGAGAGGAAGCAGCGAGAACACGGACGGAGGGGCACAGAGAAGAAAATGCAGCCTGGGAAGGACAGCGATAACTCAGGGTCAAATGAGAACTATGATCTGCCTGTGGGGGAGGGAGAGGGGAAGAAGTGGGGAAGAGGGGGGGGGGGGGGGTAAACTCGAGAACATACCATGCCCGTGGAATTAAATTTGGTATGATACATATTTCACAGACATCCACTCAATGTTTCTCAGGTAAATACGTAAATTACACTTACATTCATTACTATATGCAAAGTACATCATTTTATATTATTAATACGAATATGATTGACAGCTCTCTGACTCGACAATTACATACTTCTTATGACAAAATACAACGTCTCCATCAATTAATTCACGAAAGTACTTACATACATTCATCAATAACCTCAGGTTGACACCAGTGGCGTATCGTGGTTGTAAAGGTTGAGGAGACTCTACATTTATTATAGGGAGACAAAATACTACACTAAACAATAATTTAAACAAATGAAACAAAACGCATCAAATAAAACAACAGTAACAACTACTACTACTACTATCACAATCACTACCGCCGCCACTAATAATAATAATAACTGACTTATTCAAGAAACGATGACAAATTTGTAGAACTCCAGCAGCAAGAGGAGAAGCACTTATATTTCCTTGTACACAAATGCAATGCGCCTGTCTTTTCTTTCCACGAATTAGTCTATAACTCGGTCTACAAAGATCTGATCACTGGATAGCTCTCCAAGTAGTGTCTTTTCTATTGCTAACGTGCTCAAACACGACAGCCGGGTTTTGGACATTGAATTCCTTAAATAATTCTTCACTCGTTTAAGAGTACTCATGCTTCGTTCACTGCTTGCTGTAGTTGTGGGTAGAGTGAAAACCAACCAAAGGAACTTCGTTCTTTTTTCATAAACAGAGTCTAAATCATTGTTGACAATGTACTTTAAGAGGATTCTAGGAGATAAGTGTTTTTTCACATCAGCGTATATGTTACACAGTGCATTTTCAAGTTGTTCTTGTTTGAAAGAAGGTTTCTGTTCTAATAACTGAAGCAGTTTCAACTTTGGGAATTCTTTTTGATAGTTCGGGAAACACTTTTCGTTCAAAAGTTCACAAACTGAATTTGGGGAAACTCTTGAAATCTTCTTTCCATCTGAACAATTTGCAAATCCAGTATTTCGTATGTTAGTGCCCTGAGAGATGTCTTTTGACTATCACGGAATGATAAGTTGCCATTCAAACACAAACTGCATTTAATGCATTCATCAACGTATGTTTCCGTTCTTAATTGTCACACGTTTCTCAAAATAGTTCTTATTTCGTCGTGGCAAGTAGTTATACCGACAGATTTTGACTGAGGAACATTAAAGAAATAAACAACATAAACAAAGCACACTCGGTAGAAACAAAGCAAATAGACAAACGTATGATCATCCATCCGTCGTTTCAATCTCACAGCACAGCTCAAAGACACTGGGTCCCACTGAGAGTCTGTATCATCAATTGTATAATTAAAAACACCATATAGCTCTGAGAAATGACAAGATATTTTTGAAACTGCCCTGGAATGAAAGTTCCAGCGAGTGTTGCTTGCATGTGGCAGTTTAAATCCTTTCTCAGTTAGCAATACAGTTCGTTTTGATGATTTGCTGAAAAACGTATGGAATGCAGTAAAATCGCTTACAAACATGCGTACTTGTCGTATGATTTTGGAGGTATGTAACAGTACCAAATTCAGTTGGTGTGCGTAACAATGAATAAACAGCGCATAGCGACAGAACTGCTTCACCAATTGTTGTAGTCCTCTTTCTCTGCCCGCCGTTACTGAAGCGCCATCGTATGTTTGACTAACCACTTTTCTTTCCACATTCCATTCTTTCAATACTGCGTGAATAATGTTTGACAAACTTTCAGCAGTTTTATCTCCAGAAACATCGTAAAAGCCAACGAATCTTTCCTCAATTTTGTCTGCAATACAGTATCTGAAAATTATACTCATTTGACTCCTGTATGACACGTCTAATATTTCATCAGCTTGAATCGAAATGAAATTGCAGTTCTGAATTTCAGATCTTATTTTCTCATTAACTGCCAGAGTTATCATTTTTATTACATGATTCTGTATATCTGGAGAAGTTCCTTTAAAGGTTGAAGATGATGACACATGGTCTCGGATTAACTGCTCTCCTTGATCTAGTAAATCCAACAATTCCTGATAGTTACCTTTGTAGTTGGAGGATTCGTCTTCTCGATGGCCGCGAAAGGCTAGTTCTTGTTTACAAAGAAATACAATTGCCTGAATAATACAAGCCAACACTCTAACACTCTCCTGTTGGATGTAACTTGTTCGTTGTATTTTATTGCTCCAGAATGAGATTTTCACTCTGCAGCGGAGTGTGCGCTGATATGAAACTTCCTCGTAGGCTGTGGCTAAGCGATGTCTCCGCAATATCCTTTCTTTCAGGAGTGCTAGTTCTGCAAGGTTCGCAGGAGAGCTTCTGTAAAGTTTGGAAAGTAGGAGACGAGGTACTGGCAGAAGTAAGGGTGTGAGTACCGGGCGTGAGTCGTGCTTGGGTAGCTCAGTTGGTAGAGCACTTGCCCGCGAAAGGCAAAGGTCCCGAGTTGGAGTCTCGGTCCGGCACACAGTTTTAATCTGCCAGGAAGTTTCGTATTTTATTGCTGTCAGACGAGCGGCTTCAGAAAGGGCGTGCTCAATTCTACTTTTGCCCAATAACTGAAATGATTCTTTGTTCTGCAGGTGACGTTTTGATATCTGATGCTTTGGTGCTTTTCTGTCAAAGTTCTTTATTGTACAAATGCCCTTATTGCACCATTCATTTTAACCACCAAACAGAAGACGTATATAACAATATAATCTGTTATTAACTGCATTCGCAGTCAGCCAAGTATACTTTTCGTACCAGGCTGTCTGAAAAGTGAGTTTTTGTTCGGCTTCATTTAAAATTACACTGAGTATAGGAGTAGGTAATTTGCCCTTCAAATCGCAATTTTTTTCGTACGGTACGTTAATGTAGAAAAAGGCGTTTTTAATAAAAATTATATAAGGTTTTTAGTTGCTCGCTCACTCATGTTGGCGACACAACGAAAATATGCACTAAAACACGCAAGAATGTCTATGAACACAAGCCGCGCGACTGTTCACTTCCGTGCTAAAAGACAGCATAGAAGCGGCAGAGACTAGTCTCAATACCTGCTAGCAAGTGCAGCGCAGCGGCTTTCGTGGAAGAGGGGAAGTGGAGGGGGCGTAGGCGCACACAGCCAGGTAAGGGAAGGGAGGCAGAGACTGAGAGCAGTCGAGTCTCAAGCAGGCAGACACACCAATACTCAGGGTGCGGCGGCGCGGGCTACAAAACTGATGTCTTCGCACATTTAGAGCTCTTAGCAGAAAGTTATTTATATTTTTGTTATGAATTACTATTGCATCTTTTTTAAGCACGAATACAGGGAAGACTAAGTCTCAAAGTCTCCCCTCACGCTACACCACTGGTTGACACTGAAAATTAAAAATATAATGAAGTAAAGGAAATATAAGACGATTGTGCAAATCATGTTGGATAGAAAAAGTTAAAAAACCCTCATTAACAGTCCTGAATGAGGACTCTAAGGCATCTCCGAATCCGTCGCCGTGCCAAGGATACTGCAGTCTCCGGCGAAGAAAGTGCCAACCGAACTTAGTTCACGTAGTGACTGCTAAAGTTACAGTACTTCCCAAAGCTTTCCGAAACTCTAAAACTGTGATTGATTAGAATAGCAGACAATCATTGCAAAAAACGCACGTGAGACATGAGACGCAGTGAGGATGACTGTCAACTACAGAACGCATCACATATCCCTATATAGGAGCGAGATTCTTCATCCATGGAATTCATCAGGTTCTTGGGCGATACCTGTCGCTCCAAATTACGCCAACACTACTACGCTACATCAGCGAAATGCTGCCCTTCTTTCTGTTCAACCCAAAACTATTTAGATATCACATTTTCTTCACATGATGCAACAGTTACTTAAGATTAATTTTGTGCACAATAGATATTGAGCACTCTTTCCCTCCACGAACTCTGTTATAAGCTAAGCAGTCTAGTGGATAAGGACTGACACTCAACTCACTTCTGACTGCACGCAGCCAGACAACTGCAACCAACGGAGTTATTCTTCTCTTTCTCCTCCTCCTCCTCATTTTTCGTTTGCTCTTTCCACTTTACAACCATTCACTCGCAACCGGACCACCTGGTGCCATGAATGTTACCCGATGTTTATCTCTTCTTTCGCTCAAATATAATTATAATTCGATAAGAAACGGAATGTTTGCCAATTTAGCTGTTTTTAAACTGAAGACTCCTAGTCAGGTGTTATCTGCCAGTTACAGAGCAGTTTTTACGAAAAACTCATTAAGACTATAGCTTCCTGTAACGTCATCCTGACTTAATTTAATCGGCTTCCGGAAAGTCTCACCCGTTATGAACCTTCAGGAACACTACCGAAAACTTTCTAGCTAAGTACTGTCGGCATCTTCAGCGTTGAAGAAGTCAAACTTACACAGAGGTGCGTATTGAGGACATAATCTATGACGAAAATTATAAAAACCTATGTATGTATGTATGTACATACATACGCACTCTGTCCAGTCACATTACTGCGACCACTTGTCAAAATCCTCAATACTCACCTTTTGCAACTCCGACCGCTGCGAATTTTGCAGGAGGAGAGTCAGTGAGGTCCTGCAAGATACCGATTCCAGTACTGTTGCCAGCTACGCTAGATTTCTCAGTTGAAGAGCCATGGAGCGAACAGCCCAATCAAGGTGGTCTCACAGATTCTCGATTGGGCTTGAATCTGAAATGTTCGGTGGATTCTGGAGCTCTTTGAACTACGCATGTGAACTGCGAGCTGTGACACGTTACATTGTCCTGCTAATAGAGGCCATCGTGCCGAGAAAAAGCAAACTAAACTGCATGTACATCTACATATACTTCAGTACTCTACAATTCACAGTTAAGTGCCTGGCAGAGGGTTCACTGAACCACCTTCAAGCTGTTCCCTTACCGATCCACTGTTGAAGAGCGCGCGGGAAAAACAAACACTTAAATCTTTCCGTGCGAATTCTGAATTCTCTTATTTTATTATGATTATAATTTATTTCCATGTAGATGGGTGCCAACAAAATATTTTCACACTCTGAAGACAAAGCTGATGACTGAAATTTCATGAGAAAGTGCTGCTGCATCGTAACACGCCTTTGTTTTAAAGAGTGCCACCCCAATTTGTCGGTACATCCATGGCCCTCTCCCCCCTATTTCGCTATAGTATAAAACAAGGGGCCCTTCTTCAAGGCGGCCGGAGTGGCCGTGCGGTTCTAGGCGCTACAGTCTGGAGCCGAGAGACCGCTACGGTCGCAGGTTCGAATTCTGCCTCGGGCATGGATGTGTGTGATGTCCTTAGGTTAGTTAGGTTTAATTAGTTCTAAGTTCTAGGCGACTGATGACCTCAGAAGTTAAGTCGCATAGTGCCCAGAGCCATTTGAACCAACCCTTCTTCAAACTTCTTCGATGTTCTCCATTAGACCTATCTGATGCGGATCCCACACCACACAATAGTAATTCATAAAATAGTGGACAAGGGTTGTGTAAGCATTCTGAAAATAAATAGCAGTCTTTGGTTTCCTTTTTCCACAACATTATCTATGTAACCGTTCCAATTTAAGTTATCCATAATTGCAATCACTAAGTATTTAGTTGAGTTTACAGCCTTTAGATTTGTGTGATTTATCGTGTGACCGAAACTCAGCGTATTTCTTTTAGTACTCATGTGGATGACGTTACACTTTTCATTATTTAGAGACAATTGCAACTGTTTGCATCATACAGGTATCTAGTTTATATCATTTTATAATTCTTTCTAATAATCTAACAACTTCATAACTCGGAAAATGACAGCATCATCTGCAAAAATTTAAGAGCGCTGCTCAGATTGTCTCCTAAATCGTTTATTATTGATTACGAACAGTAGAGGGCCTGTAACAAATCCTTGGGGAACGTCTGATATTACTTTTCACGTTCTCGACGACTTTCCTTCACTTATTACAAACTGTGACCTTTCTGACAGGAAATCAAGAATCCAGTCACATTGCTGAAACGGTGCTCCATAGGCAAGCAATTTGATTAGACGTTGCTTGTAAACAACGTTGTCAAAAGCCTTCTGGAAATCTAAAAATATGGAATCAGTCTAATGTCCCCTGTCGATAGCACACATCACTTTGTGAGATTAAACAGCTATTCGTGTTTCACAAGAACGATATTTCCTCTATGGTTGTTGACTATTACTTATAAAATCTTGTTCTTCGAGGTAATTCATAATCTCCGAGCACAGTATATGTTGTAAAATCGAACTGCAAAGCGAAGTTCGTGATACGAGTCTGCAAATCAGCGGATGTTGGGGTGGACATGGTTCCCAAGGATAGATGCATACTTGTGTTTGCCTATTGTGCCTTCCAGAATGAGCAGATCACCCAGAGACATCCCTCCGACCTGTGCCCTTATGACTATCCTTGTAGGGTAGTTAATTAAAGATGTTCCACGGCGTGCACGCGAAGGTCCATCTGTCCGATGGAGCATCGAACGTGATTCATCCACCCAGTGGACTTCCAGCTGCGAAATTGGCGCGCAAATTCCAGCCTTCGTGGCTGAGGAACCTTAGTCAGTTTGCGTTCATGAACTAGACACCTACTGCGGAGGCTTATACTCAGCCAAGTTCGCTGGACGGTCGTTAAGGGACACTGTTGATGGTTCCTTGCACAGTTGCACAACAGATACGCGTCCACTCAGGGAGACACTGTTTGTAGCACCACGGTTCATCTGGGTGGTGAGTTGCTCAACAGTTGCATGTCTCTTCGCCTATACACATCTTCGCACCCGTCGTTCATCCGAGTCGTCTATGGCTCATGGTGCACCAGTTGCCTTGGCGCCGGTTTTAGATAGCGCCATTTTGCCATACACGATATTTTTGAACCACAGCGGCACGCGGTCAGTTTACAACCTTAGCCATTTCGCAAATGCTTCTACTCTTGACCTAAAGGCCAACGATCATGCGCTTTTGGGCGTCAGATAAATCGCCCGTTTCCGAATTACGACAACGACTAGGGTCTTCCGCCCCTACCCGACACTTTGTACCCACCACTGCTATTGTTGCCACCTGCCGTCTGTGCTGGTTATTACACACTGACGTCTAATATAAGTGGTGGCCACATTAATGTGGCTGGACTACATAAGTATGTTCCACATCTGCTCCTAAACCACTGGACCGAATCAACCAGATCTGGTAGATGTACTACTTACTATCTAGAAAGAACTGTTGTAGGGATATGAACCAGCAGTCTCCTGTTGGGGTGGCGGTGATAACTTGGAGATATAATGGGGGGAGGAAGAGATGGACAGAGAGAACAGGGGAGGAAGAGATGGACAGAGAGGAGGAAGGATGAGATGGACAGAGAGAAAGGGAGGAGAAAATGGACAGGGCAGGAGGAGATGGACTGAGAGAGGGGAGGGGGTGATGGAGAGAGAGAGAGAGAGAGAGAGAGAGAGAGAGAGAGAGAGAGAGAGAGAGTCGGAGGAGGAGATGGACAGAGAAGGAGCAATGGAGGAGATACAGAGGGTGCAGAGGAGATAGAAGTGGCAGGAGGAGATGGACTTAGATGGGGGAAAGAGATGGACAAAGGGAAGGAGCAAATGGACAGAGGGGGAAGAAGCGGATGGACACAGAGAGGGCCGAGTAGCAGATGGACGTAGAGAAGGGCAGCAGGAGATGGACAGAGAAGGGGATGGAGAAGTTTGACGAAGTGAGGGGGAAGTGGAAGACGGATTAATACAACTGGAATAAATACATACCTGGGAACGCCAGGTCAACTAGCTGTTTATACAACTGTCAATACTGTTCTTGAACTTCAAACAGAACAGTTCACAGCAATGAATACATTCAGAGTTTGTCATGCATGTGAAACCAAATAAAACTTTCAGCCTCTATACAGCACATCCTTATGAAGTTCCCTATTAATTTGGCATTTAGTTCAGAAATTTGTTCATATGATTGCTAAAACAGACACTTAATTGTAAGTGAAAATTAAAGTAAGTTGCCAACAAAGTTCCGAATCTCATCGATTTTCAAATGGAAAATTTCACTCTGCTGTGATGTTGTGCTGTTTTGAAACCTTCTTGGAGATTAAACTGAGCCCCACTCCAAGAATCGAGTCGAAAATATCGTGGACCAGAAAAACCTTGGTGGAAACGAAGATATCTTAGACTTTAACATATTCTAACTAAAATTATATTTTTTACAGAATCAGTAACAAGTAAAACAAAACTTAACGGAAGAATTCTTCTGGCTTACTTCGCACTATTATAAAAGGAATAAAATGAATTAACTTCTTTAGCTTTGGCTACTACGCATTTCGTGCCCTGTATTGATACTCACTAGATGATTATTTTTCCGAAGGACGGCTGCTGTTCGTGGTGGTTGAAGCGCTGGTCGAAAGCTGGATGGTGTAGCTTCGCAAGAAGTGAAGTGTATAGTCCAAATTAAAGTTTCTTCGCTGCAGAACTGAAATTCGTGTGAGTGTAACGCAGTTTCAACGACAACAGTGATAATGATAATGGTAATGTGTTTGCTTGGTGGACGATAGCAAAGGCTTTCGCGTGCACACTAAAATGTCAAAAGACGAAAGTGGATTAAAGTGGCAGCATAACAAAACTTCAGTAATGATTAAAATATTAAAATGACCTAGAGACACTTAATGCACACACCAACACCAACAACTACGAGAATTACCCACTTAATCTGATCTAAAACTATGGATGAAAAAGTTGAATTCGTTATTAACAACTTTAAGAAGAAAGCAGATACCTGTTGGCAGCTGTTCTTTGTAATAAAAGCTATGAGCAAGCCATTTTGCAACACATCAAAATCTCCAACCTGAAAGCTTAGGTGGAATTCCAGACACAAAGGCGAACTTTTGAAACCCTAACCCCACTCCTCTCGTCATCAGGAAACACAGAGGGCATTTCACCATCTGAGTTGTCTTCTGCCCTCCCTTTATGAAATGAAATTCACTGAGTTAAAGTGTGAGTATTTTCTGCCACAGGCACGTCTTGTCTCTGGAGTATGAAGCCATGTACACTACTGGCCATTAAAATTGCTACACCAAGAAGAAATGCAGATGATAAACGGGTATTCATTGGGCAGATATATTATACTGTAACTGACATCTGATTACATTTTCACGCAATTTGGGTGCATAGATCCTGAGAAATCAGTACCCAGAACAACCACCTCTGGCCGTAATAACGGCCTTGATACACCTGGGCATTGAGTCAAACAGAGCTTGGATGGCGTGTACAGGTACAGCTCCCCATGCAGCTTCAACACGGTACGACAGTTCATCAAGAGTAGTGACTGGCGTATTGTGACGAGCCGGTTGCTCGGCCACCATTGACCAGACGTTTTCAGTTGTGAGAGATCTGGAGAATGTGCTGGCCAGGGCAGCAGTCAAACATTTTTTGTATCCAGAAAAGCCCGTGCATGCGGTCGTGCATTATCCTGCTGAAATGTAGGGTTTCGCAGGGATCAAATGAAGGGTAGAGCTACGGGTCGTAACATATCTGAAATCTAACGTCCACTGTACAAAGTGCCGTCAATGCGAACAAGAGGTGACCGAGACGTGTAACCAATGGCACCCCCTACCATCACGCCGGGTGATACGCCAGTATGGCGATGACGAATACACGCTTCCAATGTGCGTTCACCGCAATGTCTCCAAACACGGATGCGACCATCCATGATGCTGTAAACAGAACCTGGGTTCCTTCGGAAAAAATGACGTTTTGCCATTCGTGCACCCAGGTTCGTCGTTGAGTACACCATCGCAGGCGCTCCTGTCTGTGATGCAGCGTCAAGGGTAACCGCAGCCATGATCTCCGAGCTGATAGTCCATGCTGCTGCAAATGTCGTCGAACTATTCGTGCAGATGGTTGTTGTCTTACGAACGTCCCCATCTGTTGACTCAGGGATCTGGACGTGGCTGCACGATCCGTTACAGCCATGCGGATAAGATGCCTGTCATCTCGACTGCTAGTGATACGAGGCCATTGGGATCGAGCACGGCATTCCGTATTACCCTCCTGAAGCCAACGATTCCATATTGTGCTAACAGTCATTGGATCTCGACCAACGCGAGCAGCAATGTCGCGATACGATAAACCGCAATCGCGATAGGCTACAATGCGACCATTATCAAAGTCGGAAACGTGATGGTACGCATTTCTCCTCCTTACACGAGGCATCACAACAACGTTTCACCAGGCAACGCCCGTCAACTGCTGTTTGTATATGAGAAATCGGTTGGATACTTTCCTCATGTCAGCACGTTGTAGGTATCGTCACCGTCGCCGACCTTGTGTGAATGCTATGAAAAGCTAATCATTTGCATATCACAGCATCTTCTTCCTGTCGGTTAAATTTCGCGTCTGTAGCACGTTATCTTCGTGGTGTAGCAATTTTAATGGCCAGTGGTGTATTACGCGACAGTGTGGCGTGTAAGGGATACTTCATCCCGACTGGGTGACCTGTATGAGTTTCGCCATGAGTGGATAGTCCGATTCACCGACTACACCTTATTGTCGCTCACAACCAACCAATCTCCACAGATACAAGATTTCGGACTCAGTACCGAAACAAGATTCTGCAGGCAATGGTATGTTGTGACACATTGGACACTTTGTTTCTTGTGCCCAGGAAAATGAAACACGTTTCTTCTTCTGTTGAAGTATGACAAGGGCATCCAATACGACATACGTAATTTTGCCTGCTCGATATATTTGTTGCAGTGCCTCTGAAGTAATCGGAGTAAATGAGACACTTTTTATTCTGTAAATGTCACATCTGTTGCTGTGTCTTCATGATCGTAAATACACTGAGGCAAGAAATGTCCTGGAATATGGAATCGTGCCTAACTTCATTTTGCCTGGCGTTGTGCAGCAAATTGACGAGGCACGGGCTCCTCAAGCATTTGGAAGTACCCTGTAGAAATACAGAGTCATGCTGCCACTATAGCCGACCATATTTGCGGAAGTGTTGCCAGTGAAAGTATGTGCACGAAAAGACTTCGCGATTAAATTCGATGGGATTCATGTCGGGCGATCTGGGTGGCCAAATCATTCACTCGAAGCCCGGATGTTCTTGAAACCAATTACGAACAATTGTGGCCTGGTGATATGACATCGTTGTTTGGGAACATAAAGTCCATGAATGGTTGCAAATCGTGTCCAAGTAGGTGAACATAACGAACATAACCATTTCTAGTCAATAATCGGTTCATCTGAACCGGAGTCCCCAGTCCATTCCATGTAAACACAGTCCAAGCTATTACAGAACAACCACCAGCTTGCACAGTGCTTTATTAACAACTTGGGTCCTTGGCTTCGAGGGGTCTGCGCCATACTCAGAACCTACCATCAGTTCTTACCAACTGAAACCTCAAGTCATCCGACCAAGCCACGGTTTTCCTGCCGCCTAGGGTCCAAGTGATATGGTCACGAGCTCAGGAGAGGCGTTGCAGGTGAAGTCGTGATGTTAGCAAAGGCATCCGCGTCTCTCGTCTGCTGGAATAGCCCATTAATCCCAAATTTCGCAGCGCTGTGCTAACAGACGCGTTCGTCGTACGTCCTACATTGATTTCTGCGGTTATTTCGCGAGGTGTAACTAGTCCGTTAGCACTGAAAACTCTACGCAAACACCGCTGCTGTCGGTCGTTAAGTGACGGATGTCAACCACTGCGTTGGCCGTAGTGGCAGGGAATGCCTGAAATGTGGCATCATCGGGACGCTCTTGACATTGCGGAAGTCACAATATTGATTCCTAACGATTTCCGAAATGGAATGTCAAATGCGTCAAGCACCAATTACCATTCCGGGTTCGAAATCTGCTGATTCCCATCGTGCATCTACAATCACGTAGGAAACCTTACCACATGACTCACCTGAGTACGAATGACAGCTCCGTCAGTGCACTGCCCTTTTATACCTTGTGTACGCGATACTATCGCCATCTGTAAATGTGTATATAGCTATCCCATGACTTTTGCCACATCAGTGTACAGTGTATTCATTGGGAAGAAGAACGTTGAAAATACGATCATGGAACACGAGTGAACATATATCATAATCCCTTTCAGTTGAACCATCAGAGTACACTGTTTTAAAAACGTGACAGCTGTCTGAAATATTATAAAACGCAGATTTGAAAGTAAAGTGTGGAGTGGAGCCTTTCTTAAAATTTGACAAATCTAATGCAATGCTGTGCCTCTTCATTTGCCGCAGGGGCAGTATGCTACAACCTTTGTGTAAAATTATAAAATCGGGCCTATCCTTCTATAAAAGCTAGTCCTTGTCATCGATTATTTCCACTGGCGGGCGAGAAACGATTGGTATGCAGGCGTCTGTGGCGTGGATGTTTTACTGTAGGCCTGTCGCACCATGAAGAGTTTCCACCTGAAGTTAAGCAGCGGCTCACCAGCTTCAGCGCAGAGTACCAGTGCGAGGCTGGTTATAAAAGCCAGTGGCCAGCCTAACCCTTCATGGTGCACCAAGTCTAGCACTTAAGTAATGGGTCATGCAGACCCATAGACCTCCGGCCGCTGTGGCCGAGCGGTTCTAGGCGCTTCAGTCGGGAACCGTGCGACTACTTCGGTCGCAGGTTCGAATCCTGCCTCGGGCATGGATGTGTGTGACGTTCTTAGGTTAGTTAGGTTTAAGTAGTTCTAAGTTCTAGGGGACTGATGACCTCAGATGATAAGTCCCATAGTGCTCAGAGCCATTTGAACCATTTTTAACCAGACCCATAGACCGTGCACCCATCAAGTCGAGAACACACGAAGACTCCGTAAAACGAACAGACAGGTTTTACCTGCACCTCAGGAATTACTGCTAATCAGTTTTAAAATGTTTAGCGCTCTTATGGACTGTAGTTTAGGATCCTAAGGTGTGGCAAGTAGGCAAATCGTGTATGAAGCTCATAAATTTAAGAACAGTGATCCTCATTCTCAACTCAGTAAAGTTAAAAATACAACCTGAAGAGATTAAGACAAACACAAACTTCTCGGTTGAGAAATTGAAACCTCCCTTTTCCGCCATTCCTCTAACTTTCTAAAAACTTGTTGCAACTGAGGAGTTGTTCTCTTGTTTAGAGTGGTCAGAGAAGACGTCACCGATTTGACATTTAAAATAACGTATCAGAGGATACTGAGCTTCCAAGTAACATCGTACGACTTCTCGATGTCAAAAAATACACCCATTAAGTGGTGCCTGCACAGGAAAACCTGTTGCATAGTCACTTCCATGAGGATGTGATTATCATATGTGGAGTGTCACTTCCTCAGCCTACAGTGGAAGCGACGAGAAGACGTCTGAGCATTAAGAATGCCGGCAAGGCGGCCTGCGACCATCTTCCCCAAGGTCTTTCCCGCACAGCTAGTAAGATCTAAAATACCATAGCTACTCGGTCGTGTGGGGGCTTTACTAGATTTTAAAAGTGGAACTGAAATTCCTTCTCTCCGAGAGTCGAGAAAGTGTCCTGAACCCGACATCCAGTTAAAAATAGCGGGCAGAATTTCTTTGCTTCACCCTGTGCAGTAAAAAGCTATAAGGGACCCTGTCGTGACTACGTTCTTGCAGTGCAGAAATACGATGCAATGTTCCTTCGGATGTAGCATGCATGTCCAAAGGAATAGGCACTGGGGCGTCTACAGCCGTTGTATGAAATACATGAAATGTACTCGCAGTTTGGAACACGGACAGCCATCAGCTGTGTAATGGAATGATGACAATGAAAGTTTGTGCTCGACCGGAACTCGAACACGGATTTCTGGCCGCCTTAGCATTAGGCTATCCGAGCACAGCTCACGGACAGACATAAACTTCCAAGCGTCGTCAACCATGAGTCTACAACCTGCAGACGTACATTGATTAGTATATTCCTGTATAGAGCAGACTTTGTAATAGAATTCACTTGCCCGGTGTCGGGGGATAAATACGATATTGCAGCGCCTATGTTGTTCGGAAGAGCAATGCAGTGTTCCTTCGGACATGCATGTGTATATAGAAGTTTGCATCTGGCCGTTAGTCGTACTCGGATAGCTTAATGATAAGGCGAATGCTTGCGATCAGCTGGAAAATCGGGTTCGAGTCCCCGTCCGGCATAAATTTTCATTGTCTTAATGCCATTACACAGCTGATGGTTGTCCATATTCCCAACCACGAATCTATTTCACTGTCGTGATTAGGTGATTTGTCAGAAGCTGCAGATAATGCACAATCCTATTCACACATAAAATGGGCAGTTGCACTCTTTATCGTTGGTGGAACTGAAGTCTCAATTGCCCCTCTCAGTGGACTCACTGCATCATCGAGAAGGCATACTATGAACAGAAATTGCGATAATTTTGGCGAAATATTCCGCCTCTGTATAAACGGGATGATCTGGAGACCTGTGTTTCTTATTACAGTGGACATTGAGTTTTTTCCGGAAATCCTCTTGATGGTGCCTCATACGAGTGTTCCGTTCATGGAACGGTTTATGATGTTACTTGGCTATAGTATAAAGCACTAGAACGAGAAGTGGTATCTAAGACGACGAAAAAATTAATGAACTAACCTTTGACAAAAGCTTAAAGATACTATGAAACGAAACAAAACTAAACTAAATCAGTGACGAAAACCAAGAAGAGTTCCCACAAGTGATAACTGTTGTAGAAGCGTTATAGGATTCTTATGATCTAGAAACAAATTATTACTGATAATAACTCAAGAAATGGGTGTCGAACAACACATCAAGCTGGTCTGAAGTCGAGGAAAATGACAACGTGGGTGACGTATGCAGAACTACATAGTACAAAATTTACAGACAATTCTGCTTAACAAGTTACGGATCTCACGAGGGCGCAATCAGACTAGAGAATAACGCAGTTATTGACGTGGAAATACAATAACTGATAGGGGCTACACATCCAAAAACAGATAAAATTATATAGCCCGTTTCAGAAGTAATGGACCGAATTTAGTTGAAGGCCAAAAACTTAGCAACTAACATTGCTCCAATGTTGAACATGTTGAACAAAGTATTCAGAAGAAGGGAGGAGACGTATAATATTGATATCCTTACAAAGAGGTAATAATGACCTAACACTTCGTAGCATTGTTTGTTCCTGGTCTTCCAAGACCGCAGTGCTAGGTCCGTAGGAATTTCACGTGATATAACAGGATCATGCGGCTTCCTTCAATAGTGACATTATACAGTATACGAATAATCGGCACAGGTTCATCAGGCGTAGTCCCGAAGTATTACAGCAAGAAAGAATGCTCGCTGAAGAAACGAATCCCCAAACAGTATGAATTTAGGGGTCACATAGCATAAGAGTAAAATTTGACCCGCCAGGGTAGCCGAGCGCGCTAACGCGCTCCTTCCTGGTCTCGGGTAGGCGCGCCGGCCCCGAATCGAATCCGCCCGATGGACTAACGTCGAGGGCCGGTGTGCTGGCCAGCCTGGATGCGCATTTTAAGCGGTTTTCCACATCCCGATAGGTGAATACCCGACTGGTCCCCGCGCTCCGCCTCAGTTACACGTGTCGCAGACATTTGGAACACGTCCGCACTATTTCACGATTTACGCTAGATGCAGACAGTTGGGGTACAGTGATCCCGTCCTGGGGGGTACGGCGTGGCGGCAGGAAGGGCATCCGGCCATCCCTAACACTAACATTGCCAAATCCGTTGTCACCACGCCGACCCTGCGATCGCTGCGGGACTATGGCGTAAGCGAAAGAAAGAAAGAAAGATAGCATAAGAGGAAAATTTACGTTAATCATAACTTAAGAAATAATAGACGAGAACGACACCATCAGGTCTATCGACGGCTTAGATAAGGGAGCTGCAGTAGCGAAGACTGATCAAGTTTTTGATAAACATACTGCAACAATGGAAATTTTAAAAAGAAGTCACCATATATTACGTTACTAGCACGTACTTTCTGTAAAGTCGTGATATACATCTGTACGTCGAAGTTCGAAGGCAGCAATACTGTGACTTACGGGAAATAATTTCTCATTTTGAGTGGTAACGAAAAATCTAGGCTGTGGTATAGTGGAAGCACAGATTAAAGGCTATTGGGTCTGCAAGAGACAATACTGAAGCTGGGCTTGTATGTAGATGATATGTTATTCAGTGTACATGAAATGTGTCAGACTAAAAGGACAGAAAGGAGCGACTCAAGGAGCAGCACAGGTGGCTGTAGGGTGGAAGCCGGAGCGAAGCATACATACAAGGGCAGCAACGTTCAAAGTCACATGCACCGTCCTTTATTGTTCAGACTAAATAACATTTCAATGACCAAAAATTTTAAATCAGCTTCAGTTACAAAACTGAGATAAGACACTCTAAGCCAGTATATAATAAAATTTAAATGACTGAAAATTTTCTATCATCTTCCGTTACAAAACTGACTTAGACAAGTAACTCATATGTAAATAATGAAATTTAAATGACTGAAAATTTTAAATGAATTTCAGCGATAAAACACTTAAAGAAGTAACTCTCTCGTAAGCCAGTAATAAATAAAATACAGAGACTCCAATGTCGAATAACTTCTGTACAAAGAATCAAAGATAAATTTCAAAATAATTAAGATTGGGGAGTGACAACATATTACTCTCAAATGGTGATAATAGTAAGACCCGAAATTCTCCCTTTAAACAGTAATAATTAATAGCAGAAAATTTTGGGCATTCAAATGGTTCAAATGGCTCTGAGCACTATGGGACTTAACATCTTAGGTTATCAGTCCCCTAGAACTTAGAACTACTTAAACCTAACTAACCTAAGGACATCACACACAACCATGCCCGAGGCAGGATTCGAACCTGCGACCGTAGCGGTCGCGCGGTTCCAGACTACAGCGCCTAGAACCGCTCAGCCACAACGGACGGCTTTGGGCATTCAACCAACAAGAATTTGAAATATATTAAAATAACCAGGCGATGTGACGGACAATTACTCCGAAGGTACTGCCAAACGCTTCGACAGTACGACTACGTGCCGTTACTGTCCCACCGTTAGAAAGGACAGATAGATGCTGAGTACATGTACAACACACTAAGGTTGTGCATCAACGACCAATAATGACCAGGATACCGCAGGAAGTTACACCGATACAGTTCCACATAAGAACAAGTTATCAAATCAGCTGTTTTAAGATACAGAAGGAATGAACGAGCTCGGAAACGAATCGCACACAAGCGACAGCAGCTGCTACCGCGTGACACGGAAGCCCAGCAGAGCTATCCCGGTCCTTAAGTCGAACACCTCAGCGCACGAGAAGCAAGAAAAGCCGACGGATCACCCACGACAGGCCGATCTTCTTTAACTACAAACAGGGCGGCCCAGCCAAACTGTACAGAGGCCAGTCGCCTAAGGTTATGTGCTATCAGTCCTGGCCAAATAAACTTGATGCCAAGTACGGGCAACTTATTTAAATAACAGAAATAATATTACATTTGGTATGAGACATTACGTAAGTCAATGTAATTTACCCTTGCATGACATGTTTGAATTAATCACAAGTAAAGGCTCCAAATCGATACAAACTAGTTAGATACTTACAACAATTTATTGTCACCTTGCCTTTTAAAGAATCAACAGACATTCAGTCCTCATTCTTGCGGCACCAGGTAATCCAAAGTTACGTACAAGGCACTGTCACAAAACCTATGTTCGATTTAGGCTGAGCAGGAACTGCCGACAAAACAAATATTCATACTATGGTCCTGTACTCCAACACCAAGAGACACTTTCGCTAAAACATAAAATTCAATTCGTTACCCTGAACAAAATTACGTCGGTTGCAACCCTCTTATCCTCACTCAGTTGACAGAACCAGTGTGCGGCAGTACCGGGGGAGCAGAAAGTATATCCTTCCTGTAGATAAATCCTAAAAGCTCCGTTAAAACACAGGGACGCGCCACGCGGCTCGGCCCAGTAAGAAAATACGGAAGAACTGCTGGCGCAACAGGCTTCCCGTCGCAGAGCAGCGCGGAAGGTAAACACCGGGCTGTACCCGGAAGAAGGCGAGCTGAGCTCTCGTGCGGTGTCCCTTGTCAACTCCCCTCGTCGACTCCGAGCCACCTCGCTGCTGCGCGAAAAGGCCGGCAGACGGGCTGCAGAGCCACCAAAGAGCGCAACGGAGAGACACCACGAAGCCGAATCGATACATCGCGACGAGCCACACGACTCACTACATATGCGTTACAACAGTTTAGTTGCTACAACATACCGGGTGATCAAAAAGTCAGTATAAATTTGAAAACTGAATAAATCACGGAATAATGTAGATACAGAGGTACAAATTGACACACATGCTTAGAATGACATGGGGTTTTATTAGAACCAAAGAAATACATAAGTTCAAAAAATGTCCGACAGATGCCGCTTCATCTGATCAGAATAGCAATAATGAGCATAACAAAGTAAGACAAAGCAAAGATGATGTTATTTACAGGAAATGCTCAATATGTCCACCATCATTCCTCAACAGTAGCTGTAGTCGAGGAATATTGTTGTGAACAGCACTGTAAAGGATGCCCGGAGTTATGGTGAGGCATTGGCATCGGATGTTGTCTTTCAATATCCATAGAGTTGTCGGTCGATCACGATACACTTGC
This sequence comes from Schistocerca serialis cubense, assembly GCF_023864345.2. Lineage (NCBI taxonomy): Eukaryota > Metazoa > Arthropoda > Insecta > Orthoptera > Acrididae > Schistocerca > Schistocerca serialis. The sequence continues at coordinate 607,909,947 of NC_064640.1, read as the reverse complement.
GACTTCAGGTAACCCCAAAGCCAATAATCGCACGGACTGAGGTCTGCGGACCCGGCGGGCCAAGCATGACGAAAGTGGTGGATGAGCACACGATCATCACCAAACGACCTTTCACGCGTCTAGCAATATGGGGTGGAGCGCCATCCTGCATAAACATCGTACGTTCCAGCAGGTGTTTATCAGCCAGGCTGGGGATGATGCGATTCTGTAACATATCGGCGTACCTCTCACCCGTCACGGTAGCAGTTACAAAACCAGAATCACGCATTTCCTCGAAGAAAAATGGCCCGATAATGGTAGATGTGGTAAATCCAACCCATACAGTGACTTTCTCGTCATGCAATGGAGTTCCCACGACAGTTCTAGGATTTTCGGTAGCCCAAATTCTGCAGTTGTGGGCGTTGACAGACCCTCTGAGCGTGAAATGAGCTTCGTCGGTCCACAACACGTTTCTCAACAAATCGTCATCTTCCGCCATCTTTTGAAACGCCCACACCGCAAATGCCCTCCGCTTCACTAAATCGCCAGGTAACAGTTCATGATACCGATGGAGTTTGTACGGATAGCATCGGGGGTACGCCTAAGTGCCAACCAAACGGTAGTGTACGGAATGCCGGTGCGACGTGCGACTGCACGAGCGCTGATTTCCCCGTGCATAGACGAACCCGCTACAGTCTCCATTTCTTCCTGAGCTGTCTCAGCAGCATTACGCCTTGTACTCGGTCGGCCACTACGGGGTGTATCGTCTAAACAACCCGTGGCTTCGAAATCATTCTCGCCACAGCTGCATTTGTCAACGGACCTTTACCCGTTCGAATCCCCTTCCTATGATGATAGGATAGTAACGCTGAACTAGCACATTCCCCATTCTGATAATACAGCTTCACTAAAAGCGCCTTTTCAGGTAACGTCAACATGCTGCGACTGCTGGCGCATCTGAATCTCTCTCTCATTACAGCAGTCACTGACGTTTTGCTGTCCAGCGCCATCTGTCGGACATTTTGTGAACTTTGTTTGTTTTTGTTTTTTTTTGTTCTAATAAAACCCCATGTCATTCCAAGCATGTGTGTCAATTTTTACCTCTCTATCTACATTATAACGTGGTTTATTAAGTTTTCAAATTTATACTGTCATTTTGATCACCCTGTATATTAATTTTATTCTAACTAATAATAAAGACTTTTCTGGCATAACGTCATTGCAAACTGGCGAGCCTCTAACAAATAACCACAACATATTCGTAGTGTTCTGTCCAGCTATGAGCATGTGACAGAGTATGTCGCAATGAAATGTGTCTATAACTACGGAAAACAAAATGGAATTTGTTGCAGTACGAACTAAAAATACGGCCGGAAGAGGAAGTAAAATATAATGTGAGTCAAAAACGCCAAAACTGGTACATTCCTTTCAAACGGCAATGAACCTAAATCAAACTAAAACACCGTTGAATAAAGCTCTAAAAAAATCTTTCAAAAAGAAAAAGGCTGATCAAGAGATGGTATCAAAAGTGACTTGCAGGGATACGCAACAGAACGCCGAAAAAAGTACAAAGAATTATAGAAAAAGGTGTAGGACCACTCGGAACTGTAGGTCAAAGATCATTTTCAGCGAGGTATTAGAGGAATATCCTGTAATATTGTAACAAACAAAATAATACCTGCAGCTCACCTGTCCTTTCTGATGGAAGAAGATGGAACATAACAACTGATTGGGAATCTTTAGCCAAATTACCAATGAATCGTCTACGCTGCGATGACTACGATGTTGAAGATACGGAACAGCAGTGCCGCTTTTATACAAAAATGTGATCCCTCTACAAATAAGCACGCGCCGCAATGACGAAACAAAGAAGACGACACTTGGTTTGGTTACAACAAGTAAAGAGACAATATAAGAGCTGAACAACCGTTTTGATCCACACTTTCCGGAACTACTAAATGAACGCTAGTTGTAAGGTAAGATGACTAGAATACAGAAAACGGAATATGTATTTGTCCTTAAGAAAAGGGTAAGTAACATATAAAAAGTAACTCCTAAAAGCTGATATGTTGATTCGATACATGAGAGAAAAGGCAACGTAAATTACTGCGAAGTAGGGTGATAGAACATTGACACTTAGCGTTAATAGCTCCTCCTTCTAATACAAAAACCGTAAATTTCCAGAGGGTACTGTAAACGAGGGTACTGTAAACCAAACAATTACAATGACCAACATACCAGAGGAAAGGAAGGCACATGGTGTGATGACAGGCATTTGATTATCTCCTCTGGCCTGCCTGTTCTCTAGAAACAAACCTATACTTGATTCTCCGATACTGTTCCAGAGAAGAAGACACAACGGGTGTTTGTTTAAAAGGAGTGCTCAAAAATGTAAATAATATCTACAAAGTTAGCTACTTTCATGTTCCATGGATCATTTGCATGATAAATCATAATGATGTGGAAAGAGTCACTTTATATTCACACCACAAATTATTTTGTGAATATGCCTCCATGTTGATCATTCACATTACATTTTTTTTTAAAGGAATAAGAGGAAACGTATACAGATGAGAGTTATCAATTCCTACACACCACCTTTAGCGCATTACAATAATATAAATATTTTCACTTCGTAAAAGAGAAGCTTTTACAGATTTTTTCTTTAATTTTACTTTCTGAGTAATAACTATTTTCTTTTTAATGATGATTTACACCAGAAATACATCCTACATGACAATATTGAATGAAAATATATTAACTATGTCAATTTAGTGACTAGTCTCTCTCAGTGATTTGCGATGATTCGAAGTGCAAATGTGGGATATGTAAATTATTTTAGAAGTTCCAAAAATTGAAATGGCTCTGAGCACTATGGAACTTAACATCTGAGGTCATCAGTCCCCTAGAACTACTTACATCTAACTAACCAAATGACATCACACACATCCATGCCCGAGGCAGGATTCGAACCTGCGACCGTAGCAGTCGCGCGGCTCCGGACTGAAGCGCCTAGAACCGCTCGGTCACCCCGGCCGACTAGAAGTTCCAAAATGTGCTTTTTTTAGTTTAAATTCTAGTCAATATGGCCATGAATTTCGAAGTTTCCACCATATTTATTACTTCCTCACCATGTGTTACAATTATCATGGGTGTGGTACTCTACATACGCAAAAGTGAACATGTAAGTCTTTTTAAAATCGATGGTGAGACCACTTGTAGAAAAACAGTCAATGATACTTCCAAGAACATTGTTTACCATTTCTTCTGTTGCTGTAGGCATGCTTGGACTGAGTACAATTCTCGAGTCACCGTCAAAAAGAACTAATTCTGCTCGTTGCATGGTAGACGGAACATCGTTTACAGAATTATATGAAGAACCATAGCAGATCTAATACTGAGCCTAGGGGAAGCCCATACATGGAAACTCCCCAATAAGAATAATATCTCCACACTATGTTGTTTGATTTTCTAAGTATAACTTCCTGCATTCTTTTTGGTTAGATATGACTTTATACACACCACAAATCCCGTGAAGACCTCAGTTTATCTAGGAGACTATTGTGATGTACAGTCAAATATCTCATATAGGTCGCAGAAGATAACATCCGCCGTTATTTTTTGATGTAATGCTTGTAAAATTTAGTGAGTGAACATCCAAACTGTAATTTACTGAGGATATTATTATTTGTCAAGTGAGATAACAATCTAAAATACATCACTTTCTCATATTGTAGAAAATGACATGAGCAGTGAAACAGGTCCTTAGTTAATGACATCTCTCCTAATACCTAATTAATAGAATGTTTTATCAACGACATATCTCAGTCTCTCTGGAAAGATGCCTAGAGTTAGTGATGCATTACATACTGCAGATACGACAGGGCTTATTATATGGGAACAATAAAGCAACATACAGGACGGGGACTATCAGCCTGACTGTAACCGGAGAGCAGCTTAGGGGACAGAGAATAGAGCATTTCGTTCCAAATAAGCACAGATTATAAATGTACGGTTATAGAATTACGATCATAAAACGACAGCCAATGAACGACGAATGGGCGTCAGTACGTGAATTAAAGTATTTTCCCTCAGCATGCGAAAGAGCGCAGTTATTAATAAAAAATTGACTAAAGATAGTTGTTTCAGTTTAATGGTAGGTATGCAAGTTTTATGTTTCTATGCCTGACTGCCCCCCCCCCCCCCCCCCCGCTCACCCACCTATGAACCATGGACCTTGCCGTTGGTGGGGAGGCTTGCGTGCCTCAGCGATACAGATGGCCGTACCGTAAGTGCAACCACAACGGAGGGGTATCTGTTGAGAGGCCAGACAAACGTGTGGTTCCTGAAGAGGGGCAGCAGCCTTTTCAGTAGTTGCAGGGGCAACAGTCTGGATGATTGACTGATCTGGCCTTGTAACACTAACCAAAACGGCCTTGCTGTGCTGGTACTGCGAACGGCTGAAAGCAAGGGGCAACTACAGCCGTAATTTTTCCAGAGGGCAAGAAGCTTTACTGTATGGTTAAATGATGATGGCATAATTGACTAGAAGAGCGCATAGGTTGGTAGGGAATATTCTGAGGCGTCAAGGGATCACCAATTTAGTATTGGAGGGCAGCGTGGAGGGTAAAAATCGTAGAGGGAGACCAAGAGATGAATACACTAAACAGATTCAGAAGGATGTAAGTTGCAGTAGGTACTGGGAGATGAGGAAGCTTGCACAGGATAGAGCAGCATGGAGAGCTGCATCAAACCAGTCTCTGGACTGAAGACAACAACAATAACATTCCTGACTGGTTTTGTTAGACGAGAATTTTCTGTCATGTTTGCTGGGTAAAGCTTCACTATTGAGTCAACTACCCTAAAAGTAGTGCAATGGCAGTATTTCGTTGAAATAATAATCTGTTCTGCAGAAACAGCACTGCAGTAAGACAATCGACATATGGTACTGTAAGGTACAACGTTATTAATAAAGAAATCTAAACACCTTATGTTTTAACCTTTTCTTCTGCACATTTCGTACTCGAAATCGACATCGGCAGAACCGTTGACATTGTTTCGAGACCTGTATATTGCAACATGTCCCCGCCCCCTTTATTTTTAGTCATGCTTCAGTGGAATAATTTAGCCTGCTGCGACCGTACGTGGATAGGGGATGGTTAACAAAGAAATCACGTCTCGTTGAGAAATCTCACCGCGTTGCTTAAAACGAAAATATTTCTTTCAACTTACGAATATTCAACTTCCTCAATTTTAGGTGGAAAAATAATGCTTTGAATGAATAACAGTACATATTTTACTTCGTTTATTGGTTCTGTAAAACACTTCCTAAAACGCCTAGACCCAACCTTGCTCGTTTTAATAGTTAAATTTAGTACTGATGTAATTATTGTGTTAAGGTGTAGATAGGTGAGTTCAGTAGCCGCCTTGCATAAAATAAATGAAGAAAAGGCTGGAGAAAATACATTATAAAATTACAATCATTTCGAAACAAAGCTGTCTCGACAGACAAGCATTTGAAATACAACACTGATATCAGAAGATTCATATAAGACTATCCATAAAATTTAGATGGAACACAGCGGAATAAGTAGATAAAATTAAGGATAGAGTACCAATAAAGACACATTTAATGGACACCAAATTTTTGTGGCTGGCTGAGTGCTTATAAATAATGGGTCACCAAGCCACTCCGCGATAAACAATAATCGCGCACCTAATATTTTGGGAAGGAGTCCTGATGCACATACAACTTTAGAACGTGTATCACACTCGCCTCACTACCAGTTAAAAAGAGAACGGGTCTTATGGGTGACCATTTTCTGGCCTCAGGTTGTCATATGAAGCACACGTAATTACAATATGTCGTATTGACAGCTGTGTTCCACATCTCTGAATCGGCGCTCGTCGCGATGTGAGAGAAAGCGATTTGTCAACGGGCAGTTCCCCACTCAGCCTTGTAGGTGCTACTTCTTCAGTAGGTAAGGATCGATCACCGTTGAATGTTTCCCTGACCGCAGCTTACTGCTCAGCAGTGCCAGTCGCTTAGCTGCCCACCCACATTTGATCGTCTGGATGGCCTATTTGGTAACAGCCTGTAAGTCAATTATGAATTCGATGAAGCTTCCTTCACAATCTTTATAGAGGGTGTATCTCACAGCTTCGGCAAAGCGACGTGAAAATACAAGTAGCAATTTTAACTTTTTGACGCACGCGTCCATTGACATCCATGTGAGCTTCCGACATGTGACAGGTGATCTAAAGATCATGCCTATGATGCTACAGAAGAACTTGCAGCCTTTGTAAATACGGTACCGTCACGTAAGGTGATTCCGTCGTCAGTTTCAGCATATGCGATATGTCGTCAAGAACCCATATTTTCCCCGTATTCTCCTTAGGGTTCGAAAACCGTTAAAACCTGTGTGTTCTTTGTACTGCCCACAGGGTCAGAAAGATACTTCTTAGTTGTGGATACAGCAAGTTGTTTGCAGACTCTTGAATTTTTCGCTGCCATATCGCATTTAATCATTAAAACACGAACTCCAACTCCTTCAAATTCTGTAATGATTGTCTGCAATAAACTTCTTGTAAGTGTCACATCAAAATCGTAATATATTGGATTCTTCAATTTTTAAAATAAACTTCTTATTATAGCCAGCTGAACGTTCTTGTGTGGTTCAAGTATGACAGCTTCAGGTGAATCACAGCTCACACGACTGTCAATGTGCATTTCATCACAACTTAGATCAGCCATGGCCTCAGATGGTGTAAACACTGCTGACCTAGCCTTAATGAGATCTAGTACCTCCTTTAAAATGCCTGATCTGCAGTTAAACTGCTTTGCAGCGTCTATCGATATAGGAAAGAATAGTTCTTTCTTCTTAAGTAAGCATATGCTTCCGAAGACAAAGCTCTCAAAGTAATGGCATTTGCAGTGTCCTCCGAACTCCCCTTTAGAGTTTTTTTCCTTCATCAGGCACCGAATTTGTGCTTTCATCAAGATCTGTGACAGTATAGTCTTTACCTCTTTACTTACCCTTCCTATATTCTCACTAGCACGAACAAGTGTTTTGAAAGGTACATCCTGTTGCTTAGTTTTCTGTAGCTGCAATTTATTGCTCCAGTAAAGCGTTTCTGCTCTTTACAATAACCAATTTCTTCTTCAAGTTCTTAATTTCGTGCTCTTTGCTTATAACGACCGGACCAGAAGTAATTTCAATGTTAATTTCTCCAGTTTTGTTTTCTCGAGAGATAAAATCAAAAATGGCTCTGAGCACATGGGACTTAACATCTGAGGCCATCAGTCTCCTAGAACTTAGAACTACTTAACCCTAACTAACCTAAGGACATCATACACAACCATGCCCGAGGCAGGATTCGAACCTGCGACCGTAGCGGTCGCGCGGTTGCAGACTGATTGGGAGATAAAGCTTCCAATCTTTTTAGAGCCGTCTTTTGCACTGCTCTGATGATACTATGTCGTTCTATTTCTGTTACGTCGTCTCTTGCGTGGTCAGAAGCTGCCGCGACAGGTTTATTGCCATGCCAGTTAGGTATTTTTTGGGGTGGAACTGTATCTGACTTCAGTAACTTCCTTACACGTAAACTCAACAACACATTTTTCATGCACAGAGTGTAATCCTGTGGAGCATCTACTTCATTTTTTATATTGATCTTGTCCTCAGGTTTACAACGAGACAGCAATTTAAGATGGAGTTCTAAGTCTTTCGGAAATCGATGGTTATGAACGACCTCGGTTCTAAACACAAAGCTACTATACTTAAGCAACAGCTCAATACGACGTGTCCTTTCCATTTCATTCGGAAAATATTATGAACAACCCACAAGATTACAAAGGATATCACTGCGCAAGAGAATACGCCACAGCCCACGAACTACACTTAGACACGCGAGAACACAGCACTACCAAGAACGGCGTGTGTTCCTTGAACATTACGCAGTAGTTGCCGGGACGATAGCTGCTCAGTAACGTCACGCTTTGCCATCCCGGGCGACAGGCAAACACGCGGAAACACCCCGCTGTCGTCTCCCGCTGCTGCGTCCGTCGTGATGTGACTATTACGTCTCACAAAACACACAGCGTCAATGCCAAGCCTGCCTATCCAGACCTCCACCACGCACCCTCACTATATGGCACATTTTTTTCATTAATTGATTCTCCAGTAGTTCAGTAAAATATTCTCCAATAGAGAATATTCTCATCGCCAAAAAACTGCTTCTAAACTACAGTGTAATCTTATTTCACCGCGCACGCCTTCATCATTTATTCGACCCATGTGCTAAGTAATTTGATGTAAAATGCATTGGTCATTGCTACGTAGACTGTGTCAAAAAATAAATAAATAAATAAATAAATAAAAAATATAAAAAAAAGATCGCAACCGACTCAGCTTTCTCAAAGGGATTAGCGTGTCGTGTCTCAACGGTCTTGCCGCAGTGGTAACATCGGTACATCGGTTCCCGTCTAAATACAGAAGCTAAGTGCCGTTGGGCTTGGCTAGCACTTGGATGGGTCATCGTCCGGGTCTCCCAAGTGTTGTGGGAACGGGGGGTGCAGTCAGCCCTTCTGAGGCCCATTGAAGAGCTACTTGATTGAGAAGTAGCGGTCACGAAAACTGACAACGGGCGAGATAGTGGTGTGCTGACCACATGCCCGTCCATATCCGCATCCAGTAACGCCTGTGGGCTGAGGATGACACGGCGGCCTGTCGGTACCATTGGGCCTTCATGGCCTGTTCGGACGGTGTTGGTTTATTGTTTTATTTTTCTTGGAATCAGCTCTCGATACAAAAGTACCTTCCCATTAGATAAAAGCTGTCTCGACCACCAACGTGTCACTAACTATGAAGACAACGAGAGAGTTTCGGTTCCATGTTGTACAGCATAATATTGTCGGTTATTTTCTTGGAATCCGACCATGACACAAGTTACCATTCTAATAAACAGAAATCTTTCTCGAGCCCCCAACCTGTAAGTGACAATGTAGACCTAGCGCATAACATAAAAAGTAAACGGCCTCTCTTGTAGCATCCACCAAGGTAGTTCGTTGCGTACCTCCATAACAATTCCACGATAAAATGTGTCTCTCTTTGTTGGATCTTCTCTATTTCTTTTTTTAATCCAATCTGATAAAGGTCCCAGACTAATGAGCAATGCTAAAAAAGAATCGGTCTTACAACTGTTTTGTAAGCCACCTCTTTAGTGCTAGAATTACACTTCCTTAATATTTTCAAGCGAACCTCAGCGTATCATCTGATTTTGCGACTATTTGTATTATGTAGTTAATTTGCTTTAGGTCGGTCCGGATATTTACTCCTACTTATTTTATGGTTGTTACAGTTTCCAGTGGCATACTTCCAATAGCGTATTCGCACAGTAAAGAACTTCTTCGTTTATTTGTGTGTAACTGTTACATTTATTTACCTTCATACTCAGCGGCAAATCCCTGACCTATTCGTTAATCCTCCTCAGTTCCTCGTCGATTTCACAACAGTCTACTGCTGTTGCAATCCTCCTATAGACAACATCACTGCGAAGTGCCTACATCAACATCTAAACACATACCACGCAAGCCACTACGTGATGAAGGTTACATTGTAAAAGTATTATCGATTTATCTTCCCTGTTCCAGTCACGTACCGAGCGACGAAAAAAATAATTGTCTATAAGCCTCTATACATGCCAAAATCTCACTTCTCATTTTTTATGAGCACTATGTCCTACATATGATGATGGCGGAATAACGCTCCCACAATCTTCGTTGAATACAGTTTCTCTAAAATTACTGAATAGTGTTTCGCGAGAAATACGCCCTCTTCCTTCCAAGGATTCCGAGATTTTCTGTTCCATTTTCAAATTTGGTGTACCGATTTGATACTACCCTAGTAGCCTCATAGAGTTTCCAACATTATCCACTACACCATTTATATTGGTGGCATTATTCTATGAGTCAGGCACAATCATTCAATCACGCAACACGATTTTTTCATACGAGTGTATGTATTAAAGTGGCTCTTAACATTTCAGCTTGACTGCTATATTACATCACTGTACAATAAAGCCATCAGTACTGAAAAATCCAAGTGCATTTTCAACGTTTATGTTGATTTTGCTCCTATACGGGAATCACTGCCTGTCTCACGAAGAACCCATCCCCCGGCACCCCACCGCCCCAAATTACAAAACAAGTGACCTGTGGAAATCTGAGTGACAGTGCGCTGTGGATTATGTAACACATTTAAAAACTAGTGACTAGAACTGAAGTAAAGGATTTCCCACTTTATTGGTTATGGTTCTTTGCCACCATGCCATTGCCTCCTCTGCTTATAACAGCGATAGTAAAACCATTTTTATATAAACAGGGTGAAACTGATTTTTTAAAATTCAATTTACCATCACTATGTATTTTCCATTCAACATACAGCGAAGCAGTTGTAATACAATGGGCGTAATATCATACTACATGTTTCCTTTCAGATTAAAACTGTATGTCAGACTGGAACTAGAAGCCAGGACCTCAACCTTTCACGAGCAAATGCTCTACCAGCATAGCAACCCAATCATGGATGACGACTTATCCTCACAGCTTTATTCCACGAGTACTTCATATCCTATCTTCCTGACTAACTGGCTGTGAGGATAGCTCATAAGTCGTCCTTGTATAGCACAGTTCGTAGAGCAGTTGCCAGAGAAAGACAAAGATCCTGGGTTCGAGTGCCGGAGTGGCAGACAATATTAATCTGGCAGGGTATTTCACATCAGCACATACAACGACGTAGAGTGAAACTGTGTTAAAAATAGCTCTGAGCACTATGGGAGTTAACTTTTGAGGTCATCAGTCCCCTAGAACTTTAAACCTAGCTAACCTAAGGACATCACACACATCCATGCCCGAGGCATCCTTCTGAATCTGCTTAGTGTATTCATCTCTTGGTCTCCCTCTACGATTTTTATCCTCCACGCTGCCCTCCAATGCTAAATTTGTGACCCCTTGATGCCTCAGAACATGTCCTACCAACCGGTCCCTTCTGCTTGTCAAGTTGTGCAACAAACTCCACTTCTCCCAAATTGTATTCAATACACCCTCATTAGTTATGTGATGTACCAATCTAATTTTCAGCATTCTTCTGTAGCATCACATTTCGAAAGCTTCTATTCTGCCCGCATCTCGTGGTCGTGCGGTAGCGTTCTCGCTTCCCACGCCCGGGTTCCCGGGTTCGATTCCCGGCGGGGTCAGGGTTTTTCCCTGCCTCGTGATGGCTGGGTGTTGTGTGCTGTCCTTAGGTTAGTTAGGTTTAAGTAGTTCTAAGTTCTAGGGGACTGATGACCATAGATGTTAAGTCCCATAGTGCTCAGAGCCATTTGAACCAAGCTTCTATTCTCTTCTTGTCCAAACTACTTATCGTCCATGTTTCACTTCCATACATGCCTACACTCCATACAAATACTTTCAGAAACGACTTCCTGACACTAAAATCTATACTCGATGTTATCAAATTTCTCTTCTTTAGAAACACTTTCCTTGCCATTGCCAGTCTACATTTTATATCCTCTCTACTTCGACCATCATCAGTTATTTTGCTCCCCAAACAGAAAAACTCCTTTACTACCTATGTGTCTCATTTTCTAATCTAATTCCCTCGGCATCACCTGACTTAATTCGACTACATTCCATTATCCTCGTTTTGCTTTTGTTGATGTTCATCTTATATCCTCCTTTCAAGACACTGTCCATTCCGTTCAACTGCTCTTTCAAGTCCTTTGCTGTCTCTGACAGAAATAAAATGTCATCGGCGAACCTCAAAGTTTTTATTTCTTCTCCATGGATTTTAATACTTACTCCGAATTTTTCTTTTGTTTCCTTTACTGCTGGCTCAATATACAGATTGAATAACATCAGGGAGAGGTTACAACCCTGTCTCATTCCATTCCCAACCACTGCTTGCCTTTCATGTCTCTCGACTCTTATAACTGCCATCTGGTTTCTATACAAATTGTAAATAGCCTTTCGCTCCCTGTATTTTACCCCAGCCACCTTCAGAATTTGAGAGTATTCCAGTTAACATTGTCAAAAGCTTTCTCTAAGTCTACAAATGCTAGAAACGCAGGTTTGCCTTTCCTTAATCTAGCTTCTAAGGTAAGTCGTAGGGTCAGTATTGCCTCACGTGTTCCAACATTTCTACGGAATCCAAACTGATCTTCCTCGAGGTCCTGTAACATAGTGGAGTAAATTATCAGAAGCCAACTTGTATATATGTAACTGACAATACTGTCAGATATCCTAAGGAAACTGCTGCGCGAATCGAATTTGCCATAAAATTCGTAGCTTTTGGTACAGTGTCACTGATTTAGAGATTCAACCGATGGCTAGGAATTTTTAACGAATAACTGTGAAAAATTAATAGTTTGGTGCTATCATGTACCGCCCTACAGTTTTAAAGTATATGGAGGAAATTATTAGTCTCATACATTTATTAAAGTATAGATATGTGATGGTATCTGCCTGGTACATCTGGTACTTATATTAAATATTGCCATATGGTGAACGGTTGTGATGAAAGAGGAATAAGCGTGCATTAATACGTTTGTTACATTGCTGGAAAACATGCGACACTCTGAAGATCACGGTCAGTTTATTGACAACTGAAGTTACAGGTAGTTCATCACTGCACGATTGTATGACAACAAATTCAGACCAAGTGAAACACACGTGCCACAGTAAAGGGTGGTCAAACAGTACGCAGTGTACTCCCCTCTGGCAGCAAGAAGGCCTAAATTCTCACCTGCAACGGATCCAGCAATCGATTGTCCCAAACATCTTGCACTCTTTGTTGCAATTCGGCAGTTGGCCTGGCAGATTTGTGGAACGAATAAGTTTTCGTTTCAATGTCCCATGCATGTTCAATTGACAAGACGTTTGGTGATCCTGCTGGCCAGGGCAACTTTTTTACACCACGAACAGCACATTCCGTCACATCATCCATATATGGACATGCACTATTCTGCTGGATGAGCGCGTCACTTTATTATCGATGAAGTGGCAGTATTACAGGAACAATAAGCTGTGTCATGTAGCAGGTACTGGTTACTTTACTCGCCAATTACACAAACTATGACCGGGAGATGTAACACACCATAGGGTCTGGGGTGGGATCTGTGTGTCGTGGGTAAGTGCACTCCAGAGTAGGCCACTCACACGGTCTACGCCAAACACGTGTACATCCATCACTTACATACAGAGAGAGTCCAATCTCATCATTCAAAACAATAGAGTGCCATTTCACTCTCCAGTCGATTCCTTCACGACAAAAGATCAGCCGTGCTTGGCAGATTTGTGGCTTCAGTAGCAGCCTGGCCAGGGGCACATGTGTTCTTAGTCTTACTTCAAGCTGCAAGCAGTCCTTGGTAACAGAACAGGTGCTACATGTGGTAGGATTTCTTCAGTAGGTGATGTTCGTTCGGCCACGGCTGCACGCACCATACGTTAGTCTTGACTTGGGTCCGTATTTCGCGGGCCTGTCACATCTTGTTTATAGGTGTGGGAAAGTTCCACAGAGAACTGCTGAAAGCACTGACACATGGCCTGTACAACGTGCCCAACATGTGAATCAGTCAGCCGCTGCATGCATCTAGCTTTCCATAGGATCCCATTGCGTCCCCCTTCAACTGGCAGAAATTTTCCAGCAGAGAAGTACGTATGCCTCAGTGGTGCATGGTTGTACACCAGAATGAATGTTGTAAACATTGTTCACTTCTAGTCTTACCACATCTACTACCTGCAGAACCACAACAGAAGACACACACAAACAGGCCTCCTGAGCGACATCTGATCCCCGATGACTGACAAAAGCCGGCCGCGGTGGTCTAGCGGTTCTAGGCGCTCAGACCGGAACCGCGCGACTGCTACGATCGCAGGTTCGAATCCTGCCTCGGCATGGATGTGTGTGATGTCCTTAGGTTAGTTAGGTTTAAGTAGTTCTAAGTTCTAGGGGACTGATGACCACAGATGTTAAGTCCCATAGTGCTCAGAGCCATTTGAACCATTTGAACTGGCAAAAGACTCAGTCACATTATAACCCCTCAGTATGCACATGTATGTATGTATTAAACCGGGGACCTAGAAATGACGGAGAGGCTTCGTTCAACCGTAGTCCTTAGTGGTTCACAGCCCCATAACAGGCCACAGCAGTCTATCCACCCCAACGCCGCCCCACACCGAACCCAGGGTTATTATGCGGTTCGCCCCCCGTGGACACGCCGGGAACGTCTCATACCAGACGAGTGTAACCCCAAATGTTTGCGTGGTAGAGTAATTATGATGTACGCGTACGTGGAAACGGTGTTTGCGCAGCAATCGTTAACACAGTGTAACTGAGGGGGAATAAGGGAAACTAGCCCACATTCGCCGAGATAGATGGGAAACCGCCTTATAAACTATCCACAGTCTGGCCGGCACACCGGCCCTTGACACTGATACGCCGGGAGGATTCGTGGCGGGGACCGGCACGCCTTCTCGCTCGGAAAGCAACGCATTAGGCCGCGCGACTAGCTGGGCGGGCTCAATATGAACATACTACAACATGGTGCCACTGAACGAGGTCCTTGAAGATACGGCAGCGTATATACAGGGTGTTTCAAAAATGACCGGTATATTTGAAACGGCAATAAAAACTAAACGAGCAGCGATAGAAATACACCGTTTGTTGCAGTATGCTTGGGACAACAGTACATTTTCAGGCAGACAAACTTTCGAAATTACAGTAGTTACAAATTTCAACAACAGATGGCGCTGCGGTCTGGGAAACTCTATAGTACGATATTTTCCACATATCCACAATGCATAGCAATAATATGGCGTAGTCTCTGAATGAAATTACCCGAAACCTTTGACAACGTGTCTGGCGGAATGGCTTCACATGCAGATGAGATTTACTGCTTCAGCTGTTCAATTGTTTCTGGATTCTGGCGGTACACCTGGTCTTTCAAGTGTCCCCACAGAAAGAAGTCAGAGAGGTTCATGTCTGGCGAATAGGGATGCCAATCCACGCCGCCTCCTGTATGTTTCGGATAGCCCAAAGCAATCACACGATTATCGAAATATTCATTCAGGAAATTAAAGACGTCGGCCATGCGATGTGGCCGGACACCATCTTGCATAAACCACGAGGTGTTCGCAGTGTCGTCTAAGGCAGTTTGTACCGCCACAAATTCACGAAGAATGTCCAGATAGCGTGATGCAGTAATCGTTTCGGATCTGAAAAATGGGCCAATGATTCCTTTGGAAGAAATGGCGGCCCAGACCAGTACTTTTTGAGGATGCAGGGACGATGGGACTGCAGCATGGGGCTTTTCGGTTCCCCATATGCGCCAGTTCTGTTTATTGACGAAGCCGTCCAGGTAAAAATAAGCTTCGTCAGTAAACCAAATGCTGCCCACATGCATATCGCCGTCATCAATCCTGTGCACTATATCGTTAGCGAATGTCTCTCGTGCAGCAATGGTAGCGGCGCTGAGGGGTTGCCGCGTTTGAATTTTGTATGGATAGAGGTGTAAACTCTGGCGCATGAGACGATACGTGGACGTTGGCGTCATTTGGACCGCAGCTGCAACACGGCGAACGGAAACCCGAGGCCGCTGTTGGATCACCTGCTGCACTAGCTGCGCGTTGCCCTCTGTGGTTGCCGTATGCGGTCCCCCTACCTTTCCAGCACGTTCATCCGTCACGTTCCCAGTCCGTTGAAATTTTTCAAACAGATCCTTTATTGTATCGCTTTTCGGTCCTTTGGTTACATTAAACTTCTGTTGAAAACTTCGTCTTGTTGCAACAACACTGTGTTCTAGGCGGTGGAATTCCAACACCAGAAAAATCCTCTGTTCTAAGGAATAAACCATGTTGTCTACAGCACACTTGCACGTTGTGAACAGCAGACGCTTACAGCAGAAAGACGACGTACAGAATGGCGCACCCATAGACTGCGTTGTCTTCTATATCTTTCACATCACTTGCAGCGCCATCTGTTGTTGAAAATTGTAACTACTGTAATTTCGAAAGTTTGTCCGCCTGAAAATGTACTGTTGTCCCAAGCATATTGCAACAAACGGTGTATTTCTATCGCTGCTCGTTTAGTTTTTATTGCCGTTTCAAATATACCGGTCATTTTTGAAACACCCTGTATGAGAGTAATAAAACTAATATTGGTTTTAAAAGGTTACAATGTTTCTCTAACGTCCAGTCATGCATCTTATAACATTTCCTCATATTACATTTATATTTCAGTTTTGATTGTTCAAAGGTTGTACTTCTACACCAGTCAACTTTCGTGCATTCTTATTGTGCCAGTAGACAAATTGTAGAGCACAGTTAAATGCAACACAACAGATTGTTTCTCTGGAATTTGATAATTTATACCATACAGAAGTGATTGGTGCAGAGTACTGAGGAGCACATTTTAAATACTATTTCTGATGTTTAATATGCTTGGACAGTCTTGGACAGGATCAGACACACAATCAAATCTGAGTTATAAATCGTACATTCATCTTCAGTAACACCACGTTCTTTAGCCAAAGAAGACGTAAATGATCCCCACAGATCCAGATCATACTGATTACCCTGGAATTCACAATTAAGTGCCTGTCAGAGGGTTCATCGAACCATCTTCAAGCTATTTCTCTACCATTCCACTCTCACACTACGTGCAGGAAAAACGAACCCTTCAATATTACCGTGCGAGCTCTTATTTGTCTTATTTGATTACAATGTTCATTTCTTTCTATGTAGGTGGACGTCAACAAAATACTTTTTTGGTTCTGAGGAGAAAATAGGTTGTCATTCACGTGAAGATCCTGACATAACGAAAAACACTCTCTCCCGTATTTCGCGATAGTGCAAGACGGGGTCCCCTTCTTTGAAATTTTTCGATGTTCTCTTTCAATCTTATCTGATGCGGGACCACACCACACAGCAATACTCCAGAGGAGGGCGAACAAGCGTAATGTAAGCAGTCTCTTTAGTGGACCTGTTGCATTTTCTAGATGTTCTGCCAATAAATCACAGTCTTTGATTTGATTTCCCCACAACACGTGATCGTTCCGATTTAAGTTATTCGTAACGGTAATCCCTAAATATTTATCTGAATTTAGAGCCTTTAGATTTGTGTGATCCATCAATAACCGAAATTTAGGGTGAGAGAGGACAAGTTACTCTCTCACCTATTTTTCGCATAAGGAAAGTTATTAAAGATTTTATTACAACCTGACGCACCTAGAGACTACAGAAAGTTAACAGCCTGAGCAGAGATTGATGGAGCCTCGCAGGGCGCTAAAAACAGGAGGTATTTTTATGATTCTTAGCTCATAGAAACGGTTTGTTTGGAGTTGAAAGCAACTGGAGGCGAGCCCATCCCTTAGTAAATCTTACCGGACAGGTCCATAGCTGTAAAGGGCAGATAGCGCAGCCCCTGTATCTGTTCGCTTGCTGCCATGTGAAGAGACACAACTTTGGAGAAAATCGTCTTTTCCCCCTCTGCGAAAACTTTAAAAGCCAGTAACTGGCGGTTCCTTTTTTGTCAGAGACGCAGGTTTCTTCACTCTTGCCCTGGTTCGACATCAGTTTGTGCTGTAGGGTGGGAGGGGAGACATAGCGCTGCTAGAGCCTTATGATTGGCTCAAGACGGTGTGAAGGCGGTGTCGTTCGTGCGCTTTGTGGGGAAATGGAATTTTTTTTCTGGATAGGTGGGAGGCACTCGGGTGCAGGACTTTGGTCTGATGTAAATGAAGCTCTGGCATGTGTGGTTGGTACTTGGGACCTGCCCTGAGACTGACCTCACTTGCGAGTAGTTTAGACTGGGGAGCCTGTTGTGAAGTTCTTACTGTACCAACAGTGTGACTTCAAACGTCTCGGACTACTCTTTTGCTGAGGGCACACTTATTCGTTTTTGGTTTACCAGTCTTGGTGTTTGGTATCCTTGTGTGCTCTGTCATATAAGTGAGCCAAATTGGTCCTTGGTACGACCAGCGAACGGCTGTGTCACGCACTGAAATTTACTGTGATTTTCAGGCTCTGGTAGAGAGTAAATTGCGATCCGTCTGCCTGATCGCTAGACCGTAAGATTTTTGCGTTTCTTTCGTGGCCGCGATCGATTCACAGGTGCCGCCTCCACGTCTCAACTCCTCCGCTGCACACATCTCGCCAGCTGCAAGTCAAGTCGCCGCACGAAGTAAACAGGGTAATGTACTGCCGCTCCGGCATTGTCAGGGCGTACAGATCTAAAAAAAAAAAAAAAAAAAAAAATGATTAAATGGCTCTGAGCACTATGGGACTTAACATCTGAGATCATCAGTCCCCTACACTTAGAACCACTTAAACCTAACTAACCTAAGGACAGCACACACATCCATGCCCGAGGCAGGATTCGAACCTGTTACCATAGCGGCAGCGCTGTTACGGACTGAAGCGCCTATAACAGCTCGGCCACAACGGCCGGCTACAGATCTCAACCGCCACTTGCTCTCAGCTGCACCTACGTAGAGAAACTTCAGTAGATTTGATCAATCAAAGTCTGCTCAGATTCAGATCAATTAAGCTTGAGTTATCTACATTTTTAGGGCCAGAATACTTGACTCACTGATCACCTAGTTAAACTGTCTTTGCCAACCAGGCTCCACCTAGTGCAGTGTTTAATCGTCTGTTAGTTGTTTAGGGAATTCAATCTATAACTTGTTTAGTATAATTAATGTCTTGTTTGGTAAAATAAATGTTGTTATTAAACTAAATTTTGTCAACGTTCTCAATCAGTTAAATAGCCCTAACATATTACCTTCCAAGCTGATTTCTTTTAGTATTTATGTGGATGACATCACCCTCTCCACTATTTAGAGTTATTACCGCTTTTCACACCACACAGATATCCTCTCCAAATTATTTTGCAATTGGTTTTGATCATTTGGTGACTTTACAGCTCGCTAAATGACTGTATCAGCTGCAAACAGTCGATGAGGGCTGCTCAGAATGTTTTAAGTGTGGTTCATGTTGCTCAGGAACAGCGGAGGGCCTATAAGACTTCCTTGGGGAACGCCAGATATTACTCCTGCTTTACTCGATGACCTTCTGACGGTTACTACAAACTGTGATCTTTCTGTCAGGAAATCATGAATCTAGTCACACAACTGAGGTGATACTCCTTTGGTATTCAACTTGATTAGAAGACGCTTGAGAGGAACGGTGTCGAAAGCGCTTTGGAAGTAGGAACATGTGGAATCATTTTGACATCCTGTGTCAATAGTACTGATTGCGTCGTGAGGATAAAGGTCTAGTTGTGATTCACAAGAACGATATTATCTGAACCCGTGACGACTACTTGTCCTTAAATTGTTGTCTTGAAGGTAATTTATGACTACGAACACAGTATACGTTCCAAAATCCTACTGAAAATCGATGTTAGTGATATGGGTCCGTAATTCAGCGGATTACTCCTGTTTCCTTTCTTGGGAATAGGTGCAATTTTGGCCACTTTCCAGTCTTATCAAAACCTATGCGTTCAATAGATTCCTTTAGGATTTCTGATAGTATCCTCAATTCCACATTAGCAAAGTGAATTGTGTCAATTTACCCCATAGATCGCTATATTATAGAAAAATATTCGTAAAATACTACTCTGCTAAAAGTAAACGCTTCGTGCGAACAAATTAGGGTTTTGCAGCAGAATGCTTCACCTACTGCAAAGTACAACTTCTTCGATGTACAGTCATACACAAAAGTATCGGAACGACCCGAATTGCATTTCGCCTGATTCGCATGCAACCGGCATAACGCAGCTGGCTAGCAGGTCCTCTAATCGCCCCATGGTGCAGTCGTTGGACTATTGAAAATGGTTCCAACAAAGCACCACTAGAAAACACTGCTCTGTATCGCAGTAACTCAATATATAAAGTAATACCACGATGCTACAAATATCAGGGAACACCTTATCACAGATAAGACTGTCCTTACGGCTTGTAAGCTCACATTTATTACAATAAATGACATACCTGATATGTTACCACGCTCATTATTACGTCAGGTAGGTAATGCACGTAGTAAGTTCATCGCATTCATGATTTCCTCTTCAAAGTAACATACAGTACTTATTATTTAACACAAAATGACATTAAAAATTTAAGTTAACCACGAGCAGCTAGTTAAGAATATGTATGAACTTCAAGTGACACGACGTACCGTCTCGTTCTGCATATGGATTCAAACCCAGGTCAGGCAGACTAAGGAATGATTTCGAGACTGACGCAGTCATTCCTCATTAGGCATACAGAGAGATATACCTCGATTTTAGACAGTATCAGTTAGCAAATATCAACTTTAAATTACATAACGCAAACATTTTTAACGGACGCGAATTCCTACCCATCATCTATTGTCCCTGTTAACGAACTATGAGACATGTTAAATATTGCTTCTTCACAAGTAACTTACATGAAAGGTCGTGAAGCAAAGCTTTGTGTTGGACAGGGATTCGAACCCAGAACCTAATCGGATTGACATCGAAACACAACCAACTGTGACATATCGGATTTCCTTGGCACTAGCTAGATGTTTTAACTGAAATGGCGAGACGAAACATTAATTTTTTCCTTCCCAGGACTCCAACACAGCGTCTATCGCTGTTATAGTCTAGAGGAAACAAACGTTAAATATGGGTTTGTTGCACCAGCAGCGACATGTGAGCATGTTTGGACTAGAAATAATATGTGCTCATTGGGAATAGAGTCCCGCACATATCGTTCTTGACTACACACAAAGAGACGTCAGCTACCGAATTTTTCTCCACTAGCAGCTCGGAATCACATCTTGAACTTACAGTGATCTCGCAAATATTTCTATGTCCCACTGGGAGTCAAAAACGTCAGATATCGTTAGTGCTGACAACGAATGAAAAAACATTAAAAATCAAAATTATTATCCACCAGCAGATAGGTATTCTCATGCTAGAGCTTGATAATACATAATGAAATCTTTAGTGCCGGGCCAGGATTCGAACCCATTCACGCGTAATATGTGGAGATGTTGAGGAATCTGCAGTTTTGAACAAACAACAAATTGTAGCCGAGCTGTATTGTCACGAAGGGATCAAATTCCTCGTTAAAGGCGGTCAAAGTTGCATTGTCAGTTCAGAACCAATTTTATCGACATACAGAAGCTCAGATAAAAGATGGAATAAGTGTACTGTGACCCTACATAGCTTTTGTTTCGTCACTAGAAATAAATGGTTCAAATGGCTCTGAGCACTATGGGACTTAACATCTTAGGTCATCAGTCCCCTAGAACTTAGAACTACTTAAACCTAACTAACGTAAGGACATCACACACATCCATGCCCGAGGCAGGATTCGAACCTGCGACTGTAGCAGTCCCGCGGTTCCGGACTGCAGCGCCTAGAACCGCTCGGCCACCGCGGCCGGCAGAACTAAATAACTAGTATAAGAAATGTTACTGGTGATAGAGTTTCTACATGTCGCCACTCCAGACTTTATTGTGGTTCAACCTAACGTCTACTTGGCAGAGAAGGAATATCATCTTTAATGTGAATTTCAGACCACACTGCCATTATATTTTCTTCACTTGGTGTAGTCAGAAGAGAATGGAATCTTTCTCTCCCTATCTAAAATCATTGATAGAAGTGGGAATCTAACCTAGACCATAGGTATAAGAAACTACCATCAGTCCAACAGACCACCTAACCTTCTTTTCTGTGACTCATTTTTCTATCGTAACGCCGTTACGCCACACTGGATGAGAAGTCTGACACACAGGCCCCCTGTAGTAAATTGCAGCATGTTCAGTAAATTCATTTACTTGGTTGACCGAATCACCATGAACTAGCTACCTTGGCTACCCAGTGCATACATTCGACTCTATTTTGTAATCACCGAAATAAAATCACGTAACGGCCACCTACACAGAGCTGTCAACAGTGTAGGATGCAGAAATTTAAATGGGAAGTATTCCTTTCTACTTGAGCTATTCTATTGCGCTATCTGTTTGTAGAAATCGTCATGCAGCGCAACAGAAAAGCTGTAACTGTTTCTCTCAGAAGTCTAGACCCGGCCAATTGTTTTATCTCGCAGCGCTGTGGTATGCAGAAGTTCTGGAGGAAATGTTCTTCAGCCCTGGAGCTGTTGTAGCTATGTGTCAGCTAGTAGCGTAATGGTAAGTGTCGTGTTCCATAGATAAGCTGTCGCGAGTTCGAATACATTTACTGCTAAATTTTATTTAAAACGCAATTCTGCTGTCTGCTGAAGTTACTAATCTAATGGAACTTTGAACATAATTCCTTTCACTTCTCAACCCAAAATAGTCGCATGTGGAAAAAGGGCTAACTTCTGTGACATTTTGTTCTTTTCAGGCTTAATAGACAGCCAGGCAGCAGATGGATCTCGAAGCTCTTGTATTATGTATGGGGAGAGCGCATCGTCCCCAAATACGACAAAAAAGTATTTTCTACATTAGGTGTCGTGTGGTAGTGGCATTTTATTCTTCTTCAAACATTGTTTGACAGCTTTAACTCAGAACAAGTTTTCTACATGCATGTAATCTATAAACTGCATGTGCATCGTCAGACTGTTATAGATAACATCAGAGAATTCGCATATATCGTTGATGATTAATTTCGCTTTCAAGTTTACTATTGTTTCAACAACACTAAATGAAACCTTACGAAAATTGTGCACTGTATTATAAGAAATGAAATAAAACTACACACGATAACCTTATGACGAAAGTCTGTTTTAATAAAACTGAGTATCTGTACACAAGCATGCCTCTATCGACAGGAATTAGTAAAATACTACTCATTTACATTTTGATTGGGTCTGTGTTTAATTGGTATGCTGTGCCATACTCAAAAGGTATGCAAATGTGGCATTTCATATATATAATTATGTATTTCTAGAAACCCAATATTTGGTTGTCAGCAGCGGAAAGAGGCTTTACCTGTTGTGCAGCATTGTAAGTTATTCACCTTTGCACTATGAGACGAAAGTATTTTCTTGCAATTTCCTTATTGATTTTTGATCTGACTGCTTGTAGCTCTTTCACGGAAGGGGTAAAAACGTTAAAGTCAGTGAGACTGGAACTGCGAACCACAGCAGACGCATTTTCACAGGGCAGCACTTTACCACAGAGCGGGCGAAGAGGTATGTGTTTTAGCTTCCTCTTACGAGGCCAATAGTGGCTAGAACTCATAAACCGCTATTTAAAGGACGAAATTAGTTGCGATTTCCACATGCAACGACTTTCCTGGGCTGAAAACCGTAAGTTTACAATCTTTTGTTACACTTCAGCGATAATAACTGAGATTATTCAATGGAAATGACAGGTAAAATCAAGTGAACTTTGAGGCTTAATTCCATGCACACAAGGAAGTAACTCGTCGATCACAGAGTTGCCAAACATACGTTGCCTTGTTGTCAAATCTCAGTTACAGTACCAGCAGGAAGAAGACGAACCGATGTGATCCTACAGCGGGCTGGGAAGTGACCATAGCTCCTACGGACTGGAATACGTAATGCATCTGATTCGCATTTCTGTAACTAGGTTTAGGGACTGGGGCGTAGTTATTAAAAATACTCAGAATTGACTGCAAACTAAGCATCATAAATCAGTAACTCTCATAGTTTTTTTATATTTCTTTCGTAAGTGTAATCAAAACTAAGAAACTCATTCACAGGCGTTTTCGTGCCTCACCGATAGTCGAGCACAACAAACAAATAGAAATAAAAAAGAATGTGTTTGTGTGTGTGTGTGTGTGTGTGTGTGTGTGTGTGTGTGGCAGAGAGAGAGAAGTAAAAAGGAATGGGCTAGAGAGTGTGTAAAAAATTGTTGTAAAGAAATTGATTCATGGTATGTAAATAAATCTTTCATTTAAAATGACACGTTCCACATCATTACGAAGTGTCGTATTCATGATCTATGGAACAAGAATTAATCTAATCTAATCTAATCTAATCACATCATATCGATGACTAGCCATGAAGAGTTATGAACTACCGAGATTTTTGCCAATACCGGTAACCAAATCTAAACTTGAAAATAAAAGACGACAATTTATGTAATAAACCGGGTCTGCTATCAAGACCCTTTCGTCCCTGTTAGCTAACCACGAAAGATGTCTGATATACCTCCATTCTGAAGTAACAAAGTGTGCATGCAGTTAAAGATGAAGTGCATGATGTGAAGTTCTGTGACGGAGATACGAACCCAACACGTAATCGACTTGTTAACTAAGAAAAATCAAATGTTACGAATCGGTATTTCTTACGAGCTGCTAGGTGTTTGAATCTAAAATAAGGATACAAAATTTTGTGCCTAAGCGACAGTCGAACTGCACACCTAATGTGCATCCACGAATATAGCTGAAGTATCAGTTGTTTACTCACCAACAGTAAGATGTGTGCGTGGGTGACCAGAAATAACGACAGCTATTGCGATTGTTGGCAACACATCAACAGACATTAAAAATGCACGTTAATTTTCACGAGCAGGTCGGCATGCACTTGATAGGGCTTGAAATGAAATTCGTCGTAAGGTTATCGTGTGTAGTTTTATTTCATTTCTTATAATACAGTGCACAATTTTTGAAAGGTTTCATTTAGTGTTGTTGAAGCAATAGTAAACATGACAGCGAAATTAATCATTAACGATATATGCGAATTCTCTGACGTTATCTATAACAGTCTGACAATGACATGCAGTTTATTGATTACATGCATGTAGAAAACTTGTTCTGAGTTAAAGCTGTCAAACAATGTTTGAAGAAGAATAAAATGCCACTACCACACGACACCTAATGTAGAAAATACTTTTCTGTCGTATTTGGGCACGATGCGTTCTCCCCATACGTAATACAAGAGCTTCGAGATGCATCTGCTTCCTGGCTGTCTATTAAGCCTGAAAAGAACAAAATGTCACAGAAGTTAGCCCCTTTTTCCACATGCGACTATTTTGGGTTGAGAAGTGAAGGGAATTATGTTCAAAGTTCCATTAGGTTGGTAACTTCAGCAGACAGCAGAATTGTGTTTTAAATAATATTTAGTAGTAAATGCATTCGTACTCACGACAGCTTATCTGTGGTGCACGACACTTACCATTACGCTACTAGCTGACACATAGTTGCAACAGCTCCAGAGCTGAACAACAAGTCCTCCACAACTTCTGCATACCACAGCGCTACGAGATAATGCAAATGGCCGGGTCTAGACTTCTGAGAGAAACAGTTACAGCTTTTCTGTTGCGCTGCATGACGTTTTTTACAAACAGATAGCGCAATAGAATAGCTCAAGTGGAAAGGGACACTTCCTATTTAAATTTCTGCATCCTACACTGTTGGCGGTTCGGTGTACGTGGCCGTTACGTGATTTTATTTCGGTGATTACAAAATAGAGTCGAATGTATGCACTGGGTAGCCGAGGTAGCTAGTTCATGGTGATTCGGTCAACCAAGTAAATGAATTTACTGAACATGCTGCAATTTACTACAGGGGGCCTGTGTGTCAGACTTCTCATCCAGTGTGGCGCAACGGCGTTACGATAGAAAAATGAGTCACAGAAAAGAGTGTTTGGTTGTCTGTTGGACTGATGGTAGTTTCTTATACCTATGGACTAGGTTACATTCCCACTTCTGTCAATGATTTTAGATAGGGACCGAAAGATTCCATTCTCTTCTGATTACAAAAAGTGAAGAAGATATAATGGCAGTGTGGTCTGAAATTCACATTAAAGATGATATTCCTTCTCTGCCAAGTAGAAGTTAGGTTGAACCACAATAAAGTCTGGAGTGGTGACATGTAGAAACTCTATCACCAGTAACATTTCTTATACTAGTTATTTATTTCTAGTGACGAAACAAAAGCTATGTAGGGTCACAGGACACTTATTCCATCTTTTATCTGAGCTTCTGTATGTCGATAAAATTGGTTCTGAACTGGCAATGAACTCAGACCGCCTTTAACGCGGAATTTTATCCCTTCGTGACAATACAGCTCGACTACAATTTGTTGTTTGTTCAAAACTGCAGATTCCTCAATATCTCCACATATTACGCGTGAATGGGTTCGAATCCTGGCCCGGCACTAAGGATTTCATTATGTATTATCAAGCTCTAGCATGAGAATACCTATCTGCTGGTGGATAATAATTTTGAATTTTAATGTTTTTTCATTCGTTGTCAGCACTAACGATATCTGACGTTTTTGACTCCCAGTGGGACACAGAAATATTTGCGAGATCACTGTAAGTTCGAGATGTTATTCAGAGATGCTAGTGGAGAAAAATTTGGTAGCTGACGTCTCTTTGTGTGCAGTCATGAACGATATGTGCAGGACTCTATTCCCAGTGAGCACTGAACTCTTCGACATATTATTTCCAATCCAAACATGCTCACATGTCGCTGCTGGTGCAACAAACCCATATTTAACGTTTGTTTTCTCTAGACTATAACAGCGATAGACGCTGTGTTGGAGTCCTGGGAAGGAAAAAATTAATGTTTCGTCTCGCCATTTCAGTTAAAACATCTAGCTAGTGCCAAGGAAATCCGATATGTCACAGTTGGTTGTGTTTCGATATCAATCCGATTAGGTTCTGGGTTCGAATCCCTGTCCAACACAAAGCTTTGCTTCACGGCCTTTCATGTAAGTTACTTGTGAAGAAGCAATATTTAACATATCTCATAGTTCGTTAACAGGGACAATAGATGATGGGTAGGAATTCGCGTCCGTTAAAAATGTTTGCGTTATGTAATTTAAAGTTGATATTTGCTAACTGATGCTGTCTAAAATCGAGGTATATCTCTCTGTATGCCTAATGAGGAATGACTGCGTCAGTCTCGAAATCATTCCTTAGTCTGCCTGACCTGGGTTTGAATCCATATGCAGAACGAGACGGTTCGTCGTGTCACTTGAAGTTCATACATATTCTCAACTAGCTGCTGGTGAATAATTTAAATTTTTAATGTCATTTTGTGTTAAATAATAAGTACTGTATGTTACTTTGTAGAGGAAATCATGAATACGACGAACTTACTACGTGCATTACCTACCTGACGTAATAATGAGCGTGGTAACATTTCAGGTATGTCATTTATTGTAATAAATGTGAGCCTACAAGTCTTAAGGACAGTCTTATCTGTGGTAAGGTGTTCCCTGATATTTGTAGCATCGTTGTATTACTTTATATATTGAGTTACTGCGATACAGAGCAGTGTTTTCTAGTGGTGACATGTTGCAACCATTTTCAATAGTCAAACGACTGTACTAAGGAGCGATTAGAGGACCTGCTAGACAGCCGCGTTATGCCGGTCGCATGCGAATCAGGCGAAATGCAGTTCCGGTCGTTCGGATACTTTTGAGCACGACTGTATGTTGGATGTAAATTACATTGCAATGGTAAAAGGAAGATTTTTAAAAAGTAAATAAGTTGCTCCCAATTTCTTGAAGCACGAGGTCATTCCTGCTTTTATAAGGAGAGGAAACAGTGGCAAGCCGGCAATGACCCATAAACATTAATGTGATGAATTCCTTACTTCAGTTCTTGTAACTACGTTTCCAACGTGCGACACTGTCCAGAAGACTGAACTATGACAAAGCTCACGACAAAGTAGAAATTTTTATTTAGCTGGGGTGGTTGAGGGAAAGTTACTTTACTAATCAGTCATGACCCATGTATGGGATCTCCGTCGTCAAAGACGTTGCAAATACATTGAGGTGATAAAAGTCACAAGATAGCGATGTGCAAATAGAACAGCAGAGCTGTCATTTGCACTCAGGTCATTCAAGTGAAAACGTTTCTGACGTGATAATGACCACACGACAGAAATTAACAGACTCTGAAAGCGGAACGGTAGTTGGAGCTAGATGCATGGAACATTCCGTTTCGGAAATTATTAGGGAATTTGATATTCCGAGATTCACTGTATCAAGAATGTGCTGAGAATATCAAATTCCAGGCATTGCCTCTCACCAAGGTGAACGCAGTGGCCGATAGGCTTCACGTAAAGACCGAGAGTAGCGGCGTTTGTGTGGAGTTGTCAGTGCCAAAAGACAAGCAACACTGCTTGAAATAAGTGCAGAAATCAAAGTAGGAGTACTACAAGCATATCCGTTACGACAACGCAGCGAAATTTTGGCGTTAACGGGCTATGGCAGCAGACGACCGACCCGAGAGTTTTTGCATACAGCACGACATCGCCTGCATCGCCTCTCCTGGGCTCGTAACAATATCATTTGGACCCTAGACGACTGGTAAACCGTGGCCTGGTCAGATGTGTCCCGATTTCAGTTCGTAAGAGCTGATGGTAGGGTTCGAATGTGGCGCAGACTCTGCAAAGCCATAGGCCCCGTTGTCAACAAGTCACTGTGAGTGCTGGTGGTGGCTCCACAATGATGTGGTCTGTGTTCACATGGAATGGACTGGGTTCTCGGTTATGTTTGGCTCTTTTGAGACCATCTGTAGCATTCACGGACTTCATATTCCGAAACAACAATGAAATTTTGATGGATGACAATGCGCCACTGGGTCACAGTTGTTCGCAATTAGTTTGAAGAACATTCTGCACGATTGGAACGTATTATTTGGCCAGCCAGATCGCCCGACATGAATCCCATCGAATATTTATGGGACACAATCGAGAGATTAGTTGGTGCACAACATTCTGCACCGGCAATACTTTCGCAATATCTACCGCTATAGAGACGTCAGGACCCAGTATTTCTTCAGAGCACTTCGAACGACTTGTTGCTTCTGTGTCACGTCGAGGTTCTGCACTACACCAGGCAAAAGCAGGTATCCCTGGACTTTTGCCACGTAAGTGTAAATTGGGCCTTTGCAGTATATGCATCGCTTTACCGTGTAGTCGTTCAGTACAGCTGTCAAGCTATAATATACAGTAAGTATCACTTTGTTTACATATTCACTGGCCACATGATAAAATCATGTTACATGACTGAATTGTTGTGGCTGTCCCACAGAATAGGTGCATCAATATAAATGATCCAGTTGATAATGAGGCTGCTAAGATAGTACCACGTCAGTACACCCATTTGCAAAAGTAACAGAAAAGCTCGAGAAACTTAATTGGGAACCCATGGGGGGAGGGGACAATTTTCTCGCGAAATGCATTGGATAATTTTAGAGAAACTATTCAACGAAGACTGTGGGAAAATTATGCCACCATCAACGTTTACAGGGAGATTCAGCTGTCTCCATTGGTGAATTTTATGCAACCGATAATGCCTTCATCAAGCACTCGTGAAATTTTCATATCCTCTTCCTTGCTATGCGAAAGCTATTATTTCTACAGAAAAAATTAACAGGACATTTTTGTAGAAAATTTAATGTAGATAAATCTTGTGCTGGGATTCGTTTTCTCTGGAGGCCACGGTTTCCGAGTCAGTAGAGGAAAATGGTTTTGAAGGTCACTTTCGAACGTTTCTCTTGAACAATTCGACAATTAAGGCCATTAGTGGCTAGGGCCTCCCGTCAGGTAGACGGTTCACCTGGTGCAAGTCTTTCGATTTGATGCCACTTCGGCGACTTGCATGTCGATGGGGATGAAATGATGATAAGGACAACACAACACCCAGTCCTTGAGCGGAGAAAATCTCCGACCTGGCCGGGAATCGAACACGGGCCGTTAGATATGACATTCCGTCGTGCTGACCACTCAGCTACCAAGGGCGGACAGGTCACTAGTGAAAACGTATCACAGTACAAAATTTAGCTACATTAGGTTTCCTACAAAATGGTCCTGTTCATATTTTCTTTGGAGGACTAATAGTTTGCGTGTAGCAAGTGAGAGAATACGAAAATCTTAAACATGGTATTTGATGATATTGTGGGTTACATAAAACCCATTGGTAGACGCTGCTGAATTACCCTGTATAAGGCATAGCAATCACAAAATTGATTACAGATATATCGGCATGTACTGAGGCATATAGACACTTATTTGCTTCGATCAGTATGTGACTAGAATAAGAAAGATAAATCGATAATATAGCTACTATATACCCTAAATCATGCAGAGGCTCATCTGGTATGGATTTAGGTGTCGATGTAGGCTCTTTGCAGTGCTGTTGTCTATAGGAGGGCTGCAACAATAGTAGGCTGTAGCCAAATGTACGAGCAATACAGATAATCGACGATTATGTCAGGAATTGGCAGCTGAGTATGAACGTAAATAAATGTACATATCGCACAATGATAGATGAAAACGTTCATTATTCTGAGATTACACCATAGGCAATAAGCAAGTAGAAACTGTAACAATCATATAATAACTACGAACGTCCAGGCCAACCTAAAGTAGAACGATTGAGTAACACGAATTACTGGAAAATCAGATGCCATGGTGAAGCTCATTGAGAGAATTTTAAAGAAATGTAGTCCATCCACGAAAGAGGTGGCTTACAAAACGGTTGTAAGACCGATTCTTTTTAGCATTGCTCTCTAGTCTGGGACCTTTATCACATCGGATTGTGGTAGCTGTCAACGTGGCCGTTAGCATACCACACAAATGATCGCAATCCCATATGCATAAGTAGTGGGTTTGATTATAAAATTACTTTTTTTCTAATGGCAGTTGCGATTTTCTTTTTTAAATACTGACTGCTTAGAAAGGCTGATGAATTATACATCAAATTCCATAGTGCATGGGCCCTTACTTAACGAATCTAGGGAGAAATACTTGGCGAACTGAATATAAAAAGTAATTAATGTTCGTTGAACAGTCGAGGACGTGCTTACAGTAGAAGACTGTCACTTAACCCATCTTGAGAGACTCCCGAGACGGCAGTGAAACATAACAGCGAGTTTTGTGGGTTTTCAGTCTGAGTAAATATGAACAGAAAGCTAGAAAGTTAGAAATGGTTTCCGCTAAGCAGTCATGTAGAGGACCTACGGACAATGACAAGATTAGCGAGTGAGCGACTGGGTTTTGGCAACAGGGCGATTACAGGCGGCAGCAGGACAACCGCGATGGGCCGCAACGTATGCGGATGTCTAACGTCAGGCATGCTACAGTACAGCGCATAAAAAATTATCAACTGCAATCGTAAACATATTTAAAATTAAACCTTTCATTCGACCACAACTCAGTGATGAATAACTTTATGATACAGTAATACGCAAGAAGTTAT
Source organism: Schistocerca serialis cubense (assembly GCF_023864345.2). Taxonomy (NCBI): domain Eukaryota; kingdom Metazoa; phylum Arthropoda; class Insecta; order Orthoptera; family Acrididae; genus Schistocerca; species Schistocerca serialis. The sequence goes on along the minus strand of NC_064640.1, from coordinate 607,878,766 downwards.
ATGGCCGGTAATGGCATTGCACAGTAGCCGTCATCGAGACAAACAATTAATATTACATTGTTGTTGTTAAGTATTCTATAATATTAAGTTTATATGTCTAAGGGTGTCGATCGACTTCGTTCTCTGCAATTAAACTGGTAAACTTAAGCACTATGTAGTTATTAGTGACGAAGAGATTGGAGGACATTTCGGGACAGTGATCGAGAAAGAGAGACAGTAGTTTTCTCCCATCGGACAGTACGGAAGAGTGGCCTGATTCAGTTTATATAGAGACATTTGTATCGATTATCGGATGTAAGTTACGGTCATGTAAGAATGCAGCTGTAGAATGACGTATTGAGGACACATTGTCGTTCGATTTGAGTGGGGATTCTGTCACATTTCGTGTCACATTACACAATTCAAGATCTGTGACGACGTATATTTAAATAATTAACTTTATTAACGTGTGCTACTGCTTGCAAAACCACCAGGCAGTAGGAGTTAGAACCTTAACCCTAGCAATGTCAACCCATTTTCCGTAAATCCCATAACCAGGATCGGAGTGGGGGGGCGAGCGGAGGTGTATACTTTATGCCCACTCTAAAAAATGTTGAGAGAAAACACTAAAGTCGTTGATAGTTGTTGACTTATGTTAACAACTCACTTTTTAAAGAAATGCAGATGTGTTAGCATCTGAACATGAACATATTTTATAGCACATTCTAAGCACTCTCTTTCAATTAATTTGTACTACCGAGGAATGGTCAATTTACATCCACTCTAAAAAATTTATGAACAAGTAAATTTCGTTAATTGTTGTTAACTTTTACTCACAACGTATTTCCAGAGGCGTACACTTACCGCTCTGTCACATTAAATGTAGAACAGTAACGTCACAGGTCGAATAAATTCTGTACGCATACACAGTCATATAAGATTACATTATAGTTTGGATCGAAATTTTCATTCGAGAGAATCCATAATACTCTTTGCAGGAGGACGTTGTCTAGGATGTTGCATTCACATGTGGCTACACAAAATGGGCTCTCTGGTGAGGAGCCTGTGGCTGGAGGTCTGCAGATAAAGCAGAATTGGCGCTGGCACAGTCTGGGTGTCGCAACGTAAGCTTGGAAGATCACGACGGACACATCAGCGGCACGCGATGCCTAGCGTGGCCACTGACGGCGGTGGCGGGTGCGGCCTAAGCCAGTGCCAATTGTTGGCTGGCTCCGCAGTTCCCACATGGCACGTGGCTCGGCACATCAGGACCCTCCTATTGCAGAATCTGTTCGGATAAATCAAAGTTCTTGCCCCATTCCGTCCTACAAAATGCACATACCTGTAGTTGCTGTAACATTTAAAGTCTTGTATTTATGGTAATCTATATGTGTGTTTGGATGACGAGCTTCAAAAGTCATCGAGTGATACTGAAATGTAGTTGAAAGTGGGTGGATGGAAGACATTGAAATTTATTTAGAAGTTTGTCGTAGAAAGTATTGTAACGCTTGTATCTTAGCTTCATGTTTAAATAAATAGACCATACAATATACAACTCTCGAACAAGTTATCTCACCTGGATTTTTAAAATTTTACACTTAGCACAATGCTGGTGACATGTTGTACGACGAGTTACGTGCTTGCAATGTATTATTGATATACACGTGTCTTTGAAGGGTGCAGAAACGTTCCTAAATGAAGATACTATGGAATATAGCGCAGAGTCCATCTAATGTCTAGCAAACCTAGACACTGTGTGTGAGTGATGGCGGTAGGCAGCTGCAGAGCAGTGGAAAATGGAACAACTATTTATGACATCGCTGTACGATTCTGCGCAGCAGAACGAACAATAAGGGACAGTCAAATAAAAAGTAAATAACCTGTTTACTATTTCAAAATCAATCTCCCTAACTGTTGATACATTTATGCGGTCAGTGAATTCATAGAAAAATGTTTGTGGTTGCCTGTGGATCCATGATTGTGCACCTCCATGTACGAAGCAAATCTACCACCATGATTGTCTTTCTTTAAGGCTTCAAAGATATAGAAGTCGCTCACGGGGAGATCGGGGTTGGCTTCAGACGTATGTATACGCTAACAGTTTCAGTGTTCCATCCGTATATATACGACTTAGTATGAAAAATATTTTCAGCGGCTACCTGCTACAATCGTATGGATACGTTTAAGGTCTACTTTCCGGCCAGAAAGCCAGAGATGACTGTTGCACAAATATGCAGTCTAATTGTTAAAATACTGGGAATTATCCTAACGACATATTGCATGCTGAACTTACTTTATAGGTGACTCGTATCGTAACATTACCTAATTCGTGTGCTGCTCTTTCCGTATTATCGAATAAAATGGCACGACGTTACCGTCTGTTGAAAGAAGATGAGCTGCTGAGTCTTCTAAATTAAAATGACGACGAGGACTTTATCTCGATGAATACAACAGATTGTGGCTGGACAGACGGTGATGAAGATGAGCCTGTAGGTGAATTCGTCGCAACAAATATTCCAAATATTAGTCCATTAGATAAAGATCCAGATTTAGATGTTCCTATCGCTTCTTCCTCCGATTCCGTGAAACAGCCTGAGCATATGCCTAACAAATCTGCAAATAGACACAAAACAAAAGATTTTAAACGGGGAGATTCTGATTTAGACCACTAAGTGAATAATACCGGTAATATTCATTCCGTTTCCAAAACCGTCCGTTTAGATGATTCATCTACTGTATACGACTCCTTCCAAATTCTTTTTAGCCAAGAAATTGTAAACTACATAGCTGAGCAACGTAATTCGTGTTATGAGCACCTTTGCAACGACTCTAGTGACAGGTCAAGACAGCGACATTGAAAAAACACAAACAGTGATGAAAATTACTGTTTCCTTGCCGTAAATTTTCTGATGGCTCAAGTAAAGAAAATGAAATAAAGAATTATTGGACCCAGGATCTGTTATTGTCTACTCCAGTGTTTGTGCAAATCACACCAAGAAATAGGTATCTGTTACCAACAATATTACCCAAGGTTGATAACAATGTGGACCCTGCAAGTGATACAATCTGGAAAATCAGGAGAATTGTGGATCATCTAAGGAAAGACTTTACAGATGCTTTCCATCCTTTTAAAATTTTGTGCTTTGACGAAAGTTTAGTTCACGACAAAGATCTTATCTTCTAAAAACGGTACATTCCTTCCACACGCCATAGATTTGGTCCAATGATTTTGTGTTGTGTGACTGTGAAACTAGATATATTCTTGAATTTATTGTTTATGTGGGAGCAGCAACGGAAGTAAAGAAGAAACTGATTTTGGTGTAAATGTTTTAATGCCTGGAAGCATTGATCTTATTTTACTAAACACTACCTATGTAAAGATCATACACTATATGTTGACAACTGGTGACCTAGTCAAGCGTCATTTCCTTATCCACATACAGAGTGACTAACGCTAGTGTAACTGTAAGGAAAATACGTAAAGCCGTGCCTGCTTTCCCAACTAATAAAATATTGCGGCCTATCATGCAGTGGTCGAAGGAATTTCAGGTAGAAATTTCACTTTTAAAGTGAAATCCCTTCGACCACGGCATAATAGCCCGGAATATTTTATTAATTGTGACAATTCCGGCCGTGAAAGTTTACATTTTACAACATGCCTGCTTTATCACAAAATCTTAAAATAGGTGAGATCAAGTTTATTTCAGCAGAAAAACTCGCTGTCAAACGGCAGGAAAGCGAGAAGTGAGGATGCTTTCAGCTCTTCATCAAAACGAAATTATAGCTAATGACAAAACTGACAAAATCGATAATGATACAAAAAGTAAACCAGATTTCGTGGTAAGCTTCACTGAAAATGTGGGGGCCGTCGACAAGAGCGATTTGGTGCTAGGTTCAGCAGAAAATGTACGAAAAACTGTGAAATGGTATAGAGAAGTATATTTTGTTTGGATGAATTTGTCTCAGCTGAAGGCGCATGCGTTGTATAAAACCCAAACGTGAAGAAATATTTCAGTATCTGATTTTCAGCAGAAACGCATCAGTATCATCCCAAACATTCACAATCGACCGCAAACAGATGGGCGTCGTGGAAGGAGATCGACTGATGGTGATACTCCCGTACACCAAACCGAGAACCATTCTATCTCGCTAAACCCAGGAACACCAAATAAGAAGACCGCACAAAGAAGGTGTATGTGCAAAACATGACAAACGAGGTGACACCAGATACATTTGTGTAAAATGTAATGCACCTGTTTGATTTTTTGTGTGGGATACCACACTTTAAAATTTTACTAATACTTACTCTTTTCCTGATAATAGAGTACCTTTTTGAAACAAATATGTATTTCTCTACTAAGATTGAAAAAGAAACAGTTTAACACAATAATACTGCGTTTCGCGTTTTAAACTTTTCTCAATAATAACTATAGGGCAGTCGTCTGTATATATACTTAAAAACTGAAAATTACACCCACATGGCACGCGGCTGCTCATATTAAATGAGCAATGATAGAGTTAATGGCTTCCCAGCGAAATTCCTGCAGCGTAGTCCAGACGCCCAAGAACGTTGACGGACGGCATCGTTCTGTTATACGATAATGTCCACTCACTTACTGCCAGTCCTGTTTCAAGTATGCTGCAGATGTATCACAGAGAAGCGCTTACGCATACTCCATACCGTCCCAATTCCTTACCACGTGATACCTCTATTTTTGGTGCCCTGGTGAAAGAAATGTGTGGCCGTTGATTTGCTCGGGACAGAGATGCACGCCTGGGTACAATCATAGTTTCATAGGCAACTGCATACATTTCTCCATGACGGCATGGACTGCCTTGCCTCCCACTGACATAAACGTATTAACAGTTATGGTATTTACTTTGGAATAAGAAACAGTTTACTTACCTGTTTTTGTCTGTCTCGTTTTTATTTCCCTCTGACTTATATACACACATCATCCCGGTTCCCAGAGCTCCTGAAGATAGACGTTGACTGTTGACATTGTATCACAGACACAGCTCCTTTGGCTGTTCAAATATGTCACTAAACCCGCTCAAAGCTGTAAACAACCATGGATGAGCAACACCTATTAGACGGAGGGGGTCCGACAGCCGATCAGTTCCAGTCATTCCACCAGGCAGGGGGTACACGGTTCGTGTTGTCGTGTTGTCAACCATGCCTAGACGTCCAACACCGCAGTTCGATCGCTTCCGCATTGTGACTTGCCAGGAAGGGCTCACAACAAGGGAAGTGTCCACGCGTCTCGGAGTGAACCAAAGCGGTGTTGTTCAGACATGGAGGAGATACAGAGAGACAGGAACTGTCGATGACATGCCTCACTCATGCCGCCCAAAGGCTACTACTGCAGTGGATGACTGCTACCTACGGACTATGGCTTGGAGGAACACTGACAGCAACGCCACCATGTTGATAATGCCTTTCGTGCAGCCACAGGACGTCGTGTTACGACTCAAACTGTGCGCAATAGGCTGCATGATGCGCAACTTCACTCCCGACGTCCATGGCGAGGTTCACCTATGCAGCCACGACACCTTGCAGCGCGGTACAGATGGGCTCAGAAACATACCGAATGGACCGCTCAAGACTGGCATCACGTTCTCTTCATCGATGAGTGTCGCATATGCCTTCAACCAGAAAATCGTCGGAGACGTCTTTGGAAGCAACCCAGTCAGGCTGAACGCCTTAGAGACACTGCCCAGCGAGTGCAGCAAGGTGGAGGTTCCCTGCTGTGTTGGGGTGGCATTATGTGGGGCCGACGTACGCCGCTGGTGGTCATGGAAGGCGCTGTAACGGCTGTACGATACGTGAATGCCATCCTCCGGCCGATAGTGCAGCTATATTGGCAGGATATTGGCGAGACATTCGTCTTCATGGACGACAATTCGCGCCCCCATCGTGCACATATTGTGATTGACTTCCTTCAGGATAACAACATCGCTTGACTAGAGTGGCCAGCATGTTCTCCAGACATGAACCCTATCGAACATGCCTGGATAGATTGGAAAGGGCTGTTTATGGACGACGTGACCCAGCAACCACTCTGAGGGGTCTGAGCCATATCGCCGTTGATGAGTGGGACAATCTGGTCTGACAGTGCCTTGATGAACTTATGGATAGTATGCCACGATCAATATAGGCATTCATCAATACAAGAAGACGTGATACTGGGTATTAGAGGCACCGGTGTGTACAGCAATCTGGACCACCACCTCTGAAGATCTCGCTGTATGGTGGTACAACATGCAATGTGTGGTTTTCATGAGCAATAGAAAGGGTGAAAATGGTGTTTATGTTGATCTATATTCCAATTTTCTCTACAGTTTCAGGAAATCTAGGAACCGAGGTGATGCAAAACTTTTTTTATGTATTTCCGTCGTCTCAGTCATTAGTGGTGTGATCCTTTGAGATCATACATGGCATCGACCAAGATGAATCTAATATCATCTCCTTCACATTCACCTGATAGTCGCGAGAGCCGGAATAACGCGAGCATATTACCCTGGAACAATAAACTATTACAAGCAGTAAATCATAAATTTTGGTGGTAAATTCCCATGGGACCAAACTGCTGAGGTCGTCAGTCCCTAGGCTTACACACAACATTTTTAAAAATCATCAAATTTTAAAACACCACCAACCAATTCGTCCTATGTATGATTTCAGTTTGTGTCATCATGTCTAAATATGCTTTTGACAATTAGATTATATATAACGAATCAGTTTGGTACTCTTGAAAATGTCTCGGGTAAATTAAAACAATCCCTTCCCTTTGTATATATCTTGTAAAATGATCTTTAACTGTGTCATGATTTTTAAGAATAAAATCATCAAGGAAACAACTGAATTATGTTCATATTCCTGTAATAGTCTAATTTTTCTTTGTTTTCGATAATAGTATCAACATTGAAGACTTTGCATGCATTTTTACCCCTTTTCATATGTTCTTGGTATTGTGGTTGATCTCAGCTTTTAATGCAAATATGTAAATGATTAATTTTATCCTATTTCTAAAGCTAAAGTATAATTATCCATCATTAATGTTGTTTTATCACATTTTCTTGTACCTACTATTGAACATCGAATATAATTTGGTAAACATTTACCATATCTACTTCCTAATTCCCATTCTGGAACTCTTATTTTTGGTTTCAAATCAGTTATATCTCATGGAAGAATTTTTTCATATCCTAAATAATCCTTTATTAGCACTAAATGAGCTGATTATTTCAATTAAAAAGTAATTCATCAGTTCTCAAGAAGAGAATAAGTGTTCCTATAAGAAGTAATCGTAAAAATGTTACAGTAGTTGGTTTTTATACAATTTTATACAATTTCTAACGTGAAATATTAGTTCAAGGAATAATAAATTTTACTGTAATGGAGAAACTATAATAATATTTATTGGTCAATGTAGTTTTAAACATTTAGAAAAAATTATTCATTTGAGGAGGTTTAATATGTATATTATAGAAGATGAAACTTTAAATGAAGATATTATTGCAAGGGATGTGAAATTTAATATGGCTAGAAAGATAGTATTGGAGATGTCTCAGGCTTTAATAATCAGAATCTTGAAACTAAGCTACAAACTAATGGTAATAAATTGTTGAAATTTATTTCATTCAAATGAGTAATCATAAGTTGTAACTTAGCTGATAAGAGGTTTAAAAAGAAAATAAATATTTTCATCAACAAACAATAACTATTACTGCTTTTAAACATAATTTAGAATGTTGTTTGCTATAATTTATTAGCTACAATATCTTTAACTTGTTTCAGTTCATGATATAATAGTTGACGATTTTATAATAAATATTACTGATGAAACTAATAATTTATTAGATGTTAATGGTGCTGATGTAACAATACAGAAATGAATTAATAAGTTTTTAATCCTTACAAACAATTTTAAAAACTTTTGTCTTTAAAAATAAATTAAAAATTATAATTCTTATAAATTTTAATCTTTATAAATGAGTTAGATTAAGGGCTACCGGTTTTATTCTTACCTATGAGTGGGAAAAGTAAAAATAATTTAAATATTTATAATGAAGTATTGCAATTAATATAAATACTGGTGATGTCAGAGTTCATGCAAATCATGCTCAATTTTATATGAGTTACAGAATTTCTGAGCTGATATTTAGATTGCTCTATATATGACATAAAATTTAGTGAGATATTAATTGACAATTGTGATCCAAAAATATTTGATTTTTTTTACCATAAAAATAGGAAATCATATTTTATCAACAACATATCGTCGTTTTAATTCTTTATCACTTTTATTAAATTTAATTTCATTTCCTTCTGCTAAAATTTATATGTTAGGACAAATACTTAATAATGGAAAAATAAAGGGATGAGGTCTTTTACCTTTCAGAAAAATTAGGAGGGTTTCTTAAGGTTAAAAAGAAGTATTTTGGGAAAGAAATTTAATTTTTACATAGCCATCAAGTACTGAATCTTCTGTATTGAGTTGACCATATTTCATAATCCTGGAGTTGAAATAAAAGCTTCTTATCCAAAATAAGGTAAAATTATTGTTGTGAACATGGAAATTCGAGTTGCTATTGTTAAATATGAACCAGAATATGAAACTGAATTAGAGCAAGAAAGTTTTAAAAAATCCTTAAGTCCACTATCATTCTATGAATTACGAACTATGGAAACCACTGGGTTGAACAGTAAAAATAATTTTCAGTTAGATATAAGAAATCATTATGATTCAGTAGAGTTTGATGTCCATTACTTTATTTTTCAGAGAAATCGAAAAAATATTCAACAGGTTGTGTCTTCATTGTATGGTAATTTTAATATTGAGAATATTTATTTAAAAAGTATAAGGAATGAAATTTTCCCTCAAGAGATGTGGAATTTTGACCCATCAAGTTCTTTTTAAATATTTATGATTAATTTCATGCTTTTAAAATAGCAACACAGGTAGAAGAAAATACTGATATATACCCTTATAATTTTATTACAAGTTATACTATATATATTATATAAATTTGACTCAAAGAAAAAATGTTGTAGCAACACAAAAACATCCTACGAATTTGTGTGCTACCTTTAATGACGAAATTCCTAATGTTTCTTTAACTTTTATAGATAAAAGAATTGAACTTATGATGTCCAGCATAGAATATTATCTTAGAATTATTAAATCAATATGAAAAATTTTATCATTACACATTATTTAATTTATGTTTATATTCTTTTGTAGCTGAGTGAAAAACTTTTGAAAAGTAATGTATACACATCAGTATAGTTTGTAATATATTTGTGAAATATTTAATGCTGAATAATAATTTTCCAGTAAATTATAGCAATTTTCATAAAGTTGGTAATTCGCTATTTTTTACAGTGACAGAAAAGACAGAGATTGATATGTCAGTTTCCTCTCAAATACCCATTTCTGTTTCCTTGGAACTAGAAAAAATCAACTGGAATCAGTAGCATGTTTATCTATAAATTTCTTTAAAATAATCAAAGCAGCTTTATGTATCCAACTTCTGAAATGTTTTAAAATTAAAGACAATTCCCTGTAATATTCACAAATATTACATTTAACTGATTTGTGTCTTCCTTGATTATCTCTCTCAAAAAAAAAATACTTTTGTCAAATTTAAATTCATCTCAGACATCAGTCATATTTTATATGTTTTAATTTATAACATAAAAAATTTATTACTTTTTAGCATTGAAAGGAACGAGTTAATATTGTTTTAAACAGGTTATGAGTATCTAAATACTAGATTTTTGGAGCTAATTTATGGGATAAAAAATCTGTTAGATTTATAAAAAGGGTTTCTATTAGGTTTAAATTTGTAGAGGTTAAACTTTTAAAGTTTATATCTTTTAAGAAATATTAATTTATATTTTTAGAGTTTATATTTTTTTAAATAATTTTCTCATGATAGGTTTTTATTCAGTTAAAATTTGTTATTTTGCTGATTGTTTGTTGATAGTATTCATTTAAAATTTGTTAATATGCTGATATTTTTATTTATAGTATTCCTCTAAAATTTTCCATTTTACTTATTTTCTATCATTTTTGTTCATGATTGGAGCTGGAGTCAGCCTGAAAGTTTGTTAAATGTATCATATGGAGTGTTTTTCTGTACAGCTGTGGAAGCTGGTCATTGCAAAAGAGAGAAAGAGACAGAACTGAAGTATTCGAGATGTTTGTATAGGTAGGAAAGAAAAAAGTGACATGGGTGAATAGAGTGAAGAACAGTGAAGTACTGGAGTAATGGAGCACATAACTCTGCTGAAAATGGTTAACACAAAGAAAGCAGACTTGGTGGGGCTCATACTGCTAGGAAAAGAATTTCTGCACCAGCTATAGAATGCACAGTGGAAATACAGTAAGAAGTAGGACAGACAATATAAAGATACTAGATGAAGTGAAAAGGGGAATATAGCAGACTATGAAGCAGCTGACATGCTTCATCTCAGTATGGTGAGTCAATGTGAACTGCTCATCATATGATAGGGCTGGGCACACAATTTTCAATTGCACAAATGGTATAACACTGGATGGAGGTTTTAAGTCTGGTTTGTGTACTGGCTGGTATTAATGAGTTTTACTGAGAAATAAAAATTGGGTTCGTATGTGTCCAGTCACATGAAACACAACTGTTATGTTGGTAATTTGTCATTTTCTTGCTGAATTTCCATTTTACTTGTTGACCTAGGCTTTGCAATAGACAAATGGAATCAGAAATGAAAAGTTTTTTAAACCTTGTTAAAAAACGAGAGTGACAGGATGTGTATAGTGCTCATAACATATATGACAAATATAATGAATTCCTTAACATGTTTCTCATGCTCTTTGTAAGTTGATTTACCTTGAATGTTCTAAACAGACTGCAAGCAGTAACCAGAAGCCTGGGTGGCTGACTATTGGGGTAAGAATATGAGGTAGAATGTACCAAGAATTATATGAAAATGTTAGAAGTAATCACAATCGAGCTACAGTAGCCCATTACAAACAGTATTGAAAGGTGCTTAAAATGTTATTAGGAAGGTAAAGAGTATGTAGTATGTAAATAGAATAGCTAATTCACAGGATAAAATTAAAACCATATGGTCAGTTGTGAAGGAAGTGTCTGGTCAGAAGCACAAGGTTCATGATGTAAAGACAGTTGAAGGTAAAAATATTTTTGCTAGTGATAAGTCAGATATATGTACAGTATTTAACAGTCACTTTCTGAACATAGCTGGTTAGTTAAATAAAAACTTCGTTTCTACAGGGCATCATATAACTTTCTTGGAAAATGCCTTTTCTAGTGTGATATCTGAAATACTTCTTTGTGATACTGAGAAGGGGGAGAATGAGTCAATAATTAAATCACTGAAGACTAAGTACTCTTATGTATATGTTGGAGTATCTAGCAGAATACTCAAGTAGTGTGCTGCATATGTTAGCCCCATGTTTAGCTATATTTGTAATTTTTCCATTAGTTTCATGAACAATTAAAGTACTCAGAAGCAAGGTTGGTTTATAAAAAGGGAAAACGGGATAATGTGGATAATTTTAGACCTGTTTCTGTGCCATTAGCGCTCGATAAAGTTATTGAAAAGGTTGTGTGTATAAGGATAATTGATCATTCCATTTCACATAATTTGTTGTCAAGTGTATGGTATGGTTTGAGAACTAGTTTAGGAACTGAAGATCTTACATTCTCTTTTCTCTGTGAAATACTGGATAGATGAAACATAAGATTTCGAATGCTGGGTGTCTTTTTTGATTGAACTAGGGTGTTTGATGAAGTTGATGATAAAATATTGCTCCAGAAGTTGGACGATTATGGAATATGGGGAGTAGTTCATAACTGGTTCACATTTTACTTTAGGAACAGACAGCAAAAGTCATTCTCCACAGTACTGAGAATGGCTATGGTGAAGGTTCTGAGTGGGGCACAGTTAAACAGTGGGTGCTGAGGCCACTCCTGTTCCTAATTTATACATGTGATATGTCTTCTTGTATTACAGGTGATTTTAAAACATTTCTGTTTGCTGATGACACTAGCTTGGTAGTAAAAGACGTGTGCAATGTTATCTCTCTTTCATCTAGTGGAGCTCAAGACCAAAGTTCATGGCTTATAGAAAATAAAGAAACGCTAAACACAGTAACACTCAGTTTTTACAGTTACATCACATAGTTCAACAAAATCTGAGGTTTTAATTCCACGGGATGGGAATATGGTTAGTTAGAATAAAGAGATCAAATTTATGGATGTTGAGATAGATAGTAAACTGTCATTCAGAGGCAATATTCGGGATCTTGTTCAAAGACTTAATTCTGCCATTTGTAATACTAGAAAGAATCTGAAGTAAGTGATAATTCGACACAAAAAGTTGTCTACTTTACTTGTTTTCTTTCGCTAGTGATGTGTGGTATTACATTTTGGGGTAATTCTTCCCATTCTCAAGGGGCATTTTCGACTCAGAAATTTTCGGTTCGGGCAATAAGTGGCTTAGGTTTGCGAACCCCTTGTCGACCCCTCTTCATTAGTCTGGGTATCTGACATTAGCTTCTCAACATATATATTCGTTACTGTCATTTCTTATTAGCAATATCAGCTTATTCTCCAGAGCTAGCAGCTTTCACTCAGTTAGTACTAGGCAGAAATTCAGTCTGCATTTACATCGCATTTCCTAGACACTTGTGCAGAAAGGCATGCAGTAATCTTCTGCGTCCATTTTCCATAAGCTACTATAAGAATTCGAAAGTCCTACCAGAAAACTACGCGCTTTCAAATGCAAACAGAAGAGTTTCCTCATGGGTGAAATGGCTCTGAGCACTATGGGACTCAACTTCTGTGGTCATTAGTCCCCTAGAACTTAGAACTAGTTAAACCTAACTAACCTAAGGACATCACACACATCCATGCCCGAGGCAGGATTCGAACCTGCGACCGTAGCGGTCTCGCGGTTCCAGACTGCAGCGCCTAGAACCGCACGGCCACTTCGGCCGGCCCTCATGGGTCACTCCTTCCATTCTGTCTAGAGGTTCCTTGAAAAATAAAGCTCATTCATATGTTGATTGCACTTACTTGAATTTATGTCTTGACTTTTTTGGGTTCATGAACATTATATTGTTGACTGCTTTTACATAAACCTATAGCTTGATGTCTTTTTAGGATTCATAAACATTTTATTTTATCTGATATTACTTTTATGTTATAATTTCATGTACTGACACGTTCCATGACCATGCAGGTTTGCTCCACAATTTGTTCTTTCGTTACCATTTGTGTAAAGTAAAACAAAATTCAGAAGGTTACCACAACAGAGGTAGATCAAACCTTATTGACGCAGATAGGGAGTATTAATGCACACGGTGCAAAAATAAACTTGCAGTTGTATGCACTGAGGAATATAGAATGGAACAGTCCTCTTCTAAAACATTCGTACTCACGCAGTTCGCTAGTACCACTATTCTAGTCTCTACTTTTCAATGTAAAGCAGGCGACGACATGTTAACTTCCCCAAACGTAGGATTTCGATGGGAAGAACAGCTGCTATATATGGCTAGGTTACGTTTGTAGCGAGATGCTTAGGAGTACGCGATTTATCACGAAAAATAAAAGAACTTGCAGACATATGAAATTTTTAAGGCTGGCGTGGTGCAACGATACAGGAGGTAAAATGCCTGTGCTTATTGCGAGGAACAGTTAGACAGTATGTTGCAAATACAGGCAGAGTCCATCGAAACTGTGTACACATGATAAAGAAGCTAAACGTCAACGTATATTAGTTGACAGACAATCATAATATCAAAGGGTTTCACTAGCCGGAGTAAGATAGGAGCCACTGGATGAATCACGACCAGTGAAATGAGAACCGAACATCCGCCACAATGGGACCGTGGAATGGTTCCAGCCCGCAGCTCGTGGTCGTGCGGTAGCGTTCTCGCTTCCCACGCCCGGGTTCCCGGTTTCGATTCCCGGCGGGGTCAGGGATTTTCTCTGCCTCGTGATGGCTGGGTGTTGTGTGATGTCCTTAGGTTAGTTACGTTTAAATAGTTCTAAGTTCTAGGGGACTGATGACCATAGATGTTAAGTCTAATAGTGCTCAGAGCCATTTGAACCATTTTTGAATGGTTCCAGTGAAAAGTAATCACCAAATGCGTTAAGATATTTATCCCACGGAGAGACGAGGTAACGAAAGACAATCCGTCCTGTTTCATACAACATGGTTTGGCCGCTGACGCATCCACAACCACACCTAATCTTGCACTTCCTCGTCCGACTGAAACAGACATGTCCACCTGCCTCTCTTCAGGTCACCAAAGATGTCAAAATCACGTGGTAAACGATCCGGGCTGTACGAAGCACATTGCAGTTTCTCCCCAGACAAATCACGGTAGCTACGCCACTACGCTCTATATTGGCGGACGACGTTGAAACCATTAACAGTACATCCATTATCCCCCAAGTGGCACATGCCGATATCGAATCAAAGTCGACCTAGTCTTTCCACGTGTGCTATTGTTTTTCCGGAAGTATATTACCCTTCTTTACCAGTACTTTAATATAATTTAATATAATTTTTATCGTTGTTTCTATTACTTTGGTGAGACATATCTTTGTAATCAATCACATCACGTAACAACTTCAAAAGAGTTAAAAACACGGCTTGTTATATGAATAGGGAGAGTAGTTCTAAGGGAAGCAATAACATAAACAGATAATAAGTCGTATCACCATACAGGGATCTCTGTATCACTGACCTACATACCTTAACTGGAAGGAGAGTGAAATCAGATTGATTCGGTGACAGTTATGTATATGCGTGTAGTGGTGTTCCAGTTACAGTAACAGGCAGTAGACTAGTGCGTACATAGAACGTTGTTGAGAGAAACAAAATACCGCAGAGTGTAGTGCTGCAATGGGTAGCACATTGCACTCGTATTCATGGGAGGAGGGGGGGGGGAGGGGTTGAAATTCCTATCCAACCACCCATTTTTAGGTTTTTGTAGTTTTTCCACGTCGATTAAGGCAAAATCAAGTGTTTTATTGTGACTGCTTTGACAATGTTACGCACCATTTCGTTATCTATCCTTTGTCTAATCTGACGTTGCACTCCATGTCTAATAACGTCATCGACGATGCGACGTGAAACTTTACTCTTCCTTCTTACTTTCTTTCCTTTCTTCCTTCCTTCCTTTCTTCTTTCCTTCCTTCTTTCCTTCCTTCCGACAGGTATCGCTGTAATCAATTACTGTGTGTCAATTGTTGGTAACTCAACGATATTGTCACACACAAAAAGTTACAAGCTAACGAAAAGTGTTTGTGAAAAGCCGTGTCTATGCTCATGACCTTGAAGACGGCACTTGGCAAACATAAAAGTGGAGCGCCGTGCACTACACACTTTGATACGCAGATTATATGTGCAACTGAATAAAGGAGGTAGCAGTAACGCCAGCGCCTTCTTTGTGTAAGAAAAGGTTACGCAATAGTTTTCTCACTCAGAAACAGAAATTTTGAATGGTTATCTGAGAGAAGATTTTTGTGTTCCTAGTATAAGAAGCAGAAACGTCTACCAGCACGAGGCGCAATTCGATAGCGACAGATTCGGGGCCTACCTGACGGCGGTTTCTCGTCCCGCGATATTGCTATTCGCGTCAGTCGGGATCCCACGACTGTCACATGCAATCGATGGGCTGAGGATGCCCATACTCAACGCCATACGTCATCTCATCCACCTCGAGCAGCTTGCACCAAGGGCAGACGTATTGTCCGCTCGTCCGTACAGTATCATATCGGGTGGTTATATTTAAAGTGCAGCTGCTCACGGAGGTCCAGTGTGGGTTGCAATTACTTTAAGACAGTGACACTTGGTAGATCTTCTAATGTGTTACTCTACAGAGCCGAATTACACTGGAGAACAAATTAGTTCCCGTTGTGGCCAACAGGGGCAAATGTGGTGCTGTGCATGGTTTGTATGATGGCATGACATCCACACTGTAATTTAACAATCCATATCAAGAGTAAACAGTATGCCTATCGAGAGGTGAGAGCGTGCTCTGTTAGTGAAGTTGTTTTATGTGAACAGCAGCAATTACAGTGCTGCATTGAGAGAGTACCGCCGGCTCAAAAGTCTGAGGAAGTGCGCGAACTTCTTCAGTGATTTAAAGAAAATTATAACGAAATTCGAAAGCACAGGTGAGCCTGGTGTAGCACCTGGAAGGGGATAATATCGTATCGGGTGGATGCTGTTGACGAGGTTGCTGTTGCTGTAACTGACCATGCAGCTCTTGCCCTGGGTAGTGGTAGTACTTGGGCCTTGTCACGAGAATTCTCCATCCCATGGTCAATAGTACGGAAAGTTTTGCGGTCTAGTTTCCCTGGTACCCGTACAGCAACTGGAACCTCATGATCAGCAGCAACGTTCTGGGTTTGCTCATCGGTTTCTGGCTCGGACCGTCGTTGATGACATCTTCAAATGGTTCAAAAGGCTCTGAGCACTATGGTACTTAACATCTGAGGTCATCAGCCCCCTAGAACTTAGAACTGCTTAAACCTAACTAGCCTAAGGACATCACACACATCCATGCCCGAGGTAGGATTCGAACCTGCGACGGTAGCGGTAGCGCGGTTACAGACTGAAGCGCCTAGAACAGCTCAGCCACAGCGGTCGGCGTTGATGACATGTGGTCGGGAAATAGTCTCTGAAGTGACACATTTTACAATACAGAGTGCAGTGAATACACAGAACTGCCGAATTTGGGGTACTGTTAAACCGCGTGTTGTGCACTAAGAACCATTCCGCTCGCCGTATGTGACAGTATGGTGTGGATTCGCAACTACCTTTAGTGTCGATCCGTTTTTCTTTGAAGAGAATACACTCTGAGGCCTGTCAGGTGTACCGTGACGTCTGCACGTTATCGAGACCTGTGCAGCATGTGATTCATGCTTTGGAAGAGCGCAACTGTGTGAAAACCACTGTTTTCATGGAAGATGGGTCATTACCTCATGTCACTCGCCCAGTGTAGGATCTGCTTAATGCAACCTTCCATGAACGTAGTACCTCCAGTTAGGTCTTTACCTGATCTAAAGGATGCAGCACAGGAAAAATTTGCTTAGATTCCACCGGGATTGCTGCGAGCAACTGTTGATCACGTCGTTTTACGGATGCAGTACCCTGTCGACTCCTTCAGTGCTCGTACTAAATTAATTGTGAAAACGGCGCTTGATAATAAATCAACATTGTACATTTCTCACTTGTTCACCTTTTCTGCCCACGTCCTGATCCTAAGCCATTACTTATAGAAACATGTCTATACTGCATTTGGTCTCTTAGCCATCACATCAGTAACTCAAGATGAAGCACAAGGGAAAATCCACATAGTAATGAACATAGATCCATCAAAGCTACACATACTGATCTAATACATGTGTGAACTTGAGTTACTGATGTGCCTTTGCCCGTGTCCCGCCCCGTGGAGGCGGACCAAGTGCAGTGTCAGGCAGTTTTAGTCAACTACTGAGCAGCATTTAATAATTAGCAAAGAGAAAAAGAAAATACAAACAGACATACTTGTAATTTTAAATGTTAATAATACAAAAAGAATCTTTAATTATTATAATTTGAAGTATACCAACTCAAAATACAAAAAAATGATATTTCCTGAGTATCCCTTCACCAACAAGGCCATGAGAAGAAAACCTCGGAACATTCCTCGAGCCTTACCACTCTTGGTCTCATACTAAATACTAGTTCTCATATTGTGTATCCATATCCAACGTCTATAGTGATTAATGCGATCTTGTTAAAAATACTTTTTTTTTTTTAACAGCGATCGTGTGAGGCCCAACTCGCTTTATTTGTTCATGAGACCCAGAAAATATTAGATACAGGCTCCCAGGTAGATGCCATTTTCCTTGGCTTCGGAAGGCGTTCGATACAGTTCCGCATTGTCACCTGATAAACAAAGTAAGAGCCTACGGAATATCAGACCAGCTGTGTGGCTGGATTGGAGAGTTATTAGCAAACAGAACACGGCATGTTGTTCTCAATGGAGAGACGTCTACAGACGTTAAAGTAACCTCTGGCGTGCCACAGGGGAGTGTTATGGGACCATTGCTTTTCACAATATATATAAATGACTTAGTAAATAGTATCGGAAGTTCCATACGGCTTTTCGAGGATGATGCTGTAGTATGCAGAGAAGTTGCAGCAGTAGAAAATTGCAGCGAAATGCAGGAAGGTATGCAGCGGATATGCACTTGGTGCAGAGAGTGGCAACTGACCCTTAACATAGACAAATGTAATGTATTGCGAATACATAGAAAGAAGGACCCTTTATTGTATGATTATATTATAGCAGAACAAACATTGGTAGCAGTTACTTTTGTAAAATATCTGGGAGTATGCGTACGGAACGATTTGAAGTGGAATGATCATATAAAATTAATTATTGGTAAGGCGGGTGCCAGGTTGAGATTCATTGAGAGAGTCCTTAGAAAATGTAGTCCATCAACAAAGGAGGTGGCTTACAAAACACTGGTTCGACCTATACTTGAGTATTTCTCATCAGTGTGGGATCCGTACCAGGTCGGGTTGACAGAAGAGACAGAGAAAATCCAAAGAAGAGCGGCGCGTTTCGTCACAGGGTTATTTGGTAAGCGTGATAGCGTTACGGAGATGTTTAGCAAACTCAAGTGGCAAACTCTGCAAGAGAGGCGCTCTGCATCGCGGTGTAGCTTGCTGTCCAGGTTTCGAAAGGGGCGTTTCTGGATGAGGTGTCGAATTTATTGATTCCCTCTACTTATACCTCCCGAGGACATCACGAATGGAAAATTAGAGAGATTCGAGCGCGCGCGGAGGCTTTTCGGCAGTCGTTCTTCCCGCGAACCATACGCGACTGGAACAGGAAAGGGAGGTAATGAAAGTGGCCCGTAAAGTGCCCTCCGCCACACACCGTTGGGTGGCTTACGGAGTATAAATGTAGATGTAGATGTAGATGTAGAGACAGATTTGCACCTGGTGGCAAAAATTGGAACTAATTCTTTTCCAACGTAAATCGGTTCCGCAGACGCATTATAATAGCCACCAAGTTTCGCTACCATACGATAATTACAGCCCACACTGAGGCATCTCTGTGTAGTTGCACTTTAATTAGAACAAAACGGTACATCCAAATCACGCGTCTTGTGCCAGAAATTTGGCTTGTTTGCAGGAAGACAGGTACTAGTATACATAGGGGAAGTACGACGACGTCTGGAGCATCAACGACTGTCAGCATGGAGACCATTATTGCAGCATTCCTTGACGAGGCAGCAAAAAGGGACGTGGCGACAGTGGTGCTTTCAATTATAATTCTGGGTGCAGGAGCAGCACCATGTCGTTTTTTTAAGACGAGTGCCAGTTCTTAGTACCGTATTATGATTGGTTGATCTGTGTGTGGAGCTGTGATGGAGAAAGAACGTTGCCCTACTAGACAGGTCGAGCTGGCGACGTGATGGTGTGGGGTGCTATTGGGTAGACAACACGAAAGCCTCGGGTTCACAGAGATGGTAATTTGGAAAGCAGGCGTTGCATTTCTCACGTGGTAAAGTCAATGGTTGTGTTCTATTTGTAAAGTCCCTATGACATCATCTTTCAGCGAGATAATGCAAGAACCTATGTTGCCCGGCTGTTTCGACTTACCTCGAGACCGAGGGTGTTGGAATATGGCCCTGGCCAGTACGTTCTTCATTTCACAGACCCTTTAAAATCATCTGGTCATGGATGACCGAGAGAAATTGACACTAAGTTTAATGAACGCTGGTACTAAGTTGAACCAGCGTATCCGTATAGAGTATTTGTTTCTATCATTCAAGCTCAGTTAGACGCGGTACGCTACCGGCTTAAAGCTGTTGTTGCTGGAAGAGTTGGCTATTCTGTAATCTAAAATCCGCACCTTGTATAGCCACATATAGCCTACAAATCTAATAATGTGTTCCTCCTACTATACTGCATATACGCAATAAGCAAAATTGTGTTTCTTTCTTTATGGTCGTGTAATGTTAATGACCAGCTGTGTAGTTTTAACTGGGAAACGTTACATGGCATCAGAATAATTTTTTTCACTCATTTTACTCAAGTTCTCCTTTTCATTTTATTTTATTCAAAATCTATAGTCTTAATATAAGATTTCACGGTCGACTTCCATTCGCCACGTTTGCAGATTTCCTAGTGGTAAATAATACGTGGTCACATTGTAATAACTATATGTACACTGGCAATGAATAAAAAAATCTAAATGTTAAGCTGTTCAAACGAGAGATATGAGATACATGTAGTTGCAGGTCTTTTCAATACGTGTATCTAAAGTAATGACAGTCATAATGGAATTCATCTGCTGTAGTTGACACACATGTCCGACAAATGTATACAATAAACATTGGGTTTCACTGGTGTTTGTCTGTAGATTAACTAATTAGGTTTAGTTTTTACCTGGTTATCCTGTTTCATTACCTGTGCGCATGTAACTCTTGTATAATCATTGTATCGTATTGAATAAACTTACAGGCCCTAAAAATAGTGCCAAAAGAACTCTGAAAAACACATCTTCGAAGTTGGCCATACTTCCATAATCTCAGGAGCGTATGTAGTGACAGTCATCGTATATTCCGTTTGAGATCCGAAGACTCTACGTAAAATTCAGCACATCCATCAACTAGGTATCACAGAAATGATATAAAGACGTCTTGATACGGAAATTTCGGACACCGAGCTGAAAATTTGTTTTACGTTTCAGAAATTCGGGAGTAAGAGTAGCCTTAAAGGCAGAAAAAACACATGCCTACAGATTCGGAGCGCTTCGATGACAGATGCGAGTGCAGACAATAGTAGCGACAATGCCGTCCCTGCATTTGACGTATATATGGCTTCCCATCCGGAGACGCAGTAAAAGGGGCTAATGACGGGCGAAGCCAGATAAGCTGCGGACGCGCACAGACCTACAGCGATCGATCCCGGGCACACGTCACACCTACCACAGCGGATCTCTCAACGTGTCTGGAGAATTTACGCACAAACTCTCTAGTGCACCAAACGGACAGCAGCAGAAAAATAACGATCTGGTCTGTCATCGTAGTGCAAAGGGTAGTTTCATCATGATCGCCACAAACTGTCACCAAACGCCAAAAGGATATATGCAATAGATACTGAGCTCACTGGCCATCGAAAATCATGTCAATCACATAAAGTAGAACAGTGTCCATCTAATAGACAGACAGAAAATTTCCGCTAAGCGTTCCTCCCGATTATGATGAGGTCAGTTCGAAAGTAAGAATTAGTTTCAGATACGTAAGACAGCTTTGGCTGATATATAAATTACAATAATGCGGATGGTGTGCATTTAATGAAAAGGTAGAAAATTCGCTTCAAAAATTCCGGTACAACCTAAGGAAGTCACTTCAAAAATCTGAATTGTAGTTTGAGAGTCCTGAAACAACTGTTGATGATACGCTCAAAGTGTGGCTGGCACTGTAAGTAAATAAAACGAGAATTTTGAAGAAGCTGTTTCCAGCCACAATACGAAGTAACAGCTTTTAATTTGAGCTTCGAACGATATTCACAGGAACAATGACTTCCTAGTCCTCCAACAAGGCCACAATACGTACTTCACAAAATTACATTTTATGTCCAAACTTCCACGTGATGTTCAAGGACACCCATGAGAAAGAGGTAATTCATACGCACTTCGTTGTATAAGTTCGTTCATGACTTGCAAATCTACGTCCACATCTACATGATTGCTCTGCAATTCACAATTAAGTGCCTGGCAGATGGTTCATAGAGCCACTTTTAAGCTTCTTCTCTACCGTTCCACTCTCAAACAGCGCGAGGGAAAATCGGACACTTCAGTCTTACCGTGCGAGCTCTGATTTCTCTTATTTTGTTATGGTGATTATTTCTCCCTGTGTAGGTGGGAGCCAACAAAATATTTTCACACTCTGAGGAGGGAGTTAGTGATTAAAATTTAATGAGAAGGTTATGCCGCAGCGAAAAACGCGTTTGTTTTAATGACTACCACCGCTATTCGTGTATCTTATCAGTGGCACTCTCTCCCATATTTCGCGATAATACAAAACGAGTTGCACTTCTTTGAGCTTTTTCGATGTTCCCCCTCAGTACTTCCTGATGCGGATCATACAGCGCACAGCAGTACTCCAGAAGAAAGCAGACAAGCGCAGTGTAAGCAGCCCCTTTAGTAAACCTCTTACATTTTGTAAGTGTTCTGCCAATGAATCGCAGTCTGTGGTTTGCTTTCCCCACAATATTATCTATGTGATAGTTCCAATTTAAAAGTTATTCGTAATTGTAATCCTTATGTATTTAGTTGGGGTTACAGCCTTTAGATGTGTGTGGTTTATCGTCTAACGGAAACTTTGCGGGTTCTTTTTATTGTTCATGTGGATGACTTCACAGTTTTCGTGATTTAGAGTCAACTGCCGCTTTTTGTCTAAATCATTTTGCAACTCGTTTTGATCATCTGATGACATTACAGGGCGATAATAATCCAGTCTCCTATATTCGCTTCAAAGTTCAGCTGATTCCTTTGCCTGGTTAATAAGTACTGTACTCCAACTGGTTGGAGACAATTTTAGTTGTTATCTTGTGCATTAAAGACATAAAGCTGAGTGGTATACGTTTTTGTCGTATCAGTCCCTCATCTTGTGAAGGAGAATTTTTACATTCTTGTTCCAGTATCCGGTAATTCTCTTCTTTCACAAATTTTGTGTAAATGATGTTGCACATTCCTTCCGTACATTTATTTCGAATCAAATATTTCTATTGGGCCAATACTGTTTCTAGTGGAATTCGATTTCCACATATGCAAAGTCACTTTAGCTCGGGAATCTCACTGTTTTCGTTATGATCAGTCTGTCTTTCCATTCCATCTCACGTACTATGCAGTCTATTGAATAAATCTGAAACACTCATACAATTTTGTCTCTATTGTTAGTTACTCTGACTTCTGTCCTTTTAACTGATTAAATATGGTGAAAAATTAGCTCAAGTTTCTGTTCAGTTTCCTTTCTATTTCCGTTGTATTCGATTGTTTCTTTTATTTAATTTCCATTCTATATTGTCTTTTCCTCTCGAAGACGTTTATGATCTGTTTCGTTTTATTTTGCACTTTCCACCATATTCCTGTTATTTTTCACTTTCAGTTCCCACCTTTTCTTTAATAGCTGCCTCATTTAGTTTGAAACTACTTCTCCTTTTTCTTCTTTCATCCTTTATCTATCTGTATATTCAACCCTTTGTAAGATTCCGAACATTTAGCTTGATTATATGTGATCTACCTCCCTATCCTAAAATAAATTATCATAATCTACTTCTTTGATTCGTGAGCCTCCGTTAATTTTTCCAGTTCGCGCCTTGGGAGAGCAAGTCGTGTCTTACTTCCGCCTATACCGTAGCACTGCGAGCGCTTGCTTGCATTCCTTTAATGCTGTGCATGTCTCTGTGCGCATCATATCGTCGTTCGTCTAGTAACGTTTGTTCTTAGTATGTCTATTCTTGTGTCAGTGATCATAAATATGTGAAAGCATCTATGACAACAGGTCCTACAAGGAATGTTATGAAAGGTAGGAAGATATATTTGCTCAGCAAGGGTGACAGGATACAAATTTCCCAATATCTCAGCAGTCAGCATCAAATATTTGGTGTTGAGGACAAAGATGTGGATAACAAATGGAAAAAAATTCAAACGCATCGTTCAGTATGCACTAGGCAAGTACGTTCCGTGTAAGGCTTTAAGGGATGGGAAAGATCCACCGTGGTTTAATAGCCGTGTTAGGAAAGTGCTACGTAAACAAAGAGCACTTCATCTCAGATTCTAGAGAAGTAAGAACCTAGCCGACAAATAAAAGCTTACCGAAGCGAAAATGAGCGTAAGGAGAGCAATGAGAGAAGCGTTCAATGATTTCGAAAGTAAGACGTTGTCAACCGACCTAAATAAAAACCCTAAGACATTTTGGTCGTATGTAAAATCAGTAAGTGGGTCAAAATCATCTATTCATTCTCTCAGCGACCACACCGGCACCGAAACGGAGGATAACGGAGAGAAGGCCGAAATACTGAATTCGGTCTTCCGAAGTTGTTTCACCGCTGAAGATCGTAACACAGTCCCTCCTTTCAATCGTCGTGTCAACGTCGAAATGGCAGATTCTGAGATAACCGATCACGGAATTGAAAAGCAGCTACAATCGCTTAGTAGTGGAAAGGCTTCAGGACCAGTTGAGATACCTATAGGATTCTATAAATATTATGTGAAAGAACTTGCTCCCCTTATAGCAGTAATTTATCGTAGATCGCTTGAGCAACGAAAGGTACCTAACGACTGGAAGAAGAGCAGGTCATTCCCGTTTTTAAGGAAGGCCGTAAGACACATCCACCCATATATAGACCAATATCGTTGACATCAGTCCGTTGTAGAATTATGGAACATGTTTTATGCTCAAGAATTATGACGTTCTGCGAAAATGAACCGCTCCTCTACAAAAATCAACATGGGTTCCGCAAACAGAGATCCTGCGAAACTCAACTGGCTCTGTTTCTACATTATATCCGCAGCGCAGTGGACAACGGCGCTCAAGCTGATGCCGTGTTTCATGATTTCAGTAAGGCATTTGACACCGTCGCGCATCGCCGTTTAATGAAAAAAATACGAGCTTACGGAGTATCGGAGCAAACCTGCGATTCGATCCAAGACTTTCTTGCAGATAGAACTCAACATGTCACTCTTAACGGAACAAAATCGGCAGATGAGAAAATTCGAGAGATTAGAACAATACATAGGCTTACCGACAATCATACTCCCCACGCATTATTCTCGAGTGGAACAGGGTTGGAGCGATCAGATAGTGGTACCGAAAGTACCCTTCGCCACACGCCATTAGATGGCTTGGGGAGTATGATGTAAATGTAGATGTAGGTGCTTCTTCTGACCCTCTCCCATTCTTGTGAAACTTTGCAAAGGTTCCCAGATGATAATTTAGCGGGCGAAACATCAGTGCAGAAAGAAGTTGCTGGTAGCTCAAATATTATACTATCTACTTTCTCCTCAGTCAGTCAGCCGGATTCAGAACGCCCGCATCCAGTCGTACGGGTCGTGGAGATTCCCTTCTCAGCGCCAGACCTAGAAGTTACACAGGGTGAGGAGGCTGTGTTGTCATGAAGCCGCAGTAAACAACGTTTTCAAGCCGGAGCGTGTGGTGACACGTAAAAATAAGAAGCAAAGAATCTGAAAATATTTTATCTGGGGCACAAGTCCCTTACCCTCGGATTTGTTCATGGAGTCTCACATGGATTATGGTGCGCAACACTGTCACCATCCTTTGATGGTGACTTATAATTCTTTCCTGTAGATAATAGACGCAGGCATACACTTTTCTTGCTCTGAATGTAAACAGAATCAGTCCTAAACTCCGTTTTGCAGCGGTACACCAATTGATATATGATTGACGGAGTACGTAGAGAAAGTTCAAGGAGGAGCAGCAGGTTTTGTATTATCGCGAAGTAAGGGAGAGTGTGTCACTGCTATGATACAGTATTTGGGGTGGACATCATTAAAACAAAGACTTTTTCGTTGCGGCGGAATCTTCTCACGAAATTTTAATCACAAACTTTCTCCTCCGAATGTGAAAATATTTAGTCGATGGCGACCTACAAAGGAAGAAACGATCATCATAATAAAATAAGGGAAATCAGTTCTCACACGGAAAGATATAGGTGTTCGTTTTTTTCCGCTCACTGTTCGGGATTGGAATAATAGAAAATTATTGTTAAGGTGGTTCGATGAACCCTTTGCCAGGCACTTAAGTGTGATTTGCGGAGTATCCATGTAAATATACACGTAGATTCAAGTGCTGATGTGTTTTTTGCAGGAAGTGTTGTTTGATCAGTTTTTTCTTCACGTTTTCTACGTTTTGTTAATGTGGCATCTGAACATTTTACTGCAACTGCATTGTTTTATGAAGGGGGTATACCGATAACTAATATTGATATATCTGAAAATTATCGGGGCACAGCATGCACCTTTTACGATCTTCTTTAATTCTTTCTTATGGCCCATCCGGAACTGACCATTCTTTGAATAATTCAAGTTTTTACAAGATAGAAATTGTATATTTCTTTCGTAAAAATCTGCAGAGATTTCTACTAGGCGGTGATTTGAACTGTGTTATTTCCGTGTACCAGACCGTCAATTTCAAATTCACCCGGTAGCTTAATGATTTAGTGAGCTCATTAAGACGACACGATGCGTGGACCTGCAAATCTATTACCCTTGTCAAGAATATGTACTTTCCCGCTACCTTTAACAGCAAGCCTGACAGCTTTTATTTTTCTGACTGGTTATGGGGGCAACTGTTGGCGATAGAGGTTATACCCGGAAGCTTAACTGATCAATGTGCTATAGCTGTGACCTTCAATCACTTGCGGCAACCGGTGCATCTCCCACACTTAGAGGATCCTTTTCTCGACGATGAATTAACGAAGAATGCGATTCAGATCTTCGTTCCAAGGGACAATATCACTCACTTACTGCATGGTAGATCGAGACTGCAAAACTATGGCTTCTAACGGCTTTATTCAGCGCTGCAATGGCGAGGGAAATCCGGAAGAGCCACGAATTTTACTACGCCGTTTAACGCGATCTTTACGACACCGCCCGGCAAGCTCTCCTGCGGATTACAGACGTTCGCGAAACCAAAGTGCTTCAGCTAAAACGGCAGCAAATGGAAGGGTTTACAGTGCGGTCAAAACCACGTTCCTTGCTTGAAAATGAGTTAACTTCCTTATACCATCTTAATCGGTTTCGAGCACCCTGTAATCAAGTGTCTAACACGACACTTAAAAGGATTGGTACGCGACGGCGTCAAAAGACATATTGCGTACGATGTACCACTACTTTTCCGATCCTTATGCAGCCCCTACTTCTTCTATTGTGTTGCCTGATGATTTTACCTCTTCTCTGGGTTGTGTAGCCACTCCCGCATTAAATGCTGAATTTTTAGATGGCTTTCACCGAGGTGACATCTACTATTTTATTGTTCATTCACCCTCACATAAATCACCGGCATTATATGGCATCCCTACAGAATTTCATGTGCCTTTTTGGTCACTTTTAGGTGACACGATACAGTCGATGGCAAGTGAGGTTCTGCGGGGGAGGGGATTCATTTTCCCGAAAACATCTAGACGTTAAGACACCGACAAATTCATATCAGCGCACGCTCCGCTGCAGAGTGAAAATCTCATTCGTATTAGCCTACTTATTCTACAATCCATGTTGTATCATCGTGGTCTAAGGTCTTTCGGAAACTGATACCAACCGATGAACGTCTTTTTTGTATTGGTCTAAGTGCGACGGACCATTGTAGCAATTGCCTCCAAACTGAGACTCCATAGGCTTGTCTCTTACAGTTGAGAGCACTGGATTTCGATTAGATGGCAACTGGCTTTCTTCACCCGATCGATTGAAACTGCCTTTTCGGTTGATATCCTACGGTAAGAGACTTCCTTTTCCCACGAACGAAAACCTGTACGGTTATTTGGCTCTTAGGCCATTACGTTCAGTACATAGTGTGAGGCGAGAACGATCCCAACGCTTGTACGTGTCAGGAATATGTGGTTACCGCTCACGGACATGCCAGCAGATGCCGCCTTGTCGCAATTTTATGATTTCCTGACCTTGTTACTGAAGCAGGATGCTATCTATATTTGAACACTTTATTGCCTAGATCGCAAGTTTTGTTACATAGATAACCATTTTCAGCAAATTTAATGGCCATCTTCAGATCCGTGATCACGGAACTTGCAATGTCTAATATGTTCTAAGTTCTGTTATTGTTGATCTGAAGGTAGCAACTGAACTGGCTGAAACTGGCTACCTATGTAACTAAACTTGCGATCTAGGCGATAAAGTGTTCTAAATGAATACTACTCGTAGATTTTCAAACCATGACCCTTTAATAGGACCGAGCGAGGTGGCGCAGTGGTAGCACACTGGACTCGCATTCGGGAGGACGACGGTTCAATCCCGCGTCCGGCCATCCTGATTTATGTTTTCCGTGATTTCCCTAAATCGCTCCAGGCAAATGCTGGGATGGTTCGTTTCAAAGGGCACGGCCGACTTCCTTCCCTAATCCGATGAGACCAATGACGTCGTTGTTTGGTCTCTTCCCCCAAAACAACCCAATCGTTTATATGCCAATATCCTGCTGCATGCTCGTAATATTTTTTTTGTTCCTCTTAGTTAACACATTCTACAAAAAGAGTAGCTGTGTGGTCACCGTTGCTGACTGCCATGCAGGGTGGCCAGGTTCAATTTTTCGTTGCTGGGAGTGTACTCAGCCTCGTGGTGCCAGTGAACGAGCTAACTGAGCCAGTAGTAGCGGCTCCAGGTCACAAAAACGGCACAGCGGTGTGCTGACCCCACGCCCCTCCATACAGCATCCAATGATGCGATTGGTGGAGGATGTCTCAACGGTCAGTCGGTACTAATTCGTCCGCCAGAGCCTCTTGACAATGTTTACCTTTACATTTATGATACCATTCCAATTCATCTTATCTCTTCTTGATTTTCGTGTATTTTTATTTCGCATATTAGGAGCTAATGATCATCCGAAAGGAATATAGTACCATATTATTCTGCGAAGTCTTTGCTGTATCTCCTTTCTGTTTACTTTCTTCCCAAAAAATGTTCAAATGTGTCTGAAATCTTATGGGAGTCAACTGCTAGTCATCAGTCCCTAAGCTACACACTACTTAACCAAAATCATCCTAAGGACAAACACACACACCCATTCCCGAGGGAGGACTCGAACCTCCGCCGGGACCAGCCGCACAGTCCATGACTACAGCGCCAGAGACCGCTCGGCTAATCCCGCGTGGGACTTTCTTCCAGAAGAATGTGTTATGGACGAACCAGCAGTTGCTCTCGGAAAGTTCTTCTACGACTTTTGTCACTCCTCGTATTGCATCTAAGGTTTCTTGTTGAATACTCCGTCTCTAGACAACAATGCTCTCTACAGCCATGGCACTCAATAAGTTACATGTGCCTTCTGGGAATTCCAAAGGACAGGCATGTCAGACAGCCAAAGCTTCGTGTTCTGGGGAAAGGTTTGGTGAACCTGGGCGTAGGAATGCAATGCCAGTTCTTGATCAAATATGGTGAACCCCAAATTGCTGGAAAAAAATCCCCTCTTGCACTGGGTCACCAACATCTGGGACACATATAACGGAGCAGGATGACGTTACAAATGGCAGAGGGTTGTTCGTACAAATTTTGTGTGGCAGAGGGTACTCCTGACAGCGTTTCCTGCCAACTTCGTAGAAAAAATCTCCAGTGACCTTGACATTGAATGCATGACATCACCAGCGACAGTGGCTTCTCTGTAACAGTGCTCTGTGGCAGAGGCTGCTTCTTATTGTTGTCGCTTGGTAAGGGGTGTTTTATACCAACATTGTATGGCAGAGGGTGCTTCATAACAGAAAAACTGACACAGCTCACATAACCACAAAAAGTGGGTTACTATACGTTCAGGTCTCTGCTTCAGGATACTTTTCAAATCCATGCCACTACCCACATTCAACTACTTTTCAGGATCACAATCCAAAAGACAAACAAAAAGAAGATTGTTTTGGATCATTGGCAGCGTTATGAAAAGTAAAGGGGTATTCGTTTACAAAATCACTGTTAATTTTTGCATGCACATTTATACAGCAAAAACAACTGTTTCATTCTATTTGTTTGGTGTAGTTTTAGTAACAACCAGTGTAATTTTCAACCTAATAATTGAAATCTACATTTAATTCTTTTTCCAGTGAGTATTTGATGAAGACAAAGGTAATATGTTCTACATTTCTGATACATAAATAATTTTTTTTCTGTAATCTGTATCCTGTGTCCGCTTAACAATTAACTCTGTTCCTTCTAGCAGTCCTTCTGAGAGCATTCAGTGACTTTAATTTTTCCTTTTATCTCCTGCATTATACTATTGTTGAAGCATTCCACGTGTATACATACGTGTATGTTGTCAGAAGTTCTGTTCCATATTTTTGTGAAATTTCCATATAGAACTTCAAGTTTACAGCTCTCTTATTGAATGTAGTCAGTACCGTGCCGGCGTAAGCTGTCGCCAGCACACCGGTCGGCAAAGAGGTTGCAAGAAGATCGATAACAGGCGCTGAATCGAGTGCGCCTATCAGTACAGAGGCCAAAGACAGACTCGCAAGCAACGTACCGGCAATGCCCTCACGTCCGCCAGTATTTACATCGCCACCACGGACCGCAGGGCCCAGTCAGCCACAGACAGTCAGCCCAGTCTCAGACAGAGTCAGTCACAGTCGCAGTTAGCTCAGTTACTAGCTTAATCACTATTCCAGTTAGCGTCTATCATTTCACATCACCGGCTACGAGAGTGTTGTGTTTATAGCAGGACTTGTACTTCTCCAGCAGTGAGGCTACCGTGGACTATTATGGAAGAGCCTGTACCACGACAACTTGCTTAAAGATAAATAGCTTCTTGTTAATAAACGTATGCAGTTTTATTCTAGAAAGAGGATACTGGCCAAAAAACATCTGCTCCCTTGCTTCCCCTGATACAAGACTCAACAGTGCCAACAACGACACAAAATGTATACATTATTTTTCTGTTGCTAGATGCATAATGTTATACAGACTTACGTGCAATGCAACCATTCTTTTTGATCAGTTCCAGATGGGAATGGATGTTGATTAACGCCGGCCCTGTTGGCCGAGCGGTTCTAGGCGCTACAGTCTGGAATCGCGCGACCGCTACGGTCGCAGGTTCGAATCCTGCCTCGGGCATGGATGTGTGTGATGTCCTTGGGTTAGTTAGGTTTAAGTAGTTCTAAGTTCTAGGGGACTGATGACCTCAGAAGTTAAGTCCCATAGTGCTCAGAGCCATTTGAACCATTTTGTTTATAAACAGATATTCCATGTATCCTTTAATATAGTAAACATTCTAGAATAAATGATTTTCTGCGAAAATTCCAAGATATAAACACTTTACAGTGTTATTTAAAGTCTCCTTTTGTTTTCTGACCTTGACTCCATATCTTAGAGGAGTCGACATGTTAATTTGTGAAATTTTGCAATGCTAGTCGTACAGGGTGGCTGGATGGACTTCCTGTTGCCACCTGTTCCCTGCTGGGATGGAATCTGTGAACTACATGCGTTTGCTTCCAGTATTATCCCATACGAAAGGGTGCGGACATGTTCTAAATCTTTGCGAATCATGAAACTAAGGTGGGACATGGATACCAGCTTGGTATTCACCTAGTCAGACGTGAGCAACCTCCTAAAACCAAATCCAGGCTGGACAACGCACTGTCCCTAATAGTGAATGTTCCAGAGAGATTCGATCTGTGGCCAGTACGCATTCCTGAATCACGGAAGTGGCGTGCTAATGTACATGGCTAAGCAGGTAGGTGTTATTTGCAGCAGCAATTTATATTCTTCTTTGATAGCAGTGTGTTTGCCAAATAATCCAGTTTGCATTTTTTTTACTTCAACCTCTTCCATTGTCGGTTTTATTTTATATAAAAATATCACATTAATGCACTTAAACGATTAATTACTGTAATAGGGAATGGTTTAAGTGTGTGTGATAGATTTATTCTCTGTTTGAAGACTTGGAGTAATATTACACGTGGCAGTATCTGCAAGTATTGTGGACAACAGTATCCTGGATTGAGAATGATATATTTCTCCAGCTTTAATATACCACTGATGTGCAATCCTTATGTCCTCTTTGTTGGAGTCTGTTTCAACAATTTCTTAACAGGTACGTAATTAGTACTTTAGGCAGAGAGAACTTAGTTCATAATCCCTCCTCGGTCTTGACTCTCTGGAAGGTTCACTTGTACACCAGTCAACTTTTATACGGTATACAGTTAAACAGAACTCAGCACTCATTCTGTAAACTATCTGATTTTTTGCAACACGTAGAAACAATGGGCACAGAGTGCACCTGAGCAAATTGTAATTGTCTTTCGTTTATTACACTTTGTCTTCTTCAGTATCAAATAACCACAGCTACCAATTTGTTAATACTATGTTTTCTAGTCAACACAGGCACTAAAGGTGGTGTAGACACGTAGCAGGGCACTTTATAAAAACAGTAAGATGATTACTGATATCTTTGTTCTCTTTTGGCCTTGTGATTTCACATATATACTTATTATACACATTTACTATAGTCATTTAGACATTAAACAGTCGACTCCAACTGTGTTCTCATTGTTGACAATAATATTGCCACCCTTTGGTAGTCTTCTACCACATTGAAGCCGTGATCTGATGTAAGGTAGACTGAGTTGGAAAGGACTATTTAATGTGAATGAGCTCCTATTTGAGTGTAGATATAAAACACGCTTATGTATCAGATCACAGGCCCCAGAATAAAAAATCGTTTTGGTAACCATTTTATCGATTTTATAAAGTGCTCTACTACGCAGCTATGAGTAACTCTTTCGGTTTTCTTGGCTAAAGACCATGGTATTACGAGACTGCTAGCTATGATTTATAATTACATAAGGCACTGATTGTCTGAACCTCTAAAAGACTGTTTAGGTGTATTAAACACCAACGAAAAATATTTACAATTTGCTCCACTGTACACTGCGCCAACTGCTTTTGTGCAGTGTAAACTACGAGATAGTTTACAAATCAGTTGCTGAGTTGTGTTTAACTGTGTACTGCAGTTTGTCTTTTGGTGGAATACGACTACACAAAAGATGTCTGGTGCACAAGTAAACCATCCAGAAAGTCAGGACCAAGAAAATATTATAAACTATGTTCGTCTGTCTATTATTTTAGTTATCTACCAATGAAATGCGTGGGAATTGTTAACATAGACTCCAACATAGACGACACAAGGATTATACATAAGTGACATATTAAAGATGGAGAAACATATCTTTCTGAATCCAGGTCATCGTTCTCCACAATACTGTCAAATATACGTATTGCTAAATCAGGATTGATTTCGATGAATCAGATCTTAAGAGAGAAAATAAAATTTATTGGACACACTTAAACTATTCTTTATTAAAGGATTTATTCTTTCAAATGCAATAATTTTTATGTGCATACATAATAAAAATGGAAATGGAAGAGGGCAAAGTCATAAAATGCAAATTGGTGAATTTTGGAAAAAAATTGCCATAAAAGAGTATAAACTTCTGTTCGAAAAAGAACAAACCTTTGCTGATGTGCAAGCAAGGCTTTCAAATTGCTTTAAATACAGTATATGGAAAAATATTGATATGACTGGGGATACAAGATACCAGCATTTACTGTAAATAGCAATGGAAGTGATCATATGGTGGAATACTCTAAGAAAATGGTGGATTCCGGGATGTATAATTAAAGGTTATAAGAAAAATCTGTTTATAAACTTGCATTTCCATTTAGATCTGCAAAAAATGATGGTTGCATTGTGTATAACGTGTTGGACTGGATACTGTGCGTCTAGCAACAGAAAAACAGTCTGCAATGTTAAATACTGATGCAGTAACTACATTTCATGTTAAATCATTTTCAAAAGTTGTATATTTGAAGTTCTATACAGAAATTCCATAATAATATGGAGTAGAACAGCTGGCAATCTGTACCAAAGAAGACAGAGAATTCTTTAACAATGGTGTAATGCAGAAAATAAAAGGTTAAGTTATAATTACCTAACGCTCTCGATTACAAGACCTACAAGAAGGAACGAAACTAATTCCTAACGGAATACAAGAGATAGTTCCCAAAAAATATATGTATCAGAATTTTAGAAAAATCTTCTTTTTGTGAACGCTGGTTTGTACAAAGAATTAGATGCTTCTGACGTGAATTTAAGTTATAAATTAACACTTAAATTTTATATGCAAGAATTAATAAACCTTTGTAAAAGAATACTTGTTCTCTTACATGTAATCCTGCACATAGTCCAAAGCAATGTAATTTTTTGTTTCTATTGGTTGTAAGGTGCTGTAGTTGAAAGTACATAGATGGACAATTTTAATAAGTAGCTGAAAGTATATTGACGTTAGTTTTGTACTTGTATGAACGTAATACAAGTACATGTAGGTAAGAAATGTGGGTTGCTATGCCATGCTTTCACCTACCCATTCTTCTTTCCTGGAAGTTGCTTTCACCAAATACTCCATTTCGTTTTTTTTCACTTTCGTCTCATCCATTTCTAGTTTCCTTTTGCAATATATATCACACATTAACTGCATTTAAAGGAGTGATTGCTGTAATGTGGAACAGTACAAGCCTCTTCGACACATTGCAGAATAACGTTATTCATGGGAACTAATCCTTATTCGGCAGTACCTCTATTATCCCTCTATGGACAGAATTATGACATAATACGAACAAATAACACTAAATGCTATATTTTTGTTACTTAGCGGACACTTTAAACATATTTTGATTAAAAATGCAAAAAGCAATGTTTAAACAATACATATTTTAACGTTACAAATTTGTTACGTTAGACATTTAAGGATACCGGGCAATTAAATGTTGGAAAGTGAATACAGACATATATACTTTTCTTACAATTGAAAACATTTATGAATTTAAAACGTTTGACTTGCAGACTTCTCATTCCCTATGAAAGACCAGAAAACAGTTTCTTTTTCTCTCGATACACAAATGAACACCACACTTCTGGCACACAATTGATAGACTTCCTTTGCAATTTGGCTTTTTGCATCTACCTCTCTTGTCCGACACCACTGACCAATCTCCAACATTGTTCTGATGAACAACCTTTTGGGGATTGGCTTAGATGCATGTCCTAGGTTCTCCTTCTTTACATATTCGACATCAATACTCGAAGAAGGTCTACCCCTCTTTCTCCCACTTAAGTCCTTGTTCATTTTGCACAATGCTTCAGCTATTTCAGCCTTGAACTGACAATGTTGCCTTTGTTTATTTTTGTTTACACCAAAAGAATCATAGTGTCTTCTGTACAGCAACCATGCATTCGCTACCACCATATCAAGGAGGTGAAAAAAGTAAACCATGGTAGTACTTTTTTGATGTGATGTTTATCTGGTATAGTGCAATCAGTGACTCTAAAAGATCTAATCCTCCCATTAATTGGTTGTAAAGAAGAATTTTTGACCGGCAGACGACTTCAACCATTGCTTTGGCCTTTTTCATCCCATAGTTTCACCTTACTTATTGGTTCTGCAGCAGAAAAGGTAGAGGCAAGTACCACAGATTTGTTGTCAAATTGTCAAACCATTTGACAACTCTTACACACTGTCCATCAATATCTGCCTCTCGTTCATCGTATGCACCTCTCCCCCTTTTTTTCACAAATCCTTATCAGTTGTCAACACACATCCAGGTAATATATTGGCTCTAAATGTGCCCAGACAAAAAATCTTAATGCGTACAAGCTCTGTAAGCAGTGGTATTGTCGTAAACCAATTGTCAAAATATAACAAATAGATTCTTTGTTGTGGAATAACCTTACAAAGACGCATAACAACATTGGCGTTAGCCCCTAAATCTTCCATTCCTTCCGGTGGATCACGTTTCCCACAATACACTTCGAAATTGTACACAATTCTTTTGATGTCGCTTAAAATATATGTTTTATAACCCCACTTGTGAGACTTTTTGGCATATATTATTTCAAACTAGACATTCCTCTGAAGGGTACCATCTGTTCAGCAACACATAGCATCCTATCTGTTGGTAGTTTGTTGAATTTTTCGAGCAAATGGTTTATCAATGGCCTAATCTTGAAAAGTTTGTCTTTCCAAGTACCTTCTAAACCAGTCATTCTGGTGTTGTCATTGAAACGGAGATTGCATTGTATGTCTTCCCACTGGTCTCGACTCATCACGTCCGATACGCAAGAGACGCCAAATAAGCTGGATCAATACATTCGTGTACGTGGTACGGTGACAAGTGACATATGAAACTCTGTTCCAATAAATTGTTCCAGTTCAGTGACAGACAGTTGGAGAGCTTTACTTGGAGTCTTCTGAACAGAATACAAGTTTGATTGTTGCGTTGTATGTTCCAATAGTTGACTATCAAAGATGTGTTTGAAATAATGCACTGGTTCCTTGATTGCAGTAGATTCAGGGATGGAGCCTAGCCACTGTGGTATGTCACGAGCACTATTGTCTTTGCTAATGTTTCTTCAAACTGGTCTTCGCTTATTGGGTGCATATGATGACGAAGGAGCCGAAATGTTGTCTGCATCAGGAACATTGGTATCATCCTCATCACTGATGCCTGCAAGTTACAAATATAATACATAGTTTAGTGTCCTAAAGCTGTACATATTGCTACAGTGCAACAAAGTGATAAAAGCATAGACCATACCATTTTCATAACTGCTGGACACAGATTCCCTACTTGTTGGCACATAATCCTCGTCATTATCGCTACAGAAGGCACTCAGGCAACTGGCCTCACTTTCTCCACCAGCTATACGTGCCACGACACTGTTCTTCTTCCCATAAAATGCTGCAGGATTCATTTTCTAGAAAGATCAACAGTTTCCGTGCAAGGGCCTGAGTGGACAAATTTGTAACGTTTAAAACATAAGCTGTCAGATTCTGGCAGTAATTGTTATGGTTAATGTTTTTTATCCAGATATACCTCAAAGTAATCTCTATCACACAAATGAAGAAACTGCAAAAAGGTGGGAATTTAAGGAGATGGGACCTGGATAAAAGGACTAAACCAGAGGTTGTACAGAGTTTCAGGGAGAGCATAAGGGAACAATTGACAGGAATGGGGGAAAGAAATACAGTAGAAGAAGAATGGGTAGCGCTGAGGGATGAAGTAGTGAAGGCAACAGAGGATCAAGTAGGTAAAAAGATGAGGGCTAGTAGAAATCCTTGGGTAACAGAAGAAATACTGAATTTAATTGATGAAAGGAGAAAATATGAAAATGCAGTAAATGAAGCAGGCAAAAAGGAATACAAAAGTCTCAAAAATGATATCGACAGGAAGTGCAAAATGGCTAAGCAGTGATGGCTAGAGGACAAATTTAAGGATGTAGAGACTTATCTCACTAGGGGTAAGATAGATACTGCCTACAGGAAAATTAAACAGACCTTTGGAGAAAAGAGAACGACTTGTATGAATATCAAGAGCTCAGATGGAAACCCAGTTCTAAGCAAAGAAGGGAAAGCAGAAAGGTGGAAGGAGTACATAGAGGGTCTATACAAGGGCGATGTACTTGAGGACAATATTATGGAAATGGAAGAGAATGTAGATGAAGATGAAATGGGAGATATGATACTGCGTGAAGAGTTTGACAGAGCACTGAAAGACCTAAGTCGCAACAAGGCCCCGGGATTGGGAGAGCCAGTTCTGACAAAAATCTACCATCCGGTGAGCAAGATGTATGAGACAGGCGAAATACCCTCAGACTTCAAGAAGAATATAATAATTCCAATCCCAAAGAAAGCAGGTGTTGACAGATGTGAAAATTACCAGACTATCAGTTTAATAAGTCACAGCTGCAAAATACTAACACGAATTCTTTACAGACGAATGGAAAAACTGGTAGAAGCCGACCTCGGGGAAGATCAGTTTGGATTTTGTAGAAATATTGGAATACGTGAGGCAATACTGACCTTACGACTTACTTAGAAGAAAGATTAAGGAAAGGCAAACCTACGTTTCTAACATTTGTAGACTTACAGAAAGCTTTTGACAATGTTGACTGGAATACTCTCTTTCAAATTGTAAAGGTGGCGGGGGTAAAATACAAGGAGCGAAAGGCTATTTACAATTTGTACAGAAACCAGATGGCAGTTATAAGAGTCGAGGGGCATGAAAGGGAGCAGTGGTTGGGAAGGGACTGAGACAGAGTTGTAGCCTCTCCCCGATGTTATTCAATCTGTATATTGAGCAAGCAGTAAAGGAAACAAAAGAAAAATTCGGAGTAGGTATTAAAATCCATGGAGAAGAAATAAAAACTTTGAGGTTCGCCGATGACATTGTAATTCTGTGAGAGACAGCAAAGGACTTGGAAGAGCAGCTGAACAGAATGGAGAGTGTCTTGAAAGGAGGATATAAGATGAACATCAACAAAAGCAAAACGAGGATAATGGAATGTAGTCGAATTAAGTCGGGTGATACTAGGGAATTAGATTAGGAAATGAGACACTTAAAGTAGTAAAGGAGTTTTGCTATTTCGGGAGCAAAATAACTAATGATGGTCGAAGTAGAGAAGATATAAAATGTAGTCTGGCAATTGCAAGGAAAGAGTTTCTGAATAAGAGAAATTTATTAGCATCGAGTATAGATTTAAGTGTCAGGAAGTCGTTTCTGAAAGTATTTGTATGGAGTGTAGCCACATATGGAAATGAAACGTGGACGATAAATAGTTTGACAAGAAGAGAATAGAAGCTTTCGAAATGTGGTGCTACAGAAGAGTGCTGAAGATGAGATGGGTAGGTCACATAACTAATGAGGGGGTGTTGAATAGAATTGGGGAAAAGAGGAGTTTGTGGCACAACTTGACTTGGAGAAGGGACCGGTTGGTAGGACAAGTTCTGAGGCATCAAGTGATCACAAATTTAGCATTGGAGGGCAGCGTGGAGGGTAAAAATGGTAGAGGGAGACCAAGAGATGAATACACTAAGCAGATTCAGAAGGATGTAGGTTGCAGTAAGTACTGGGAGATTAAGAAGCTTGCACAGGATAGGGTAGCATGGAGAGCTGCATCAAACCAGTCTCGGGACTGAAGACCACAACAACAACAATAACATCACACAATATTTACATATACTTGATAACTTGCGTTTTTCAACACCAATTGTAATAAATATAGACAGCTGAATTGCACACTACCACGCTTCACTCAACTCGCAAGATGCAACTGTTGATGTAGTTGAAAAAATTTTCTGAGCGCGGCGCCACTTCCAATACTTTTAGTCTGAAGCGCTACGAATCTGCTACGCTCGTTAACTGCATGAAAAAGCTTCGCGCTCTGCATATACAGAAATATATTTTGAGCGTTACAAATCTGTCGAGGTCGTCCATAGAGGGTTAGACTAAATATATCCTACAGGAACCAACTCACATAGGCAATAACGACAAGTCGGCTAAATATGATATTCTTGAAGACTGAACAAGTCTCGAGTTGACTGAGAAAGCACATATACATTTACACTGACACGGCAGAATATGAGATGCTTGAGGATTGCATCAGTGAGCATGCACCCACTTCAGCAAGTTAACGCCAGACGCTGATAGCGCGTGCATGTGCGTGTACGTGGGCGTGTTGTGTTAGAAGACAATCAGAGTTCAGCACCATGTCTGCTGATAAAAAACTAGTATAAATTATTACCGAGTAGCTGACACCATTTATGAGGTTATTGAATGTGCACGTGCCACCCTTCCTCCTCACACTCACATGCACACACACACACATGCACACACTCTGTCAGCTTCTGCTGTTCACTTGTTGATGTCTGTGTATGTGAATTGATGCAGTCTCCAAACAGGTCAGTAGTGTAGCACTATACTACATGGTTCACTGTGACTTTCAAACATCTGCTGAAGGTCATCACGGTCAACACATGCCTGTCATATTCCCCTCAACACTGACGTCATAAACCACGCCCCCTAATCAATGATATCATCAGAACATGGTAAGCCATATCCCTTCCAACTCATCTAGCTCCCCCCCCCCCCCCCCCTCACTGTACACTCTCCAGCCAATATTAAAATGAGACATCTAATCACAATTTAGAGTTTTTGAGACCATTAAAATGAAATCTTGGTGTAGCCCAGAGCCGCTGTGCTCAAAACAGTGTGTACAATCTGAATATTTTGTGATAATTTCAAAAATATTTAACAGAAAATTACATAAATGGTCTAACATGCATTATATCCACATTTAAGATACGTCAGCGCGTGCACAGCCCCATCACCCCCCCCCCCTCCACACACACACACATACGCACACAGGCACACAGTGTTCACGCCATGAACCTGCAGTTAAGCAGACTTAGTGAACGCGAACAATTCGATTTCTGAACCATACAGTCAGTTGCAGTTTCAAGTTAGGCATAGATAAGGTGATGTAGTAAAACTAACCTGACCAATTTTATAACAGGAAAAAACACATTCTGACTAAAATAGTACCTCCCTGAGGGAACCAGCTAAAACGTCACGTCACCCTGACACCACTTTTAATTTATTGCTTCAGGGAAACGATAGGAGAAGGGGAAGGGAAAAAGCTGAGATCGCTCCCCTACTGCAGTGGAAAATCAGTGGGTTTAGGAAACATGAAACATGTGAAAGAAGTGGGTCTTCTAGGACATGGAAGACCACCACGTGTATCAGAAAGAAATTTGCAGTGGAGTATGAGTTAATATGAAACATCCTGGCTGATTAAAACTTTGTGCTGGAACTAGACTCATACTTAGGACCTTTGCCTTTACGGACAAGTGCTCTAGCAGCAGAGCTACCCAAGGACGACTCAAAACCCGTCCTCACAGCTTAAATTCCGTTAGTACCTCATCCCCTACCTTCCAGATTTACCGTTCTTCACCTGTGGAACTTGCAGTACTAGCAGTTCTGGAAGAAAGGATATGTCGGACACACGGCTGAGCCACATAACAGCACACACTCCGCTGCAGAGTGAAAATTTCAATCTGGCAACATCGCCCTGGCTGTAGCTAAGCTTTGTCTCTTCAGTATCCTTTCTCCAGCAGCGCTAGTCCTGCAAGTTTCGGAGGAAAACTTCTGTGAAATTTGGAAGTTAGGAGATAAGGCACTGACGGAAGCAAAATTATGAGGATGGATCGAGAGTTGTGCTTGTGTAGCTGAGCTGGAAGTGCGCTTGTCCGCTAATGGTCAAGGTCCCGATTTCGAGTCGCGGTCTGGCACACAGTTTTGGTCTGCTAGGAAGTTTCAATATATGTATGTCTCCGAGACAGACAATTTCGAGTTTCTAATACCACTGTGCTACGTGGTTAACATTTCCACAAAATGATGCCCTTAGTGAGAAGAGAGCTAAGGGATAAGCGGTTTTTCGTTTGAACATTACATACAACGTGTGGTCTCCCACCCCCATTCCAAAAATATGGCTAAAATGGCTCTAAGCACTATGGGACTTAACATCTGAGGTCATCAGTTCCCTAGACTTAGAACTACTTACACCTAACTATCATAAGGACATCACACACATCCATGCCCGAGGCAGGATTCGAACCTGTGACCGTAGCAGCAGCGCGGTTCCGGACTGAAGCGCCTATAACTGCTCGGCTACAGGGCCGGCACCCCAATTCCACCCATATCAACACCAGCTTACAAGTAGTGGCTCTACCAATGCAAGTGCATAATAGGTTAACAGTAAGTTCTATCAGCCCCCACCTAAAGCTGGTAGACAAGAGGCTCTGACTGTTTCGTCACCCCATTTCCCTTGTGTGGAAATTTATTGCACACTATGTTCTATGGGGCTCTACAAGCACTTGTCACAGGGGAGGAGTGGTTAGTCCGTTACTGCCGATAAACACCTAAATATTTGCCTTTTCATCAGTGGCCAAGAGTACACGTCAGCCCTGCAACAGAACTGTTCAATATTGTCAATCTCTCGAAATGCTGTACAGTCCAGATACTCAGTGGGAAGTGGTCGACGACCTAAATTCTAATGAACGCTTCTCAGTCTGGATTTAACAGCCAGACACAGCAGTACCCGAAAGGTAGACACTACAGGTCAGTAGGCCCGCTGTAACTTGTATATAACTAAATCTTCGTACCAATCCCTGATATGCTGGATCTCCCACGAACTTTATCGGTTACTAAGCCTGTGAACATTAGTAAATCCCAACTAAGAAGTTCATTGAAATTTTATTTGCAATTAATAGGGGCCCTAACGCCAAGTTGTGGTTACAGCATCGTACTGAAATCACTATTACAATAACTTTTCTGGATATTAAATGAGAGTTGTAGCGCAGTATCAGTTTTATTGCTTAAGAAAAAACGCAGCCGGCCGCTGGGGCCGAGCGGTTCTAGGCGCTTCAGTCCGTAACCGCGCTGCTGATATGGTCGCAGGTTCGAATCCTGCCTCGGGCATGGATGTGTGTGATATCCTTACGTTGGTTATGTTTAAGTAGTTCTAAGTCTAGGGGACTGATGACCTCAGATGTTAAGTCCCATAGTGCTTAGAGCCATTTGAATCATTTTTGAAAGAACACAAAAGTTGGGTCATCACATGTGGTTTACACACTTGAAAAGCATTCTGTCTTGGTTGATCTGCAGTGCAAGGCAGAATAAGAATGCTTGAATACAAAGCTGTTTCTGAGGAAAATTCCAAGATACAAGAATTAATTTAAATTGAGAAAAGATAGTAAATTTTAGGCAAAGGAAATAAATGTCATCTCATCATATGATAACGAAAATTACTTTAGAAATAAATTCACTGACTACATAATCCTTTACACCAGCTATATTAGGTATAGATAAACTAACAAACAGTGACATACACTATGTGATCAAAAGTATCCGGACACCTGGCTGAAAATGACTTACAAGTTCGTGGCGCCCTCCGTCGGTAATGGTGGAATTCAATATGGTGTTGGCGCACGCTTAGCCTTGATGACAGCTTCCACTCTCGCAGGCATACGTTCAAACAAGTGCTGGAAGGTTTCTTGGGGAATGGCAGCCCATTCTTCACGGAGTGCTGCACTGGGGAGAGGTATTGATGTCAGTCGGTGATCTTATAATAAAATCATTTCAACACACTAATGAGAACCTCATGTAAGTTGTATTTATTTCCTATGGCTTTAACTTATACGTTCACAAACAATTCTCGCAGATTATATTAACGGTTCTCTGCTACTGGCTGATGGTGAGGTTATGCATGAGGCGGTGGGTGGAACTTTCGCTATAATATCACGAGCGACTGAGCTCCACTCCCAGTGTTCCACTTACCTCTTCGGAGCGCTTTGCTTCACACCACCGGCTCCTGATTTCACCAAGGCATTTATTTTATATTACTTTATTTCCATGATTGTATTCATTCCCCGAAAACTTACGGTATCTAATACTCTTGTTTATAGAATAAAAAATCGTCTGATGATGGTCTTATAAGAGACTGAAAACTCTCGCCAAGTGAAGTATATGCAACAGACGTGCGGTCTAAATTTCTTTACTGAAATAATTTTAATACTTCCTTTTTACACTTAGTTTAACTTCATTTCAGTTTAATATCATGCTTAACATACACATCAAATTTGTCAGCATTCTATTTGTAATAAAGGTTGGTAGTTATTTTCTGCCGTTTTTCTCTCAGGCTCTAATAGCCGTCGTTCGTGACAAATTACACCAGGGGTATGCCAACCTGCTACACATCTACGTTAATGTTTTGGCGCATTTATTTTTTTTTACGAATTCAGCATACAATTTGAAGCGATAAACGATATTTTCGTTATTAATTAGTAGCGATAGACTAAAATAACAGCAGCATGTGTCTCATAAACACTAAGTAGCACCAGCTAAGATAGAAAAATCGGAGACTAAAAACGGTTGCAACTAGTCACTGTCTCCCGTTCACTATGTAATTAATGATGGTGGTTCCCAATTCAGCATTGATTTTTAAAGAAACTATTGCTTTTTGGTATTTAGTACATAAAAATACTTTATAAACATGCCACCTTCGAAGTTTAACTATGTTTTCTGCAAAACACTAACTAGCCTTTTACATTATTTTCTATGTCAAGATACAATATTTTCTTTGTCTCTATTCGAATTTCATTCAATATCTTACTTTCGGTAAAAGAAATTTTTCCATCCTCTGGCTGAATAAATGATCTATAAACTCGTGAAGACTTAATAACTTGTACCAGTTATGGGTTGTTGCTGTCACATGGTAGCTGATTATTGCTTTCATTAACGATAGGTAAAATGTAGAATAAAGCCCCAACATTGCAAATTCCCCAAACTTTTGTTGAATAAATGTCGAGTTCGGTAAGGCAAAACACAAGTATAGTAGTGGAAACTGATACACAAAAAATAAAATTTGTAGCCGTACTGAAAGCCTACGAAATATTTAGTTGACTTATTTTGAGAGGGCC
Source organism: Schistocerca serialis cubense (assembly GCF_023864345.2). Classification (NCBI taxonomy): domain Eukaryota; kingdom Metazoa; phylum Arthropoda; class Insecta; order Orthoptera; family Acrididae; genus Schistocerca; species Schistocerca serialis. Next base: position 607,834,656 of record NC_064640.1, on the reverse strand, counting down.
TTGGTAATTTTAAGAACGACTTCATTTCCTTCAGACTGTAAGTTTAAATGAGTACTTAATTTAACTGACCTAACTACTTTCCAGTGTAAACTTATTCTCAAGGCACAAGTCCTTGGGGTCATATCATCCTCGTAAGTACATAAAAAATAACATGCCCTTCACACTTACTCATAGCATGGTCGTCAACGAATATGATCTGGGAGTAAGTATATACAACTTTTGGCAATTCAGTCACATCCTTTTGAATAACACAGAGTAACAACAGACAAGGCAGTTAATATATCTGCCTCCAAAGACGTAAGCAACAGTAAATCTCAAAAAGTATCTGGAGTCAAAGTCCATCGTTCCTGTGTAGGCTAAGCGATCGCCGATTTCTTGCAGATACTATCTCTTTCGAAACTGAGTACTGTTCCGCTCCTAATCTCCTAATCATAGACTAGATGAACATCATATATATATATATATATATATATATATATATATATATATATATATATATATATATATATACATATGGTGACAGATTTCTATGTTGTTCGTACACCTCAGGTGTGTATTAGAATACCCATGTGACGTCAACGATAAACCACTTTTTGTGACAGATGAGAGCTAAGATCCATACTACACAGCTTTTCCATAAATGCTGAAGCTGCAGAATTCGTTTAAAAATGACAATCAAAACACAAAGCGAAAAGTACTCTTGTCAAGCTGCACCGTCCCAAAGTCTAATAACGCCTCTGAAATATTCATACTTCTTAGTCTACACAATAATTAAATTTGTATGTATTTAACGACAGTAATTACAACGAAGCACCTGTCAGACAGGGGTAACTTCAAAGAAACTCCTTCCACAGGAACTCTATTATCCTTCAATCAAAGGCGCTCCCTAAGAACGATAAAGTACAGTAAAAAGCGAGAGAGTTAATTTGAATGCCAGAAACAAATTATTAAAGTAGAACGGGATTTGCAGGTTAGAAGCCATAGAAGATACACAGATGAAACGAGGAAAGAAAACAAAGAGAGCAGCGACACAGATTCAACAAAGTAGATAGACAGTGCAATGACCAAAAAGTAGCTTCAGCTTTTCTCTCCTTATCAAGACACGAAATGCCGCTTCTCTATTTTCGTCAAAGATGAGGACTCTTGATCGTTATACTAATCGTGTCGCGTCATTTTGCGTAACGGAAGCGGCAATAAACGAATCTACTCCTAGAGTTTGTGAAACGTTCTTTACAAGCTTGAGACCGAAAACAAACTAAATTTTAAATGCAAGTGCGCTTAGACTTATTACGATCTGTTGATAATCGGTCCCAATGTAACGTTATCAATATACCATAATGTTATACGCAACTGAGGAGGACAGGACTACAAACTTGCAGATGTGCATAGACCGGTTATCCATCGACTGAGCAACAGGCTGCAGTTCGTCCGACTATACACATGGTGATTCATGGGGCTTCTCTACATCACTTACCATGGCGTGATGAGAAGTGATGCCTCCGAGTTTTTTGTGTGTAAACTCTTAATGCTTTTTGAATAAAACAAAAGTTATTAACGTTCTACATCTTTACATATTTGCAGCCCTCTGATGGTAGAGGCCTCCTAATCGTAGTGTGTGACATGACTATGTCTGTGATGAGAAACAGGGTGCTGTGATAGAGTTTAGAAATCGAAGAGTTCTTTCACATATGAAGCACCCTCTCCTTCAACACGAAAATTCCAGATCACACACGAGTGCTACGGCATCTGCAATAATCGGTCGCCTTGGGTTCACTGTTCTCGATCATCCGGCATACAGCCCCAGCGTGATCCCCATACGATTTTTATGTTTCCATAACTTAAAGAGCAACTTCGAGGATTCACTTATATAGTGATGAAACGGTGCAAGAAGAGGTATGGTTATGGCTCTTGGTATGTCAAACATTCTGCGTTGACGGTATTAACAAACTGGTCTCGCCTTGGGAGAAATGTATTCATCGCTAGGGTGACTATGTTGCTAGATAAATATGTAGACACAAAGAGTAAAGATGTAATACGTTAATAACATTTGTTTTATTCACTAACTCTTAAGAGTTACCACAAAAAAATCAGAGTAATTACTTTTTAGCACTGCCTCATATGTTGAAAGCCGCAGTGTTTCCTATGAAAAAGAAACATTTTAGTCAGATTAGAGGTCTTTTATAGCTCTTAATGACTTCATCGAGGACGTGAATCCCTAATTACTATTTTTTATGGAACATTGTGTTATTGTCATATAAAGACAACAGAAACTTTTGAACAAATTGCGGAGAAATGGTTCTAAGAAAATTCACTTAATTATCTTCAGTAGAGTTGTCGATTATTAAGATAATGTTTCTGATAATGTAGTTTGGGTCTGAGTGCATGAATGAATTGTCTTCAGAACCAGTAATAAATTCGCATGTGACGAGTGTAGTTAAAAGAGAAAAAAAGGAAAATAAAATCATTCGACTAAAACAAAAATATAACATTTTATTAGAAACTAGCGACCCTCTCCATCCCGGATTCGCTCTCGCAGCACTATGTGTCTAAGGTGTACTGGTAATTTTGTTTACAGGACACTACGAAGTTATGATTACAAATCAGAGAGCAACGTTAGGTAACTCAGTGTCATCACTTTCGCTTAAATTAAGCGATTTAAGCAGCCCACGCCACTTGCCGACGCCCCTTTTCATACGCTGCGTCCACACCGGACGCGCTGCATTGTGCGATGCCGGGCACAAACGCGCGGCGCATAGCAGTGTACAAATGTACAAAATGAAGCAGCACGTTCGTAGGTGTGCAGCGATGTTCCGTTCCGATACGCACACATGCGCTTCAATTACGATGGAAAACGAGAAATGCCGTCCAAAGAGAACCGCGCAAGAACGAACTATTTCCTTTGATATACCAACGCTGCGCGGAACTTGGTAGCTGTTACGCAGAGCGGCGTTGTTTGACGTCCACAATGGACAAAACGCCCTACGCCGAACCTCCTAAAAAGGCCGGTTCACACTAGACAGTGGGAGCGCGGCACGCTGCAACGGCAGAGGCAGCGGCAGGCTTTTTACGCGGTGACGCTGTACCTCGCGAAATTAGCGTTCCCACCTTGAAGCGACAGACTCTAGCGGTAGCCAATGACGGACCGCCACTTAGGTATGTTTGGGGCCCAGTGAAATGCGCGGTGCATTTGATTAACTGTACCATGAACCTATAAGAAAGAAAGACGGATTTGGGTGAAGACATACTACTATTTTATATTCTTTACGAAACATTCATTCAAATAATTTATTATTCACGGTGTCTTATTTCAGATTTTATGAATCATTGTTCACGATTGTCCCATGACTCATTATATAGTTGAAAACATTTAGTAAACTGCTCGTCCGAGGGAAGAAGTTGCTGTGACTTTGATAACAGTTTTTATTACTGTAGTGTGCAATATCCACTATGTGTGTGAGTAATGCAATGAGAGTGACACCGCTGGCTGTTTTCTTCTACTTGTGCGGACAGGTGTGTTCATACCTTCCAGATGATTACTCTGAGTTACATATCGGCACAGCCATCACGTGATTTTCGAGAGTGCTATCAATGAAGTTGTGATTTTCTGTATGTTACGAAAACGGGGCAGCGGAATTTAGAACAACGTATATCGTATCGTTTTATGTTAAACTCGAGGAATCCTAAATGTGACTATTTGAAAGATGAATAAGCTTATGGGGAACATTCTTTATCAAGAGCAAGTTTGTCGGTGGAACAAATCACATTTGGAAGGCCGAAAACACGTTGAAGATGAGCCTCGCTCAAGGAGACCTTCAGCTTAAAAGACCAACGAAAACGTCGAACATATAGGTGCTCTTGTGAGATCAGACCGATGTTTGACAATACGGATGATGCGTGACCTGTTAAACACTTTCACTGTTAATCAAATTTTGACTGAAGTTTTGCACATGCCAAAGTGCCAAGTGGTATCGAAAAATTTCTCAACAGAGGAGGAGGAGGACAATCGAACAAATATGTGCTTTGATCTTCTTGAGAGGACTGCCAATGACCACGAATGGTTGTGTCGTGCAAGCACAGGTAATAATCCTGGATTTTGCGTTATGGTCCTTAGACAAAGCGGCAAAGTGGGGAACGGCACACTGAGACATCTTCTCGACCGAAAAAAATCTCGAATGAGCAAATCAAAGATCAAAACATTGCTGATTTGTTTTTTTGACACCTAGGGGTATCACGCATTAAGAATTTGTTCCTCCAGAACAACCTGTCAACAAAGTGGTCTACAAAGACGTCCTCGAAAGGTTCAGGAAAAGCGTGAATCGAGTGAAACCAGACATTACAGAAAAATTGATGCTACATCGTGACAATGGTCCGGGTCACATGACCACTTCCATCACTAAATTTCTGACCCCGAAAGTCATTCCTGTTTATCCACAGCTCTCCAGTTCACGTGAATTAGTCCTTGTGATTTTTTCACGTGAATTAGTCCTTGTGATTTTTTTCTTTCTCCAAAACTGAAAAATGCCTTAAAAGGACGTCATTTTGGGACTCTGGAGAACATTGAAAAGAATGTGACCGGCATGTTAAAGGCCCTGCCAGTTGAAGCCTTTCAATGCTGCTACCAAGACTGTGAACAAAGATTCTGCCAGCTGCTGAAGGGAGCTACTTTGGAGACAGGACTACTGCTGCTTGGAAAAAAAAGGATAGGAATAAAATCTTGGGCAGATAAAAAAGCAGTCTCATTACTTTTCTCACAAACCTCGTAAATGAAGTTAAATGTTACGGTACTACGTTACCTTTTCTGCGGTAGGCCCTTATTTATAACTGACAATGTCTGCCAGTTGATCGACAGTCTTTGTTATATTAAGATCACACATTTCAACCACCCTGAGAATGTTAGTTACTGAAACAATCACTGAAGTAGTATCACAATACTTAGTTCCAGCTCTAAACTGCCATTAAAAACATCATCACAGCCAAGAAGACATGAAGTCAACGCGCACCCACCACAGCCATGCGAGTCAACATGCCTACCAGGACCAAAGGTAATGAACAAATTGAAATAGTGTACGATGAAATAAAAGAAATTATTCAGACAGTTAAGAGAGACAAAAATTTAAGATGAGAGACTGGAATTCGGCAACAGGGATAGGCAGAAAACATAATAGGAGAACATTGGCTCAGGGGAAGAAATGGAAGGATAGAATGTTGTATAGAGCATAATATAATCATCGCTAATACTTTGCTTAAGAATAATGAAAGAAATATGTATATGTGAATAGAGTTTTCGAAAACAGATCTTACATTGTAAGGCATTTCCAGGTGCAGATGCCGCCTGAAGATAATTTATTTGTTATGAACTGCAGATTACAACTAAAGAGATAGCGAAATGTAGTAAATTAAGCAGACAGAAGGAGAAGGAGATAGAAGTTAAGACCCAGAGTTTGTCAATAATCTTGTAGGGCTGATGAAACAAGGACTGCCTGGAAGAGAGGAAGGAATCCACTACAAGACGAATAGGTTGCGACGGTACCTAATCGTTACTGCTAGTATAGTTGCTCTTCCAAACAGCAGTCTATTCGAGCGAACCAGTTGCGCCTTTGCTGTGGTTACTCGTACTTTAGATACTGGGGCCATGCACGGCTCTGTTTAAAAAGACTAGCTTGATGTAGTCATAGGGTTAAGCCGCTCACTTCTGCTTTCAAGCCCCGCAGCTAATCCGCTGCAAATAATAACCTGCAGCTGTGATCCTGCAATCAAATAGTCTCTCCAATGGCTAGAACTGCGAGTTACTAAAATACCAGAAATATAAAATGAAATATAAACGAATAATGTGATAAAAAGGGTTCTATTCTAACGTCTGTACCTGATGATGCCGATAGAGAATTATGCTGAATAATGTTTATTCAAGAAAGGACATCCAAAATAAACGGGAAGTGGTCCTACGAGATTCACTGAAAACACAGACAGAAGATATCCTTATCAAATTCAGTTAAATTACGTTGTGAGCGTTACGAGAATGGTAGCAAAAGCCTCAAACTAAATAGTCATCAAAGATACGCGAAAACGAAGTCCATTTTGTGATCTCAGTAACTAAACATATACCAGCTCAAAATAGTTCAGAGCTCAACATGACGATTCACAAATTAACACACACAATAAGAAGAAGAGTAACTCATGCTTTGTCTATTCTCAGTTCCATAAATCAAGTGGCAAAAATTAGAGTCCTAGTCCGGAGCACATTCAGATGTCTCGAAATATAAATTCCCCTCAAAAGTTAGTGTATTGTAGTGGCCGTACACTGCCTAGGATCAATCGTCTATACGACTGAATCACACACGTTACCACAGGCAGGTCTGCCTTCTTCACTCGAAAAGTCCCAGTCTCCAGTTGATTCTAGCAGTGTTCCGCCATTATCCAATTCTCATTGGTTGAACGCCACCAAAAATACATCGTTCTCAAGCACTACAGGCGTGATTGACCACTTCCCGGACTAAACTAAAATTTTGCAATGATATTTAAATAAAGAAACATCATAAATATTAGGTTACACTCAGATTATTCACAATATTTTTAAATAAAGGTTTATTCATTAATAAATATGCCAGTATTCTTGTGCATGTGTGCTTATGTTAAATGACAATAGTTTGTCGCTAAAAATTATTTAAACTATTACGTATGCCTGCTTGACAGAAGCGTCTGCTGGCACTCTTTTTAATTTTGGTGTTCGCTAACATCAATTTTAAAAAAGCACAGTTTTTTTATAGGTATTTCAGTCAAAATTTAAATAAAGTGACTGGCATAATGCTAAACTGTTCATTAAATAGACACATAAGTATAACAAAATATGTGAGGTATTCATACTGTATTCATTAGCTGTGTAAATGTAGAGAATACGACGTTCCGACAAACATTTGCGTATCAAAAAAGGTACAAAAGACATCATAAATCGAGTAATAAAATACATACAGGTACGTAGCTTTCAGCGATGATAGCTATAGTGCAGTGCTATCATCTGAGCTACCGTTTGTTGAAATCGCGTGAAACGATTAAAAGTTGTTAATTCAGAGGTTCATTGTGTAAATGTTTATTCGTTAAAAAATGTCGTGTGACTAGGGCCTCCCGTCGGGTAGACCGTTCAAATGGTTCAAATGGCTCTGATCACTGTGGGACTTAACATCTGAGGTCATCAGTCCCCTAGAACTTAGAGCTACTTAAACCTAACTAACGTAAGGACATCACACACATCCATGCCCGAGGCAGGATTCCAACCTGCGACCTTAGCAGTCCCGCAGTTCCTGACTGAAGCGCCTAGAACCGCTCGGCGACCGCGGCCGGCGGTAGACCGTTCGCCGGGTGCAGGTCTTTCAATTTGACGCCACTTCGCCGACTTGCGCGTCGATGGGGATGAAATGATGATGATTAGGACAACACAACAGCCAACCCCTGAGCGGAGAAAATCTCCGACCCAGCCGGAAATCGAACCCGGGCCCTAAGAATTGACATTTGGTAGCGCTGACCACTGTTTATTCGCCATGGAATATTAACTTCTATCTACATCTACATCCATACTCCACAAGCCACCTGACGGTGTGTGGCGGAGGGTATCTTGAGTACCTCTATCGGTTCTCCCTTCTATTCCAGTCTTGTATTGTTCGTGGAAAGAAGGATTGTCGGTATGCCTATGTGTGGGCTCTAATCTCTCTGATTTTATCCTCATGGTCTCTTCGCGAGATATACGTAGGAGGGAGCAAGATACTGCTTGACTCCTCGGTGAAGGTATGTTCGCGAAACTTCAACAAAAGCCCATACCGAGCTACTGAGCGTCTCTCCTGCAGAGTCTTCCACTGGAGTTTATCTATCATCTCCGTAACGCTTTCGCGATTACTAAATGATCCTGTAATGAAGCGCACTGCCCTCCGTAGGATCTTCTCTATCTCTTCTATCGACCCTATCTGGTACTGATCCCACACTGCTGAGCAGTACTCAAGCAGTGGGTGAACAAGCGTACTGTAACCTATTTCCTTTGTTTTCGGATTGCATTTCCTTAGGATTCTTCCAATGAATCTCAGTCTGGCATCTGCTTTACCGACAATCAAGTTTATATGATCATTCCATTTTAAATCACTCCTAATGCGTACTCCCAGATAATATATGGAATTAACTGCTTCCAGTTGCTGACCTGCTATATTGTAGCTAAATGATAAGGGATCTTTCTTTCTATGTATTCGCAGGACATTACACATATCTACATTGAGATTCAATTGCCATTCCCTGCACCATGCGTCAATTCACTGCACATCCTCCTGCATTTCAGTACAATTTTCCATTGTTACAACCTCTCGATATACCACAGTATTATCCGCAAAAAGCCTCAGTGAACTTCCGATGTCATCCACAAGGTCATTTATGTATATTGTGAATAGCAACAGTCCTACGACACTCCCCTGCGGCGCACCTGAAATCACTCTTATTTCGGAAGACTTCTCTCCATTGAGAATGACATGCTGAGTTCTGTTATCTAGGAACTCTTCAATCCAATCACACAATTGGTCTGATAGTCCATATGCTCTTACTTTGTTCATTAAACGACTGTGGGGAACTGCATCGAATGCCTTGTGGAAGTCAAGAAACACGGCATCTACCTGGGAACCCGTGTCTATGGCCCTCTGAGTCTCGTGGGCGAATAGCTCGAACTGGGTTTCACACGATCGTCTTTTTCGAAACCCATGCTGATTCCTACAGAGTAGATTTATAGTTTCCTGAAAAGTCATTATACACGAACATAATACGTGTTCCAAAATTCTACAACTGATCGACGTTAGAGATATAGGTCTATAGTTCTGCACATCTGTTCGACGTCCCTTCTTGAAAACGGAGATGACCTGTGCCCTTTTCCAATCCTTTGGAACGCTACGCTCTTCTAGAGATCTACGGTACACCGCTGCAAGAAGGGGGCAAGTTCCTTCGCGTATTCTGTGTAAAATCGAGCTGGTATCCCATCAGGTCCAGCGGCCTTTCCTCTTTTAAGCGATTTTAGTAGTTTCTCTATCCCTCTGTCGTCTATTTCGATATCTACCATTTTGTCATCTGTGCGACAATCTAGAGAAGGAACTACAGTGCAATCTTCCTCTGTGAAACAACTTTGGAAAAAGACATTTAGTATTTCGGCCTTTAGTCTGTCATCCTCTGTTTCAGTACCATTTTGGTCACAGAGTGTCTGGACATTTTGTTTTGATCCACCTACCGCTTTGACATAAGACCAAAATTTCTTAGGATTTTCTGCCAAGTCAGTACATAGAACTTTACTTTCGAATTCATTGAACGCCTCTCGCATGGCCCTCCTCACATTACATTTCGCTTCGCGTAATTTTTGTTTGTCTGCAAGGCGTTGGCTATGTTTATGTTTGCTATGAAGTTCCCTTTGCTTCCGCAGCAGTTTTCTAAGTCGGTTGTTGTACCACGGTGGCTCTTTCCCATCTCTTACGATCTTGCTTGGCACATACTCATCTAACGCATATTGTACGATGGTTCTGAACTTTGTCCACTGATCCTCAACACTATCTGTACTTGAGACAAAACTTTCGTGTTGAGCCACCAGGTACTCTGAAATCTGTTTTTTGTCACTTTTGCTAAACAGAAAAATCTTCCTACCTTTTTTAATATTTCTATTTACGGCTGAAATAATCGATTCAGTAACCGCTTTATGATCGCTGATTCCCTGTTCTGCGTTAACTGTTTCAAATAGTTTAGCTCTGTTTGTCACCAGAAGGTCTAATATGTTATCGCCACGAGTCGGTTCTCTGTTTAACTGCTCAAAGTAGTTTTCAGATAAAGCACTTTAAAAAATTTCGCTGGATTCTTTGTCCCTGCCACCCGTTATGAACGTTTGAGTTTCCCAGTCTATATCCGGCAAATTAAAATCTCCACCCAGAACAACAACATGGTGGGGAAATCTACTCGAAATATTTTTCAAATTATCCTTCAGGTGCTCAGCCACAACAGCTGCTGAGCCAGGGGGCCTATAGAGACATCCAATTACCATGTCTGAGCCTGCTTTAACCGTGACCTTCACCCAAATTATTTCACATTTCGGATCTCCGTCAATTTCCTTCGATACTATTGCACATCTTATCGCTATAAACACGCCTCCCCCTTCACTGTCCAGCCTCTCTCTGCGGTATACAATCCAATCTGAGTTTAGAATTTCATTACTGTTTACATCTGGTTTCAGCCAACTTTCTGTCCCTAGTACTGTGTGGGCATTATGACCGTTTACTAATGAGAGCAGTTCTGGGACCTTTCTACAAACGCTCCTGCAGTTTACTATTAGCACATTAATATTGTTATTCCCTGTTGCACTTTGCCTACTCCTACCTTGCCGCGTCTCAGGAGGCGTCTTTTCGGGCCTAGGGAGGGATTTCTCTAACCTAAAAAACCCACATGTGCACTCCACACGTACTCTGCTACCCTTGTTGCTGCTTCCTGCATGTAGTGCACGCCTGACCTATTCAGGGGGACCCTTCATTTCTCCACTCGATAGCGGAGGTCGAGAAATTTGCACCCCTAATCTCCGCAGAATCGTCTGAGCCTCTGGTTTAAGCCTTCTACTCGGCTCCAAACCAGTGAACCGCGATCGATTCTGGGAACGATACTACAAATAGTTAGCTCAGATTCCACCCGCGAGCGAGGGGATGAAATACTGTTGTGTTACTGCATTTACCTCATTTATCTGAGAGCACAAATGTATTCAGATTTGCATCAATATTTGATGTGAGTTATTGACGAATGTCAAAGAGCTATAACTTGGCCAACTTTAAGAGGTCTGACACTCCACCATTTCCAGGAGCATATTCTGCACAAAGGCAATGCGACCATCAGCCTTCCAAACTACTGTCTCTGAGATTTATCCGTTTCTGGCGACGTGCTCTTCGTCCCTGCACCTGTGCTCACCTGGGGCGGAAATGGTCTGCAATCCAATCTGGCCGCGGCGCGCCCTGTGCCCTGGGCCTGCTAACGTTCAGCGGTCTAACAAGTTCATATCTCCTCAATACCAGTCCTAGGTGGGCGAAAAGCACCTTTGAGAGAACACGTATTGAAGGCAGCAGAAGATGAAAATGGAAAAAAGATACAGAAGAAATCCTTCGATAAGACACGATACATCGAATTTAATTGATAAAAGGGGAAATATAAAAATTCAGCAGTCTGATACGCAACAGGGAATACAGATATCTAAAAATGATGCTGTCAGAAAGCCCAAAATCTCGAAACAAGAATGATCAGGCAGAAAATTCGAGGATATTTCGACAGCGATTTTGCACTTCGGAAAGGTGGATGCCGCAAAAAAAAAGGGTTCAAATGGCTCTGAGCACTACGCGACTTATCTTCTGGGGTCATCTGTTGCCTATAACTTACAACTAATTAAACCTAACTAACCTAAGGACATCACACACATCCATGCCCGAGGCAGGATTCGAACCTGCGACCGTAGCGGTCGCTCGGTTCCAGACTGTAGCTCGTGGATGCCGCATATAGGAATATTAAATTAAAAATAAAACTTTGGAGTGAAGATAAGTAACTTACGGAACATCAAGAGCTCAAATGGTAAACCAGAACTAAGCAAAGAAGAGAAGGCTTGGAAGGTGGAAGAAATGTGTAGGATGACGAGCGTGGGGGCTATACAAACTAACTCGCGCACAATGTTAGATTCCTGCGAAACGTGTGAAAACCTGAGGCAGTACTGTTCCTACCACTTATCTTAGTAGACAGACTGAAGAAAGGCAAACCTGTGTTTATACAATTTGTAGATGTAGAGAAATGTTTTGACAATATTGATTAAAATACACTCTTGAAGCTCTGGGGGGTATCGGGCATAAAATATAGGGATGGATGATTATCGACAACTTGTACAGAAAACAGACTGCAGTTGCAAGACTTCAAGGACTTAGAAGGCTGAAGTAGAGAGGGTACCAATGCAGACTGGCAGTAACTAGAAAATCGTTTCTGAAAACGAAATCCTTGTTGACATCGAATATAAATTCAAATGCTGGGAAATATTTTATGAAGGGCTTTGTGTGGAGTGTAGCCTCGTACGTCAGTGAAACAAAAACGATAAACAGTTCTGTCAGGGAGACAAAGGATGCTTTAGAAAATATTTGGTGCTAAAGAAGAATGCTGAATATTAGATACGTTGGTCGTACAATTAATGAAGCAGTACTGAATTAAACTAAGGAGAAAAATGAAATTACAGCAAAAATTGCCTAAAAGAAGAGATTAGTTGACTGAACACAATACGACAGGCCGGCAGGAGTGGCCGTGCGGTTCTAGGCGCTACAGTCTGGAGCCGCGAGACCGCTACGGTCGCAGGTTCGAATCCTGCCTCGGGCATGGATGTGTGTGATGTCCTTAGGTTAGTTAGGTTTAAGTAGTTCTAAGTTCTAGGGGACTGATGACCTCAGAAGCTGAGTCCCATAGTGCTCAGAGCCATTTGAACCATTTGAACAATACGACGATTCAAGGAATCGTCAGTCTGATAATGGAGGAAAAACTGTAGAGAGAGATCGAGGTTTAACAACGGTAAGCAGCCGGCCGCGGTGGCCGAGCGGTTCTAGGCGCTTCAGTCCGGAGCCGCGCTGCTGCTTCGGACGCAGGTTCGAACCCTGCCACGGGCGTGGATGTGTGTGATGTCCTTAGGTTAGTTAGGTTTAAGTAGTTCTAAGTCTAGGGACTGATGACCTGAGATGTTAATTCCCATAGTGCTTAGAGCAATTTGTACCATTTTTTTGAACAGTAAGCAGATCCGAATGAATGTGGGATGCAGTATTTACATAGAGATGAAGAGGCTTACACAGGGTAGACTAGTGTCGAGCGCTGTATCAAGACAGTCTTCAGGCTGACGACCACGACACACAAACAGTGAGACAAATTTTATATCTTGTTAATATAACCCAGCAGCTAATGGCAACACCTTTGATTAACTAGACCAATTGAGTATTCATTACCAGAATATTTATTCAATATAGCCTTAATAAATTTCATTTGTGATTTATTTGCGTATGCATCAGTATCACTCACTGTAACTGGCTTTGCATTAAGGAAAAGATACAATTTGGAATGCAGTTTTGTTATGGCGACTGTCAGCAAGTGGTAATGTTGAACTACTGTGTTGGCCACTTTGCAATAAGTGATATTTCTCTCAAGACATCAATTCCATCATGAGGCAACAACCAATGCACGGGCAGTTCTCAAACCGTGCAGGAGTCACTGATCGCAAAGGCAGTTCTGCAAATGTTGCCATACGTATTACCTGCTGGGGAGGCTTCTCCGATGACTTCAAATATCACATGGCCAATCTCAGGCCTGTGAAAGGGTGCACTAACATCGTGTTAAATTATTTTTAACTACCGTTTGCCTCGGGGAAGCAAGATAATTAAAAAATAAATACAGCATTTCGACAACCAAATAACGAATCGACCGATGTTTCCTAACAGGTAAAGTGGTAACAGTGAAGCTACTGACTGACAATATGACTGAACTACATAACTACTTGTAAAAATGGGCTCAGTGAGAATGCTCGCCTAGCGTGATGTATTGTCCTTCAGAGCTTGTGCGTACTGAAGATGCTGTACAGAATATTATTTTTAGTGTTTTACGCCAAGGTGTTTCGCAAGGATGCAATCACGGGTGTACAATCTGTTCGTAAAAACAAATTGATCTATCAGTGTTTTATAATGAAACTTCCTGGCAGATTAAAACTGTGTGCCCGACCGAGACTCGAACTCGGGACCTTTGCCTTTCGCGGGCAAGTGCGGGCAAGTGGTAGAGCACTTGCCCGCGAAAGGCAAAGGTCCCGAGTTCGAGTCTCGGTCGGGCACACAGTTTTAATCTGCCAGGAAGTTTCATATCAGCGCACACTCCGCTGCAGAGTGAAAATCTCATTCTAGTGTTTTATAATGTCTGTAAAGACTACTTTAATAATCCAGGAAAGTATAATTAGCAAAATGGTTTCATTACATTTATTATTACATTATCTACACACTGCAGATACATATAATGTCTTACGGCAAAATAAAATAATTACTGTTTGTGCGTACTTAGCAATGACATCTTACGACACAGCAGAAAATTGGTTTTAGTTTAAGCTCTGTACGTCTCTACAGAATATCGTAAACATTAACATTTTCCATGTCACTGTACTTCTAATTTCACATGCTGTGAAATGCCATCAAGAAAGTACATCGATCCACTGCAAAAAAAGCAATAGTTATTTCCATATCTCGTTGGACAAAAACGTTTCGCGTATTTATCATGGAACAAATACAAGACTATTTGCGAACTACCATTTGAAATAAAGATCACTATTCGATATCTTGAAACGTTTACTAAATTTGACGTCTGTTACGACTACATGATTGCCGATGAGCAGGGAAGGAACTAGTCGCGTAGCGCGTGACCCACCTGCGGCCCATCCGCCGACATGTGATTGAAGCCGGCCGCGGTGGTCTAGCGCGCAGTCCGGAACCGCGCGGCTGCTACGGTCGCAGGTTCGAATCCTGCCTCGGGCATGGATGTGTGTGATGTCCTTAGGTTAGTTAGGTTAAAGTAGTTCTAAGTTCTAGAGGACTGATGACCACAGTAGTTAAGTCCCATAGTGCTCAGAGCCATTTGAACCATTTTGTGATTGAATATTTCGAGAAGCGTTGAGACGGAACCAGTTATTCCGCCTCATTATCTTATCTCGAGGGCGTAATAATTGGGTTGATTCAGTGACGTAAATAGTCATTGTCTTTTATTTCATATCATTCTGCGAACTTCTGGTGAACAAAGTGACATCTCCGGGCATCTTTATTATAAATAACGTTATGCACATCCTATCCTTCTCCCTCTGATTTGTTATGTACTATTAAATGCTCAGTTGTCATGTGGTAAAGATCGTCTGACGGGTGATAGAGTATCAAAGATATGTTAGCTGTTGAGTTTCTGCTGCCAATCTGATTGCTGGCGTGACTTAAGTCAAAGATGCACCTGTTTACCTCTGGGCTTAATGAGTTGGTAGCGGATCATCCTCACCTTAAGGGAGAACAAAGCGACGGTTGGGCTGGTCTCCATTTTTTGGTTACTTGTTTCTGGGACGGCCAAGGATGGGAACGGAGCCAGTGATGGTTCCTGTTATATTAAGTTTCGTACACTATAGGGATGAGGTATTGTATCATTTATGTGTCTAATCCATTACCTTACAGGTGACTGATTTCGTTACGACCACCAAACGTAGTATTTTTCAACATTAAACTCTGCAATTACAGTTTTAGGCCTCAGGTGTAACCATGGTGCTTCCCGCCATCTGTTAGAATGAAGTCAATATTTTGGTGCCTTAAGCATGAGTCTGTCAATGACAAGAGCTCAAAGTTCAATTACTTTCTTATTATGGTTAACGTCTGCAGTTCTGATAAATTTTTTGAGATTTTTATCAGTAAACTGAATCCACCCATTGTCTGAAGTAGCCATATGATAGTAACTTGAATTACTTAGATAATTCATAGAACTTCTGTGCAACTATTTAATAAACACTTGTGATCTTCTTGAAATATTTAAGAAATATCAGCGTTGTGATACCTCCACCAGGAGCATCCTTCGCTGATTGACACCGCCACTGGCCCAGGAGAAGTTCTAGGGGACTGATGACCACAGATTTTAAGTCCCATAGTGCTCAGAGCCATTTGAACCATTTTTTTTTACCTGCTCCGAAGGGTTGGATCTCTTGTCACCCCCTCCTCTTCCTCATCGCTGTCGCGCAGTAAAGGTACTTACTGAGCCTTTCCTCGGGTTTACTTAACATAGGACCAGAATCTCTTTGGATTTTCTGCCACATTTCTGGAGAGACCTTCGTTGTGGAAACTATTAAATGCATCTCGCATTGAAATCCGCACCAAATTTCGAGCCTCAGTAAAACTTCGCCTATGTTGGAGATTTTGCGTTCGTATAAATTATACGTGCCTTTTTAGGTGAGCTTGCAGCAGCTTTCTGTCGTGTTTTGTGTACCATGGGGGATCAGTTGCGTCTCTTATTAATTTATTTGGTATGAATCTCTCGAGTGTTGTTGATAATATTTCTTTGAACTTAAGCCACATATGGTCTTCACTTACATAGTTTGGAATGATTGGACACTGTCTCTTAGAAAGACGTCAACCGAATTTTTAGATGCGTTTGCAAACAGATATATTTCGCGTTTAGCTTTGGTGAATTTCTTTCTTACGGAACTGAGCCTCGCTACGACTGTAATCCCTGTATCCGTTGTGATGCTCAGGAATATTTGTGGCTAAGAGGTCAAGTGTGTTTTCGTAACCACTTACAATTTGAATAGCCTCGTGAACTAATTGTTCAAAATAATTTAAAAAAAACATTTAGAACAATTACGGAAGTTGTTTTCTATCTACGATAGGGTCTGAAAATGTATTTTTTCAACATACGGAAGGTAGATTGAAGTCACTGGCAACTATAATTGTATGAGTTGCGTACCTATTTGAGATGAGACTCAAGCTTTCTTTGAATTCATCAGCAACTGCTTCATCTGAGACCGGAAGTCGGTAAAAGGAGCCAGTTATTAATTTATTCCGGTTGTCGAATATAACCTCTGCCCATACTAAGTCACAGGAAATATCTGCTTCAATATCGCTTGTGAGCTGAAACACAAATGGCTCTGAGTACTATGCGACTTCTGAGGTCATCAGTCGCTTAGAACTTAGAACTAATTAAACATAACTAACCTAAGGACATCACACACATCCATGCCCGAGGCAGGATTCGAACCTGCGACCGTAGTGGTCGCTCGGCTCCAGACTGTAGCGCCTAGAACCGCACGGCTACTCCGGCCGGCAGTTGAAACACACATTACATTATTTTTCCTTAAGTTGTGCTTCTTGTTTCTGTTGTAGTGCACATAATTACAATTACGGATTTTCCCTCCAAAACCTAGGATGCCGTGACCCTGTAAATACCAGAGCTAAACAATGTAGAACAACAACGTACGTTACAAGCATAGCATTCTGTATTACTTAATTTCCTTCTTTCCACCTTTTTAAAATTGTACGTCGACTTTAGATGACATGTCAATCATAGATGTTCTTATCTCTATTTAGTCAACGTATTTTCAGTCATATTTTGAACATTGTCCCGCTACACTTTATTAACTGTTTCGCCGCTAGGGATATCGGATTTTAGAGAGTAAATTAATATGGAGTATGTCGTTCTTCTTTTCAAACATTCACATTTTTATTTCTTCTTTCCTTAGTGTCTTTTGGGCATGCAGTTCTAGTAATTAAAGTAGGCACAAATGCAGTGATAAAAAAAAATGATTAGCGTACATTCGAATTCTCTTTACATTGTTCCTTTCTTGTTGCTCCCATGGCGATGGACTGTTTCTATCGCAATCAGTAAGCATGAAAAGAAGCTACCCTACAGACAGAGGGATCTATATTTATACTTGGCAGAACTAATTACATACTGACATAATCGTCGGTATTACTTTCGTTTCCCAAAAGTTATAAATATTTCGATTTCGGAAAAGAAGCCCTGTATTTCGCCAAGACGTCGAAGAAGAAGGTCCTTTACGTACTGGTTGTATCGAATAAGATGTGGAGACGGCGATTTGAAAGCGGACTGAAGTAGAACGAGGAAGTGCGTTTCTTACCTGAGGGATCGCTACACAAGCTACCTGGCGAAGGGGCAATTGTGGCAAATGTCCGACGTGGCAAATGTCCGGCATTTCTTAAGTTACGGCAACACAAAGTGACCTGTAACGCGGACCGGTCTGCGCCCTCGCTGCACCGCTGCAGGACACGGAGCAGAGCGGTCGACTCGCGCCGCACAGCTACGAGGCGACACGCCGTAACGACACAGCGCACGCCGCCATCATCACCACACAATGAATCGTGAACGATGGTGGGACGACTGATTCCCCCTCCTTCCCCTTGATGGATGAGTCATGTCCACGACCAGTAAGATCGGCCATGAAACTTGTAATTTTGTTTTAGTTTGTGTAAACAGTACTGAAATAAATACATTTTTTTCATGTTTTAATCATCTACTACTTCAGCCTAACTAACCGAAGGACATCAAACATATCCATGCCCGAGGCAGGATTCAAACCTGCGACCGTAGCGGTCGCGCGGTTTCAGACTCAAGCGCCTAGAACCGCTCGGGCACCCCTGCCGGCGTAACCTTTTGTGTTTGATTTCTTTTAATTATTGATATCACTTGATTGTTGGCTCCCAGCGTTGGCGATCTCATTAGTAATTGGCATACTTTGTTTTATTACAAACAAATTCTCGATTCACCACAGCATGTGAAATAATTTGCTGTTTAATGGACTTTTCTACAGTTGGTCATTGTCTCCTGTTTGTCTACATGGGGATCCTTAACGGGGGAATTGAGTGGCAGAATCATAATTTCAGTAAACAGGCAAATCGTGCCCCCACGAAACATGGACGTTGCCGTTGGTGGCAGGGCTTGAGTGCCTCAGTGATGTTCTCGTAGATAGCCGCATCGTAGGTGCAGCCACAACGGTGGGGTATATGTGGAGAGGCCAGACAAACGTGTGGTCCCCGAAGAAGGGCAGCAGCCTTTTCAGTAGTTGCAGGTGCAACAGTCTGCATGATTGACTGAACTGGCCTTGTAACATTAACCAAAACGGCATTGCTGTGCAGGTACTGCGAATGGCTGAAAGCAAGGCGAAACTACAGCCGTAATTTTTCCAGAGTGGATGCAGCTTTACTGTATGGTTAAATGATGATGGCGTCCTCTTGGGTAAAATATTCCGGAGGTAAATTAGCCCCCATTCGATCTCCGGGCGAGGAATACTCAGAGTACGTCATTATCAGGAGAAACAAAACTGGCCTTCTAAGGATTGGAGCATGAAATGTCAGACCCCTTAATCGGGCAGCCAGATCAGAAAATTTAAAAAGGGAAATGGATAGATTAAAATTAGATATAGTGAGAATTAGCGAAGTTCGGTGACAGGAGGAACAGGACTTCCGGTCGGGTGAATACAGGGTTATGAATACAAAATCAAATAGGGATAATGCGGGAGTATGTTTACTAATGAATAAAAAAAATATGGCCGGCCGGAGTGGGCGTGCGGTTCTAGGCGCTACAGTCTGGAACCGAGCGCTCGCTACGGTCGCAGGTTCGAATCCTGCCTCGGGCATGGATGTGTGTGATGTCCTTAGGTTGGTTAGGTTTAAGTACACTCCTGGAAATGGAAAAAAGAACACATTGACACCGGTGTGTCAGACCCACCATACTTGCTCCGGACACTGCGAGAGGGCTGTACAAGCAATGATCACACGCACGGCACAGCGGACACACCAGGAACCGCGGTGTTGGCCGTCGAATGGCGCTAGCTGCGCAGCATTTGTGCACCGCCGCCGTCAGTGTCAGCCAGTTTGCCGTGGCATACGGAGCTCCATCGCAGTCTTTAACACTGGTAGCATGCCGCCACAGCGTGGACGTGAACCGTATGTGCCGTTGACGGACTTTGAGCGGGGGCGTATAGTGGGCATGTGGGAGGACGGGTGGACGTACCGCCGAATTGCTCAACACGTGGGGCGTGAGGTCTCCACAGTACATCGATGTTGTCGCCAGTGGACGGCGGAAGGTGCACGTGCCCGTCGACCTGGGACCGGACCGCAGCGACGCACGGATGCACGCCAAGACCGTAGGATCCTACGCAGTGCCGTAGGGGACCACACCGCTACTTCCCAGACAATTAGGGACACTGTTGCTCCTGGGGTATCGGCGAGGACCATTCGCAACCGTCTCCATGAAGCTGGGCTACGGTCCCGCACACCGTTAGGCCGTCTTCCGCTCAGGCCCCAACATCGTGCAGCCCGCCTCCAGTGGTGTCGCGACAGGCGTGAATGGAGGGACGAATGGAGACGTGTCGTCTTCAGCGATGAGAGTCGCTTCTGCCTTGGTGCCAATGATGGTCGTATGCGTGTTTGGCGCCGTGCAGGTGAGCGCCACAATCAGGACTGCATACGACCGAGGCAAACAGGGCCAACACCCGGCATCATGGTGTGGGGAGCGATCTCCTACACTGGCCGTACACCACTGGTGATCGTCGAGGGGACACTGAATAGTGCACGGTACATCCAAACCGTCATCGAACCCATCGTTCTACCATTCCTAGACCGGCAAGGGAACTTGCTGTTCCAACAGGACAATGCACGTCCGCATGTATCCCGTGCCACCCAACGTGCTCTAGAAGGTGTAAGTCAACTACCCTTGCCAGCAAGATCTCCGGATCTGTCCCCCATTGAGCATGTTTGGGACTGGATGAAGCGGCGTCTCGCGCGGTCTGCACGTCCAGCACGAACGCTGGTCCAACTGAGGCGCCAGGTGGAAATGGCATGGCAAGCCGTTCCACAGGACTACATCCAGCATCTCTACGATAGTCTCCATGGGAGAATAGCAGCCTGCATTGCTGCGAAAGGTGGATATACACTGTAGTAGTACCGACATTGTGCATGCTCTGTTGCCTGTGTCTATGTGCCTGTGGTTCTGTCAGTGTGATCATGTGATGTATCTGACCCCAGGAATGTGTCAATAAAGTTTCCCCTTCCTGGGACAATGAATTCACGGTGTTCTTATTTCAATTTCCAGGAGTGTAGTTCCAAGTTGCTAGGCGACTGATGACCTCAGAAGTTAAGTTGCATAGTGCTCAGAGCCATTTGAACCATTTGAGCCCAAAAAAATAGGGATGCGGATAAGCTACTACGAACACATAATGAACGCATTATTCCAGCTAAGATAGACACTAAGCCCACGCCTACGACATAGTACAAATTTATATGCCAATTAGCTTCGCAGATGATGAAAATATTGAAGAAACGTATGGTCAGATAAAAGAAATTATTCAAATAGTTAAGGGAGACGAAAATTTAAAAGTCGTGGGCGACTGGAATTCGACAGTAGGAAAAGAAGGAGAAGTAAAAGTATTAGGTGAATATGGATTGGAGGTAAGGAATGAAAGAGGGAGCCGCCTGGTAGTATTTTGCACAGAGCATTACTTAATCATAGCTAACAATTGGTTTAAAAATCATGAAAGAAGGTTGTATACATGGAAGAAGCCTGGAGATACTGGAAGGTCTCAGATAGATTATATAATGTTCAGAAAAAGGTGTAGGAAGCAGGTATTAAATTGTAAGACATTTCCAGCGGCAGGTGTGGACTCTGAGCACAATTTATTGGTTATGAACTGTAGGTTAAAGCTGAAGAAACTGCAGGGACTTAGGAATTTAAGGAGATGGAACCTGGATGAACTGAAAGAGCTAGAGGCTGTAGTAGAGTTTTGAGGGAACATTAGGGAACGACTGACAAGAACAGAGGAAAGGAATATGGTAGACGAACAATGGATAGCTTTGAGAGCTGAAATAGTGAGGGCAGCATAGGATCAAGTAGGTAAAAAGACGAGGGCTAATAGATGAAAGGATATAATATAAAAATTCAATAAATGAAGCAGACAAAAAGGAATACAAACGTCTCAAAAATGAGATCGACAGGAAGTGCAAAATGGCTAAGCGGGAATGGCCAGAGGACAAATGTAAGGATGTAGAAGCACGTATCACTAGGGGTAAGATAGATGCCGCCTACAGAAAAATTAAAGAGAATTTTGCAGAAAGACAATCACCTGTATGAATAGCAAGAGCTCATATGGTAAACAAGTCCTCGGCAAGAAAGGGGACGCCGAAAGGTGGAAGGAGTATATAGAGGTTCTACACAAGGATAATGTACAGTCTTAGACAATAAAACTGACCGCCGGCCGGCCGCCACAGAGACTAAGTCCGATCATTCACTGAAGGTGGCCAATAAAACTGACCCCCCCTGACAACTCTAAGTCCGGCCATATGCACAATATGGCAACACTGTAAGATGTGGAAGTGTTAGGAGAAAGTGTTGTCTACTTCCGAGACATTGTCGGACTACGTGAGCCCGTGGTCTAGTGGCAAGCGTCGTGCGTTCTAAGCTTATAGTCTTCATGTTCGTGTCGAACTCTAATTTTTTTTTTTTTTTACCACAGTCGGTCTAAAGTTATGAGTCTGACTGAACATCGAAGATAATTCGCTTAACATTCTACCCACCAGCAATAACAAGTATTCCAGAAACAATTCCGCAGGACAGCTCGTTGCTGCGTCGCAACAGCTTACGCTCGAGCGTTTCCTCGCGCTGAAGCGGCTACCGGCCACCGGCCAGACGCCACCCGCAGCCTGAAATCCGGCGCCGCCCAGGTGAACGCGGCGCGACGCTGTCAGTGTGTGTATCAACTGTCATTTTCGAATTTGAAGTTCTAGTTATCATCTTGCAGTTAAGCATTGGATTTTGCATACTTGAAAATCATGAACTACAGTTAAGCATTGTAAAATTGAGTCGCAAGTGGAAATAGGTGTAACATCTGCAACACAACGTTTACTTTTGGTATAACAGAGGGGTGAATGCAGAGGAGGCAGCTAGGAAGATTTGAATTGTGTATGGAGCGAGTGCTTTTGGGAAAAATACGCCAGAAAAAGATATTCTTGTTTCAACAAAGATAGTTCTGGCATGAATGATTTTCCACATTAAGGAAGTCTCGACTACTGATATATGTGATAGATTACCATTTTACCATCATGCGACATTTATATTCAACAGGCAAAGTTCAGAAGTCTGGTGTAGGAGTACTGCATGCTCTAATTCGAAACAACAAAAATCAACGGAGTGACTATTATTGAACGTCATCAGGTCGCTCATTGAGCATTCGTATGCAGTACTGTTACTGGTGACGTGTTATGATGCCTTTATCGTTAACTTCCTAAGAAGAAATGAAAGGCTGAGCCCCTCCAAAAGACATAAACTCGAGCAAAGAGTAGTGTGAACATAATATTTTATCGGGAGGACGACGGTTCAATCCCGTCTCCAACCATCCTGATTTAGGTTTTCCGTGGTTTCCCTAAATTGTTTCAGGCAAATGCCGGGATGGTTCCTTCGAAAGGTCACGGCCTCTTTCCTTCCCAATCCTTCCGTAACCCGGGCTTGCGCTCCGTATCTAATGGCCTCGTTGTCGACGGGACGTTAAACATTAACCACCACCACCACCATAATATTTTACATCTGATAGCTCAAAAAGTGTGTTTTGGGCTACGAATTCTGCCCCAAGGGCAGTATGCAACACAGCTGGAAATTGTTGCCATCAACTGAGACACCTTTCGGTCTCAGCGTAAGAAAATCGAGCAACACAACTACATCACAAGTGCTACTGCATGATAACGCACTTCTTGATTTGAGAAACAAAACTATCCAGGAGATTGTAATTAAAGTCGTCTCTCAAGCACTTGTAATGATACAGAAGTCCTCTCTCAAGCACTTGTCCCTCTCGTCATATATTCGTAAAGATTTACCTTTAACGCTCTTGATCGATCATTTCTAGACGAAAATACTCTTAAAACTACTCTAGTATAATGATATCGTTGGAACCAGTAGGTGTCTACTGGCGTAGAATTTGTAAACAACTTTAGCATTGTCAGATCGTTTTAGATATCGTGAAAGAAAATTCTTTTGCTGATTAATTTCTCTTTGATGATTACTGTTGCGTTTAGTAAACTAATGGAAAATTCAATTAAAATATTCACTGTACAAATACAAATTAAATTCAGCTTACTACAGAAACATCACGACGGCAGACTATCTTAATAAAGCATTAAGTATCTGTAAGACGATTGAGACTATTTTAATACGAATTACTAGGACATTACCGACTTTTGACTTCGAAAAGATCCGTATTTACTTCATTTCCTGTATCATCCGCAATTATTATGAAAAGTGGCATTTCATAGATATAATTATGTATTCACAACAACAAAAAATATGTCGTCATTATGAATTTGGCAGTACCGTAAGGTTTTCGCTCTGACACTAAGGGTTACTGAGAGTAGCAAGGCGCGTTGTCTTACGATTCCCTTATTGCGTTTGTATCTGCCTGCTTGTAGCTCTGCTACAAAAGAATTAAAAATCTGGCTTTCAGCGAGTCTCGAAAGGCGAACGAAAGCAGCTTGCTCCTGGTAGCCAACCATGTTTCTTGGGAACAGGCTACTTCCTAAAGTGTGAAGACATTCTTTTGTGGTTGAATTGTTGGCAAATGTCAGTCAGACGTGTACCGTTGGTCTAAGCGTTTCGGTGTGTTGAATTTGTACCAATGATTTTTCTACAGGTTTTTTCTGTCCCAAATAGAGAGTTGAAGTCTCCCATTAGTATTTTCACGTCATCTCGGTGAATTTTGCTCATAGTATTTTCGAGTGTGTTCCACAATTTTTCGACATTTTCGGTGCTTTCCTTATTTTCGATGTTGGTGGGGGCATGTGCATTTATGAGTGTATATTTTTTATAGGGGCTCTGAATGAGCATAGTCATTACTCGATTGTTGATGGGTGTGATTTCTTCGACAGAGTTGTTGATAGATCTGTGTTCGAGAAATGCAATGCCGAAGATTGGTGCGAGTTTCGCTACCTTTTGTTGTATTTTGAAGATGCCGTGGTTTCCGTAATGAAAGTTTTAATTGCCAATTAATCGTGGTTCTTGAAGAGCAAGGATGAGAATTTTTTGGCGGACGATTTCTTTTGTGAGATTATTTAGGTTTCTTGTTTGGATCAATATATCGATGTTTAGTTTTCGAATGAATGTTTTCTGCTTGTAGGGAAATCTGCAAGAGATCTTCGATATTCTCTGCCGTGCTAACCTGGACTGCCCAGAGTGCGAAAATCTAACTGCCGCCTATCGGTGGCCAAGTTGTGTACCACCTGGGGTAAAGTTAGCTTTGCTTGCATAGTTCATGTTTTCTTGTGTTTCATTGGTTTGGCCTGGGTGATACCAGGACCGGACAGGACCAGAGGGTGTTGAAGCCTTTGGAAGCAAATATTTTCAGCCAAGCTCATTGAGCTAACAGACGGTGACCAGAGTAGCGGTGATTTTCACTCAGATGTGTCTGGATTTTGGGTTCGACGGATTGAGTAGCCGTTCAGGACTGTGTTAGTATTTGGTTCACCACAAGTATTTGATTTCCTCAGTACCACCCATATGGGGGAGGGTTTCCCCTATCGGCCACACGGGATTTTTATTATTATTATTATTGTCATTATGTCATCAGCAAATCCGATATGGTGTATCTTCCCTCCACTGAAATAAATGTGTATTGTTCGATTCAGTATTTCCATCACATAAATCTGGGTTATAATCACGTTACATTGCTGCTAGTAGACATATTTCTCACTTTTTCTTAGACAGTTGCTAGCTGTTACTCCATCATAGGAATTTATATGCGTAGCATTGTTGCAATACAGACGTTCAAGTTATCCGATTTCTGTAATTTCATTTCGACACAAGATCGTCCTAATCGGATTCAGCAAGTCAGTCTTAATGTGGCTATCCGACTACGACTCTCATCATATGATAGACTGGGTGAAGCACATTCTTAATCGGACTGTTGAATCCAGATCACTTATCTATGACAGGGAATGAATTCTTAAACACTATGGAAAATAATAATCCAATGTGCTTATTACAAATACGTTATTTAAATATAAATATATGAACTAACGACATAAAAATGTATTTACAGGAGCGGAGACCCATCCATCATAGTAGAGCAGTGCGAGATTGGTTTCAGGGCCAAGAGAGGATAAAGCTGTTGCCGTTTGTTCCACGATCACCGAACATCAACCAGATAGAGAATATGTGGGCAGAGGTAACAAGGTCATTGCCATGTGTCCCTACAAATGCAAACGACCTTTGGACGAATATAGAAAACGTATGGTGGGAAGTAAACCATCACGCTACACTGTCGACGACTTAATGAAATCAATTCCCCTACGCCCTCGAGAAATCTTACGTAATAATCGTGGGTGGGTTGGTTACTGAAAGTATACCCGTCCACAAAGCCCCTGTGGACAATTATCTGATAATCGGTCAAGCTTTGCTTTGTCGCAGCTCTTTAGCATACATCAAGTCCATTTACTTTCAGTCCCCTCCTTACAATTCTTGCAGTGCAAGGTAATTGAAAAATCTCATCCACTCGACGCCAAATGAAGAACTGACTGGGGCATGTGTTGTTCAACACACAGTAGTTGTCACCCTCACTGGAATCAATGACTGTTTGTGTGTGCGTGTGTGTGTTTTCGTGTTAACGCACGATGTGAATCAATACTATTAACATTAGAGACACAACCAACAATAAATATTGCATCAAATATGACTGTAAAGTATTTTAATGTGATGGGATGCTACAAACTGAATTTTTACCCATCCCACGTCCTGCGTATTACGTTAAGTAAGATGCATTAACTCCATTGTCTCGTTAGCAGAGACAGTGCGCTCTTGTTGTCGAGGCTCGCGACAAGTGCAGCGATTAGCAGTGCCCAATGCCGCCGCGATTTGTTTATGTTGACTGAGCGTGGACACTGCAGTAGACGCTTCGCCCTAAACAGAAAGAAATCACCTTGACTCTCACTGCAGTGAGCGGATATCACTGCCTGCGTGTTCATATAGTAACCAACGTGAGACTCTACTCACAAGTGCCATGGAGCAATTGCAACGGGTATCATGTCACTAGTCATCAGAATATTAACCAGTGATGAAACGTCCACTCTATTTGAATCCCAAGACAATAGGAACCTTCTCACAAAGGAATGTGAGGTGATATCAAAATTTATCCAACATACAAAAATTAACTGCAGGGCTTTCATGTTTGCAGTAATAGCACACAAGGAAATATTATGTCTTGGAAGCGTATAATTCATTTCCTCTTCTCATATTAACGCCCTTGTTTTAATATGAAGTGAGAAAATAAACACGAAAAACTAAAGTTCCTGAGAAGCATATAAGTCATTTCCTCTTCTCATATCACAACTTTTGTTTTGGTATGAAGTAAAAAAATAAACAGTTTAGAGTTCTGAAGCATAATATGACACCAGATTCTTATCGTAGGCGCTATCGGAAGCGCCAAAAGCAAGGAGCTGTCCATTCTTTTGTCCAACAGTCTGTTTCCTTTCATGTATTTATTACTCCCGCTAGGAGATTCTTATTTAAGGACTTGTGGGCATCAAGTTCTTCAGCAGAACAAGCCTTATGTTATTGTGCTAATTGCGCTGTGGAAAAAATGCAACAAAGACGAGCTCCGCTAGAGCAGTGAGGATATTTGCACATGTGTGTTTTCAGCAATGACTGCCAGCTGCCACAACACTTCACAGAATCCTTGCGGCAGGCAACACAACTGTGCGTGCACTTCAGACTTCATTTAGTGAGACGTCAGGAGATGGATGAAAACGTCAAATTAACGTCGCTTTCCGAGTCGTATTCAATCCAGAATGAGGTGTTATTAAGGTAGTTGAGCGTTCTAGCAATTCCACTTTTATGATTCCCATATGAGTATTTCGATAGCCAAAAGAACCCGTTAGTGTGAAACTATCGGGAACTGCGTTATATCAGACTGCAAGAACTTGAGACAATATGTGTACTCTTCTCTCCGCTGGGTGACCTATTACTGTTATTTAGCATTCTCTCCGTCCTAGTCGTAATGCAAATGGAACTTCAGAGGCGATTTCCGCTCTTCTTGATAAACATCAGTAACCTGTAATCACTGAGAGTCACAACTGCGTGATGAAAATGGTTCAGGTTGTCAGTAGTTGTGGTGGTGTTATGCTGTCAAACTGCTTACAGTAACGTTAATGGTGGCGCACATAATTTAGCGCTGACTACCTACTTAAGTGAAGATAGTGTTGTGGCGTCATCGATTGTCTTTATTTGGCCTCTGCTTGAGTAATCCGATTCAACGAACATAGTACTCCAATCGCATGCTTCTAATACAGTATGACTGCAGAGATTATCGTGCGGGTATTACATTAATTCTGCAATGAAATGCTTAACAAATATTACCCTCAGCTATGCAACTCGAATGACTCATTGCACAGGTACTCCATGTTGCGCTGGTTAAGTGATCAGTTCGCTGCAATCCTGCTTGTACAGTGCGTAAATACTCGTATACTTCAGAAATGGTTCTAATGGCACTGAGCGCTATGGGACTTAACTTCTCAGGTTATCAGTCCGCTAGAACTTAGAACTTCTTAAACCTAACTAACCTAAGGACACCAGACACATCCATGCCCGAGACAGGATTCGAACCTGCGACTGTAGCGGCCCCGCGGTTCCAGACTGTAGCGCCTGGAACCGCTCGGTCACCCCGGCCTGCATACTTGTATACTGATCATTCGTTATTTGACTAAATATGAACTACAATCTAATTCGCATGTATATGTCATGGGTTAACGCCGGCACAAAGGTATGACTAAGGGTTGGATGCCGTTGAAGTCCTGTTACATTAATGGCAAGACAATTGCCTCAAAAAACAATTGCATCTTAAATATCGAAGGACCGACGACCACACTGTCACAGCGCGTTGAAATACAGCAACGACGGCAGATGAAAATTTGTGATCGACTGGGCTTCGAACTCAGACCTCCTGCTTTCTAGACAGACGTTCTGATCACTGGACTATTTTTTTTTTTTTTTAATGTTTGAGAAGACTTTCAGCACCAGGTAGGCGGAGGCAAAGAGGGCAGGGGTCGAAGATCCGGTCCTGTCATGGTCCTTCAACAAGGTTCGTATGACATTCCGCTCCCAGTTGTTAGTGGCCATGCGCTTGGGATTTGCCCTTAACCTCAGTCGGAGTTGGAGACTCTCTTGAGTTACATCTAACTAGTGCGCATCTATTGCACTATTGTAAGAACCGAGATGCAGTATTTTGGTATTAAAATTTTGTAAATTTGTGGTAAGAACCTATGAGACCAAGCTGCTTAAGTCATCGGTCCCTAAGCTTACACATTACTTAATCTAACTTAAACTAACTTACGCTATGGACAACACACACACCCATGCCGGAGGGAGGATTCGAACTTCCGACGGTGGACACTATGATGAGACAGCAGTCAACGTCTCTGCAGCACCTATCTACACACGCTCCTCGTCAGACGCGAATTTCCATTTTTGTCACATACCACATTCGCGGTACCCCCCGGTCATTGTTCCACTAGCTTGCGTCCACACTGTATTCCCGCGGAGGTCGGACGATGTCGTACGTCTAGCACTGAAAACTTTCGATGACCCGTGGAGACCCAAATAATTATACAGGATGTTGCAGGAGGAATAGCAAATATTCTAGGAGACGGTAGTGTAGACAAATTGTTGAAATAATGAGATATAACATGCGTCCAATTTTTATTGAACATACAGATAGCTGGGTTCAATGCATTTTCGTTTCGTATGTTGGTCCTTACAGGACCCAGTTGTCTACACTTCCTTGAAAATGAGCTTCCAGCGTCACTGGAAAAGGTTCATTTGGCTACAAGAATGCGTATGTTCCTCCAGCATGACGGGGCTCCTGCACATTCCAGTCGTCAGGTGACACATTATCCAAACCTAACATTTCCTGCAAGATGGATCAGTAGATATGGGCACTTTTCTTGGCCTTCATGGTCCCCAGACCTTCTCTCTTTCGATTTTTGCCTGCGGGGATGGTTAAAGGTGAAGTATACAAAGACAAAGTAAACCCAAGAACCAATCTGATCGTTCGGATTATGAATAGTGCAGCCCTGATAAAAGAACGCAAAGACGACCTACACGTGGTGTTATCAAGAGAAGTCAAATGTGCATTGAAGTTGGTGAGGGAATTTTTTAAAATCAACTTTGAATGTCCTCGTTGCCTTTGCTTTGAGTTTGTTAGGGTTACGTACTAACAGCTGTATCTCTGTACACAATAAAAAGTGGACGCATTTATATGGAATTTTTTTATGCAATTCGTCTGTACTTCCACCTGCTAAAATATCTAATATTCCTCCTGAAACACTCTGTATATGGATATATGTGTGGTGTCTGTTCTTTCGGCCATGTCCGAAAGAAAATGCTTCATGGCATTCTGCAACGACCTTCGGCCGCAGGGGCTGATAGAGATTTCAGAGCTGCTTGGCTGTCTGAATAAAAGTAGATGCTACGATTTTTGTAGGGTCTACTCTAATTCTCCTCCGTACACATGCCGATAAAAGATGTCATGTAATACTGTGGCCATCTTCCCTAAAGAGATTCTAGGTAGTACACTAGAACCGGTACTTTCACTTGTTTTCGACCTGTCAGTAAACCACTATATTATGTCTCCTGAACGGTGTAGTGTTTCGTTCTTTCACTGCTCCCTGCTTCCAACTGTTACATGGCAAGGTTTATTGAAACAGCTAGAGGTTATTGTATAGTTAGTCGGCATTTCCCCAGCCATCGCCATACTGATTTGGGATTCCGTATATTCTAACTATATCCAGTTATTTACAATTTTTAGCCTTTATGTCCCTGCTGCGGCCTCCATTTTAACCCACAGGTGTAAGGCGGGCATGTCTAGCCCAATATCCATCCCAAGAGTGGATGTCCTGATAATTCCGTCTGTTTGTGAAAGCAGGCCAGTCTCTGCACTTTGCCAGACTTCCTAGCAGCCACCTTCTGTTCGACTTTGTTCATATTATATGACAATAAATTATCATTGGTATTTTTGCAGAGTACGTACTGGGTTTAGACCCCAGTTTACCCTACAGCAGCTTCTAGTGCTTATAAGATTATCTTTCGCAGTGGAATATATTCTTTATGTGAGGTGTTCATAATAGTTTTCCATCCAGTGCTGCCTCTAGATACACTACAGCCATCTCTAAAGTTTCATCGAGAAACATAATTTTTCAGTATATGTGCTGGACATGCTTCCCCATAAATAATACTACACCAATTTTCGTGCGGCTTGTCTTTAAATACTTTTCACAATGTTCAGTGCACATAGGTTTAACAATACTATAAAATTTTCTAAGTCTTACTGTGAATAAATCGTCTACTTATTCTTTTCAAGAGTAGTCTCTCGCATTCAGCTCATCTATGAGTTCATTCAACACTAGGTTCTTCATCTCTAACCATTTACTCGAAGGTCGTATTACTAGAACCCCCTCGACATCCAGGAAGATACAGGAGCATCCAGAAAGGGTAGTGCTTTTTCCACCTTCCCAAGTTGGTGAAGTGTTACCTCACATGATTTGCTTCGTAAGTATTATGAAAATGTGGCAGTTCATAGATAAAATTACGTATTCACAACAACAAAAAAGTAAGTCGGCAGAAAATAAAAGTGGCATTATGGATTTGGCAGTACCGTAAGGTTTTTCGCGTTGACCCTAAGGGTTACTAAAAGTAGCAAGACGAATTTTGCTAGAGCGTTGTCTTACCATTCCCTCATTGAATTTGTATCTGCCTGCTTGTAGTTCTGCTACAAAAGAATTAAAAATCTTGCATTCAGCGAGTCTCGAAAGGCGAACAAAGGCAGCGTGCACCTGACAGGCAAGCACGTTACCTACGAACTAGCGAACAGTTGGGGGGGGGGGGGTCTCTGACGTACTTACTGGCTCAGTAGACGCTATGGCAAATAAATCGCAACATAAGAGACGAGAGTAGTTGTATTTCCCGTGAGGAACCACTTTCGTTGACTCAAAAGCATTAACTGATATCCTTATGTCACGTCTCAAGAGAAAATCACTTACGGTATTCAATTGAAATGACACGATAATATCATGTGAATTTAGCGGGATAGTTCTGTGCCATCAAGGTAGTAACTCGTCGGTCACAGAGTTGCCAAACATATTCTGCGCTGTTGCCAAGTTTCAATTATAGTGCCAGGAAGGATACCAGCTGATATGTTCTGTGAGTGACTTCGGAAGTGACTATAGCTTCATCTCAAAGTTGCGGGTGGCAAGGGCCGCAAGATCCTCATTATATGCCCATGAGTCTTATTCGCATTTCTGTAACCAGGTTTAGAGGCTAGAGTGCAATTACTTGTAATACATCGATGCACTGAATGCAAACTAAATGTCATATATTAATAACTGCGACAATTATTTGTGTTTTACTGTCTTAATCGGATCGAAACCTCGAAAGCGTATTCACCAGACGCGATTCACACTAGGACAGAGAGAATGCTAAATAACAGTAATAGGTCACCCAGCGAAGAGAAGAGTCCACGTATTGTCTCAAGTTCTTGCAGTTTGATATAATGCAGTTCCCGATAGTTTCACACTAACGGGTTCTTTTGGCTATCGAAATACTCATATGGGAATCATAAAAGTGGAATTGCTAGAACGCTCAACTACCTTAATAACACCTCATTCTGGATTGAATACGACTCGGAAAGCGACGTTAATTTGACGTTTTCATCCATCTCCTGACGTCTCACTAAATGAAGTCTGAAGTGCACGCACAGTTGTGTTGCCTGCCGCAAGGATTCTGTGAAGTGTTGTGGCAGCTGGCAGTCATTGCTGAATACACACATGAGCAAATATCCTCACTGCTCTAGCGGAACTCGTCTTTGTTGCATTTTTTCCATACCGTAATTAGCACAATAACATAAGGCTTGTTCAAATGGTTCAAATGGCTCTGAGCACTACGGGACTCAACTGCTGAGGTCATTAGTCCCCTAGAACTTAGAACTAGTTAAACCTAACTAACCTAAGGACATCACAAACATCCATGCCCGAGGCAGGATTCGAACCTGCGACCGTAGCGGTCTTGCGGTTCCAGACTGCAGCGCCTTTAACCGCACGGCCACTTCGGCCGGCAGGCTTGTTCTGCTGAAGAACTTGATGCCCACAAGTCCTTAAATAAGAATCTCTAAGCGGGAGTAATATATACATGAAAGGAAACAGACTGTTGGACAAAAGAATGGACAGCTCCCTGCTTTTGGCGTTTCCGATAGCGCCTACGATAAGAATCTGGTGTCATGTTATGCTTCAGAACTCTAAACTGTTTATTTTTTTACTTCATACTAAAACAAAAGTTGTGATATGAGAAGAGGAAATGACTTCTGAACTTTGCCTGTTGAATGCAAATGTCGCATGATGGTAAAATGGTAATCTATCACATATATCAGTAGTCGAGACTTCCTTAATGTGGAAAATCATTCATGCCAGAACAATCTTTGTTGAAACAAGAATATCTTTTTCTGGCGTATTTTTCCCAAAAGCACTCGCTCCATACACAATTCAAATCTTCCTAGCTGCCTCCTCTGCATTCACCCCTCTGTTATACCAAACGTAAACGTTGTGTTGCAGATGTTACACCTATTTCCACTTGCGACTCAATTTTACAATGCTTAACTGTAGTTAATGATTTTCAAGTATGCAAAATCCAATGCTTAACTGCAAGATGATAACTAGAACTTCAAATTCACTTGTTATTGCTGGTGGGTAGAATGTTAAGCGAATTATCTTCGATGTTCAGTCAGACTCATAACTTTCGACCGACTGTGGTAAAAAAAAAAAAGAAAAAATTACAGTTGGACGTGAACATGCGACTATAAGCTTAGAACGCACGACGCTTGCCACTAGACCACGGGCTCACGTAGTCCGAGAACGTCTCGGAAGTAGACAACACTTCCTCCTAACACTTCCACATCTTACAGTGTTGGCAGATTGTGCATATGGCCGGACTTAGAGTTGTCAGTGGCGGTCAGTTTTATTGGCCACCTTCAGTGAATGATCGGACTTAGTCTCTGTGGCGGCCGGCCGGCGGTCAGTTTTACTGTCTAAGACTGTACGTAAGGGCAATATTATGGAAATGGAAGAGGACATCGATGAAGGTGAGATGGGAGATGGTATACTGTGTAAAGAATTTGACAGAGCACTGAAAGCCCTAAGTAGAAACAAGGCCCCATGAATAGACAACATTTCGTTAGAACTACTTATAGCCTTGGGACAGCCAACCATGACGAAGTTCTTCCATCTAGTGGGCAAGATGTATGAGACAGGCGAAATACCCTCGGATTTCAAGAAGAATATAATAATTCCAGTTCCAAAGAAAGCAGGTGCCGACAGGTGTGAAAATTACAGAACTAACAGTTTAATAAGTGGCGGCTACAAAATACGAATTCTTTACAGACGAATTGAAAATCTGGTAGACGCCGACCTCGGAGAAGATCAGTTTGGATTCCGTAGAAATGTAGGAACACGAGGGGCAATACTGACTCTACGACTTATATTAGAAGCTAGGTTAAGGAGAGGTAAACCTACGTTTATAGCATTTTTAGACTTACAGAAAGTTTTTGACAATATTGACTGGAACACTCTCTTTCAAATTCTGAAGCTGGCATGGCTAAAATACAGGGAGCGAAAGGGTATTTATAATTTGTACAGAAACCAGGAGGCAGTTATAAAAGTCGAGGGGCACGAAAGGGAATCAATGGTTGAGAATGGAGTGAGACGGGGTTGCAGCCTATCCCCGATGTTATTCAATCTGTGCATTGAACAAGCAGTAAAGGAAACCGAAGAAAAATTTGGAGTAGGAATTAAAATCCACGGAGAAGAAATAAAAACCTTGTGGTTTGCCGATGACGCTGTAATTCTGTCAGAGACAGCAAAAGACTCGGAAGAACCGTTTAACTGAATGGATAGTGTATTGAAAGGAAGATATAAGATGAACTTCAACAAAAGCAAAACGAGGATAATGTAAAATAATCGAATTAAATCAGGTGATGCTGAGGGAATTAGATTAGGAAATGATACACTTAAAGCAGTAAATGAGTTTTGCTATTTGGGCAGCAGAATAACTGACGACCGTCAAGTACAGAGGATATAAAATTTAGTCTGGCGATGGCGAGAAAATCGAGTATAGATTTAAGTGTCAGGAAGTATTTTCTGAAAGTATTTGTATGGAGTGTAGCTATGTATGGATATGAATCATGGACGATAATTAGTTTAGACAAGAAGAGAACAGACGCTTTTCAAATGGTGGGCAGATCACGTAACTAATGAGGAGGTACTGAATAGAATTGGGGAGAAGAGGAATTTGTGGTTCAAATGTTTCAAATGGCTGTGAGAACTATGGGACTTAACACCTGTGGTCATCAGTCCCCTAGAACTTAGAACTACTTGAACCTAACTAACGTAAGGACATCACACACATCCATGCCCGAGGCAGTATTCGAACCTACGATCGTTGCAGTCGTGTGGTTCCGGACTGAAGCACCTAGAACCACTCGGTCAAAACGGCCGGCGGAATCTGTTGCACAACTCGACTAGAAGAAGGGATCGGTTTGTAGGACACGTTCTGAGGCATCAAGGGATCATCCATTTGGTACTGGAGGGAAGCGTGGGGGGTAAAAGTCGTAGAGGGAGACCAAGAGATGAATATACTAAGCTGATTCAGAAGGATGTCAGTTGGAATAGTTACTCAGCGATGAAGAGACTTGCACAGGATAGAGTATCATGGTGAGCTGCATCAAACCAGTCCTTGGACTGAAGACCACAACAACAACAAGTAAATCGTGTGAAATTTTGCATTTAATTTAGCCCAAGAATGGTGAATGAGGGTAAGTAAAGCACGGAACATGTGGGTTGTTCTTGAGGAATTACAGTTAAGGCGCATCCGAGTGACAATTTGTAATAGTCCAAGAGCGTGTCATTAAAATGGTGAGTACTGTTGGTTAAAATGACTGCCAGCTACCGAACTGGCGATGGACCCATGAAATTTGAAGTCATTACAGGCTCTTCTTGAAATTCAGACTAGAAATTAATGTGTGTACGTGTGAAGTAATCAAAAGGATGTATTACTGAAGAGTGTGTCTGTGTTACAATTAACGTTCATGTCTGCTTCCCTTTTTTCGGTTCAACTTACTTTGTGTTTAGGCGAAGGGAATTTTGATTCCCCAAAACACTAAATTTCATTCTCAACAGCGTGACAAGGTCATTCTCGTCGGTTAACGGGGGATGAGGTATTCGTGCTTGAACTGCACATCGAAATCCAGTTTTTACACCGGTTCGATTGTCTCCCAGCATACCAGCAGAGATTCCACCAATATCTACGTTCATCGTATTTAAGGGACCAGAACATTAGGAAGCACGCGCCTATAGTTCGAGGATATTTTTGGTGGTTACATTTCCTTACTTTCGTGGCTATGAAAGTTTTAATAAATAATTTTGCCATAACGCGGTACCCACCATATTTACTTTTCCTGTATTTATTGTAAACACAATAACGAGCATAAAGCAGATAGTGCAAAAATTTAATGAGATAAAAAAGATGTGGATAGTTTCAGGATATGTCGTGTAAGAGGATAGCTTCCTCGATTACTGGAGCCCACCCTTCCGTCATCCATTGTGTTAATATGAATCCGATTTGTTAAATAATTAACTCTTTTGTGCAGTCCCCCATATTTTATGTATCCTGACCCGTAAAACAGTAAAGTTGCACGAACAAAGCATATTCGAAATAACAAACAGGCAGATTGAAAAGTGAGTAGGAGGCTTTCACAGAGATAGCTATGGTTCTGCTCTAACGTTAAATAACTTTGCTACATTTCACAAGCGATAATGTATGGGTTAAAATGAACCATACACAAAGTATACATAATTCGTTTTAAGCTTTGCAAACTAAATAAAATTTCGAATAGTGATTTACTTAAAGGTGATACAGCTAGTAACTTTCACGAATAACGAAAATAAATTCAGTCGTCCATCGAGCGAAGATATCGAACTGTAAAATGCAGAAAAATCAATTTTCTTCACTAAATAGTTACCTTGAAATTTGGCTGTAAGTTTTTCATGGGCGCCGCCACGTTTTCTCCAGCACTTCGGCTGGTGTCCATGTGACCAGGCTCTATGATACTCCTGTAACCTGAGCTGAGCTCTCCGCCATGTTTTTCCCCAGATGTAGGATATTCCTACTTGTTTACGTATGAATTACGATGCGATTGGAGATTTCTATTTAAATGTATTGAAGAATTCGTCGTATGTATGGGTGACTGCTCAGCTGTGAACTGCACTAACCACTGCAAAAATGGTTTTTCACATGTTTAGATTTCCATGTGACCATGGATGAAGAAAAAGATAGGGCTTAAATTGGCGCAAAAACAATTGGGAACTAGGATCTGGCGCCCAACTGTATACTGTAAGTAAATGTTAATAAAAGTACCTACAAACATGAAACCAACTGTATACAGGGTGTTACAAAAAGTTACGGCCAAACTTTCAGGAAACATTTCTCACACACAAAGAAAAGATGTTATGTGGACATGTGTCCGGAAACGCTTAATTTCCATGTTAGAGCTCATTTTAGTTTCGTCAGTATCTACTCCAACGTGATCAAATTGTAAATTTTCACAATCAACATGTGTGGGCTGACGAGAATCCGCACAAAATTGTGCAGTCACGTCATCAACACAGATTTTCTGTGAACGTTTCGGCAGGCATTGTTTGTGATGTCTTGATTGGGCCCCATGTTCTTCCACCTACGCTCAATGGAGCACGTTATCATGATTTCAGACGGGATACTCTATCTGTGCTGCTAGAACGTGTACCTTTACAAGTACGACACAACATGTGGTTAATGCACGATGGAGCTCCTGCACATTTCAGTCGAAGTGTTCGTACGCTTCTCAACAACAGATTCGGTGACCGATGGATTGGTAGAGGCGGACCAATTCCATGGCCTCCACGCTCTCCTGACCTCAACCCTCTTGACTTTCATTTATGGGGCATTTGAAAGCTCTTGTCTACGCAACCCCGGTACCAAATGTAGAGACTCTTCGTGCTCGTATTGTGGACGGCTGTGATACAATACGCCATTCTCCAGGGCTGCATCAGCGAGAAGTAATAAAATGAGCTCTAACACGGAAAGTAAGCGTTTTCGGACACATGTCCACATAACATATTTTCTTTCTTTGTGTGTGAGGAATGTTTCCTGAAAGTTTGGCCGTACCTTTTTATAACACCCTGTAGAATTGCGTTTCTCCTCCCAGTGAAAGACTATACTGAAACATTTCGTCTCAATTTTTCGATTCCTGAGATTTTCGCAGCTGGCAAAGTGGAGAGGAATTTTTATTGTGATGTTTATTGTGACGTTATTATCGTGAGGATACATACTAAAAAAAACGGAGCGAGGTGGAGCAGTAGCTAGCACACTGCACTCGCATTCGGGAGGACGACAGTTCAAACCAGCGTTCAGCCATCCTGATTTAGGTTTTCTGTGGTTTCCCTAAATCGCTTCAGGATGGTTCCTCTGAAAGAACACAGCCGATTTCATTCTCCATCCTTCCCGAATCCTTTGGGACCGATGACCGATGACACAGCCAATCAACCAACCGACCGACCTCCGTGTCATCCTCAACCGATAGACTTCATTGAATGTGGATATGGAGAGTATGTGGTCAGCACACTGCAACTCCAGCCATTATTGGCTTCCCAAGGGCGAATGCACCCCACTTGTCAACAGCACTCCACAGACCCAGACGGTCACCCACACAATTCTGGCCAAGCCTGAAAGCACTTAACATCGGTGATCTGAGCGGAACTGGTGTTAGCACTGCAGCAATGCCATTAGCATAATTATACATTCATAAACTAAATAATATTTACCCCCATTTCTTATATAGGCGCAGCAGGACAAGTAATAATTAAAATATTTTTGTAGTGGATTGATGAAGTAACATACCCTTCAAAGAATAAAGTTCAGACCACAACTCAACAAGCAACAAATTTTCTACGTTATTTATAAAAATTCGTTACACAGGCAAAAACTAACAAAGAGGCACAAGTTGTTAGTTCATAACACTCATATTTGAAGACAATGGGCCGGCCGGAGTAGCCGTGAGGTTCTAGGCGCTACAATCTGGAGCCGAGCGACCGTTACGGTCGCAGGTTCGAATCCTGCCTCGGGCATGGATGTGTGTGATGTCCTTAGGTTAGTTAGGTTTAATTAGTTCTAAGTTCTAGGCGACTGATGACCTCAGAAGTTAAGTCGCATAGTGCTCAGAGCCATTTGAACCATTTTTTGAAGACAATGGTACTGAGTTCTTAACTCATTGCATGCAGT
Organism: Schistocerca serialis cubense; assembly: GCF_023864345.2. Taxonomy (NCBI): domain Eukaryota; kingdom Metazoa; phylum Arthropoda; class Insecta; order Orthoptera; family Acrididae; genus Schistocerca; species Schistocerca serialis. The sequence continues at coordinate 607,795,710 of NC_064640.1, read as the reverse complement.
ATTTACCAACTATCGTGCAAGTTCCAAGCCTACATTTCTATAGCCGTGTAATATTATATTTAATTTTTGTTTTATTTGAAAAGGGTATTCTAAATATCTCTATACACAATAATTACTATTCGGTACACATAACACAAGCAATATCGAATATTTCGTAACTGATATTGTAACCAGCTGTGTGAATAGGTCAGCCACCAGAAGGTAAATATTGTCGAATCCTCGAGAGTTGGGGAAAACTTGGCTGACGATTCAGCCCACTATACAAGAGCTCTAGCTGTATAGCTGACGTCATGCGCAGCGCGATCTGCGATTGGCAGCTCGGAAGCGTGGCCCGGGGCGCGGCAGCGGCAGCGGTTAGAGAGCGACAAACCGTGACATTGTCCCCTCTGCGCCCCGCCACCACGGGCGTTTCCATGGCAACTTACCGCTGCCGCGGGCTTTTGCCATACGGCAGCCCATAGTGGGAAGGGCCTTAATGGTTTTGCGTGGCGCTGCGGGTGTGGACGTGGCTTAAGGGAGCCAGCGGACTGCCCCGCCGCAACCCAATAACAACACGAGCTCTGAACCAAAGGTGCCTTGCTTTCTAGGACGCTCATTTGTCGGCAAGGTGGTCGCGCCAGTCCGTCGCGAATATCAAAAGCCATACAGAGAGCAGCCCTCGAATACAGAAGAAAAAATTTGGCGCGGTTCTGCAATTCATTAGAGTTCAGCCACTGTGCACAAAATAGCAGAATGTACAATCGAAAAAAGAAAAACTGTTAAAAAGTGGCTAAGTCCCGCATCGAGCATTCTCAGCCGTAGAGCCAGGTCACAATTTGTGGCAACACTTTCACCCCATGTTTGTTTACAGCGCCAAAAGCATATCATCACATGAGCGAGACGTACTGTACACAGCGTTGGGAATTAATATGAATGAAACATTATCCACTGAGGTTCAAAGTGGTTCAAATGGCTCTGAGCACTATGGGACTTAACTTCTGTGGTCATCAGTCCCACAGAACTTAGAACTACTTAAACCTAACTAACCTAAGGACATCACACACATCCATACCCGAGGCAGGATTCGAACCTGCGACCGTAGCGGTCACGCGGTTCCAGACTGTAGCGCCTAGAACCGCACGGCTACACCGGCCGATCTCCACTGAGGTGACAAACGTCATGGGATAGCGATATGCACTTATACAGATAGCGGTAGTATCGCTTACACAAGATGTAAAAGGCAGTGCATTGGCGGAACTGTCATTTGTATTCAGGTAATCCATGTGAAAGGTTTCCGACGTGATTATAGTCACATGACGAGAGTTAACAGACTTTGAACGCCGAGTGGTAGTTGGAGCTAGACGCATGGGGCATTTCACTTCGGAAATCGTTAGGAAATTCAGTATTCCGAGGTCCAAAGTGCAAAGAGTATGCTCAGAATACCATATTTCAGGCATTACCTCTCACCACGGACAACACACTGCCCCGCGGCCTTCACTTAACGACCGAGAGCAGCGGGGACTGGGTAGAATTGTCTGCGCTAACAGACAAGAAACACTGCGAGAAATAACCGCATAAATCAATGTGGAAAGTATGACGAACCTATCCGTTACGACAGTGCGGCTAAATTTGGCGTTAATGGGCTATGGCAGCGGACGACAGTGCCTTTGCTAACAGCGCGACATGTCCTGCAGCGCCTCTCCTGGCTCGTGACCATATTGGCTGTACCATAGGCGACTGGAAAGCCGCGACCTGGTCGGATGAGTCCCGATTTCAGTTGTTAAGAGCTGATGGTAGGGTTCGAGCGTGGCGCAGACCTCACGAAGCCATGGACCTGAGATGTCGCCGGCCAGATTGGCCGAGCGGCTCTAGGCGCTACAGTCTGGAACCGCGCGACCGCTACGGTCGCAGGTTCGAATCCTGCCTCGGGCATGGATGTGGTATGACCTTAGGTTAGTTAGGTTTAAGTAGTTCTAAGTTCTAGGGGACTGATGACCTCAGAAGTTAAGTCCCATAATGCTCAGAGCCATTTGAACCATTTTGAACCTGAGTTGTCAACGAGGCACTATGCAAGCTGGTTCAAATGGCTCTGAGCACTATGGGACTCAAAATCAGAGGTCATCTGTCGCCTATAACTAAGAACTACTTAAAACTAACTAATCTAAGGACATCACAGACATCCATGTCCGAGGCAGGATTCGAATCTGTGATCGTAGCAGTCGCGCGGTTCGGGACTGAAGTGCTTAGAACCGCTCGGCCACCGCGGCCGGCTGCAAGCTGTTGGTGGCTCCTTAATGGTTTTAAGGTGTTTACATGAAATGGACTGGGCAGCCTTTGATTTCTCTTATTTTATCACATAGGTTAATTCTCCGTAAATGGGTGGGGGTCAACAAAATGTTTGACACTCGAAGGAGAGGGTTAGTGATTGTAATCTCCTTGAGACGACAAACACCTTTGTTTTAATGATTGCGACCGCAATTCGCTTATCATATCCTTCACACTTTCTCCCCTATTTCGTGATTATACCAAACATGGTGGTTTCTTGAACTTCTCCGATTTTCTCGGTCAGTGTTATATGGAACGGATATTATATCACGAAGTACTCCACATGAGGAAGCCAAGCGTAGTGTAGGCACTCTCTTTAGCAGATTTTCTGCATCTTCAGGGTGCTCATCCAATAAAGCGCTGTCAACCTATCCATCTTCGGTTATGTTACCCTTGAACAAATTTCGCCCGGTCAGCAACTGGTAAACGTTTGGGTCTGTTTGCAAAGTGTAAACATTCCCTTATCACGGATATAGCTGTGTCCTGCGTGAGACAGATCACACAACGGCGAGATGTAGCATTACTCTCAGACCTAACCACACATTCAAACTTATCCTCATTCCGGACAGTCACAGAACGAAATTCCCAGCGACACTGGCAAAAAAGCATCGTTCAGTCAATCCCAAGAGAAATTCCGAAATTTTCGAAGTCACCATTAAATGAAACCGAATAATTCCTTGGAATCAAAATGAGAGTTAGAATTTGTAAATTATTTTTCATTTTAAATCTAGTATGGACCTTTCTTTGATTCTGCAACTGTTGTGAGCAGCGTGGGTGCTATTCTGTCATTCTGCGCAACGGATGAATCTGAGATGTACCCTTTGCCCTGTGGCTCCTGCAAGATGCAGTTTCCACCCCCGCACTACTACAGAAGTCAGACAGACGCTCCTAACATTCTATAGAGAAATGCCTGAAAATCTTTTAGCAATAAATATCTTCTGGAGTCGTCCGCTGTAAGGAAATGACACAAAAATTCACAACATTTCTTACGTAACTGGTGGGATACTTGGGTACTATAGTAGTGCTAGTTAGTGTAAGAAAAACATGAAACTAACGAGACTTATTATTTATTTTGCAAAAATTCTGAGAAATCACAATGGCACTTTTAGTTTTGAACTGAACAAGTTATTTCCAGGCTCTTTTCGGAATGTGAAGTCACCTCTCAAGGGTAGGATTCGCTAATGAAATTTCTATACAAAGAGCTGTAGCGCACAATACCGTAACCTACGATGACTGCTGTCTGCGCCGCTCGCTGCTGACAAACAAGATAACTCTCGTTCTCTCTGGATTGACCTTCGCCAATCAAACTCTCCCTACACCTTGATGAAGTCAAGGACTCCTATTCGCCCCTAATCTAACTATTGCCGTGGTACACCAGTCAGATAACCAGTCCACCCCGATGCCACTCAAAAATTCGCTCGTAGGCGTTTAACTATAACTCTGTCCATTCACAGCGCACAATAAGTGTGGCGGCCAACACAGTGAACAATGCTTAATCTCCAGGACTCAATATAGAGTCGCACTCCGATTCGCTCTCGACAGAGGTACTCTCCCAGTGAAGCACTGAGGAGAGACTTGTTCCTCGCTCTTTGAGTACACGTACGAAGGTGCACGCTCTCGTTACGTGTTCTCGCTCCAAGAGCGACAACGGAACGCCCCCTCTCCACGCCAGGCGTGAAGGGGTATATCTTTCGGTCTCCTCCATTACTCCTTCAGCTCAAGACCCTGCGACCGTCGGGTCTTGAATGTGTGCGTGTACGCCAGCCTCGAGTATTTCAACCACGGAGCGCATTTGCGATTCACTAGTTATTTTGCATATCGTTTACATGAATTCATACAACATTGACTTTATCTTATCGAGTCTGGGTTCGAATGAAGCGTCTTGATGTGCGGAATATGATTGTGAGGTCGAAATATGTAAGCAATGAAGGTTAGAAGACCACGACATCTTACACTGTCTCCAGTACTGTTTCATGTAAGATGGAGGACCTGTTTCGCATCTTATTAATTTCCCTGACAGGAGTGGAAACGTTTCTTAGAATGTTACCAAAGGAATTTTTTTATCTTTTTTAAATAGATGTATTTAGCATTCTTTTTTATCAACTAGGATGTTACGTTACTGAATGTCGCTACAAAGACCTTCTGTTCACTAATTTTCGTATCCGTCGTTAAGCTAGTACTTGGTCAGGGCTGACTGTCGCTAATTGGTGTAGCGTGCTATAGCAGCTTGAGATGTGAAGATTGTTACGTCGTTATGAGTGTGTGCTGTGGCTCGGTAGTGGAAAGCGCTAGCTGCCTGCCACACTTGTATGCTCAGCACGCAAACGGTATGCAATCTGGTGTAAGCCCTATATTGCCTTAAGCCAGCAAATGCTATCACAGTAATAGAGAAACCTCTGTCACCTCAAGGCTGTACTCAATGCAAATGTGAGCAATTCTCGTCAATCGTTTGTCATACAAACTAATTATGATAAATTTATTGTCACGCAAAAGCAGCCGGAAAAAATCAGTACACTCTTTTAGAGCTTTTCAATTCACTCAAGATATATTGTTGCAACAGTGCATATGGAGTGCATGAAATGATCACGCTTACAGATCAGTAGCGCAAGCTATTCTGAGGTACCAGGTATTGACCCAAGCTGAAACAACCATTTTAATACATGGTGTAGCTTTCACGGGTGGCAATGCAGGCACAGAGACTGGCATCCAGTCGAACGTACAGGTGGCGAATACTGTCCAGGGAAGCGTCACGCCACGCCTGCTCGACATGTTCACGTAATCCGCTACGGTCGCAGGTTCGAATCCTGCCTCTGGCATGGATGTGAGTGATGTCGTTAGGTTAGTTAGGTTTAAGTAGTTCTAAGTTCTAGGGGACTGATGACCACAGCAGTTGAGTCCCATAGTGCTCAGAGCCATTTGAACCATTTTTTTGTTCACGTAATCGTATATGAGCTGTTGGCTGACGAGTCTCAAGAGTCATTTCTTGACTCATCATGTCCCACACGTGCCCGACTGTAGACAAGTTCAGAGATCGTTCTGACCAGTGAAGTTGTTGCACGTGTTGCTAAGCACGTTCAGTTTCATGGGCAGTGTGAAGGCGAGCTTTATCCTGTTGAAACAACACAGCACCTTCGTGTTGCAAGATCGGCAAAAGAACTAGTCTAGCAACATTCTGCGTGTACCAAGCACTGGTTAACGTCTCGTCCAGAAACATCAAAGTGAACTTGAGTGTCTTGGATGAATGCACTCTACGACACAGCACTCACCTGGTCTATGTTGTACTCGCAAACGACCGTCACTTGCCTGCAGGCAGAATCTGATTTCATCGCTGAAAACCACGGCGCACATTCCATCTTCCAAGTGATTCTCCGATAGCAGCAGTCGATCTGTGCATGTCGATGCTGCGGCATGAGTGGTAGATGGGCTAGAGGTATGCGTGCCCACAGTTTCACTGCTACTAACCGGTTCGCAACAGTTCGTGTTTAAAGGTCTGGGCTCACAAGCCCCCTTCTACATCTACATCTGCATCTACATACATACTCCGAAATCCACCATACGGTGCGTAGCGGAGGGTACCTCGTACCACAACTACCATCTTCTCTCCTTGTTCCACTCCCAAACAGAACGAGGGAAAAATGACTACCTATATGCCTCTGTACGAACCCTAATCTCTCTTATCTTATCTTTGTGGTCTTTCCACGAAATATAAGTAAAATTGTACAGCAGTCAGCCTCAAATGCTGGTTCTCTAAATTTCCTCAGTAGCGATTCACGAAAAGAACGCCTCCTTTCCTCCAGAGACTCCCACCCGAGTTCCTGAAGCATTTCCGTAACACTCGCGTGATAATCATACCTACCAGTAACAAATATAGCAGCCCGCCTCTGAATTGCTTCTATGTCCTCCCTCAATCCGACCTGATAGGGATCCCAAACTCTCGAGCAGTACTCAAGAATAGTTCGTATTAGTGTTTTATAAGCGGTCTCCTTCACAGATGAACCACATCTTCCCAAAATTCTACCAATGAACCGAAGACGACTATCCGCCTTCCCCATAACTGCCATTACATGCTTGTCCCACTTCATATCGCTATGCAATGTTACGCGCAAATATTTAATCGACGTGACTGTGTCAAGCGCTACACTACTAATGGAGTATTCAAACATTACGGGATTCTTTTTCCTATTCATCTGCATTAATTTACATTTACCTATATTTAGAGTTAGTTGACATTCTTTACACCAATCACAAATCCTGTCCAAGTCATCTTGTATCCTCCTACAGTCACTCAACGACGACACCTTCCCGTACACCACAGCATGATCAGCAAACAGCCGCACATTGCTATCCACCCCATCCAAAAGATCATTTATGTAGATAGAAAACAGCAGCGGACCTACCACACTTCCCAGGGGCACTCCAGATGATACCCTCACCTCCGATGAACACTCACCATCGAGGACAACGTACTGGGTTCGATTACTTAAGAAGTCTTCGAGCCACTCACATATTTGGGAACCAATCCCATATTCTCGTACCTTAGTTAGGAGTCTGCAGTGTGGCACCGAGTCAAACGCTTATCGGAAGTTAAGGTATATGGCATCCGTCTGATACCCGTCATTCATGGTTCGCAAGATATCATGTGAAAAAAGGGCGAGTTCTGTTTCGCAGGAGCGATGCTTTCTAAAGCCGTGCTGATGCATGGACCGTAACTTCTCTGTCTCAAGGAAATACATTATATTCGAACTGAGAATATGTTCGACAATCCTGCAACAAAACGATGTTAAGGGTACTAGTCTGTAATTTTGAGGATCCGTCCTTCTACCCTTGTTATACACAGGCGTCACCTGCGCTTTTTTGCAGTCTCTCGGGACTTTACGTTGGGCAAGAGATTCACGATAAATGCAAGCTAAGTAAGGAGCCAATGCAGTAGAGTACTCTCTGTAAAACCGAATTGGAATCCCATTAGGACCTGGCGATTTATTTATTTTCAACCCATTCAGCTGCTTCACAATCCCAGGGATGTCTATCACTATGTCCTCCATACGTGAATCTGTACGAGACTCAAACGGCGGTATGTTTGCACGATCCTCCAGCGTGAAAGATTTCTCAAATGCTAAATTTAAAATTTCAGCTTTCGTTTTGCTGTCTTCCGTTGCCAGGCCAGACTGATCAGTGAGTGACTGGATGGAAGCCTTCGACCCGCTTACCGATTTTACGAATGACCAGAATTTCCTTGGGTTTTCAGCAAGATCTTTTGCTAAGGTATGATGGCGGTAGTGGTTGTATGCTTCGCGCATCGCTCTTTTTACAGCAGCACGAATCTCTACTAACTTTTGCCTGTCCTCATTCTCCCTATCTTTCTTGTACCGCGAGTGAAACTGTCTTTGCTTCCTGAGCCTGCCTTTGTAGTGGCAGCTGAACGATCTGCCACTGCTGCCCTAACAATGCGACGATCCTGGCGGGCGTCTGTGCTGCGTGGATGTCCAGAACTCATCTACGGGTGTGAAAATGTCAGAGTGACCACTGATAAAAGCATCGTTGGACAACTGACGCAGTGCTTTCAACACTTGTGGCAGTTCACTGAAAGGACCATACCACCATTGAGAAGGGCACGATTTAACCCCTTCACACTTGTTCACTGTAGGAGGCACGAGTGCGTCTCTATGGTAAGATTGCCTGCTTCCTTCACACGTTTGCACCACAATGAGCCTTCTGGCTGTGAGCATTCCCTTTTAAAGGGTAGACACGTATAGCGTTCTGGTAGCTGTGCCACTTTGCTATCTGTTGACGGACGACGTTGAAATCATTATCAGCACTTCTACTGTCCCCCACATGGCATGCATGGTCATGGGAACAAGATCGACGTCGTCTTTCCGGGTGTACTAATTTATTTGCGGCAGTGTATATTGTTATGTGGATGGGCACCTGCTTCACAACGGAACGCCGTCACAGTAAGAGCACAAATCAGGTAAGCAGAAAAAATCGGTCATATTTATTATTTAATGAGCATCGCCTGACCTGAACTGTCTAAGGACAATAAAAATATGGGGAAAACAGATCAATTCTCCTAAACACTGGCTTTATTTTCTCTAACTTGCTTCACAATTAAGATAACTATTTTCTCGTAATTGAGTTACATAAGACTGCTTACTTAAAGTTCAATAAAAGATCACTGCCCCTGAAAAATCTAACAAATTTTATTCAACAATATAATGTACGCCGTTGTGTTGAAAACTACAGCAAATGATTGACTGAACAAAGCACACTTGGAACAGACGGTTCTGCTAACAAGTGATGGATGTCTCTAATTGAATAGAAGCTTGCTACGGAACCGCGATTGGCTTTCACAAATCTATGCGACTCTCACACGCAAGGTAAAACTGGATCCAAGACTCAAAAAACTAAAGACACTGGAAAAGCATCACAAATTGCGGAATTGACCTCATAAGCTGTGATCTGCTGAGAACAAAAGCACCTATAGCGTTAAGATGCGACACTTACTCGATCGACTCGGTGAATACTCCGATGACTGCGGCCAGATACCTCGCTCTCTTGATATGACCTCTCGCCCACCCCTCTCAGCACCATCTCAATAGCTAACATGCGTTCCTCTCTGCTCCCAGAACATCAAGGCTTGGAGTGGAGGATCCACAGCTTTCACCTCAGTGACGAACAAGAACTACTCTCCACATTCTGCAACGCTGGGGAATCCTTCAAAAATGTCTCCACAACCACTTACAGTACACCCGTTAGCTGGTCAGAAGTTGGTACGCTGTGTGTACTTTGTCAGCACTCATAGGTTGAAGCATTATTGCGACAGCACCTATGCTGTTGATCAATCTGATTCAATGACAACATCTGAACCGTTAGATTCTAGAACTTTATCACACTGAACACTGCATAATGTTGGTGTTGCGTAATTGCAACCGTTGACAGGAAATGAAGATTCGCCATGCCAGGAATGCTCAGGGGTACCGTGGTTGTCGAGCTGTAACTGCCAAGGACTGTGCCGCTTCGCGGACAACGGAAATCGACCAGCTTGTGGCCACATCATTTCTGCGAACCAGGAGCACTGCTGGGGGAAGGGATGGGGCACTCTTAAGCCGTCCTATATTCATAGTTGTGGACCATCCAGATACGTCGCCGCACTCTCTAAGGCCTGCCTCAGTGAAAAGAAATTTACGAATCTTATACCAGAAGCCATTAATTAAGTATTTCCGTCCAGCACGGTTATGAACAGTTAACTGCCAATTTTACTTGTTATCGCAAAGCGGTATATACGATAATACCATCACAAACTATTTATACTTCCTTTGAACTTCTGCATTAATTGCACAAATTTACTTTCCGTGACAGTATTTAATAAAATTTCGAACTATATTTTATGCCAATCACCGACTTTAAACATGTATTTTCATCAACATATTGTGGGTAGAATGAAGTTGAGGAAATCAACTACCTCTTGCTAAGTGATCACAGCCTAAATTTGTTTGTAAATATCGATTCCTCACTATGTTGGTAACAATTATAATACTGTCACTTTCCTCTTGAAATTTTTGTAAATGAGTTGAACTGCAACTGATAAACTAATTAGAAAGAAAATTGATAAAGAAACTGAATACAGCAGTGGGTTGTTCTTTATCGAAGATTCCTTAATCTGTAAACAAATTGCCAGGTTATTGGTTATTATTATTCTCATTCTTTGTTTCAACCCTAGGGATGGCACACTCACATTCGTTCCAACAGGTGACGTTACGGTGGTATAAGTTTCTACTCCCTGAAGACAACACGAGGCAAAGTGTTTTGTTAGCCAACAATGTACTGCTGAGAGGGGTGGCTGAGGTATTCTCGTGGAATGTCATTTGCACACACTGAAATTCCTTCCATATGTCACCCGTCGGTTTTCGTTTTTTAACGCAGGAAGAATCTGCTTTCCAGTTACCTTCCTCCGTTCGTTCACCCACAACACAGGACAATATGTCATTAAATGGATCCTCTAACTGCGGTGCATGCAGCACACGAATCACCTTGCGTCGTATTTTCACAGTGTGCATTTTAAATTTTGGCAAATGGAAAGAAATAAACGAACTTATCTTCTTTTCACTTCCCTCTTCTCTTATACAGTACATACTGTATAAAATGAAGTCCCTGCTCACTTCTGTTTCTATGTACGAGCTAATCTCAGGAAAAACTGTAAGGGCTTTGCTCTCGTTTTGACTAATGCAGATTTAATCACGATGAAGGTTCGTGTATGAAATACATAAATTCAGTGACGGAAAAAATCGCTGTACCAAAAAATGATTAATGTACAGCAATGGAATTCGGGAATAAATTCGTCTAGGTAACATATTTAAGCGATTACCATTGCAAGACCACATGTTACAGTAACGCGAGATGAGCCCTTGCAAAAGCGAAATGTTGGCACATTAATAACCGGTGCAGCCGCCAGAATGTTTTTGTACGGTTATATGCCTGTTTCACTTGATCGGTCAATGCAGGAACGGTAAATGCTGCTTGTGGATGACGTTGCAGTTTTCGTTCCGATGATGTCCCACATGTGCTCTATTGGAGCCAAATCTGGTGATCTCACAGGTCAAGGTAACATGCTGACACTCTGTAGAGCATGTTGGGTTACAACAGTTGCATGTGAGCGAGCGTTATCCTGTTGGGGAAAAAATGGTTCACATGGCTCTGAGCACTATGGGACTTAACATCTGTGGTCATCAGTCCCCTAGAACTTAGAACTACTTAAACCTAACTAACCTAAGGACATCACATACATCCATGCCCGAGGCAGGATTCGAACCTGCGACCGTAGCGGTCACGCGGTTCCAGACTGAAGCGCCTAGAACCGCACGGCCACACCGGCCGGCTGTTGCAAAACAACTCCTGTAATTTTGTTAATGAATGGCAGAGCAACAGGTCGAATCATCAGATTGACGTATAGATTTGCAGTGAGGGTGCGTAGGATAAGCACGACAGTGGCCCTGCCAGTCTCAACCCAGACCATGATTCCGGAGGTAGGTCAAGTGAGTAGCGACACGGTATTAACCGTGTACCTGTGGCCAACTACTGGGCATGCTGTCAGCGTTTGTGGAGATGTTTTGGAAGGCTTCCCCTGCGTTTCAGCGTGTGGAGCGTAATTCTTGTCATCACTGTGGTGAAATTTTAGATCCTCCCCTTCAAGCCTTGATTTTCTTCGAGCGGAAAGGAACGCAGGCTATTGAGGCGATCCAAAGAGGGGTGGGCGAGAAGTCACGCAGAGAGAGAGAGAGAGAGAGAGAGAGAGAGAGAGAGAGAGGTGCCTGAACGCAGCCTAGCGCTGTTTTCTCGGAGTCGATCGAGTAAGTGTCGCTCTTTGGCGTTAGTGCTGATTATCCCTCAGGAGCTCACAATTTGCGAGGTCAGCTTCGCAACTTATGTTGCTTTCCGAGTGTCTTCGCTTATTTGGACCTTGAAACCTATTTTAACTTGCGTTTGAGAGCTAAACAGATGTTGGAAAGCCAGTCGCGGTTCTGTAGCAATCTTCCATTTAATTAGAGACATGCACCACTTGTTTGCAGAACAGTCTGTCCCAAGTGAGGTTCGGTCGGGTTGAAACGTCCCCTTAGAAAAATTAATGAATTACTGTGCTGATAGCCGGCTGGAGTGGCCGTGCGGTTCTAGGCGCTACAGTCTGGAACCGAGCGACCGCTACGGTCGCAGGTTCGAACCCTGCCTCGGGCATGGATGTGTGTGATGTTCTTAGGTTAGTTAGGTTTAATTAGTTCTAAGTTCTAGGCGACTGATGACCTCAGAAGTTAAGTCGCATAGTGCTCAGAGCCATTTGAACTGTGCTGATAATCCCCTTACGTTATTTGATTTTCGATCAGCTGAGCAGAACTGAACGTACTCAGACATTTCGCTCTTTACTTATTCTGATGAACACTAAACTAACACAAAATATTTTTAGCGCAACGCAATCTGACTTTCAATAATCCCTACAAAAGAATGGTCCTGACTAACAATAACCTATACCTTTCATGATTCACTTACCTCACAAAAATCTTCGTTACTCGAACTACTGCAATAAAGCGAGCGCCACTACTGCCAGCCAAATAAAAGATTCTAACTACTGAAGGCACTAACTACTGATAGGCATAGTTAGCAAATGAAAGATTTTGATAGAGAACAAACAATGTATTTACCTTAATAGTGTTCAAAAGTCATTATATATATATATATATATATATATATATATATATATATATATATATATATATATATCAGTTTATGATATCCAGTATTACAAATTTACTCTTTCTGGCGGACACACGTCCAGATCGTCCGCTCTTAAAATTTTGCCATCTCTCTCCCCACATCCACCACTGCTGGCGGCTCACCTCCAACTGCGCAACGCTACGCGCTGTTCACATCCAACTGCCCAACACTACAATAGCGATTTTTACAACAATGCCAACGAGCCGCAGATTGCACGCAGCACAGCCAGTGATTTTCATACAGAGCGCTACGTGGCGTTACAAATATAAAAACCTAAACAGCCTACTTACACCTAAACAGCCTACTTACGGGGTTATTATTTATTGTAGATTTAAGCACATCAATGTGCATTACAAAAAAATGTTCAAATGTGTGTGAAATCTTATGGGACTTAACTGCTAAGGTCATCAGTCCCTAAGCTTACACACTACTTAACCTAAATTATCCTAAGGACGAACACACACACACCCATGCCCGAGGGAGGACTCGAACCTCCGCCGGGACCAGCCGCACAGTCCATGACTGCAGCGCCTCAGACCGCTCGGCTAATGTGCATTACATTGTCAGATATAATTTGTTAGTTTTTTCAGGGGTATTGTTCTTTCATTCAGCTTCAAGTAAGCAGTCGAGTTTGTCTCAATTACAAGCAAATATTCAATTTACTTGTGAAGTAATTTAGAGAAGATAAACCCAGTGTTTAAGAGAAATGATTTGTTTTCCCACTTTTTTATTGTCCGACAACAGTGCAGGTCACGTGATCCTCACTAAATAATAAATGTTATCGATTTCTTCTGCATAACTGAATTGTGCTCTTACTGTGACGGCATTCCTTTATGAAGCAGGTGCCCCACACGGAACGACGGATGAGTGGTAGGAAATGTAATTAATTTGTATGAAAAATGTTTAACGAGAACTGTTCACATTTTAATTCAATATAGTCTCGAGATCACGGAGGTTTTTCAGTTACTGTGAATAGCAATTTGCTGGGTTAAGGCAATAAAAGGCTTACACCAGCCTGCATATCGTTTGTGTGTTGAGCACGTTAAGTGTAGTAGGCAGGCAGCACTTTCCACTACCGAGCGCCAGGACTTCATACTCACAACGACATAAACATCACATTTAAGCTGCGACAACGTACTAGATCAGTTAACGACACATAGTCCTGAGCAAGTAGAAAGCTTTATGATGGATACGGGAATTAGTGAACAGAAGGCTGATGTAGCGACATTCAAAAGTATAACATCAAAGCGATAAAAAATGACCGCTAAAAATATTTATTGAAAAAAAGATAAAAAATTCGCTTGACACCGTTCTAACAGACAATTTTCATTCCTTCCATACTAAGCGTCTATCTAATGTGCCTCACATTCAAAGAAACAGTGCTGACAGTATCTGGCAGTTTCATATCAAACAACTTAATAATAAATGAAATACATCCTTCACGTTACCCGAAACAAGACAGAATACTGTTGCAGAAGCAAAGAAAGAACCATACTGGATTTTAAACAGAAACATCATCCCAAAGACTGGTAACGGTTTTCATTTGTTAACTGATTCTTAGCTTATGAATTCTAATTTTGATTTTGCTTCCAAGGAATTATTTCGTGTTAATGTAATGGTGACTTCGAAAATTTCAGAATTTTCTTGGGATTGATTGAACGGTGTTTTTTGGTCGCAATGTCACTGGTAATTTTGTCCTGCAACTGCCCGTTACTTGGCTAAATTTGTATTTATGCTGCAGCTCGACGTTGTGCGACTGAGAGCTGAGGGCTTTTTTTTTTTTTTTTTTTTAGATATGCAGACGATACTTTCGTTCTACAGCCAAAAACCAGTCCAAGTTGAAATTTTTACTTTTTATTCGTTCGATGACTAATTTCGAGCCGAGACAAATTTTCAAATCATCATAACAAAGTTGAAAATGGCATTTCCGAAGATGTCAAAAGTGTGCGATAAAATTATACGGTGGATACAGATAAGAGTTATCTCTATGCACTGTATACGTTCATTGCACAATTTTAACATCTTCGGAAATGCCATTTTCAACTTTGTTATGATGATCTGAAAATGGGTCTCGGTTCGAAACAAGTCACTGAATCAATAAAAAGTAAGAATTTCAACATGGGCTGGTTTTTCGTTCTACTTATTAACAGAAGTTGCTTACCCAAGCTACTCCAGCATGCTGGAAGTTCATAGATACTTCTGCTGTTTGGCTTCATGGATGTGAGAATTTAAACGACATTTTATAACTTCTAAATTACTTCCACTTACTTCACGCTGGAATGCCTTCCTTTCCTTAATGTGTTGGACGTGAGGAATATTGATGAAAAGTTGGGAAATTTCGTTTATAGGAAGCCAACTCATACTGATTTGTCTCTCCAGGCTGATAGTTGTCACCAATTGCCTCAGAGTGAAGGCGTACTTCGTACCTTGGTTCATAGAGCCCACGTCATCACAGAAACTTGAAGACTTTCAACCTCCGGATGCAGCTGAGAAGATTAGGAGAGAGACATGTTACCTGTTGACTGGGTCAAATTTGCGCAAGGCTGATGTAATGGCAGGCTTTGTGTTCACTCGGGGTGCATCCTTATATTATCATCCTACCCGCGGGCATAGGCAATGCTACGGTTGTACTGTAAAAGCAAAATTACATTCAAAACATGCAGTGTTTAGTATCTGGTCCAGCATATTGCAGGCTCAGTACTGTGCCGACATAAAGGGTTGAGAGGATGACTAACGACCTCCTGAAGTAAATGTTCTTGTCGCAAGAGAGTATCAAGAGTCTTAAAAACAGCTGTGCTGTCCCCCCCCCCCCCTCCCCCTCTATACATAAGATACCCTTCCGAAGATCCAGAACAGAGGAGTTCCTCTTGGGCCTATTGTCAGTAACGTTGGTGCCACCGCGAAGCACATTGCTCTTCTGTTGAGCCCACTAGTAGGCCGCTGTGTGCATCGCATTAAAAACTTTACTTATTTCTTGCGTCCATTAGATGGATTGTGTTTGAATGACTAGTATTTCAATAAGTTTTGCTGTGGTCTCTTCACTCACGTTTCTCTGTGTGTTTCCTTGCTGTTAATTCAGTTTAGCATTGCTGTCGAATTAATGAACCGATTTCGCTCTGTCTTAATTTAACTTAGTGTTTATTCAGTGCCCTGTCCAATGAACAAACAGATCTAGTTGCGATGGTGAGCCCTTTGTCATCTTTTATTGCCAATCTGCTTACGAAAGATTTCCAGGAACTTGCACTAGATTCGGCGGCAAGAGACCCGAGCATTTTTTCCGGTTATGCAGACGATACTTTTGCTGAAACTTCCTAGCACATTAAAACTGTGTGCCGGACCGAGACCCGAATCCGGGACTCTTGCTTGGGTAGCACTTGCCCACGAAAGGCAAAGGTCCTGCACACGATTTTAATCTGCCAGTAAGTTTCATATCAGCGTACACTCCACTGCAAAGTGAAAATTTCATTCTGGATACTTTTGCTGTTTAGCTGCATGGGTGTGAGAATTTTAAACGGCATTTTAGAACTTCTAAACTAAATCCACCCACTTCATCCTGGAGGTGGAAAAGAATAAATGGTTCAAATGGCTCTGAGCACTATGGGACTTAACAGCTGTGGTCATCAGTCCCCTAGAACTTAGAACTACTTAAACCTAACTAACCTAAGGACATCACACACATCCATGCCCGAGGCAGGATTCGAACCTGCGACCGTAGCAGTCCCACGGTTCCGGACTGAGCGCCTAGAACCGCGAGACCAGCGCGGCCGGCGGAAAAGAATAGCTGCCTTCCTTTCCTTGATGTGTTGGCCGGGAGGAGTACTGACGGTAAGTACGGAAATGTCGTTTATAGGAAGCCGACTCACACTGATTTGTCTCTTCAGGCTGAAAGTTGTCACCATCTGGCTCAGAGTGAAGGAGTACTTCGTACCTTGGTTCACAGAGCCCACGTCATCACTGAAACTAAAAGTTTGTCAACTGAATTTGCGAACCTCGTATTCACCTTTAGCCAGATCCTTTGTAGTGAAAGACTAATCAGAGGCGTGTTGCGCTGGCGACCAACCGATTATCAGGCAAGTGATGACAATAATGGTGTGACACCACAGTCTACTGCTTTTAGCCATCCTCAGATAACATTTCGTGAAGAGCTAATATTATTCAATGTATACATTATAGGAAATGTCTTTTTCGACAACTGTTTAGATTAGGATCCTTTCACGATATGTAGAGGAAGGCCTTGTTTTGCGTAGGGCGGGTGTCTGCCGTATCCCTTGCAGTTGTCGCATGCCATTTTTTGGTCAGACTATTAGGACCATGGACGACTGGTGCGCTGAGCATAAGCGTCACACACGCTTATAACAGCCAAGCGTGCATGCTATTGCAGAACATTACCTTGGCCTCAGTTCGTGCAACGTACCAAACGGAAATTCTGCCATGCACTTCTAGCTATTGGGACTGTTGTTAAGGAATCAGTTGAGATTAAATACACATGGAGGTTTCCTCTTAAATTCTACTTGCCACCTGACCAGTCGGTAATTACAGTAATATTCACTATCGATGACTTCTTTCATTGGTAGTCGTTGGTTGTATGGTGGCTCTGGTGCTTGGGATTTGTGTGTGTGTGTGTGTGTGTGTGTGTTTTGTCTTTCGAAATATGCTCTACATATCGAGTTTTTAAATTTCCTACCAAAGTCCTCTTCCGTTGCGTATGTGTCTCGAAAGTGAAAAAATGTGCACCTATCGAAGTACCAGCGTCTGTCGGAGACTTCGCACTGCTGAACTCCCGTACGTTTCATATCCCGTACGGTGTTTGAACGTCTTATAAGCTAGGTGAAACACAAGTTTCACATTGTTTTCTGAAATTAAGATACAAACTTGGAAAACCTGGAAGTAGCGAAGAAACGTAAGTCACTTGTTGAAAGAAAGTCTTCTAGTCCAAATTGTATTCCAATTAGTTTCGTTGTAGCGTATGTTTATAAATTAGCTCTGCTCTTAACAAGCTATACAATCGCTCGCTTGCGGAATGATCCGTACTTAAGGACAGGAAAGGGAATTTAAGTAATCCGCTAAACTATAGACCCTTATATCGACATCGATTTGTAGCAGAGCTCTGGATCATATACAAGTACTCGGTGCAAACACAACGGAAAACCTTGAAAAAAACGAACCACTGAGACATGCATTCACAAAAATATCCGTCTTGTGCAACAAAACGCACTGTTTATTCACAATATGTGATGAGTGCTATCGACTGGGATCTCATGTTCATTCCTCATTTCCATATTTCTAGATGGCTTTTGACACCGTTCCTAACGAATGGCTCCTCATCAAATAGCATGGTCTGCAATTAGAAAAGACACAATTCGTAGTAACTGACGAGAAGTCATGGAGTGAAACCGAAGTGATATTTGGGGTTCTCCAAGGAAGTGTTCTAGGCCATCTGCCGATCCTAACCATTAGGTACAACTTGACCTGGAGTCGTGGCATAGGAAAATTTGTGGTGGAAGGCGACACAAGACAGCGTTTTACTGGTAGAGCAACTTGAAGATACAGCAAATCTACAAAGGAGAGTGGCTACACTACGTTTGTTCGTTTCATCTTGAGAATTTCTGCGCAATATAATATCCGTTCCATAAAACTTTAGTGGAGAACATCAAGAAAGTTAAAGGGAGGACAGCGTGTTTTGTATTATCACAAAATAGGAGGGTTCGTGTGCGTATGAGTGCGTGTGCGTGTGTGTGTGTGTGTTTGTGTGTGTGTGTGTGTGTGTGTGTGTGTGTGTGCGCTAAGTAACAAAATGGCTCTGAGCACTATGCGACTTAACTTCTGATGTCATCAGTCGCCTAGAACTTAGAACTAAGTAAACCTAACTAACCTAAGGACATCACACACATCCATGCCCGAGGCAGGATTCGAACCTGCGACCATAGCGATCGCTCGGTTCCAGACTGTAGCACCTAGAACCGTACGCCCACTCCGGCCGGCGCTACATAACAAGTGAGACAAGTGAGATGTGGCTGCAATCATTAAAACAAAGGTGTCCTTTGTCACGGCGAGATGTTTCGACGAAATGGCGATCACGAACTTCCTCCGTCGAATGCCAAACATTTTGTTGAGTTCCATTTGCTTAGGGAGGATTCACCATTGCGGTAAAATAACACAAATCAGAGTTTATACGAAAAGATTTAGTTCATTTTCCCCACATGTTATTCGAGAGTGGAACGGTAAACAAATAGTCTGAATGTAATTCCATGAACCGTCAGCCAATGTGTGAACTTCAGAGTTATCAAGTACACGTAGGTGTAGAAATCGTGAATGTGACAGTGGAGGAACTAGGTAAAACGACAAGGTGAAGCAGAAATCTTTGGATGCTACGCGGAACACTAAATTAGTCTGACGAAAAGAGCAATTACAAAAATGCGGCAAATTAAAGCAGCAGGGTGGAGTAAAGACACTTAAAAATGACTGGAATTATAGAATGACAAAGCAGTCATTTTTCGAGGCGAAATACTAAGTTCTTGACGTTTGCTTATCTGTAGGAAAAGTACATAGACAAGTAGATACCACATAAAGCAAAATTAAAAGATCATTTGGAGAAAAGCGAATAGCTCTATGAACATCGAGGGCTCTAATGGGAAACCAGTATTAATCAATGAAGAAATGTCTAAAAATTGAAAGGGAAAGAACATGATTTCAATATTATGCAAATGGGAAGGTTAAAGGATGTGGTACTGCGAGGATTATATGGCAAAGCACTGAAAGACTATTGTCGAAACAAGTCACCTGGCGAAGACGCAGCTTTCTCAGAATTAAGAACTTCCAATTATGACGAAATAATTCCCGTGCTACCTAGGATGTATAAGATAGTAGAAACAGCCCCGTACTTTGAGAAGATGTAATAATCTCAGTGAGAAATGAGGTGGGTGCTGATAGGTGAGTGTTTAGTAACCATCGGTTTAGTATGTCATTGTTGGAAAATACCAAACAAGATGATCCAGAGAAGTGATCTTCAACATGGCTGTTAACAGTAACTGTGAGT
This sequence comes from Schistocerca serialis cubense, assembly GCF_023864345.2. NCBI lineage: Eukaryota > Metazoa > Arthropoda > Insecta > Orthoptera > Acrididae > Schistocerca > Schistocerca serialis. The sequence goes on along the minus strand of NC_064640.1, from coordinate 607,776,110 downwards.
AAGCTTCAGTTAATAAAGTAGTCAGACAATCAGTTGCCGAAAATTTATTTGTTGAAACTTGATCTACGTTTCGATACTACTATGAGTACCTTCTTAAGAAGCATGTGATTTTACAATGTTAAGATCATTTACAACATGTTACCTCAATCACAAGTTAACCAGCTTATGTCAATTACAGTAATTACTTTTGAAGTGTCCATTGAAAATGTAAGAGTGAAATACGTGTTCTCTTTTTTATGGAAACTTTATCCAAACTTGTAAGAGGCATTGTGTGCTATTAAATCCCTATTATGAAGCAAAAATAGCATTATGTACCGCTGCAAGTGCTTCTTCTGTTGTTCCGACGAAGGTGACTTTTTGGTCTCTTGCATGTAGGGAGGGTCGTGAATAGGAGCGTTGTGCTGGCATGTTGCTGTCCGGCCGGTGGTTTACTGCCTAGGGCGCGCGGTCACCCATTGTCCCGTACGAGCGCAACCGCTCGCTCTTTCCTGTTTCACCTAGCTGCTCGTTTGGCCCGCTGTTCTCGACCCTCGCTCGTTACACCTCATTTTCATGTATGGACCAAATAACTAAACAATGGGAAATCAGGGAATAGGGACGACAGTTTCAACGTCATGCGCTAAATACGTAATTAATGAACGATCGATATTTCTTGACACTGCGTACTAAAGTTGACGTGTAATCCTCGTGAGAGGCAGATCGATAAGAAACTTCAATTGGTTCATCACACTCGACGTTTTGAATCACTAGAAACTTTATCACTACAAATTATGAAATGAATTTGTTCCATCCACCTTAGGTATCCCTAGTTAAGCCCTACGAAAGACGTTACAGAACGACAAAAATAACTTCATTTATTTATATCAAGTGCGGCAGGCAAATGAACTTTAGAATGTTTCATGATTTCCTCATCAAAATTCTGGCTACAATTACGTTTCAATCAAAGAATATCCACGAGGGAATAATTTATAAACGCATCGTATTTTGGCCAGTCATGTTGGCGAGATACGAGTGTTTTCTTGGTTTATAAAACAAAAGAATCTTTTACCAAACGTACACATATTGTAGAGATGTACTCTGAATTGAGACGGTAGCATTGGGTGATATCATCTTCTCTATGCATTTACTTTGACCTCTGAATATATGGCGGCCATTGATTCTACACACTTCACTGAAGATAGTACCCGCAAAGGAAGAGTAGTAGAGCGCTTTTAAAATATTTCTAAAGATGTGGAGCACTAAGTATTCCTTCGAGGTACCTACGCTCTATCTCAAGGATCTGTGATCCACATGAAAATGACTGCTTTCCTATTTAGCATTTAAGGAGCAAACGTAAATTACTGTACATGAATATTTATACAGGGTAATTTAGTTGCCGATACCGATGTATTCTTATGCAACCCGAAATGTTATACCTATCATCAAAAAACCACGCGTGAGAACTTTATATTCTATTCCTCACTAGGCTCGAACTGTTAGTCCTACAGAAAAAAATGAACTAGAACTCTTTGTAAGAATTTTAATGCAATTAAATTTTGTACTGTGACACGTTCTCGCAAGAGGCCGTAGTTTTCGAGTTATTCAACAAAAACGTACAAAACTGACTTTCATAAGCACTCTCAGTCCCACCCTGAGCCCCCACCGGTCAGCATTCCTAGTGCGTTGTTCATGACAATCCCTCCTATCACTGTACAAAAATATGCGAGTGCACGAAGTATTTCCCACAGTCGACCTTCTTTGATCTTGACTGACTGGTCTCATTACACCATCGGCTTAGTCGGGCACTTAAAAATGTGAAAACTGATATCTGTGTAAATATCATCTAACAATTTTATGAATTTGAACACCATAAAGTAAACAACTACGTATGTGTATTCGTCAGGCCTTTTGGCAACGAAAATACTGCGCTTGTAGAGGTTAAATTTGCATCTAATTGTTAAGGTGATTAGCTTTAGCGTAACGTTTGCCATAGACATTTGTCTTTCATTACCCTCACGGGCGCCTTTAAATTAATAATGTTAACAGAACAGCCGAGTATAACATGGCGTAACAGCCCAACCAACAGATACCGAAAAAGGTCGAGTAGACGAAAGCTTTTCTACAGTGGTAGGAGGGAGTACCGCAAACAACATACTACGACTCCTGACTGATGAGGGTTGGGTGTGGGGGTTGAGATACGTTTTAAGGTCACTTTTAAATGGTTTTCTTGAATAACTCGAAAACCGTAGCCTCTAGAGAAAACTTAACCCAGTAGAATATTTAATTACATTAAATTTCCTACCATAAAATTGTGTTCATGTAGGCCTAACAGTTTGAACGTAGCGAGTGAGAAAATATGAAAATTTCCCGCGTGGCTTTTGAAGGCATAATTTAACACTGAAGGTTGCATAAAACACCATCGGTAGGGGCTACTAAAACACACTGTACACAAGCCGTCCCAGAAATGTTTCAACAAATTTCGATGGGTCGAGAGCGTGTCTTGAGGAACAAATCGAGGATAGAAACCCATGTCCAGAAACGTCAGCCCACGAAGCTACAGACGGTCGAAGTTTTCGACGCCAGCGCCAGCCACTGGACCACCCCTTCGGCTGCAAACGTGAACTAGTACACTGACGGTCAGCAGGGGGAACGTCTTGGAAAGTTCTTTGTTATTTAGTGATCAGGAATGATTGTCACGATCGCCAGTGATGGAGATGGACGAAGTTGCTGCGTAGAAAGGCCTTGTCTCCTATAAATTTGATAGTCTGTTGGCTGGTTGGATACGGTTTCAGACACAGGTTTCCATCTGCAGTTTATTTTTCTCTTTGAAAACCAAAAAATACTGGAAATTTTAGAGAGTTATAGGAAACAAATAAAATGCACAGGGAAACTCAAGTCCGAAACCATCCACCGAGGCAATGAATTATTGCATTCATTGTAGACAAAGCCTTTCTATGCAAGCAGCTAGTTCCGTCTTCCCTATTGGCGACCGTGACAATCAGTCGTAATCACTGAATAACAAACAACATTCAGAGACGCTCCGCCTACAATCTACCAGCGTACGAAGTCACGTTTCCTGCCGAAGGTGTGGGCTAGTGGCAGCTGCCGGCTCCTATATAACTCCGGCGTTCTCTAGCGCCGTTGGATGACGTTTCTGGCCAAGGGTTCCTTTCCTCCATTTGTTCCTCAAGACACACTCTACAAAACTTCGAAATTTGTCGCGACGTTTTTGGGACACCCTGTACAAGAAAAATATGTAATTTTGTCTGAAGTATGCTATTTCAATTGACAGTGTTTTCTATTACTTCTTAAGACATTGATTTCTATTGTAGATTCAGTGTGTGAATATTCAGTACCATATCTTCCCATTCCATTCACGAACGCTACCCCTACTGCTTTTATGATAACTGTAGCCATTTTATTTAAGTTTAGAATAGTACACAAGTTGATGACTGGTACAGACAATGACAGCTTCTCGTCCTGCTCCATTACGTTGGCAATGTGCACTACATGCTCCCACGTGGTCGCTAAAGGTTCGGATATGCTGGAGGTTGTTGCTGCTGCAAGTCCGGAAGTCGGTGCAGCTCTCAACAAGATGGTGTCTGAGGTTGCACTGAGTCTACTTGTGGTAGAGGTCGCATTTTGGTGCTTACTCCTGCAGACCTAGGCATATCGAAGGCTACTGCTGAACAAGGAGGAGGTAGTGTCATATACAGAGCAATACTCTAAAATAACCAATAATAATGCTAACAACAAACAAAGATATGATTTGTGATACTGAATTTTCTGCTTCTTCCTTTTCTGCAGGGCTATGCTGCGTCTGGACTGCTGATGCTGGCGCTTCACAGCTCTTCTTCTGCTGCTGCTGGTGGTTAACTGAGTGAGACTGAGGCTATGGGGCTGCTGAACCTGCCCTATATGTCCTCTGATGATGTCATCACATGCTGCCATCCTATTGGCCAAAGCCTATCATATGACCAGACTCAGCATTCCTATTCATTTCTGATCTTTTTTCTGGACAGCCATTTTAGATTAAGTCAAAGGAGTGGAGTGGGGGAGGGCCAACAGCGCCCTCTGGTGGTCGTGTTGTGAACCACGCCAGATGGTCTCCAAACCTCAAGGTAAACACTTTTGGTTCATTGTGGAGTAGGGTGAAGTTGATGTGGAGTGTTAGGCAATTTCAAAAAAGGAAGGCTATTCCAACACAAGAATCTACCTGTGAGTTCTAAAACGCATCTTCACACCATCCTGCTGCATTGCCATTATTTGTCGAAAAGTGTTCACCACACACCGATCCATTATCTTTTCTTTCCATTCATCATGTACAAGGCTACGGATACAGTCCTCATGTAGTACACCTATTAAATTCTTCCCTGCTCATCACCAGCATTCTCTAAATTGTGTACATTGATGCTTGCACTGGACTGGGTGAACGTCTTTCCCCCTGTGCTTTGGAAGACTGAATGGACTTTTATCGAATGATCTGCAGTTACAGCACACACATGTATCAGCCTGAGGTGTGAAGTGCAACTTAGCTCCATGCTGCTGCATCATCATTATTTGATGAAGTTTATATATTTCCTTCACACATTCACCAGATATTAACACTTTTCAAGCATCATACAAGTGGCTATAGACACAGTCCTCAGCTGTAGGATTACAGCTAATATACCTATTAAACTCATCCTTCTCCAGCACAGACATCCTCATACATTGAACACACAGTACACAGTGAACAATTTCCTGCCATTTTTCCCCTGTGCCGCCATCTTGGATTATATTACAGGAGTAGAGGGGTAGAGGAGGGGGAAGCGCCTGTAGTGCCTTCTGGTAGTGGTGTTGTGAAACAGATCAGCTGGCTTTGCAAACCTCAACGTGAACACAGTGGATAGAACTACTGTGTAGTGCTCGATCAATGACAACTCAAATTGTTTAAATAAACAGTATACCACACTGCATACAAAATAAATACATACAAAATACATCCTATCTGGCAGCCCAGCACAGACTGAGTCCTCTTCCAGCGAATTTCCACATGGGTGAGCAGAGGGGGGAGTTACATTAGTGGATGCAGCTCAACTGACCTATTTACCTGCAAAAAATAGAATTTCCTGCCATGACATCAGAGCGACGTTGCCACATCTATGGCCGCCATCTTGGATCCACCATCTTGAATAAATATGGCAACAATACAGAGTGGGATGATGCTCTCTTTGCCCTACTACTCGTGTTGTCTGTGGTGAGAGGCAATGTCTTAAATTTGGTATTCTCAGCACACTCTTGACACTGTGAAATTTAGAACGTTGAATTTCCTAACGATTTCCGAAATAGAATGTCCCATGCGTCTAGGTCCAGGTACTGTTCCGCGTTCAGAGTCTGTTAATTCCCGTCATGCGGCCATAATTAGGTCGGAAACCTTTTTACATGGATCCTGTGTAAATGACAGCTCCACCAATGCACTACCCTTTTTACCTTGTGTACATGATACTACCGCCAGCTGTATATGTGCATATCGCTATCCCATGAGTTTTGTCACCTCAGTGAACGCACACCTTAACCTGCCTGAATGATATCATAACTGACTAAAATATTTTAGTTATACAGGTCAGTGCATTCATTAATCGCATTGAGAGGGTGAGAAGTAAGACTCCTTAAGATTTCAGTTCCAGGTCATTTATTATCTATGCTTTCTCTGCAAGGTGTGAGACAGTTAAGTTGTCACTAACCTGCTGCAGCTTATGTGCGTTGTCAGTCAAATGCATTGTCTAATATCTCTGTCGTTAGAGTCATTGGTGACAGCGACCTATTAAACGTTAACTGCTAGTTTGTCTATTTATCCGAGCACTTATGTGCCAACTTCATTCCCCTCTATCAGTGTTGACATTCCTATTTACTCCCATTCTGTCTGCACTAACATTATCTTTTTTCTCCTCTACACTGATGCCTAAATTTTTATATTTTCCTGCTTCTCTTCATGCATTAATTTTTCTAACCTTTCCACATAATTAAAAAACTTTCCAGTGTCAACCCCTGAACAGCAATTAATTCGTTACGCCATTCATAGGCAGCTTTCCATACAGCTGCATGATAATTGTTGAATCTAAATTTTTTTAGTTAAATAGGACGAATTCGTAACCCATTTTCAAACAAACCTCTTCACACGTTCTCTTCTAGTATTGAACTTTTCTCCAGCCTAGAAATTATTTTGTAATTTTATTTGTTTTTGCCGAAACCAGTATCCCTGTAAAAAGATTACCTTAAATTTCTTGTAAAGCATCATACTGCTTAGTAGCAGTTACCCCAACGTTCCTGCTACTCTCAGAAATTTTAACATACTATGACCTATCTTCTTTCGATAACCCATAATTTACGTAAAACGTTAAAAAATAATTCCGAAATCCTTTTGAATGGACCTTCCCTAGCATGTCAAATGTAAGAAATTGTCTGTTAAATAATTTATGCTACTTCTGCTGATTCAGTGTCAAATTATTACACATTTTCGGTGCATATTCTAAAGCTCGTTTCTACATTCGTCTGCTGGCAAACTAATGCAAACCACTTTCGAGTGTTTTAAATTGTGTACTAAGCTGATCTAAATTTGATTCTACGAAATCCACACGATGAGCGTTAGTTACCTTTGAGATTGATCATGACGATCTGATGTCAGGCAAGAACGCCTGGTAGGTTGCCAGTGAATGGCTGGAAAAGCAGTAATAATTTTCATAAAGTTGATGAGGGTCTAACCACATAATGTGAACTCTGAATACAAAGAAATTTTAGGACAATGAAAGTGTTTTGAGGATGGAGATTTTGGTGTAAGAATAATCAGAATAGCTTCGATATAAACTCTTTTATACAAACATTTTTGTCGGTCAGTACCTTAAAATTTTTCCTGCCAGTCTATGTTTGAAGTCTATACACTTGTTAAATACTTTTCCTTGATGCTCAAAACTTTGTGCACACATTTCTGATATTGTTATCTAAAAAGTAGACTACAATCAAATGATTTCAATCAATAGTTTTTATACTATAAATCCATAAATTAGACAATCAACATTAAGGTAATTTTTTATAATTAATAAGTGTGTATTTTTCCTCCTAGTGATAGTGAACTGGTGTCTATAGTCTGCTTTTCTCCAAATGATAGTCTGAAATATTACAAAAAATTTCAGACATCTAGCTCGAATATATATATATATATTTTTTTTTTTTTTGCATAAAATAAACGTCAGAAAATTAGATTCTTGGGAAATTCAGTTTAAATGTACATTTCATCTGTTACTCACCTCTGTTGTTCTTAAAACCCTCAAGTTGCATAATATTCTGGGTTTGTGTGTTCCTCATCTTCTCTCTTCCTTTTCTTGCTCTTTTGAGCTATTATGGCACCTTTAGTTGTCTCAAGAACCGATTTTTCGTGCGGAATTATTCGTTTCACGGCTTCCCTGTTTGCTTCCCGTGCATGCTCCTCTGCCGCGCTCCGCTTGCTAGCTATCCCCTTATAACGGGACAAGCTCAAACAAGTGACAGTGAGAGAATCACATAAATTAGACACATCACGAACCCATAAATTTCCCCAACTCCTCGCTGCCTTCACTTACAAGCTTCAAACTTTCACACCGCCAAGCGACCGCCGAACTTAACAAACGCTTAGTTTCCCAGGAAAAAACCTTCTCAAAGACGGAAATACAAACCAAAATACGTATTAAAGGAACTCAGAGGAAAGCTGTTTTTTCGTCTTATGTAATTACAAATTAAACACTTTGCGTTACTTTCCTTCAGTTGTACTGTGAAACCTTGTTTCTTTCCGCGTCTCATGCTTGTAGGTCAACACAAATAATAATGACGCCATTTGACAATGCGGTCTTTGCCGCATACCGACATATATTTCAATTTGTTTTTAAAGATGTTCCCGATGTCCGAATCGATTCATTAAACTACCATTTTCTTCGAAAAACTCTAAATATTGATATAAGATGGAAAAAAATTGAATTTTAGAAGCAGATTCACTAGCAAGCGTCCTTAAGATAACAAAGACGCCATTGTCAAGACCTAAATTTGAAAGAGGACGTGCAATAGGACTACGACAAACTGGATGTTCCTTCTGCGATGCTGCAGACTGACTTCGTCAGAAATGTAGCCACTGTACATAACTGGAAGAAGCAGTGGTGATCGGACTGTATAGTTGCAAGTTGACTGGACTCTTGACGGTCACATGGCTCTACCGAGAGGAAAGGCCATCGTATTCAGTGTATGGCTCTGGCACATCGTATTGTATCTGCAGCAGCAATCTGAGCAGCAGTTGGTACCACAGTGAACTAACGAACTTCTAAAACTCGGTTACTTCAAGAACAGCTCCGAGTCAGACGCCCTGTAACGTGCATTGACTGACCTCAAACCACCGCCATTTGCAATTAGGTTGTGTCGAGCGGGAGCTTATTGGAGGGCAGGATGGAGATCTGTTGTGTTTTCTGATTAAAGATGGTTGTGGCTCTGCACCAGCTATAGCCGTGTGTTGGTTAGGAGGAGGCTAGTTGAGGGCCTGTAACCAACCGTTCTGTGTGCTAGACACGCTGAACCTGCACCTGGAGTTATGGTCTGGACCGTGATTTAGTATGATAGCTGGAGCACTCTCTAGATTATCTCATTCACCCTGACTGCCAATTTGTATGTCATTTTGGTGATTCGAACTGTTGTGCTGCCATTCATCAACAGCATCCCAGGGGGTGTTTTGCCACAGAATAACGCACAGTCACATACTGCTGTTGTAACACAACATGTTAAGTTGGCTTGCTCGATCACCAGATCTGTCTCTGATCGAGCACATATGGGACATCATCAGACATCAACTCTCGCGTCACCCACAGTATTGGGACAACGAAAGTTCTAGATGACTCTGCATAGTTGCCAGATGTATCCAAGATGGCGGCGATGACATCATCCAGGATGGCGTTGAGTAGACTTGACAGCAGCACATGACGTAATCCAATATGGCCATCCCCCATCCCCTGAAAAATGGCGTGAAGGTCAAATTCCAACAGGATAATGCACCTCACCTCTATTATCACTACTAAGCCAAGAAAATGGAGGGAAGGTACCTCATTTGAGCTACCTCCACTAACCTAAGTGACCCGACCACCACTTCCTCCTACAAACTGGCGCGTAGTTTGAATTTTTGTGGTAAACAAAGCTCACTTGGTGTTTCACTACCAACCTAAGAAAATTGGGGAAGATGGTTCACTTGTACTAACCCAAGTCGCCCGAATGCCACCTCATCTTACGAACTGGCGTCAAGTTTGAATTCCAGGTGAATAATGCATCACGCTGCTGTTATCTCTACCAAGCAAGGAAAATCGCTGCAAAATAGCTCACTTGACCTACCTCCGCTAACCTAAGTCACCCGGCCACTACCTCTTCCTACGAACTGGAAACAACTTTTAATTTTCGCCATAAGCAAATTCAGTTCCCATATATCTACTAAGCTAAGAAAATGGCGCACAAGAAAAGGCACTTGTACTAACCTCAGTCGCCAGAACGCCACCTCCTCCTAAGGATTCTCACTTTCAATTAATGTGAGAACTTGTCCCAAGTGGTTAGACCTCTGGTGTTAGCCAGTGCTTGAGCCAGGTGGAAAGGTTATCCAGAGTGGTGGAAGTCGAGATTTGTCAGCCGAATCAGCGAGTAGGCAGGAATCAACATAACTGGGATGTGTCTATGCGTCTATACACGAGATTACCACACTCCTAAACATCCCTAGGCCCACTGTTTCCGATGTTATAGTGAAATGGAAACGTGAAGGAACACGTACAGCAGAAAAGCGTACAGGCCGACCTCGTCTGTTGACTGGCAGAGACCGCCGACAGTTGACGTGAATGGTAATTTGTAGTAGGCAGACACCTATCCAGACCATCACACAGGAATTCCAAACTGCATCAGGATTACCTGAAAGTACTATGACAGCTAGGAGGGAGCTGAGAAAACTTGGATTTCATGGTCGAGGGGCTGCTCATGAGCCACACATCACGCCGGTATATGCCAAACAAGGCCTCGCTTGGTGTAAGGAGCGTAAACATTGGACGATTGAACAGTGGAGAAACGTTGTGTGGAATGGCGAATCACGGTACACAATGTGGTGATCTGATGGCAGGGTGTGAGTATGGCGAATGCCCAGTGAACGTCATCTGGCAGCGTGTGTAGGGCCAACAGTAAAATTCGGAGGCAGTGGTGTTATGGTGCGGTCGTGTTCTTCATGGAGGGGGCTTGCAACTCTTCTTGTTTTGCGTGGCACTATCACAGCACAGGCCTACATTGATCTTTTAAGCACCTTCTTGCTTCCCACTGTTGAAGACCAATTCAGGAATGGTGACTGCATTTTTCAACACTATCGAGCACCTGTTCATAATGCACGGTCTGTGGCGGGTGGTTACACGAGAATAACATCCGTGTAATGGCCTGGTCTGCACAGAGTCCTGACCTGAATTCTATAGAACACCTTTGGCATGTTTTGGAACGCCGACTTCGTGCCAAGCCTCACCGATCGACATCAGTACCCCTCCTCAGTGCAGCACTCCGTGAAGAATGGGTTGCCATTTCCCAAGAATGCTTCCAGCGCCTGATTGAACGTATGCGTGCGAGAGTGGAAGCTGTCATCAAGGCTAAAGCGTGGGTCAACATCATACTGAATTCCAGCGTTACCAATGGAGGGCGCCACGAACTTGTAATTTTCAGCCAAGTGTCCGGATTACTTTTGATCACATAGTGTAAATTGTCTGCCTATGAGGACATTAAATAGGGAATAGCATCTTTTAAGAACTTTGAGTATTGCAGCGCGTCAGCAATCGTAAGTATCGAAATAATTATGAAAAATCCGCCTCGATTGAACAAACTACCTGGTGTTTACCTAGGTTTCAGCGTGGGTAACCACGCCTTCTTCAGAACAAATATAAAACAGCTTGACTAAATAGGCATAGTCAAAGGCAAGCTGTTTTATATTTGTTCTGAAGAAGGCGTAGTTACCCACGCTGAAACCTAGGTAAACACGAGGTAGTTTGTGCAATCGAGGCAGATTTTGCATAATTATTTAAGTACGTCTTTTCGCTGAGGACAGGTAGACAGAAGCACTAGCTTCTCGTCTCTGCAAGCATTTAAATTTTACGGACGGATTGGTAGGCCAGCTTGGTTGTTGAATATGGTGGTTGCTATTTTTTCTATGTGATAACTAACTTTATTTTCTTTTCAGGGCTAAGTCTAAAATGTGTTACTATCACACGTGTGTATGTGTATGGTTTAACCAATTAATTTGTGATGAAACATGGTATCGTCAGTAAACTAGCGTTCTGTTAGATGCCTCTGCCCGGTAGGTGCAGTGCGGTGACATGCACGTCATAGCAACATGTTGTAACGTGGCTACAACAATTATGTAACATACCTACAACAAATATGCCTATGTTGGTCTGTGGTAATGGACTCGAGAAGCAGCCTGAGCTATCAGTAAACGGAATCTAACCTGCATAATACTGTGTGCGTGTTGTATGAGCGTCAGATGCACTATCATTTAAGACCTCAACAGATCATTATACGAAAAACTTAAAACTATCATTTGGGTAAGCTATCTGACAGCATATTTGAATATAAATTTACATGTGGTACAGAATCTGACTTGGGCAACGGAATTTATTAGATTAGAGCAACTGACATAGGGTGCGGTGGGTCCGTACCTCTGGTTTGGCCCTAACTTTTGCACTCATCTCTTTAGACAACTGAAGTTTTCCATGTGGTATACAACAATTCGCAGCAGCATGCAGCAGCAGCAGCAGCGGCTAAACCTTATTGTTACTAAAAATGAATTTAATAAAAAGGGTTTATCTGGGTCCTGTTAACCATTAAATAGTTTGTGAGAAGGGATTTCATAAATAAAGACTATTTAAAACTTCAGAAATCGTCATGACCAATAACAGGCGATGGCAATTACATAAGTATCAATAATGGCTGAGTGCTAGATTAACAAATTATTTCAGTTTCAAAGTTACGTTAACAGCATATTTTTAATTAGATGTGGAGAATAAATATTATTATTTGGAGGATAAGGAGGTTTCTTTAACTGACAAGCAAAACATGGAATTATTGCATACTCAGTCTAAGAACAACGAACCAAACACTGCAATTGCTTTTGTGCTATACTTTCGAATTTTACCTTGAATTTCATCTTCAAGCATAGTTAAGCCATCTAAATCTCTCCTGGCTATATAAATGAAATCAGGCCTTGCGGCAAGATCTGCCGTCACAGAAGTGAGGGCAGCAAGACACGTCTTCTGTCGCCGAGCTCTCGACCGATACTACTACACTACTGGTCATTAAAATAGCTACACCAAGAAGAAATGCAGTTGATAAACGGGCATTCATTGGACAAATATATTATACTAGGACTGACATGTGATTACACTTTCACGTAATTTGGGTGCATAGATCCTGAGAAATCAGTACCCAGAACAACCACCTCTGGCCGTAATAACGGTCTTGATACGCCTGGGAATTGAGTCAAAGAGAGCTTGGGTGGCGTGTACGGGTACAGCTGCCCATGCAGCTTCAACGCGATGCCACAGTTCATCAAGAGTAGTGACTGGCGTATTGTGACGAGCCAGTTGCTCGGCCACCATTGACCAGACGTTTTCAATTGATGAGAGATCCGGAGAATGTGCTGGCCAGGGCAGCAGTCGAATATTTTCTGTATCCAGGAAGGCCCGTACAGGACCTGCAACATGCGGTCGTGCATTATCCTGCTGAAATGTAGGGTTTCGCAGGGGTCGAATGAAGGGTAGAGCCACGGGTCGTAACACACCTAAAATGTAACGTCCACTGATCAAAGTGCCGTCATTGCGAACAAGAGGTAACCGAGACGTGTAACCAATAGCACCCCATACCATCACGCCGGGTGATGAGCCAGTATGGCGATGACGAATACACGCTTCCAATGTGCATTCACCGCGATGTCGCCAAACACGGATGTGTCCATCATGATGCTGTGAACAGAACCTGGATTCATCCGAAAAATTGACGTTTTGCCATTCGTGCACCCAGGTTCGTCCTTGAGTACACCGTCACAGGCACTCCTGTCTGTGATGCAGCGTCAAGGGTAACCGCAGCCATGGTCTCCGAGCTGATAGTCCATGTTGCTGCAAACGTCGTCGAATTGTTCGTGCAGATGGTTGCTGTCTTGCAAACGTCCCCATCTGTCGACTCAGGGATCGAGACGTGGCTGCACGATCCGTTGCAGCCATGCGGATAAGATGACTGTCATCTCGACTGCTAGTGATACGACGCCGTTGGGATCCAGCACGGCGTTTTCGCATTATCCTCCTGAACCCACCGATTCCATATTCTGCTAACAGTCATTGGATCTCGACCAACGCGAGCATCAATGTCGCGATACGATAAACCGCAATCGCGATAGGCTACAATCCGACCTTTATCAAAGCCGGAAACGTGATGGTCCGCATTTCTCCTCCTTACACGAGGCATCACAACAACGTTTCACCAGGCAACGCCAGTCAACTGCTGTTTGTGTATGAGAAATCGGCTAGAAACTTTCCTCATGTCAGCACGTTGTAGGTGTCGCCATCAACGCCAACCTTGTGTGAATGGTCTGAAAAGCTAATCATTTGCATATCACAGCATCTCCTTCCTGCCAGTTAAATTTCGTGTCTGTAGCACGTCATCTTCGTGGTGTAGCAATTTTTATAGCCAGTAGTGTACTTCCACTCTCGTAGGCAGACCTCGTCTCACAACAATGAGTCGCGCGGGGTAGCCGTGCGGTCTAGGGCGCCTTTGCATGGTGCGCGCTGCTCATTGCGTCGCAGGTTCGAGTCCTCCCTCGGGCATGGGTGTGTGTGTTGTCCCTAGCATATGTTAGTTTAAGTTAGATTAAGTAGTGTGTAAGCCTAGGGACCGATGACCTCAGCAGTTTGGTCCCATAGAGACTTACCACAAATTCCAAAAAAAAAAAAAAATCACAGCAGTGCTTAGAATCGAGCTCCCATGTTTCGCCCTCAGATTGTTACTATCGATAACTGAGTGCTTATTTATTTCCAATTTTACACAATGCAAAGAACAGCGTTAAGTTGGCTATATTGTTTTCAATGTAATGGAGAGTTCTGACACACTCCTTACAATTTACGCAAAATGATCGCGAGATCGGTTAGCCGTGATTACGGAAAACCTAAACCTGGGTAGCCGGGCACGAGTTTCAACCGCCATCCTTTCGAATGTGAGTTAAGTGTGCTAACCACCGCGCCACCTTCATCGGTAGAACAGGGCACGTATCATGTCATGAGTTACATGACTGGGTGGCTAATAACAGTGCAACAAACGCGCCCAAAAGCACTCTAAACAACTGTCGATTATGAGACATACTCACTCGAAGCCCAGCAGCACTACCACGATGCCAGTGCTACGCTTGACCAGTCGTCCCCAACATGTGGTCCGCGGGCCCTCAGGGGTCCGCGAGCTATGCCAGAGGGGTCCGCAAGATGCTATTAGAATAAAAAATATATTAAATATATTTCGTATGATAACAGATTTTTTGTTTTGGCCGCTAAATATTTTTTTCAATAATGAATATGTCAACGTTTTTCTAAGTACCAAAGATAGAAAACGTATAAAAAGACTCTTAATTTGACTTTTTTAGGTACTTGATACTGTGATATGACAAGGTACCAAACATGCCCGAGGAGGGGGTCCTCGAGAAAATTTTGTTGGGAACCCCTGAGCTAGACGATGAGATGACTCGGCGCTACCAGCTACGGCCCAGAGTTTGAGTCAGGGTCGAGGGAAGCATCTCTCTCACTATGTCCAATCTTTGGGACTTGGTGCCTCAGCATAGCAGACCTGCTATCTGAGCCTGCCACCACCAGACTACTGCCAGAGGGCAGCGGGTTACGCCCCAAGCACGGCTATCTTCCCTTACCATAGCCGAAGATACGGGCCGAACCTGCGTCGCCAGGTCATGGGTTTTCAACAATAGTGGAAAGACGCTGCAAGAAGGTCTACTGATGGACCGCCAGCCACTGCCCAGCCTGATGCTCGAAACACAGCCAGTCATCCACGGACAAATGCGTCCTAGAGCAGTAAAAATAACTGTAGGTTTTGAAACGGATTTATCTCGTGCCCGGCGAAACTACTATGATGCCAGGGCTATGTTAGACAATGAGAAGACTGGGTGCTGCCATCTGCAACCATTGATTCCAGGCCAGGTCGAAACAGCCATCTCTTGCACTAAGTTCGTCCTGGAACTTGGTGCCTCAGCACAGCAGACCTGCTGTTTGATCCTGCTGCCATCAGAATCCAGTGAGGAGCCAGAGTGTCATGTACCGCGCACAGCGGTTTTCTCTTGCTACCATAGAAGACGTGAGCTGTGGCTTATTCGCCTGGGTGTGGACGTTCAACAGCAGAGGGCTGATGTAGCGAGAAGGAGTAATGTGTGGTTGACATCTGAGCCTTGGCCTGCTGACGGACTGCTGACCGCCGCCCGGCTTCACGTCAGCAACGCAGGGCGCCCCTGACTCTCTGGAGCGGAAGCCAGACGTCCACTGCCATCGCCTGTCCGCTGCGTCAGAGTGTGGCATGTCTGCCTCACATTGATAACCGAGAAATGTGTAACTGAAATGTAATTAAATGATTTGTCGACCACAAGTGTGTCACTGGGCCCCACCAACCTCCCATTCTGACCACTTACCTCCCAGGCCCTACAGTAGAACAATAGAGGTCGTATGGACACGTGTCCTGCACCGAAGCAGTGATTAATTAATATGTTGATGGTGGTGGATGTAATAAATAGCACATTTAATTCGTATAGTATTCTTGACCTGCCCTGATAACACAACGCAATACCGCTCCCAGCATTCAGGGAGACGCGGCAGCACTGCAAC
Organism: Schistocerca serialis cubense; assembly: GCF_023864345.2. NCBI lineage: Eukaryota > Metazoa > Arthropoda > Insecta > Orthoptera > Acrididae > Schistocerca > Schistocerca serialis. Next base: position 607,760,211 of record NC_064640.1, on the reverse strand, counting down.
GAATCCGCCTCATGGTTTTATGGTGAGGACCGGTGTGCCAGTCTGTGTGGGTGGGATTGGTTGGATGATTACCAGGCTGGTAACCATTTCCCCCCATCACTTACACTACTTAAAAACAATTAGGAAACGTCTGGATACTTTCACGTGGGATAACACTGGATGCAGACAAATATGGCACACAAATTCCATCCCAGGAGGGAAAAATATGGCGACGGGCAGGGTACCAGGCCACCCTCTACCGCTAACATTGCCAAATCTAGTAATTAACATGCCGACCACCTGAAGATATGGTTCAAAAGCCACGAAAAAGAAAGAACAATTCATATAGTGCTTTTATCGTGTTATCAACGCTGTTGACGACTCTTTATCAAATATAAGTATTGCAGTTGTGATATTTCAATAGGAAAGCACGTCACTCTTTGACAGGCCGTTGTCTACAGAGGCCAAAAAATGGCATGAATCGGATTTATCAAAATGTTAATCTAAGTACTCATGCATATGACTACCGCTGCCAGAATTATTAAAATGTCAGTACTTATATAGCTCACAGATATCATCATCAACCTTTTATTTTGTAAATGGTCCAGAAGTACATTTTGTTCTAACGCAGTGTTCTCTGTATATTTTCAGTTTACCTCTACGCATCGATCTGGAGATCATGGATGTGCAAATCTTCTAAAAGGTACTCAACACATTATAAACGCCGAGTTGTGCATTTTAAACCCCTTGATGCCTTTAATTCGCCGTCGCGACAGACGTAAGCCGATTTCTCGCTCGCATGGTGTCTGCTTTCACTCTAAAAGCTTTACTTAGGTTCTTAGTGATGTCGTAAGTCTTATAGTCCGTGATGGAAAGACTTGCCGGGGGCTTCTGAAACGACTACGTTGAGAACAGAAAATAGCTAATGGTCGGTGATTGCAGCAGTGCGTAACTTAATCTGATTCCTTGTGTGCTGCGTTTCCTCCTTAGGTGAATCCCATCCATCCTACCCACTCTTTGAGATGCATGGTACACTAATGGACGTAATGATTATTGTATATGCCATAAGCTACTCAGTGGAAGATAACTGCTGTTGTTGTTCATGTTACCTATTTTTGCACGTAGGACACACGCTCTTCAAGGCGGGCTGAAATAGTGCCTAGTTAAGTATGTCTTGTAGACTGTATTTCAGGCCCCTTTCTACTACCAGGAAAGTACAGGGTGATTCAAAAAGAATACCACAACTTTAAAAATGAGCATTTAATGAAAGAAACATAATATAACCTTCTGTTATACATCATTACAAAGAGTATTTAAAAAGGTTTTTTTTCACTCAAAAACAAGTTCAGAGATGTTCAATATGGCCCCCTCCAGACACTCGAGCAATATCAACCCGATACTCCAACTCGTTCCACACTCTCTGTAGCATATCAGGCGTAACAGTTTGGATAGCTGCTGTTATTTCTCGTTTCAAATCATCAATGGTGGCTGGGAGAGGTGGCTGAAACACCATATCCTTAACATACCCCCATAAGAAAAAATCGCAGGGGGTAAGATCAGGGCTTCTTGGAGGCCAGTGATGAAGTGCTCTGTCACGGGCTGCCTGGCGGCCGATCCATCGCCTCGGGTAGTTGACGTTCAGGTAGTTACGGACAGATAAGTGCCAATGTGGTGGCGCTCCATCCTGCTGAAATATGAATTGTTGTGCTTCTTGTTCGAGCTGAGGGAACAGCCAATTCTCTAACATCTCCAGATACTGTAGTCCAGTTACAGTAGCACCTTCGAAGAAAGGTGACGCTGACGCCTAGTCAACAGCGCCTCAAGCGAACAAATGTACAACTAAATGAAACTTTATAGCTCCCTTAATTCGCCGACAGATAGTGCTTAGCTCTGCCTTTTGTCGTTGCAGAGTTTTAAATTCCTAAAGTTGTGGTATTCTTTTTGAATCACCCTGTATTTCTCTTGTTTCAAAGCAATAACTTCGCACCACTAGTATGTTAAGAATTATATTACAAATAGTGAAATATTTAAAGCAATCAATCTTTATTTAGATACGAAATCTACTTTTTGTTTTATTAGTATCAGATGTCTTCACATCCCATCTCCGGATTAAAGAACTGATAAAAACTAACGTCCACGTAGGTGTATTGGAAACAGTGACACACAGTGAAAAAAGAAAAGTACTCCGAGAAACTCACACTAAACGTTTAAAATTTTAATGTTTTACAATACTCCTCTTGTCAATTCCCATGTTCTACTAATAGGTTATAGAGTCTTACATTGGTATCTGATGAAGATGATTCTTTCGGCGTATGACGATGGACTTTCTCAGTCGCAGTATCAAATAAGACGAATGCGGTTTAAATGGCTTAGCGTTAGAAAAGGTCTATGTGAATCTAAAAAATAAAATAATTAGGTTCTGCAGATGTCTATACCGTTATGGACTATTAATATGATAAAAATTTCAAAATTTCATCCATGTTGAAATTTTGCGCCTTCATGTTGGTACCACATTCGTTGTCGCACGTTGAGTGTAATACGGTCCATCAACGCCGGCACAGTTTCTCGTAAAAAGATTAAATATCTGCGTTCAGTCGCCGGGGAAACATGTATGGACGGACCAGATTATCGCCTACCAAGCCGGCATAAATGTTCACAGCGAAGTGATCTGGACACGAACAAAGGCGGTGTGGGATTTTTCAGTGCCCACACGAGTTGATTGTGGATGTTGAAAGCACAATCTCGTGTAAAGTATGTCTCATTCATAAAAAGTACACGGTTCGGAAAGTCCAGCTGAATGGCACATCTTTGCAAAAACCACTGGCGGGATTCAATTCGACGTCAAAAATCGTCTGGGGTAAAGGCGCGAACCTACTGAAAGCAGAAGGGTGCAAATCATCTTCATGCCACAAACGCCCAATTGTGGAATAGTTACACCCATTCCCTATGCAACACGCCTCGAGCTTGATGAGGGTGCGTTTTCCAGCAATTCTGACGCCTCCTCTTCAAGCCCTGGTGTACGCACTGTGCTTTGACGTCCGCCAGGCCTTGAACCTGTAACACAAAATGAATACACCGGGTTTGGTTTAGAAGTAGGTCTAAAATGCACATGCGCCGTTACGGGAATGTGCCAGTGGAAAAAGTATCTCAAGAGAACCTGTCTCTGCCGGCCGGTGTGGCCGAGCGGTTCTAGGTGCTTCAGTCTGGAACCGCGCGACCGCTACGGTCGCAGGTTCGAATCCTGCCTCGGGCATGGATGTGTGTGATGTCCTTAGGTTAGTTAGGTTTAAGTAGTTCTAAGTTCTAGGGGACTGATGACCTCAGAAGTTAAGTCCCATAGTGCTCAGAGCCATTTTTGAAAAACCTGTCTCTCTTACGGACACGTAGATTGCAGTAAATGTGCGTGGATCTGTTACTCAACAATTCGGAAACCGCCTAGAGTATAAACGTTGGGCAGCTTGAGCAATTCCATCTGCCGCCTCTTAAGCACAGTGCATGTCTGCCCTTTGCTAGCAAGACGGCGCTCATTTACTGTCGGCTCCACACAATCACAAACACAAGAGCGTCCCCGTTTGATGACAAACTGACGCAGGGCGACCTGTTCAACGCCGCCTAGCGCCATGCGGACATGAGTTGCTATGTGAAATATCCTTCTAATGGCTCTTTCTAACAGCCCTAGTAGGACGTACTAACGCTCCACCTACTTCCCTATGGTCGTTCCACAAAACAAGCACTCGCAGTTATGCTTTTACTGTGCTCCGTACGTCACGTGGTACTTACTACGTACCGTTTATGCATTTTCTCCTGGACAACAGTTCATAGTAAAAACTATATCTGTGTTTGGTTGATATAAAACGTTTGGTGTCGATCTGACTGTGTGACAACTAGAGATTTGTGTGTCAGAACACTTTTACACTCACAGGAACGCCACAACCCCCCATGCTGACTGCTGCCTTGACTTATGTCGCAGACATGTGATTAAACCATTCCAAAATGTTCCCTGCCTTGAGGGAACTTGCTTAGGCACGGAAAGCACGATAATTTCGAATCAAGTATCTGACCTAGAAACTAAATGTTTGAAAATTAGAGCTGTGCTCCTCATTGCAGGTGAGATAAATTTAAATATTGACGAGAACAGCGAAAATCAGTACACAGACACTTACAAGTAGCAAGTTTAAAATCATTATGAGCAACTCGCTCTTCCAACCTTCTAATTGTGAAACGTCCCCTTTTGAACAATTATACATGACTGTGCTTAAACTGACACACAATATTTTGTTAGCGCAACGCAATCTGACTTTCAATAATCCCTATAAAAGAATGGCCCTGACTAACATTAAACTATACCTTTCACAAATCACTTACCTCACAAAAATCTTCGCTGCTCAAGCTACTGCAATACAGCGAGCGCCACTACTGCCAGCTAAATAAAAGATTCAAACTATGGAAGGCACTAACTACTGATAGGGATAGTTAGCAAATGAAAGATATTAATAGAGAACAAACAATGTATTTACCTTGATATCATCATATATAAATATAGCAGTTCATGACAAATTTCAAAACTCCGCCATCTCTCTCCCCACATCCACCACTGCTGGCGGCTCACCTCCAACTGCGCAACGATACGCGCTGTTCACATCCAGCTGCCGCTGCCCAACACTACAATGGCAGACAACAATGCAAACTACCCACAGACTGCACACAGCGCAGCCAGTGATTTTTCATACAGAGGTGGCGTTACCAATAAAAAAACCTAAACAGCCTACTTACAATTGTAACTGGCAGCTGGCGAATTTCTGTCGCAGGACTGAAACAGGAAAAATAACAGCAAAATTATCCGCAAATAGGAAACATTTCATTGCCTTCTTGTTGTATACGTAATATTAAACAGCAATGGAAAACACAGTTTCACTTAAAATACTGCCGTGAGGGAAACCATTCTCCTGCTGAAGTCCATCAGACACAACTTAGCCGATTAGGTAGCTAGAAGAACGTTGGAATAGTAAGGCCCGTGTGAATTTGGGCGGTCTTCCTTGGAAGCCTGGTTGATGGAGTTGTCTGAGAATATTTTCCCTCCAATACTCTTTGTGTATAACCGAACGAGGTGGCACAATGTTTAGCAAACCGGGCCCGGAGCAGAAAAGGCGGTTATAGGACACAGTGTTGTTGGACCTGCAATTCAGTGCATCCTTTTCCATCTTCTGACAATGGCGACAGTATTTTGGTGCCAGGCAGGAAGGACCACTAGTCTCTGTTAAATGCTGCGCAGTCGTATAGCCGACGTCTCTGGGTGATGTTTTTAAACAATACTCCTTCGGTACAGCTGCTATATGTGGTCTGCTTTGCTTTGCGGTAATCTTTCTGAAGCCTTCTCCAAACTGATAACGAGGCTGTGGAATGATTTAGAGAACTTACAAATTCCTTTCCTGATCTATTCTTAATCTCTTTAACAATACGGCGGCATTTGGGCCTCGTCACCCGAAAACCTGCTAGGTTCTCTACAGCCGGTCGGCATATGAACTATTGCACTTCTGCCTGCCCGACCCGGATAACAGAGGGACTCTCTACCCTCTATCAGGGGTCAGGTGGTATTCGCAGGAGACTGAAAGCTTTTGAGAAGATTGTATCACCATCGTAATGTGACATATCCTCTCCAGGGCGCTTTCTTGATGTTCAAACACAGCCAGTTGACGGTACGACTTCCAGCTAGACTTCCCTAGTATCCATCTTTCGGCTCACATTTTGGTACTCCTTGGTCTGTCAGATTTAACTCCCAATTCTGTTTTCAAATGTTCCTTTACAAAGGAAGACTCAGGACTACACCCAAGTTTCATTCTCGTACCACTGAAAAGGTGAATGAAATGACATTAGTGTCAGTGACGTTGAGAAACATTTCAAATCGTTAAAACTGAGCAAAGCCCCGGGGCCCGGTAAAATCCCTTTCCGATTCTATGCTAAAACTGCAGCCGAACTAGCCGCTCTTCTAACTACATTCTATCGTAGATCCGTCGAACAAAAATCTCTGCGTACTAATTGAAAGAATGCGCAGGTCGCACCTGTCTACAAGAAGAGTAGGAGAAGCGATCCACAAAATTATCGTCCAGTATCCTTGACACCCATTTGTCGTAGAATCTTCGAACTTATTCTGAGTTCAAATGCAATGAGATACCTATAACAGAATGACATCACCCTTGCCAACCAACGTAGATCATGTGAAATCCAACTCCCACTTTTCTCACATGATGTACTGAATGACATGGATCAAAGCAGTCTGGTAGCTGCAATATTTCTCCATTTCCGAAAAGCATTTGACTCAGTGCCACATCTAAGCTTACTATTAAAAGTACGAGCGTATGAGGTATCAAGCGAAATCTGTGATTAGATTGAGGATTTCTTGGTGGGGAGCACATCGCACGTTACTTTGTATGCAGTTTCATAGACAGATGTAGAAGTAAATTCGGGAGTGCTCCATGGAAATGTACTGGGACACTTGCTGTACATGTCGTATATTAATGACGTAGCGGGCAACATTGATAGTCGCCACAGATCTTTCACAGATGATACAAACTGTACAAATATTCATTCAGCTCTTGGCAAGATTTAGAAGTGATGCAAAAACTAGCAACTTGCTTTAAACGTTCAGGAATGTAAAATTGTGCCCTTTGCAAAACAAAAAAAATGAGTATCCTAAGACTATAATATCAATGCCTCACAGTTGGAATCAGTCATTTCGTACAAATACCTGAGTAAGGATATGAAATGGAAAGATCACATTGTCTCAGACACAGCTAAACCCGGGGCAGACTTCGGCTTATTGTTTTAATACTAAGGAAATGCAATCAGTCTACAAAGGGGATTATTTACAAATCACTAGTGCGACCCATCCTACAATACTGCTGAAGTGTGTGTGGGACCCGTACTAAATACCAGGGTACACTGATAATATACAGGTAAGGGCAGCACGAATGGTCACAGGTTTGTCCGACCCAAGGGAGAATGTCACAGACATGTTGAAAGAACTGAACTGACAGACTCTTGAAGATAGACGGAAACTGTCCCGAGGAAGCCTATTTACGGGGCTTCAAGAGCCGGCATTAAATGATGACTATAGAAATATAATCCAACCCCCTACCTTTCACTCCCTCAGGAAGCCGTGAGGACAAGGTCAGGTTAATTATAGTATATACAGAGGCATTTAAACAGCTATTCTATCCGCGCTTTACACGTGAATGGATCGGAAAAAGCCATAATAACTGGTACAATTGAACGTCCCCTCTGCCATGCACGTCACTGAGATTTGCAGAATTTGAACTCAGATGTAAATTTAAATGGTAATATGGCCACTTGAGTGTAAATCATAATCACTTCCCGCTGAGAAGTGTCGGTGAAGGCAGGAGAGCATGTTGAGAGATCTATGTCAAGGAAGGACCCCACACCAGAGTTGAAAAGTGTGCTCTGCCTCGTCTTCTGAAGAAATTATGCGTCTGGGGAATGAAGATCTCAATAGCTCGACCACAGTGGCAGGTGGCTGTAGATCACCACAGCACATTACGAGCATTGAGTTCCACACAGATATGAAACAGACGAGGCGGTGTGTAATTAGATCTTTGTGGTTCTCTGGAACTGTATCACCATTAATGAGCAGATGTAGAGAACATAGTGTCATCATATACGGCATGTGCACTGTTGCAGCAACTGCTTGCGTGTTAATGTTGATGAGGAAAGAAAAGCAGTAGTATTTGCCTTTAGTAAATAGCGCCAAACCACCTTTTGCCTTCTCCCCACTGAGATAGTCGTTTCTGTGGAGTTTGTAATCCCTTAAAACAGCGAACTGGTCTGTCAGACTCATTATAATGAGTGTATGAATGCACAGGCACATGGGTCTGTTGGGTTAGATGCTGATTTTCCTGCCAGGCTCAGAAAAATACAGAGAGTGGGTGCGTTAGTGATTGCGAGCTCCAGCGTCGGATGGGTAAGGAAGCCCCTCAGGAAAATAGGCGCCACGTAGGGAGAGAAAACCCGTGTGCACTCCATCATCTTCGGCTACTTTAGACGCACCGAGCGAGGTGGCGCAGTGGTTATCACACTGGATTCGTGTTCAGGTGGACGACGGTTTCAGTCCCCGTCCAGCTCTCTAGGTTTAGGTTTTCCGTGACTTCCCTAATTTGCTCCAGGTAGACGCCGGCATGGTCTCTTTGACAAGTGAGCGGCCGATTTCCTTCCACATCCTTTCGTAATCCGAGCTTATGCTCCCTCTCTAATGACCTCGCTGCCGATGTGACGTTAAATTCTAATCTTCCGTCCCTCCTTCCTTCAGGCACCAGGCTGAAGTCGTGAAATCAATCACGTTACAGTCGGAGAGAGGACACTGTCCTTGTATATCAGTTAATGAAGAAGTGTTATGTCAGCATACTGAAGAAGTATCCAGGCTAAGGCCCCAGAATTAGTCTCGCTTTTTAAAAGTAACATTGTTGGTGTAATATTAAATACAGTAAGGCAGCAGAAATCGGTAGTAAATTACAATGCAATTGTTAGTTTAGATTGGAATATACTGGGTATTCAAAAATGCAGTGCCCGAAGAAACAAGGTGGTACAGGAGACAGAAACGAATATATTTAACTGTAGCCTGCCTAATGGTCTTGAGAGATCCAGTAAATATATTGATATTTGAGATGATTCTCATATATTGCCCCGTCCCAGTTGTACAATTTTTAATTAGTTCACATGTTTCGATCACTCTTGATCATTTTCAGATGTAAGTAATTGCGTCAGTAACCCGTCCTGTCTACTAAGAACCACACATCAGAGCACTGTGTTTTAAAGACAGTACTATGTTTTAAACACAATTCTCTGATATTTGGTTCTGCGTAGACAAGACGGTTTGATGACGGAACTACTTAGATCTGAAGATTATCACGAGTGATAGACACATGTAACCTAATTAAAAACTGTGCAAATGAGTCGGAACAATAAATGAGAATTATCTTAAACAAATTTATTTAGTAAAGCAACCATGTGTTAGAAACTCATGTTGCATGAGCACTGAGCATGCGAAGATAATACACGAATGGAGCAGATAAAAGTCGTTGCGACTAACGTTCTTACACTAAATGTTAGTCTCAGATACCTAGTATGTTGTGATGTCATGCTCTTCACACTTAGTCAGTAAACGGCGGGCAACACTAGTGCCTGCACGACAGTTGCAGTGTCAGCATGGAGATCTACACCCGCATGGTGTTTACGGTGTGGGTGAAGGCAATAGTCGAACTGCCCAGTGAATGTACCCGGAACGCTTCTCTGCACGCAGATGTCGACATTATCGCACGTTTACTGCAATCCACACTCGACTGAGAAATACCGCTACTTTGAGTGTAAGCAGGGCTCATGCGGGCAGACCACTGAGGGACGTAAACTTAACTATGAACAAGAACTGCCGTTACAGTTTGAGAATACTCCAAAGAGAAGTACACGAGCAATTGCTGCTGTGCTTGGTATTCACCGTAGTCTAGTATAGGGTGTGTTTCTTGAACGGTTACTTCATTCGCATCGTCCTATGAGAGTGCAGGCCATGTGAAAAGAAGACTACCCACCTCGTCTTGAATATGTACGCTGTTTCCTGCAACAGAGTAATGAACTACCTCCTTTTCCTAAAGTTCTTGTTCAGAGAAGAGACTCAATATACTCTGGAAGGTATTTACAATAGTCACTATTCGCATGTATGCTCGAATGAAAAACCACGTATTACAGTTGTGCGAGATTATAAAAGACGTATTGCGGTAGACATGTGGACTGGTATAGTGGGCGACTCGTTAGTTACTTGGGACTTAGCCGGCTGTTGTGACCGAGCGGTTCTAGGCGCTTCAGTCCGGAACCGCGCGACCGCTACGTCGCAGGTTCGAATCCTTCCTCGGGCATGGATGTGTGTTGTGTCCTTAGGTTAGTTAAGTTAAAGTAGTTCTAAGTTCTAGGGGACTGATGGTCTCAGATGTTAAGTCCCATTGTGCTCAGAGCCATTTGAATAATTTTTACTTGGGACTGCCTGTTCGGCCGGCCGCGGTGGTCTAGCGGTTCTAGGCGCTCAGTCCGGAGCCGTTGACTGCTACGGTCGCATGTTTGAATCCTGCCTCGGGCATGGATGTGTGTGATGTCCTTAGGTTAGTTAGGTTTCAGTAGTTATAAGTTCTAGGGGACTGATGACCATAGATGTTAAGTCCCATAGTGCTCAGAGCCATTTTGAACTGCCTGTTCGACTCAGGTGGGCAATGTACAGAATGTTCTTGGAAGTTCACTTACCGACGTTATTAGAAGAGTTCTCCCTAGATATCAGAAGGAGAATGTGGTTACACCAGGATGGGGCCCCAGCGCACTTTTGGCATTTGGTGTATGGGCCGGGGAAGATCTGTACATTGGCCTGCGAGATCCACGGACCTCACCCCATTAGATTTCTTTCTCTGGGGCTGCGTGAAAGCCGAGGTGTATTCTATCCCTGTTGACTCTGAGGTGGAACTGGTTGCAAGAATTCTCACAGCAGGCACACTCTCCAGCGAACGTGGAACTCCCTGCTGCGTCGATGCCTGTTCTGCGCTGAGATTAATGGTGCTCATTTTGAACATTTATTGTAATGTAGTAGTGATCAGAATAATAAAGCAGTGAAAAACATTTGACACTGTTTTATTTTTAACTACGCACAATAACCTACTGTAAATTTAGTACTCCAAAATATGGGTTTACGACGCAAGGATGCTTTACGAAACATATTTGTTTTTGTCTCAGTCATCAGTCTTGTTAGTTTTGGCACTGATTTTTTAAACATCCTGAGTATCAAGCACAGACACTACCGGTGATGTCATATTTATTATTGAGTGGTACTCTCTATTACGTGGTAAATTTAATACATATTTTGAATGTCAAATAATATGGATGAAAGTAATCATCAAAGGTGGGTCAGGAATAGTTATCGAATGGCTTTATACAGGGTGTTTCCGTAATAGCGTGCAAACATTTAACGAGACATAGAGGATGCTCCACTGAACAACTTGAGATAGGAAATCCGGGGCCGGAGAAGCCAGCTTAAGGAGATAATATGAATAAAATCACATTAATGTGTACTTTTTTATTTACATTTGTTAACTGCAAATACCATCATTGGTACAATGAACGTACCATTTGTACTGTTATCTTACAAAATATGCGAAAACTGAAGTCCATCAACCTCAATTCAAGCATGACATCAGCGAACAAGATTCTGACGTACCCTGACAAATAGCCCTGGTGGGTTTCGAATCACATCACAGGCAGCTAAAATTCTGGCAAGTCTGCGGTACCGTGTCACGGTTCAAGCGGTTCCCCCGTCGGAGGTTCGAGTCCTCTCTCAGGCATGGGTGTGTGTTTTGTCCTTAGCGTAAGTTAGTTTAAGTAAGGTTAAGTAGTGTGCAAGCTTAGGGATCGATGACTTCAGCAGTTTGGTCCCATAGGAACTTACTACAAATTTCCAGTTTCCAATTCTGGCAATTAATTCCATATCCTTATCCATTGGGGTCTCATAAACAAGTGACTTTAGATGTCCCCACAGGAAGTAATCAAGGAGATTCAGGTTAGGTGACATCGCAGGTCACTGAACAGGACTTCCCCTTCCAGCGACCAGGAAATACTGAACCGGTACTGCTTCAACGTATTGTACTCTATGTCTCTGGATAGCAGTGAGTAATGAATTGTTCTGTCATTCATTCATAGAGCGTTCTGTCATGGAACAATGTAAATACGATAAACAGAGTCCTATGGACAAGCGAAGGAAACAAAATCTGCATCATGACTTCCTTGTAACCAAACATAATATGTGAACTTTTACGCATGTTAGTTGTAAATAACCTGGAAAACAGTAATACTAGACAAAGCTGTAAGAAAGTTTATTTCCATATATCCTTAAGCTGGCTTCTCCAACGCCAGGTTCCCTAGCTCAAATTGTTCAGTGGAGCATTCTCTACTACTGCCACATTTTGCCCGCTATTACAGAAACACCCTGTAGACCATGCGCCTATGAAGCCGCGGCGTTAGAGTGCTTCGAGCCGGCCGGTGTGGACGTGCGGTTCTAGGAGCGTCAGTCTGGAGCCGCGTGACCGCTACAGTCGCAGGTTCGAATCCTGCCTCGGGCATGGATGTGTGTGATGTCCTTAGGTTAGTTAGGTTTAAGTAGTTCTAAGTTCTAGGGGATTGATGACCACAGATGTTTAGTCCCATAGTGCTCAGAGCTATTTGAACCATTTGAAAGAGTGCTTCGATGAAAACTTGATCAATATCGTGAGCAAGTTTCCTGATCATGTTATTTCAGTAGAGTGACTCCACATTATGTTAGCTCAGAGTCGTACGATTATAACTGGTGTCAGAGGCAAAGATTTGTATGAGATCAAACTCAACGTTTCTTTTCGGGAAAATACTTGGAGCCGTTAGTAAAGCTGTAGTATTCATCCTGTGGGCCGCGGCGCCGTTGTGCACCGTGAATTACCGCCTGGGGCGACGCGGATTTGTTTCTTATTTAGCGGCAAGGCAGACAATTGTGGGTAATTCATTTCTGGTGTTGACCTGAGTGGCTTCGGAGGAATTCCAGTTTAGATGTTTGGGCAAACTGCGTACGGAGACATATATCGAAGCTGATCTATCGCGCGTTACACTTATCACCAGCAATGCTTGCTGTTTTTTAAACTAGTTTTTATTTTATTCTGGCTTTGGTATAAAATTAATAAAAGGCAATAAGCTTTGGAAAAGATTTTTAGTGTGTGAAGTGAAAGTGAAAAGCGAGAACTTGCTAAAGACAACATGGAAAGTGATAATGAAGTTAATAGCCGCAAGTATAGAAAATACGCAGGCTACTTACATTTTGATTTCAAGTGCATTCTTGTGTACAATGAAGAGCGCCTGCAGAATATCGTGTATTTGGAAGTACTTTCTGTCTGATATATACTTCCTATCAAATTGAACCGTCATTTAAAAAGTGTTGCTAAGAATAACGTGGTCAGACCAAGAGAATATTTTTACAGAAAACTGAGTCAAATGAAAGAACGGTAATCATCATTTTCTAAGCCGATGGAAATCTCGCAACACATTTGATTTAGCTTATTGATAAAGTTTCCGTCTTCAAACGGAGACTTCTTCTTTGGAAGAGAGAAATGAACGATGGACGAACAATGGACTGCTTTCAATGTTAACAGTATTTTATAAACGACAGTGAGATTGACCTTACTGCAGATATTTATTTTATAACGTAAAGACGATTATCTGAACCTCATGTTCATTTTGGTAAATATTTCCCCAAAAAATGGCATAGATTTCAGTGTGTTCAAAATCTTTTCAATAATGATTCTCATTTTAAGCTCAGTGCTACAGAAGAGGAAGAGTTGATAACACTTTGATCATATTCTTCACTAAAAGTGAAGTTTTCATCAGTGATATTGCCAACATTGTGCTATCCAATAAGAAAAGAGTTTCCAAGTTTGAGCAAGAAAGCACTGAAGGTATCAATTCCTTTTGAAAATTCCTATCTATGCGAGGTGTGTTTTTGCGGTGGCTGTGATTAATATCCAGATAAGATGATGAAGAGTATGTGTGGAGAATTAAATGAGGGTAGCTGTGTCTCATTTCGTGCCAAGATTTAACAATCTGTTTAAGAAGAAGCAAGCTCAAGTGTCGCATAGAGGTCAACAGTATTTTCAATAATTATTGGTTTCTCCGTCTTATTTCAAGAGAATTTTACACCAGAAGCGTTTCGCTTTTATTTACAAAACATCTGTTGTTCATTGGTCAAACCACTGCTTCTTCCATTTTGTTAGCAGAGGCTGATGTCGAAAGACTCATCGTTACACATATGCAATTGGTTGTTTTTGCCCTTTTGCACGTTTTTCTTACGTTGCATTTGCGTTATTTACACTTCACCTCATCTCTCGAAAAATAACCGAAGTTAAGTGTGCCATCACTCAGCACAATGTTACAATGTTTATAAACACTGTAATACTGTGCTGAGTGAGAAAACACATAATCAAATGGAAGCCGTACGAAACGGGGCTCTTATGTAACAAAAACAGTTGCTTTTGATGCAAGTACAGTTTACATGCATAAACATAAAATAATCTGTACAATTGTTGTTGCTGTTTCGTACCCCATAGAACGTTTTTCATCATGCTCAAAGGCTAGAGTTTCCTGTTATAATTGATAAGTGCGGAACTTGGAACAGAAACATGTTTCATGTAAGCTCGACGAAGTATTGAACTGATTAAGAATTTTTTTGCATTATTTTAATATCACTCCTTTTGAGGAAATGGAATTTTCTAGCGCTATATAATAAATCTGTTTTGTTCTTCTTATTTTTACTACAACATCTATAACACTCTGCCCTAACAGTACTAATAGTTCTGTCACAGGAAAAGTCAAGTATAAATCTATCGCCTGTTTTAAATTAGCAATATGCCGATATTGACGTTGCTCCAGTGAAAGGATGTTTATTTGACCGGGACTATGTGTAATGGCTCGCTGGTGAACATGTTCACGGTTTCTCTAACCACGCTGTCGTCATCTACCGAAGCGGGTTCATTGCACTCTGCTGTGACGCCCCCACTCTGTTCTGCTGCTGTAACTATAGCTTCCATAAGGACAGCAGATTGATCTGATTCAGTCATTAGTGGCGGGCACTCTGTCAGCCAGCTCGTATTTGTTTCATTACCTGCCTGCCGTGACCCATTCATGAGCACACCTGTTACTCCGCTCGCAGCTGCCTGCGGTGTTTAGCAGTCGCTCTCTCCTGCACGTAATCCCCGGACGGAGTGTTACTCATTTGTATCATAAATGGTGTTATGGGGATCAAAACGATACCACTTTGTTTTAGCCATGAAACTTAATTTACTCATAAATTTCATATTTGCATATATTACATACAAAACGTCTGTTTAACACAAAAAGCTCAAAATAATCATAATACGAAAACAAGATTACGTAGCCCTTCGTAAGAGTGAAGTGAAATGAAACATAAAACATTCTAAGTAGTTTATTGTGTTAGACATTACACAAAACAGTAATAAGTTACTGTAAGATGAACATATAGAGTGCGAAAAATTAGCAGCATATAATGAACGTCAAATGTAAACTGATACAGAGTTTTTCACGAATGTTCAATATTTACCCAAGTTCTCCTCTCCACACTCTTTGCAGACCACTGAACAACAGGTTTGGCAATATGCACGCCTGCAGGAGGTAGCAGGTACAATACTGGTTGGTCATTTCCTCGGTGGCACACAGACGCAGAGTACATCGATTCCTCTCCAAATCCGGAATGGGTATTTATAATTTTGGGAGAGGTTTCTTCAAAATTCCTGAGATTGTTATTCTTAGTTCCTTTTGTAGTATACCATTGATTAGCCTCTCATTGAAACGGAGATTCAGTAAGGTGCATGGCTAGTGTTTTGATGAAGTCAAATCGGGAAATATGTATGTTCTTCTTGCAGGGTGTTTGTATTACGCGTGTTTTAACTACGATTATGTTCGGAATTGCATACAGCACAGCAAGAAGGTACGTGCGTGTACGTCTACTTGTGCCGTAGGTAGCACATTTTTGGTCAAGGGAGTCTACTCCACCTTTTGTGAGATTATAAAAGAAAATTCTGTGTGGTTTTCCTGTTTTGGTGTCTGTATTTTTCGAATGATGCACACAAGCATTCAAAATGACACCTTTTTCTTTTTTAGGGATATAAGAAATAATCCTTTTTTGGGGATATAAGAAATAATTTCCCCCCCCCCCCCCCCCTCATGAACCAAGGACCTTGGCGTTGGTGGGGAGGCTTGCGTGCCTCATCGATACAGATAGCCGTAACGTAGGTGCAACCACAACGGAGGGGTATCTGTTGAGAGGCCAGACAAACGTGTGGTTCCTGAAGAGGGGCAGCAGCCTTTTCAGTAGTTGCAGGGGCAATAGTCTGGATGATTGACTGATCTGGCCTTGTAACAATAACCAAAACGGCCTTGGTGTGCTGGTACTGCGAACGGCTGAAAGCAACAGGAAACTACAGCCGTAATTTTTCCCGAGGGCATGCAGCTTTACTGTATGATTAAATGATAGTGGCGTCCTCTTGGGTAAAATATTCCGGAGGTAAAATAGTCCCCCATTCGGATCTCCGGGCGGGGACTACTCAGGAGGACGTTGTTATCAGGAGAACGAAAACTGGCGTTCTACGGAACGGAGCGTGGAATGTCAGATCCCTTAATCGGGCAGGTAGGCTAGAAAATTTAAAAAGGGAAATGGATAGGTTAAAGTTAGATATAGTGGGAATTAGTGAAGTTCGGTGGCAGGAGGAACAAGACTTTTGGTCAGGTGAATACAGGGTTATAAATACAAAATCAAATAGGGGTAATGCAGGAGTAGGTTTAATAATGAATAAAAAAAATAGGAGTACGGGTAAGCTACTACAAACAGCATAGTGAACGCATTATTGTGGCCAAGATAGACACGAAGCCCATGCCTACTACAGTAGTACAAGTTAATATGCCAACTAGCTCTGCAGATGACGAAGAAATTGATGAAATGTATGAGGAGATGAAAGAAATTATTCAAATAGTGAAGGGAGACGAACATTTAATAGTCATGGGTGACTGGAATTCAAGCGTAGGAAAAGGGAGAGAAGGAAACATAGTAGGTGAGCATGCATTGGGGCTAAGAAAAGAAAGAGGAAGCCGTCTGGTAGAATTTTGCGCAGAGCATAACTTAATCATAACTAACACTTGGTTTAAGAATCATGAAAGAAGGTTGTATACATGGAAGAACCCTGTAGATATTAAAAGGTATCAGATAGATTATATAATGGTAAGACAGAGATTTAGGAACCAGGTTTTAAATTGTAAGACATTTACAGGGGCAGATGTGGTCTCTGACCACAATCTATTGGTTATGAACTGTAGATTAAAACTGAAGAAACTGCAAAAAGGTGGGAATTTAAGGAGATGGGACCTGGATAAACTGACTAAACCAGAGGTTGTACAGAATTTCAGGGACAGCATAAGGGAACAGTTGACAGGAATGGGGGAAAGAAATACAATAGAAGAAGAATGGGTAGCTGTGAGGGATGAAGTAGTGAAGGCAGAAGAGGAACAAATAGGTAAAAAAACGAGGGATAGTAGAAATCCCTGGGTAACAGAAGATATATTGAATTTAATTGATGAAAGGAGAAAATATAAAAACGCAGTAAATGAAGCAGGCAAAAAGGAATACAAACGTCTCATAAATGATATCGACAGGAAGTGCAAAATGGCTAAGCAGGGATGGCTAGAGGACAAATGTAAGGATGTAGAGGCTCATCTCACTAGGGGTAAGATAGATACTGCGTATAGGAAAATTAAAGAGACCTTTGGAGAAAAAAGAACGACTTGTATGAATATCAAGAGCTCAATTGGAAACCCAGTTCTAAGTAAAGGAGGGAAAGCAGAAAGGTGGAAGGAGCATATAGAGGGTTTATATAAGGGCGATGTACTTGAGAACCATATTATGGAAATGGAAGAGGATGTAGATGAAGATGAAATGGGAGATACGATACTGCGTGAAGAGTTTGACAGAACACTGAAAGACCTGAGTCGAAACAAGGCCCCCGGAGTAGACAACATTCCATTAGAACTACTGATAGCTTTGGGAGAGCCAGTCCCGACAAAACTCTACCATCTGGCGAGCAAGATGTATGAGACAGGCGAAATAACCTCAGACTTCAAGAAGAATATAATAATTCCAATCCCAAAAAAAGCAGGTGTTGACAGATGTGAAAATTACCGACCTATCAGTTTAATAAGTCACAGCTGCAAAATACTAACGCGAATTCTTTACAGACGAATGGAAAAACTGATAGAAGCCGACCTCGGGGAAGATCAGTTTGGATTCCGTAGAAATGTTGGAACACGTGAGGCAATACTGACCCTACGACTTATCTTAGAAGCAAGATTAAGGAAAGGCGAACCTGCGTTTCTAGCATTGTAGACTTAGAGAAAGCTTTTGACAATGTTGATTGGAATACTCTCTTTCAAATTCTGAAGGTGGCAGAGGTAAAATACAGGGAGCGAAAGGCTATTTACAATTTGTACAGAAACCAGATGGCAGTTATAAGAGTCGAGGGGTATGAAAGGGAAGCAGTGGTTGGGAAGGGAGTGAAGGAGAGTTGTAGCCTATCCCCGATGTTATTCAATCTGTATATTGAGCAAGCAATAAAGGAAACAAAAGAAAAGTTCGGAGTAGGAATTACAATCCATGGAGAAGAAATAAAAAATTTGAGGTTCGCCGATGACATTGTAATTCTGCCAGAGTCAGCAAAGGACTTGGAAGAGCAGTTGAACGGAATGGAGACTGTCTTGAAAGGAGGGTATAAGATGAACATCAACAAAAGCAAAACCAGGATAATGGAATGTAGTCTAATTCAGTCGGGTGATGCTGAGGGAATTAGATTAGGAAATGAGACACTTAAGGTAGTAAAGGAGTTTTGCTATTTCGGGAGCAAAATAACTGATGATGGTCGAAGTAGAGAGGATATAAAATGTAGACTGGCAATGGAAAGGAAAGCGTTTCTGAAGAAGAGAAATTTGTTAACATCCAGTACTGATTTAAGTGTCAGGAAGTCATTTCTGAAAGTATTCGTATGGAGTGTAGCTATGTATGGAAGTGAAACATGGACGATAAATAGTTTGGACAAGAAGAGAATAGAAGCTTTCGAAATGTGGTGCTACAGAAGAATGCTGAAGATTAGATGGGTAGATCACATAACTAATGAGGAAGTATTGAATAGGATTGGGGAGAAGAGAAGTTTGTGGCACAACTTGACCAGAAGAAGGGATCGGTTGGTAGGACATGTTCTGAGGCATCAAGGGATCACCAATTTAGTATTGGAGGGCAGCGTGGAGGGTAAAAATCGTAGAGGGAGACCAAGTGATGAATACACTAAGCAGTTTCAGAAGGATGTAGACTGCAGTAGGTACTGGGAGATGAAGAAGCTTACATAGGATAGAGTAGCATGGAGAGCTGCATCAAACGAGTCTCAGGACTGAAGACCACAACAACAACAAGAAATAATCTTCAGTCATTTGTGGAGCCATAAAGTGTTGAATCTTCTACGCGTATCTTACATGGCTGGAATTCAGGAGGGATTGCCTTTTTGTTTTTCCTCGTTGTACTGACATAGCTAAACTTTCGTTCTTTCAACCCCGAAACTAATTGAGTAGAGCCAAAGTAGTTGTCAGCTGTAATTTTACGATTTCTGCCGTAAATGGCCTTTGATAGTCTAGATTGAGTCGTTTTCTGAAATCGTTATTTACAGCTCATATTTCGCTGGTTTACTGGCGATATAAATCCTAAATTTGTGTCTCCCACGAAAATCAAGCTGGCCGGATTGTCCGAGCGGTTCTAGGCGCTTCAGTCTGGAACCATGCGACCGCTACGGTCGCAGATTCGAATCCTGCCTCGGGCATGGATGTGTGTAATGTCCTTAGGTTAGTTAGGTTTAAGTAGTTCTATGTTAGACTGATGACCTCAGCTGTTAAGTCCCATAGTGCTCAGAGCCATTTGAATCATTTTTGAGGGGAAACCAACCAGCATTTAACTCACGCATTATAAGAACATATGTTATAACATGGCTGAGAATTATGAACCATTCTCTCAAAAGCCCAAGAAATCGCTGCTCCACTCTCATTTTCATCCTCTCATCTCTGCTAGTTGTATAATCTAATCCTAGGCTGT
This sequence comes from Schistocerca serialis cubense, assembly GCF_023864345.2. NCBI lineage: Eukaryota > Metazoa > Arthropoda > Insecta > Orthoptera > Acrididae > Schistocerca > Schistocerca serialis. The sequence goes on along the minus strand of NC_064640.1, from coordinate 607,740,485 downwards.
AAAGCAATATCAGCACTCCCCTCATTGACAATATGGTATGGAAAATGTATCTTAAAGTTCCGTCTGTTGCAAATATAGGCTCAAAATTTTCATGATTTGACTAGAAATGACATTAAAATACAATAATCTAAATAACGCAGTAAGCTCATTAACATTCATGTCTCTTAGTTCCATGCGCTGTTGATCAAAATAATTTAAATCGGTATTAAGACATTTTCACGTTGGTCTGAGTCACAATTTCTTCTAACATATCTCTGGTAAACAAACACTTCCACGCTTCCAAAGGACTGCATTAGTCCCCCAATACGCTTGCCCGGCCTTGTAGTGTAGAAACCCTTATAATTAAGTTGTGTGCTGCTGTTCTCACACTCCTTTGAGGTTCAAGAGCAGACCACTTATACCTATATCTGCCATAGAAACTAGAAGCTTTCCCAGTATGTTTATGTCTCCGCACATTATGTGATTCACTAGTCACGGCTTTGTTCTGAAGCAGCTTCATATTCACTATCGTAAGAAGCGACAGTTTTATTTTCGAGATCATTTGCATCAGTGCCTTCTTCTTCTTCTTCTTCTTCTTCTGCTAGTTCTTCGAACATTTTTCTCACAAGTCCGCAAAATTTGGATGAACCGCCGAGATACGTGAATGACAGGTGGAAGGCATAGTACACTGAAAGCCTACAAACAAAATAATATTTAGCTGATAATACATTTTTAACGCACGGAAAACAAACACTTACGATGTCCTGGGGTCAATAATGGCACCACACAAATTTTACTGCTGTGTACTGAGAAATCGGACGGCTCCAGCATGCTACTAGTTTGTCTGCAGTTCGATTATCAATAGCCGACAAGATATGTAGACCCGCCAACAAGAGAATGGCCAACAGAGGAAATGGCAGGGGTGTACAGTGTCACTGGTATCGAAAAGGAACCCACAACTCTCTTTGAGGGTCAATTCATTGCCTCTACGTTGGTACTTTTTCTTATATTTGGGCCGCGAAAATCTGTCCACGTTAGTTTGGGCTGCAACACACACGGTCCTCAGTTGCTGTCATGGTAATGTCACAGTGCTAATCCTATCCCGTGAGCTACTTTCGTACCTCGACCTCTGCCCCTACCTCGTTGAATCATATTAACGTGATACCTATCGCTGTTATTTTGTCTGTTGTCTCTATGATTACCTCTATTTTTGTTGTTATTTTGACGATAACCGCTATTATCTAGGCAATTAGCTTCATCATCAACTCTTTCCAGAAACGCAGAAAAATTGTTATGATTGCTTCCCACGTATCTCTTCGAATCCTATAGTAGCTTTTTCCGTAGTTCCCAAATAATCGCGGATTCGGATCGTCTACGTCCCAAGTGTCAATTTTCGATACCAGGATGCTGAGAAATCTTTCATGGAGCTTCTACCCTATTGTCATACAATATTGCCATTCTGATTCCTTGCCATAAATAAATTTGATTTTGCTCTGATCAGTATTCTTCGGTAAACTTTTGTTTTAAATCATTAAACGTCATGTTATCTGCGCTCAAATTTAGTCCCCACTGTTTAGCATGCTGCTAATGCACTGATAACTACGTTAATATTTTTCTGATCTGTGCTGCGCGGGGTAGCCGCGCGGTCTCAGGCGCCTTCCTACGGTTCGCGCGTCTGCACCCGTCGGAAGCTTGAGTGCTCCCTTGGACATGGGTGTGTGTGCTGTCCTTAGCGTAGGTTACTTTAAGTTCGATTAAGTAGAGTGTAAGCCTAGGGACCGATGCCTCAATAGTTTGGTCCAATAGGAACTTACCACAAATTTCCTAATTTTCCTGATCTGTTCGCAGTCTTTCAGGAAATCTAATGGTTGCCAGCCAGTATGTCTTTTTCCAAGATAAAAGCGTTCTTCGCCATTTAATATTTTATTATACGGTACTCTATCAGGGATATAACTAGGCTTGTTTCTATTTTTTCCTTCAACATCACAAATTTTCCCTTGAATTTGCGAAGTGTTATGATCACACTTATGTTCGCAACTTGTTACTTTTTACCTAATGCCAGTTTAGAATCAGGTACTGTCCTTCTCAAACGTGAGATTAAATTTCTGCATTCGTCAAAAATTTCGGTTTTCAGGTCGAAAACCTTAACGTCCACTTACGTTACTACCGAAGGTTCAACCGTTTCTTGGACCTTTTCGATTTCTGGATCTTAACCTTTCACTGATATCATTAGTCTGCTCCTACATATTAGCAACATTAGTATTTATGTTGTCTATTTCTGTTTTTATGTACTCACTTTTATTATTCAAAACGCCTACTTCTTCATCTACTTTTTCGATTTGTTTTCTGATCTTTACGCTCTGTGTTTTGATTTGATTATTGAGGCTATTTATACAACTTGCCTGTATTTTCAGTTGATTCTCAAGGCTACTATTCGTGCCTTGATGTCACCAGTATTACTTACTACTCTGTGGCTTGATTATTCAGACCACTCAAGTTACTAAGCAATGCTAATAACTCGGTTACTTTGTGCTTTAGTTTATGTTCTCAAAAGTTTAAGCAGATCATTGATGTTCAGTGGTTTTTCGCTACCCTGCTCTACCAGTCCTCATGATCTGATTCTGTTACATGTGTTCCTATCGATTGTTTCCCTACTGGCGAATTACTGAACATATCAAGTGATTCATTTACGTAATCATTATCTTTCCCGTAACTTCCCTCGTTTGTTCCGTCCATTGGCTACTGTCTGATTCACTTCGTTAACTGCTATCGGACTCCATGTTGTTTCTTGGTAAGCCCTGCACTCTCTTGTTTTTCTCGTTTTACTCTACGATTGTTTTTGTACCGTTATAATACTGAATACGGGTTACGGTTTACCTCCCGAACCCCTGTAAGATTTCCTGTTATCTGCTTTATTGAATTGGCTGCAAGTTAATGGTGCTGGACATTCAGTGCTCGTAATACGTTTGTTTCGCTCTTAGTACTGGTCTGCGATCTGTATTCTAGTGTATTACAAGCCAAAACAGTCTTATCACGCGGTGACAACGACAAATATAAAACTCTCCTCTGACAGTCTGACAGTCTAATAGAGGGTACAGTCTAGTCCTGTCACGGGAAAAACCAAGCATAACGTTGCAGGTTCTTACTTAATTCGCAATATGCTGACAATGTCGCTCCTTGAAAGGATTTTTATTTGACTATGTGTAATGGTTAAGGCATCAAACTATTTTCGTTTCTATAAATATTACTATTGAAATGAAGCAATGCCGCGAGGATAGCCGCGTGGTCTCAGGAGCCTTGCCACGGTTCGCGCGGCCTTCCCCGTCGGAGGCTCGTGCGCTCCCTGGGCCATTGGTGTGTGTGTTGTCCTTGGCGTAAGTTAGTTTAAGTTAGATTAAGTAGTGCGTAACCATAGGGACCTATGACCTCAGCAATTTGGTCCCATAGGAACTTACCACAAAACCAAAAAAAAAAAAAGAAGCAGTAGCAAAACAAATGGGATTCGAACGAAGATTCTATAAATTGTAATTAAACTGCAAGAACGTGAACGAGAAAGAGTACGGTCACCAGCCTGATTAGGCTAAGTAGTACCAAGTACTAGCACTGATCATGAAGTATTTAATTAATTATTGGTGTTTACTTGACTTGATACCGAAATTATATTTTTGCTTGCAGGACACGATGCAGTAGCACACTCTTCAGCAAGCAATGTACCAGGGGTTCGACATGAACTACACAGCGGGAGTGTTAAAACCTTTTGGCGACAATCGGCTCTCGGTAACAATTATTGTCTGTATATTAAAGCAAAAAGCTAATTATCATTCAACCATGATTGTTGATGGTGCAGCACTACTAACTTGGACACGAGGTTCTTTTATCAGCTTAGTTGTGAGGGAAATACTGTCATTGTAAAATCATGCTCTCTATTCTGATTACTATTTGTTTTCTTAAGGATTATTCACTTTTTTATAATATATGGCTCAAATGTGACTTGTGATCCCTAGATATGTTACGTTTAAGTAATTGTAGCCAGTTCCTTAATCTATAACAAAAATGTTATAAAATTGTAGTTGCTGTTCCTTTATGCTATTATTGCATGTGGAAAGCAAAGTTGGCTCAATAACTAGCGTGGGGGCTCAGAAAGTAATCAACCAGTAGCTCAGATCAATGTTGAACTTTGTAGCCAAAACATAACATGAGAAACTCTTTTAACTATATACACATGAAAATATAAACACTGGTACTCCCAAACCTGCACAATAATTAAACCTTATGCTGGACCTTCAAGTCTACTAGCCAGTAATTATTATGAAAAATCGCAGATTTTGCAGGTAAGTGTAGTAGATCCTACCGTACTGAGATTTCAGTAAGAACAGTCTTCAAGCTAAATATTATAAATATGTATTTTTGCTGACCTTCTATGAAAACCACGTGGAGTGCTTCAGAAACAAGATTCACTGAATGGTAAGAGAATCTACTACTACACAAATGTTATTAAATGTTGTTAGAGAAAACAGTTACATTAAGTTCCATCAAACAGGATACTCGGAAATATCCCAGCTCTTGGAATAGTACGCAGCCAAGGTAAATGAATTGAGAATACAGTATGGGTGCTGCTCAACGTAAAGTTTACTGAAAACAGACTTAGTAACTGATCCATGAAGTTATTCAGTATACAACTGATTATTTGAGACGAAGTTGGTGGCTGTGGCAATTTCCTGTGACTAAAAAAAATAAAAATAAAAAATAAAAGAAAAAAAAAGAGAACTGGAGCAGTATCCACGGCTCTCGCTGCGTAATAGGATCCGAGGATCCGAAAATTCCCTTCTTAGCGTCGTATTTTCGTAGTACGTGGGCTAATCAGTGTATGCCGTGAATAATGAGCCAAATTACTACCACATCCAAGCCTATATTTAATAATCTTACTGCTCTTCTTGCCTCGTTCAGAACACAAGAAGCGAATACTTTGCGTGCTAGCCATCTACTAACTCTTGCCACAACGCTGCCTTACAATTCGATCCCCAAATCCACCTTTTCTATTCCCACCATGCGGATTCCGTGACGGAGAGACTTCCCTCCAGATTTTACGTGCATACAATTTCAAGTTCCCTATGCATGAACCAGTATTACAAGTGAAGTTTCAACATTCCATGCTTTTACGTAATATAACTCTTAATTTTATATCCATAGAATAATTACAATGATATAAGTAATGAATAAAATATTCATATAGATGTTACAACAAAGAGTATGCTTATACATATGTCACATTAAGTAAAAGTAGACAAAATAATTATACGAGGTATGTATAGATAATATCGATATTGGTGTTACAGATCCCTCAGTTTCACGTTACAAATCAACAGCGTTCGAATAAAACCTGAATTAAATAATGACAGTGTCAGTTTTTCTAGAAATACTGTTTACTTTTAAGTAACAGACAGGAGGGCTAACTATAGAACAAAAATGTTCGGCAGGTTACAAGGCCCTTTATATATCCACAGTCAGTTTAAAGCCGGTTCACCGCTTCCAGTTTCTTGGGGAATCTAGTAAGACACTAGTCGCATAATGCAAACAAAACAATCAAAACAAGGTAACACCCGGTAAGTATGCAACACATCTATGGTACAGGTAATTCAGTTTCTGATCAAAACTACTAGGGAAACTACCACAGTTTGTGCTTACGTACAAAGCTAATAGCGAAACTACCACACTTATGTACAATAACCTACGGTAGTCCTACAACTCTAGCGTTAGCATAGAGGCTTCAGGATATGGCCAAAAGCGGTTTTTCTCCCACCCATCAGGATGTTCTCAAGTGGCCTCGAATGGCGCAAAAGTCTGAAAATTGAACACTGTTTCAACAAACAAGACTATAGATGGGTATGATTGTGTAAATAATTACGCTTCATTCAGAAAGAATTCCTAATTTACTTTCCATGACGAAGTGTGGAGGAGTGCTTTGGGGCATAAGCCAGTCATTACTGTGTCATCTGTAGGCCAACAAAATAAGAGAGTTCGCTGAATGGCGGAGTCAGCGAATAGGCAGATGTGAGAGTTCAAGTTAAAAATGTCTGAGACATTCAAACGGAGCGAAATAAATTAAGCTACAAAGTACACCAGACAGATGCAGTATAGAAATTCAAGTCATATTATTATAAGAAATGATACAGTTTTCTGGAACAGTGCTGACTGATAAAAGATGTGTGGAAGCCAGACAAGGAAGATAAATGGAACAACCAACATCCGAATAAAACATCGCAGGAAGGCGCGCAACGGCACGCTATATGTTGGGTACCTGTGGTGGATGGTGGAAATGATGGGGCGTGACCGTGAGTGAGTTGGAGTCATAGTAAAACCATTTTTAGAAATCTAAAACGGCGTACTTGTCGCGATTGGAGTGTGAGTGCAGTGGTGCAGTTGTGGGCATTTTCAAAAACATATTCCAAATGCACACATAGTATGGAATGTTCACAGCAAGAATAGTGTTTACGACATGCTACGTAAAAGTGTGAATTAATTCGTGGCAATTCTGCGAAGCTCGTAATGTGCTAAGGATCTCGATGAAAATCACGAGCGGTTGGCTTAAGAACATCGTTCAATAGGCATCGTTTTACATATATATTCACGAGGGCTCTCCAAATGAGACATGGACTGCAGTTTTGAATGATTAAAAGTACTACTACCGATCCTCTCGCACCTATTCCATTTGGTTCTCCACCACCAAACTCATCTTAAAGAGCCTTTACAGTAAGCAAATGAAACAGACGTCGAATGGTAAGGAGTTCGTCAGACTGCAATATGTAGCGGTTGCTATCGCCGAGGACGCTACGCCGTCCAGTTCGTCAAGAAGTCAGTAACATCCATCAGATTTGCAAAAAACATACTAGTACCAGTTATTCCGTTAATACTTGGTAAATGATTTAAAACCTAATGGATTCCCGTTCCTGCATAACATTTCAGTCTGAATAAAACTGATTTGATTGGTAGCAGGGTTCTAGAGTACGTATATTCTCACTGGCATCGATAGTAGCGTTAGCGCAGTTAACGTTGGATTCGTTTTGGCGTGCAAGCTGTGGCGGTTGGCGCGTTAGTAAGAAGACTTTGGATTCACTGTTAGAGAGTCTCGGTTGCTGGTTCACTCGTCGGAGCCAGGGAGCGGAATGTGTCTCCAAAAGAGTTGTATTTTGCGTTAAAAAGTAGTTACTGATAGTGTGTGCTAGCATGTGTGTCACGTAATGGTGCCGATGGTATGGGTACTCCAAAAATTAAGCCTAATCTTAAGTGTGCTATGTGCTCACATCCGCATCCATCTGCTGCCATATTGATGGAACCAATAAGAAGATAATTAGCCCACGAATAGACTATCGGCAGGCATGTGTAATTCATGGTGAAACACTCAGAATCATAAGTAAAAAAAAAAGAAAGAAAACAGCGTTTGAACAAGCTAGAAAATGTAGTGAAAGTTTCACTAGAAATGTGTAATCTTTGTTAACAGTGTAGCATCTATTCAGTCTCTCCGTACTGAACTTTACATGGAATGAAGTATTTCAGTATAGCTACAGTTAGTGTGTTGTGGAGGAAGAAGCGAATGCTGGATCTGGCAGGTTTCTGGGAAAGCACACGGTTGTAAACCTAAACTCTCTCTTCACGTATTGCTGCTGTATATTCCAGACGAGCAGCTTACGAAGCGCCAATAAATAAAAGAATTACTGTAACTTCTACTATTTGAAATAGCCTGATCATTGGGGCGATTTCTCCTTTTCCATTAGTTTATTATTTAGATTTTTCTCTGTTTGTATACATTTACGTGGTTCCAGACATTTTCAAATCTGGAGATTGTCTTTCGGCGTTGCTACTGTCGCATTGCTAACTATCCAGTTAAACTGAGCAATTTCGAGTACATGGTGCCTATACTGTTTCAAAATTACGATCGGTAATTAGTTTTTGATAACTGAACAATTATTAGGTTACCTTTTGCACCAGTTGCATACAGTTTCAGTTATGCAGGAAACACGTCGTAGATACAAGGCTGCTGCTCTCTATCGAAATGGAAAAGCCGTCTAGGGTGGAAGCCAGCGTAGTGGCCATAAAATACTGACCGACCAACCAGACCAGACACAGCTAACGTTGGGTGGGCGTGCAGGGACCGACCATAACATAGGTAGCCGGCAAATTAACGAGAGTAAACATCTCAAATGGGATCGTTCTATAACACCAATGTCAATAAATCTTTGAACCCAAATCGATTACAACATAGATAAGGTTCACCATTTGGCAATTAGATCTCCACAAAGCTACGAGAGTTGGAATTTAAATAGTGGTAACTATTTATTCACAACCGATAGAAAAGAGTTACATGTTTACATCTGTTACTGTCCTTCAAAGTAGTCACCAGCGTTGTGTAGAACCCGTTGCCAGTGATGTGGAAGGCGCAGTATACCGTTAGCGGAGCCTATTCTGTTGATGGTGCAAATGGAGCGGTCTAAAGTTATGGTGTTATCCTAACTCATTACGTTGCTCCACGGCAGACCGTCAATGCACAATATTACTGTTCGTTTTTGGAGCATCGCCTGCGACCAGCTTTGCGAAAGAAGCGGCGACACTTTCTGCGCAGCCCACCCCTCATTTTACACGACAATGTGTGGGCGCATACAGCGCAAGCTGTGGCGGCTCTGTTCGGTCTATGGGACTGGGGAGTGCTGTACCATCCACCATACTCCCCTCACTTAAGTTCTTGTGACTTTGATTTGATTCCGAAGATGAAGGAACCACTTCGTAGCATTCGCTTCACAACTGTTCCAGAGATTCGACAGGCAGTAGACCGCTCCATTCGCACCAACAACAGAACAGGCTCAGCTAACGGTATACTACGCCCTCCACATCGCTGGCAACGCGTTCTACACAATGATGGTGACTACTTTGAAGAACAGTAACAAGTGCAAACATGTAACTCTTTTGTATTGGTTGTGAATAAATAGTTGCCACTACTTAGGATCCAACCCTCGTATAATTATGTACGAGATCTAAGTGGAAAGAGTGAGGGAATCAAGACCGAATGATAGTTATCATGTTTGGAGTCCTATTAGCAGTGAGGGAGCAGCCAGGACTGAGTGTTTCAGCTAGTACCAGAAATTTATGGGTCAGCACTAAGAATGGTCCCTAAATACATCTGTGAACGTTCCCAAGTCCCGAGTTTCTGGGGTGACAAGGAAAACCCCCACTGAATTCCATAACCTGTTGCAATCAGTACTGTCAGTCTTGAGCTCATCGGACCCTATAGCACCTTACAGCCCTGAGGCAGGTTCATACAAAGTAGTGCATCCTATTAATAACAGGATGTAATCATTTAAGAGTAAGTTAAAAGAGGTGACATTCGATGAGGTATATATAGAAAGATATCCTAACGTGAAATTCAAGTCGTTCCATAGGACATTTGCGTCAATTTTTGAAAGTTGCTTTCCTAAAGAGTTATGCAGAAAATCCATTAAAACAAAAAAAAAAAAAAAGAAACGAGTAAGCCATGGGCAACTAAGGGAATCAAAATCACTTGTAAGAGGCAGAGAGAGATTATATAAAGGCCAGAATTAGTCAGACCTGACATAACCAGCATACACAAAATATGTTGTAATATTTTAAGAAGAGTCATTAAAATGTCCAGAACTCCTTTCACAAATTAATAATACCCACAATAAGATTAAAACTGTATAGGTTATTGTTAAGAGGGAGAGAGGACAGTATGTCAGTGTTCGAGATACCGAAACAACTAAACTAAGTGACAACATAGTGACCGATAATTCACAAGTTACGTAGCAGTTAAATGGTTCAGCTGAAGAAGCAAGAGAATATATTAAGAGTTTCAGTCCACAAAATTTTAATCAACTGTAGTCCCTGACAGTTCACAGTTTTGTTGTCAGTTTTCACCTGCAAAGTGCTAACGGTTACAGATAAAAGCAGTAGCCGTCTACAGAGATGTGACAACATTGACGCGTTTACAATATCGCGTTACGTAATTAGTTGAGGTAGGCGAGCGAAGCTGCCGTGTCCAGTCCACTGCAACTATGGGGGATCAATTTACGCCGAATTAACTATAGAACTATAGAAGGATATACGACGCTGGTGCGACCTATTCTTGAGTACTGCTCGAGTGTTAGGAATCCGTACCAGGTCGGATTGAAGGCAGGCATCGAAGCAGTTCAAAGGCAGGCTGCCAGATTTGTTACCAGTGGGTTCGAACAATTTGTAAGTGTTATGGACACGCTGGCCCTGGTGACCTAGCGGTTCCAGGTGCTACAGTCTGGAACCGCGCGAGCGCTACGGTCGCAGGTTCGAATCCTGCCTCGGGCATGATTGTTTCTGATGTCCTTAGGTTAGTTACGTTTAAGTAGTTCTAAGTTCTAGGGGACTGATGACCTCAGAAGTTAAGTCCCATACTGCTCAGAGCAATATGAACCATTTTGTTACGGAGACGCTTCGGGATCTTATATGGGAATCCCTGGAGGGAAGGCGACGTCCCATTCGAGAAACACTACTGAGAAAATTTAGAGAACAGGAATTTTAAGCTGACTGCCGAACGATTCTTCTGTCGCCAACTTAAACTGTGCGTAAGACCACGAAGATAAGATTCAAGAAGTTAGGGCTCATACAGAGGCATATAAACTGTCGCTTTTCCCTCGTTCTATTTGCGAGTGAAACAGGAAAGAAAGTGACTAGTAGTGGTAAAGGGTTCCCTCCGCTACGCAGTGTACGGTAGCGGCGGAGTATCTATGTAGGTGTAGACGTGGCAACAAAGTTCTTCACTCAAATTACTCGTAATAGATTAATCAAAAGTCTTAAAAACAAAATCTCGTGTGATGTTGATGGAATTTCAAACAGTTTCGGAAAAGTGGTTCTAATTTACTAAATAATGTGCTTATTGCGATATCGACGACTACTTCGTCGACCACACCAGTCGCGCAGCGCGCCGCTCGCAGCTAGCTGAGGATGACACTTCCGCACTTCCCGTCTACGTGCAGCATAAACGATTAAATCACCAACTAGAAGAAAATCAGAAATCCATTTTTAATATTTTTGACGATATTTTGTAGTGTAATTTCACTGAGCCTGTAATCGCTCTTCATATAATAAATCTTTGGTGCTATTTCTTTCACAATATGTGTGCCATCCACTAGCCGCAGCTGTATTATGTCTTGGCTTAACATAGTCTACACAATAACTTATCTACACTTCAAGCACCAAGTGTTAGCATTTTCACCTGCACATTTAGAATTTGGTCTGATGTTTGTTGTTAAACATACGGGAATCTTGCCACTGAATTTGCCGTGCTTGTATTCGAATCCCGCTCATTTAACCTGTACTCTAAATGGTCGTGTCAATTTCACATATCTGAGCTCACCTAGACTTCGAGCTCCAAGAGGGTAGTTTGGATCAAAAATAAGAATTCTGTCCTATGTCAATGTCTACTATAAACACAAGCTCACTTAGATCTCGAGCACCAGTGTCTCGGCATGCTTAACTAATAATTAGAATCATGTCTTTTGTTAGTTGTATACCTTAAGTAATATTTGTCTCTACCATCTTTCCACTTAGTTCGCTACCAAGTTAACTGAGCTATACTTCGTGTGATCCCAATACATTTTATACTTAAGCTTTCCTAGACTTCGAGAACAAAACTTTGGTATATTTTATATCAATAATTTTAGTCAAGTTCACGTTAACCGTTAAACATAGTGCTGTTCTACTTTCTTCATTCCATAAACATGAGAACCCATCAGGTTATGTATTGTTACGATGCTGTATTCGAGCAGTTTTGAAGATTGTTCCTTGCCGTTTTGATGGACATATGCTACTACCATGACCTCGACCCTGGTTACGTATCGTTTGGTTCCATGTAGTTACCTGACAGTGTTTAAGATGGCATGGTTTCGCTCTTGTTTACTGTCCATGTTGTTTTCTGATATGTTATGTTAACTCAATAAATGGCTGTATAACATAATACCTATAGCAACGTTCTACCCCGCATATCATGTGATCTAGTCAACCCAGACCCCGTGTTACGTATCGTACTCCTCTACAGAATACATTAGATAACACTTGCCTTTCGTTCTTGTAATTTTTATATTCACGTCATCCTTGTGTTATACACTGATCAGCCGGAACATTATGACCACCGACCTACTAACGATATAAACCCGTCCAGGCGATAACAGTGTCACCTGGCGAGAAATGACTGCTACTCAGACACACGCACGGTGCATGTACTATCAGTGAGAGTGCTGTCCGTGTGTAGAATGGAGAGAGTGCTCGACCTATCTGAGTCTGACCCAGGGCGGATTGTCACGGCCCGGTGGCTCGGCACGAACATTTCGGGAACTGCACGACATGTCGGATGTTCGAGGAATGCTGTGGCGAGTGTCAACACAAGCTGAAACCGAGGTGAAACCACATTCAGACGTCGTGGGGTTGGACAGCCAACCTTCATTACAGATGTCGGACGTCGTAAACTGGGCATACGAGTAAAACAGAACAGGAGGCGAACTGTGGCGGAACTAACATCAGACCTTAATTCTGGGTAGAACAAAAGTTTGTCTGACCACACAGTGCACCGAACACTCCTAACGATTGGCCTCCGCATTCGGCGACCCATGCATGTGTCAGTGTTAACAACACAGCATCTGGAACTACGAGTGAAATGGGCTCGTTGCCATCGGCACTGGACATTGCAATGCCGATACCTTCTTCATCATGTCGAAGAGAGGGCGCGAATTCGTCGACTTCCAGAGGAACACCACCTTGACACTGTACTTCCGGACGAAGACAAGCTGGTGACGGCTCCATTATGCTCTGGGCAACATTCACGTGCGCATCCGTGGGTCCAGTAGAGCTTGTGCAAGGTAGCACGACGGCCAATATCGTAAACTGGCCGCAAACCATGTACAGCCCTTAATGACGATCATGTTTCCCGACGGCAGTGGCATTTTTCAACTAGATAATGCGCCATGTCATAATGCCAGAAGTGTGATAGTGTGGTTCAAGGAACACAGCTGCGAGTAAGAACTGATATGCTATCCTCCCCCCCACCCCAACCCGCCAGGTCTGAACTCAATCGAACACACCAGGGATGCGACTGAACCTGACGTCAGAGCTCGTCGCGCCCCTCCCCGGAACTTACGGGAATTAGGTGACTTGTGTGTGCAGATGTGGTGTCAATTCCCTCCAGCGACCTACTACGGCCTCACTGATTCCACGTCACGACGCGTCGTCATTGTTATCCGTGCCAAAGGTGGGCATACCGGCTATTACGTAGGTGGTCACAATGTTCTGACTGAGCAGTGTATATGTTTTAATACAAATCACTGCAAGGCTTGTTGTGATCTCATTATAATCCACGTTAGTAGCCTACACATCACCCTTACTTCTACCGATCTATGACCTAGGTCACGAATTGCTTTTTAAGTCCGTATAACTTACACATGGCATTTTAGTATGTAAGCGTATTTGGTAGATTAGCTCTCTTTACGGTTTCATGTTCCACTAATGTTTTATTCAGATGTTCAAATGCGTGTGAAATCTTATGGGACTTAACTGCTAAGGTCATCAGTCCCTAAGCTTACATACTACTTAACCTAAATTATCCTACGGATGAATACACACACCCATGCCCGAGGGAGGACTCGAACCTCCGCCGGAACCAGCTGCACAGTCCATGACTGCAGCGCCTAGACCGCTCGGTTAATCCCGCGCGGCATGTTTTATTATTACCATTGTTATATACTTGGTCTTTGTCTTTTTTACGCTTTAGTCAACTTTCTGCTTCTTATGTTACCAACACTGAAACATTTTATGACAGTTTTGTAAAGTATAATAACTAATTTTTTCCTCAGCACTTCAGGTAAATTCGCACATTGTCATAGCCCAGTAAAGACTTTAATGAAATATATCATACTTTACAGCAACTTACGCATTAATTATGTTAACAGCTTTAATACATGTCTTACGAATCTTCTCACATTATTTAAAGTTAGTTTGTTGTTACTGTCTCTATCTTGTTGCATCTGGTATAAAATGTAGACACTAATAATCATAGCTCTACCCTGTGCATATTGTCAATATTATAATGTACATGGTTACACTCCTCATACTCTTCTGCTATCGTCTCGAAGATTTTGTAATTGTACAACATCACCTATCTTAAAGTGTTTTATTGTTGTGTTGTATATAAGAAGCGTATATGTATATACTGCTAACACTGTATTTTAAATTCAAGTTTTAGTATCACTTGATGCTGGCAAGTGTTTCCAAACATAAAGAAATGTACACTACTTCCACTAAATATTTTTCGATCAGTATAACTAGAAAAATTACTGCATACTCTGTAATTTTGTAAGTTGTAATGTAAACAAATTGGTTTACTTTCTCTGTAGCTTAGCGTTGTTCCTATATTATATGTTGTTATGTACGAGGTTGTTGCCACCTGGTCGCACTCTGCGGTATTATATAGCTGTTCTGACAACTTGCCGGCAGTACGCAGCCGGTTATCAACAGACACACATCCAGCACCAGTGGATGTACTCTATCCAATGTTACTGACAACTCTGCGCCTTGCTAATACAGTTATGGCTTTTATTTTAAAGTAGTTAGTGTTTCATGGAAGTGTCTTTTCTGTGAGGTAAACATTATTTTAGTGTACGACAGCGGAGTCATCAAAAACTTTTCAGTGCTTTCTTTTATATAATATTTTTAATATCACAGTTTATCTCCATGTTTCCCGTTACCAGATGGAAATGTGGCAAACGTAGGGCTTTATAATTCACGTGTCCGAAGGTATGTAAAACTGTGTCAACGTTTTTTGGAAATTCTGTGCTCGTAAGGACCATGGGACCAAACTGCTGAGGTCATCGGTCCCTAGGCTTACGCACTACTTAATATAACTTAAAGTAACTTATGCTAAGGACAACACACACACCCATGCCCGAAGGTGGACTCGAAACTCCGACGGGGGGAGACGCCGAAATTACGTATGCTAATTATAAATCATGTAACATATTTGTAATATTTACAGATCTGGTGACGACAGTATAACTTTACTGAAACCAGTAATCACGATACGTAAGAACTGCGATCTGTGCAATAAAACTTCTATTTTTGAAGCCTCTTTATTTTGATACAGAGATCGCTCTCCTTCTGCCAATGTCAGGTAACTACAAAAGAGAAAACTACCTGGCCAACAAAGAACGGTACTGGGTATGTGATAGCTCTCGACGCAAAGAAGGCAGTTTAAATCAATGCTGGACATTGCCCGTTGGGCGATACGTTAAAAAACATTCGAGTGGTTTGCG
This sequence comes from Schistocerca serialis cubense, assembly GCF_023864345.2. Lineage (NCBI taxonomy): Eukaryota > Metazoa > Arthropoda > Insecta > Orthoptera > Acrididae > Schistocerca > Schistocerca serialis. The sequence goes on along the minus strand of NC_064640.1, from coordinate 607,725,168 downwards.
CGAGAGTGTAGCGCTGAGCACTCCTCAGTCTTCCAGAACACTGAAAGACTGAGAAGCGCTAAGCGGTACTTGCATGGGCCAACATGAGAGCTTTCAGTTTTCTTCTGTGCGAAATTTCGTGCCCGTTACGAGAGTGTTGGTGACAATTTTTTGTCGAGCATCGTCGCAAGTGATGAAACGTGGGTTTGTTACTTCGAACCAGAAACGAAACAGCAGTCCGCGGAATGGCGCCACACTACCTCACCTCCGAAGATAATGTTCGAAACCGCATCCTCAGCCGAAAAAGTAATGAGTACGGACTTCTTGAACTTTGAAAGATTATTCTGTTTGATGTTCTCCCTCATGGTGCAACCATCAACTCTGAAGTGTACTATGCTATCATCAGCGAATGGAAGAAACGAGTGCTGCTTGTTCGTTGTCACAAAAAATGCAGACGAGCTGCTCCTTGTTCATGACAACGCAAATACAAGTCTGTGCGCCCCAGAAGAGCTCGCTACACTTCATTGAACTGTTCTTCTTCATTCACCGTGCAAAACGGATCGGCCCAGTGAACGATGAATTCCGCTGTAAGCAGTACATGAATGATGGTGAGATTATTGAATCAGCAAGACGTTGGCTCCAACGTCGATAACCTTCCAGTAAAGTGGTGTAAGGCTACACATTGAACGGAGTTTGTGCTCAAAAATACGGTTTTGTGGGGAATAGTTGCGTTGGACCTGATTTCAAAAAAAAAAAAAAAAAGTGTCGCATTACTTATTGAGGGCGCCTAGTACGGCGTTCGTTTGTAAATGCGTCTTTAGCATAATTATTAATTACGGATCAGGAGCCGGTAAGTTCAAATAGAGTCAACGAGTAAATAAACATGAGAACTGCCTTTCTCAGGAAGCTGGTAATTATAACACTGCGATAACTATTAAGGCAAATAAAATTCTTTCGCTGGTTTGAGGTGAGAAATTAAGAAAGCTTTCTTTCACGAGGCTAGGAATTATTCTGACTCATATATGAAATACACTGAAGCACCAAAGAAACTGGTTAGGCATGCATATCCAAATATAGAGACATGTAAACAGGCAGAATAAGGCGCTGCGGTCGGCAATGCCTATATACGAAAAGTTTCTAAAGCAGTAGTTAGATCGGTTAGTGCTGCTACAATGGCGGGTCATCAAGACTTAAGTGAGTTTGAACGTGCTGTTATAGACGGCGCACGAGCGATGGGACACAGCATCTAAGAGATAGCGATGAAGTGGAGACTTTCCTGTACGATCCTTTCACGAGTGTATCGTGAATATCAGGAATCCGGTAAAACATTCATTCTCCAACATCGCTGTGGCCGAAAAAAGATCCTGCAGGAACAGGACCAACGACGACTGAACAGAATCGTTCAACTTCACAGAAGTGCAACCCTCCCGCAGATTGCTGCAGATTTTAATGCTGGACCATCAGCACGTGTCAGTTCGCGTACCATTCAACGAAACATCATCGATATGGGCTTTCGGAGCCGAAGGACCACTCGTGTACCCTTGATGACTCTACAAATCTTTACTCCTTGCCTGGGCCCATCAACACAGACATTGGACTGTTGACGACTGGAAACATAATGCCTGGGCGGACGAGTCTCGTTTCAAATTATATCGAGCGGATGGACGTTTAGTGGTATGGAGCCAACCTCATGAATCCATGGACCTTGCATGTCAGCAGGGGACTGTTCAAGCTGTTGGAGGCTCTATAAAGGAGAGGGGCGAGTGCAGTTGAAGTGATTTGGGGCCCCTGATACGTCTAGATATGACTCTGACAGATGACACGTACATAAATATTCTGTCTGGTCACCGGCAGCCTTTCATGCCCATTGTGCATTCTGACTGACTTGGGAAATTACAGGAGGACAATGCGACACTCCACACGTCCAGAATTGCTACAGAGTGCCTTTAGGAACACTCTTCTGAGTGCTTTCCAAGACCGCTGAGGACTTCGGTTTATGTCTGTTCTACCAATTCCAGGACGCTGTCTCTACGTTGAGACAGAGCTTGCTATACTGCGCCTTGATTAGCCCCTATCTCGATGTTTTTCTTTCCGGCCTTGCTCCGTTTCGTAAGTCTATCCAGGGCTATTAGTGGACAATGGAGTGTATGTCATCAACTACTTACGACTGCCAGTGGCCGGCCGCGGTGGCCGTGCGGTTCTGGCGCTGCAGTCCGGAACCGCGGGACTGCTACGGTCGCAGGTTCGAATCCTGCCTCGGGCATGGGTGAGTGTGATGTCCTTAGGTTGGTTAGGTTTAAGTAGTTCTAAGTTCTGGGGGACTTATGACCTAAGATGTTGAGTTCCATAGTGCTCAGAGCCATTTGAACCATTTGACTGCCAGTGTGTACAAGTGATGGGAAGCATAACCAAAGGTGGACTGCGAAAAATGACCCCGTGCACTGCTGAACTTCAAGCTGTAAACAATGCTAAGAAAATCCTAACATTCATATAACAAGAGGCTGTCATCCGATTTATAGTGTACGCAGGTCATAGGAGAGCGCCATGACCATAAAACTACCACACGACGGGAAAAAGTGGCTGAATTATAAGGTTCGCGAGATTCTGTAGGACTACTACAACGCGCAACACGAGTAAAGAGTCACTTTTTGAGACCCAGCAATTGTAACCGATTGTGACGCAGAAAGTGTGAAATTTGACTGAAACGTGTGTACATCCTTCCTCTGTATGGCACCTTGGGGCTCGACGACGCATCAAACAGCTAGGTGTCGACACATGCGGAAAAATAGCCAGAGCTCGGAAGTCCATGTTAGCTATAAGGTGGGTTAATGGCGTCACGTTGACACCAAGTTTCACCAAAATTCTGCTCAACGTAACCATGGCCACGCCACAGTTGGAAGATCGTCACACCACTTCTTATCCACATTCCTCCTCTTTTGGCGCCTCTTCGATGGAGATCAGAAACGCGACAGCCAGAGTTGACATCACGCGAGTTGCTTGTGTGGGGCCGAGAAAAGCATTTCAGACATACCGCCACTTGGAATCGACACGAAAACGCACCAGGAGGTGAAGGAATCAGGCATAAAGCGCGTCAATGAAACCACTCCCTTACTAGGGACGTTCAGTTCCACAATAGGTTGAAGTTCACGATGTAAGTTTTGCTTTGGTACACAGGTTGAAAGCACTAGGGACCATTCAAAACCTTTCAAACCATTGAGTGTGGTGCACAGCACAAGAAAGTGTTTAAGTTTTGTCATCCCTCCTTTTTGAGCCCTCCTACGGCGTGAGTATGGCGTGAGTAGGGGGACAAGGGCGATGTGGCCCCACTCGGCATTGTTGCCAAAATTATTCAAGATGGCGGATCCAATATGGCGGCGATAGATGTGGCAATGTTGCAATGATGTCATGGAGGAAATTTCAAATTTTGGCAAGAAAATAGGTCAATTGGGCTACCTCCACTAATCTGACACCCTCCTCTCCTGTATCCCCTCCCCATCCCTCCCCCCTAGACAAGAAAATGGACAGAAGTTAAAATTATGGCAGAAAAAGGTCAATTGGGCTACCTCCACTAACCTGAGACAATGGTGGGAAACTAGGTCACTTGGGCTACCTCTACTAACCTCAACATCCGACCGCCACCTCTTCATTGGAACTGGCAGGAAAAGAACTCAGCCTGTGCTGGGCTGCTGGATAGGATGGACGTAAGTCCCTATTTTGCGTGCAATCTTTATATAAACAGTTTGATTTGTCACAGGCAGTAACTCCATCCAGTGTGTTCACCATGAGGTCCAGAGCCCTACTGACCTAGTACACAGTACTGCCACCAGAGGGTGCTCTCATCACATGGTGGTGGGGGATAAAATGGCAGGAAAAGGACTCAGTCTCTGTCCAGTTGCTGAGGAAAAGAAGGACGTACTTTATTTATTTCAGAACAATTTATTTAGAGATGGATTTGTCATAGCATATTTATTACAGTGATATAGAACACTCCCTCTGACATGCTTAGGGTCAAACTACATAGGCTACAGACCTGTAAACTACTGGTTAATCACCGAAATAATGCAGTACACTCATGTGCAGACACGAAAATAATTCGTAAATAGTCAAAATAATGCATGTAAAACGCTCTGGAGACACGCTCCCTAATTGTAAACTGTCGAAATAGTCCTTTGCACAGTACACAGACCTGCCACTACTCCTAAATTACCAAAATAATGCAGTACACTGATGTACAGACACGCAAACAAGTCGTAAATCGCCAGAATAATGCATGTAAAAGGCTCTGCAAACACACTTGCTAATCTTCAGCCATCGAAGTTATGCATTGCACAGTCTGCACACCTGCAAACTACTTGTAAATTACCGAAATAATGCATGTATAACATATTGCAAACACGCTCACAATGCTTAAACAGCCAAAAATAATGCAGTGCACAAACACATATTGAATGTAAAAAACGCTTTTGAACTATCATCAACTGCAACGTATCAGCGAACTGACGGAGCGTTCACGCCAGTCCCATATGCGAGACGCCTCTGGGCTTCTGTTGGTGGCACGATGCCTTTCTACCTGCGGTTCAGCGAAGACCTAATTGCCAAGTGACTCACCCTCGCAGATGCAGGTAAACGGTTCTCAATGTTATACTGACGTCACACGTGTATGTAAATAACAACCAAGTCACCCTCTGGATGAGCTATAGAAATCTGTTGCAATGTATCCCAGAATAGCACAGACTGCATACCCCCAAGTGACTGTAACGGGACATGTGAGATGCCTCTAGCCACATACGTGTTTACCCAGCCACCAATGCTACCTGCCGGCCCAGTGTAGGCCTAATTGCTGAGCTGGAGATGTCTGCATTGCATCTCACCTGTGCAAGTGCAGCAATAAGGCTGTCAGTGTTATATTGCTGTCACATGTCTACATAAATCGTAAAGTGCCGCAGGAATAGTTAGCGGTCGCTTTCTTGGAGCTTTCCTGATGTCTCAGCATGTATGCATGGAAATTCTTGTCCTAACTGGACCTGTTTACGAAAATAGCCCAGAATAATGCCAAATGCATTCCTCCTGATTGTCTTAAACTGGCACCTTGTCCGTCACATTTTACCCTTTCTGGAAATCGTTAAAACCTGCTTTCAACAAACATCTCCGAAACACAAACGTTCTCATTGCTATGTAGAGGGTCCTATATCCCAGCAAAAAGGATGTCTTGTGAATGAACGGGGCATTAAGATCGGCTCTTACTGAATTTTCCCGCCAAATAACTGATGCTACCTGTGTAAAGCTCTGTCCGCCTTTATCTTTCTGCAGATGAGACATTCAGTGGCAAAACTATTTTGTGCAGATCGAAATATTGCACTGACAATTAAACCCTGCAAAAGTGCCATACAGATCGTCAAGTATAGAAAGACTCTTGCTCAATTACACTGCTCTACCACTGAGGATGGAACCTTGAATATTTCAGCACAAAACTGATCCCCATGTAGCATATCGATGTAGTAAACAGAAGATTCGTATCCTGTGCCAAACAAAATCGCCCCTTCTGCTGCATGCATACAGCCATCGACCATCAGACACTTGCGCATAGACCTCCATGACTGATAGCATAAGCACATGTGCTGTGTATATTCCTTGCGGCACTAGATATTTCCCATGAGGTCGGGTGGTCATCCAACACAGGGGACTGAAATGACTCTCTGAACTGTTCTACAAAGTCAGGGTTGCTTCCCCTCAGCACAGAGGCATTACTGTTTCTGACCCTGAACTGCTTGCTTGCTTTCTACACCCACCTCCAGACTCTGTTATTACAAGATCATATGTAATTTCACATGGTTTGCCAGAATATCACATCATTTACGCGATACTTTTCGATATCAAGCACATAGCAGAATCGCTCACACAATATAATTCCAAAGATATAGACAGCCAATTATTTCTCTTGAAACCTGAAACCTTAGCGAGATGGAGCATGCTGTAAACCAATGATTAACTAGAAACTTTTCTAGTCTACAAAGATCTAAACATGAAAACTCGAAAAGATTAGAGGAAATTCATATTTCCACTCACAAATACCGATGTCGGTGATATAACAGATTCCAAACCATCCTCATAATTTACAAAATCAACTAACGTGTTTCTCGTATCTAGAGAACGAGCAAATATGGCTCCCTGCCATCTTTCACCTGCTATGTGTGCACACCTCAATCAATGTTCTCTCAACCAGATAAAGACAGGAAATGTGGAGAAGCAGTCAGTCAGACAATTTAAATGGGAGGGAATAATGGTGCAGTGCAAACACACGTCCATATTGAATCTTCTCAAATTTCCACCTGATCACGAAGGCTGCTCATCACATACTAATTATTAGTTCGCTATGCAACCGTCTAGAGGACGACACGGTTAGGTGAGGTAGATTCCTGCATCCCAACAGGCCTCTCCATTCTGACAGCTCCTGCCGTCAGGTGGAAACATGAATCATTCCCGCCACAAGCCACTGCCGCTGCATGCCCTGCACCCTGAGACAGAATCGTCCTAGTATGGCTGTCGATCGCATCAAGACGCTCTTTTCAGTTGTGAGTGCACTATAAGCGAGTAAAGGTGCCTAGAACAACGATGTCTCCTGCCAAGTAGGAGGGCCCGCTGAGAGGCTTCGCTGTATGAATGTAGCCCACCTAACACAACTGCCACGCACTTCCTGCTTCATGGAAATTCTAAGCCGCACTCTGCAGGGGCAATGAAGACGCTCCTGCAGCCTTTCCGATGGGAAGTGTTCGATCACCCACAACACAGCCATAATTGGCTCGTCCTGAGGATCATCTCTGTTCACATGAAACGCTGCATATAAAGACAACACTTGGGCGCAGGCTACCCGCTATAGACCAGCGTAGAGAATTATGGGAAAGCACAGGCGGCTGTCTTCTATGAGTCAGAATTGCCACTATGTAGAGAAGTATCTGGAAAGTGTAGCTAACTCTTGCAAATAAAATGTTTCTTATTTTCAATGTGGTTTCCATCTAACGAGCGATTGGAACTTACTAACTTACTTTCTGGACAACCCTCGTACAACAGATTTCACGAACTGTCAGAATTGAGTGGAGAGGAGCTTCTAGTAGCTGTACGTGTAGGAAACATGCAGCAGTCTTCAGCAGTTAGGAGGCCTGAGTCAGTTGTAAAGTCTAGCAGAAAGAAGAATGTTCTGCTGTTAGATAGTTCGCACGGTAGAGCTGTAGACCAGCAATTGCAAGAAGTGTTGGGGAGTGACTACCACGTCACCAGTATTTTGTAACCTAGTACAGGTGACTGACAGCATGGGGGAGTTATGTAGGAATCTTACGAAAGAGTATTAGGTTGTGATAGTGTGTGAAGCAGGGAATAGTCTTCATAGGGACGCGGAATATCATTTAGGTGGTGACCTGGTAAAGATAACTACTCAAACTGGTGGCACTAATATGCATTTAGTGCAATTGTTTCAGCGTCATGATCGGCCTTATCTTAATGCAGCTGTTAGGCGTCTTAAGATGGGTCTGGAGAAGGCACTGATGGCGGAGGACATGGCTAACATTTCAGTGGTGCCAGTTGAGTCTATCAGCAGATCAGATTTCACTAGGCATGGTCTGCACCTCAACAGGTACGGGAAGGGGAGGCTGGAAAACTTATAGGTGACAGTGTAGTGGGTGTTGCTGGGATCACTCATGGAATAATTTACTGTAGTAGTTGGTGTTAGAGCTGCAACTTCTTTAGACTGAAGTCCGCTGATAGGTACGCCTGCTTAAAGGAAGTCCCTCTAAGGAACCACCTTCAGCAGACGTCAGGTATCCAAGCACAGGGAATTAGCAAATTTCATCGAAATATAAGAGGTATTAGAGATAAAGTTAGTGAACTGCTTGCAGATGTTGACTCTGACATTATTAGTATATCAGAGCACCACTTAAAAAATTTGACAACTCAGATGCTTCCTTTACCATGGTACAGATTGGTTGGCTGTTTTTCAAGGAGTTCTTTGCGGAGCGGGGGAGTGGCCATGTACGTAAAAAACAGTATTACATCCGAGTCCACAGACTAACACGGCACTGCACTGAATAGATATCTGAATATTGTGCAGGGACAATTGAATTTAGTGAAAATAAACTTCTAATTGTTGAGGTTTATAGGTCTCTTAACTCTGACTTCATAGCATTTCTGCTCAAGTTAGAGAGGGTTCTAAATTCACTTTATAGGAAGTACCATAAATAAGTTATATGTGGCGACTTCAATATAAATTTTGTATACGATGGTGCAAGAAAAGGGATGTTTGTGGCTCTAATAAATTAATATGACATTATGCAGACTGTGTTTTTTTCCAACTGGGGTGCAGGAGTACAATAGAACAGCTATACACAATATTTTTATTCATTCTTCATTATAAGATGGGCATTCTGTTAATAAAAGGGTGAATGGCCTTTCAGACCATGATGCACAAATTTTATCACTAAAAGGCTTTTGTACTCAAACAAATGTCACAGATAATTACAAAATATTTAGGAAAGATATTCCAGCAGCAATAGAGAGTTTTTTAAACCTCATAAAGGAACAAGAGTGGCAGGATGTTTATAGTGCCAATAATATAGATGACAAATATTATGCTTTCCTTAAAACATTTCTCTTACGCTTGAAACTTGCTTTCCATTAGAGCGTTTTAAACGGCAGTAAAAGGCAGCCTGGGTGGCTGACTAGTGGGGTAAGGATATTATGTAGAACAAACCGAGAATTATATGAAAATGTTAGAAGTAGTCACAATCAAGGTACAGTAGCCCATTACAAACAGTATTGTAAGGTGCTTAAAAATGTTATTAGGAAGGCAAAGAATATATAGTACGGAAATAGAACAGCTACTTCACAACATAAAATTAAAATTTTATGGTCAGTTGTGAAGCAAGTGTCTGGTCAGCAGCATAGAGTCGATGATATAAAGTCAGTTCGTAGTAAAAACGTTTCTGTTAGTAATAAGTCAGATATATGTAAGGTATTAAACAGTCATTTTCTGAGCATCGCTGGTGAATTAAATAAAAATTTTGTTTCTAGAGGGAACCATGTAACTCTCTTGGAAAATGTCTTTCCGTGACCGATGTGTGAAATACTCCTCTGTGATACTGACAAGAGGGAGATTTAGTCAATAATTAAATCACTGAAGACTACGAATTCTCATCTATATGATAGAGTGCGTAACAGAATATTGAAGTACTGTGCTGCACATGTTAGCCCTATATTTAGCTATATCTGTAATTTTCTCTCTAAGGATAGTCAGTTTCCTGAACGATTAAAGTACTCAGTAGTAAAGCCGCTTTATAAAAAGGGAGAAAGGGATAACGTAGACAATTTTAGACCTATTTCAGTGCCATCAGTGATTGCTAAAGTTATTGAAAAGACTGTGTATGAAAGGATAATTGATCATTTTACATGACATAATTTGATATCAGATATCCAGTTCGACTTTAGAAGCGTTGTACAAACTGAAATGCTATGTTCTCTTTTCTCTGTGAGTTACTGGATCGATAAAAAAAAAGGTTTCGAAAGCTAGGCATACTTTTTGGTTCATTAATTGATTGTGTCTATCATAAAATATTGCTCCAGAAGTTGGATCATTACAGAATACAGGGAGTAGCTCACAATTGGTTCACCTCTTACTTTAACAACAGACAGCTGTGATGTGGGGTCTGAGTGGAGTACGATGAAATGGGGCTGCCCCAGGGTTCAGTGTTGGGGCCACTCCTGTTCCTTACTTTTATAAATTATATGCCCTCTAGTATTACGGGTACTTCTAAAATATTTGTGTTTGCTGATGACATTAGCTTGGTAGTAAAGGATATTGTGTGCAATATTGACTCCGTTTCAAATAGTGCAGTTCATGACCTAAGTTCATGGCTTGTAGAAAATAAACTAATGCTAAATCACCTTAAGATTCAGTCTTTACAGTTTCCAACACACAATTCAACCAGATGCGACGTTTAAAGTTCACAGAATGAACATGTGGTTAGTGAAATTGAACAGCTCAAATTTCTAGGTGTTCAGATGGATAGTAAACTGTCGTGGAAAGCCCACGTTCAGGATCTTGTTCAAAGTCTTAGTGCTGTTACTTTTACTATTCTAACGGTATCTGAAGTTTTCAATCGCTTATGTCTTATGGTACTATATTTTGGGATAACTCTTCCCATTCTCAAAGGATATTTTTGGCTCATAAACGGGCAGTTCGGGGAATAGGTGATGTACGTTTGCGAACCTCTTATCGACCCTTGTTCACTAGTCTGCGTATTTTGGTATTGGCCTCTCAATATGTATATTCTTTACTGTCGTTTGTTGTTATTAACATCAGCTTATTTCCAAGGATTAGCAGCTTTCCCTCTGTTAATACTGGGCTGAAACCCAATCTGCATTTGGATGCACTTCCTTAACTCTTGTGCAGCAGGTGTGCAGCATACTGCTGCACCCATTTTCAAAAAGCTACCACAAGAATTCAAAAATCTTAGCAGTAATCCACGCACTTTCAAATCGAAACTAAAGAGTTTCCTCATGGGTCACTCCTTCTATTCTGTTGAGGCGTTCCTTGAAAAATTAAACTGATTCTTATGTTATATGGTTGATTGGGTTTACTTTTACTTAGAGCTTGATTTTTTTGCGTTCATAAACATTTTCTTTTATCTGTTAATACTTTTGCGTTGTAATTGCATGTACTGGCACGTTCTATGACCTTGGAAATTTGCTCCTCGATTTGGTCCCATGTGTAAATAAAAAATAAAAAAATAAAAGCGGAGCTCCCCACTAACCTAGTTTACTGTTATACAGCTATTTCATTCACTTGTACTTCGACACGACGGGGACTCCGGCACCATGTCACTACGTTTCCTTGTTGCTGTATCTGATTTAGGGTGTCTCGGGTGTTCTAGATACATTTGTTGTGGGTTACAAACAGTAGAGGACCGTTTGGCACGTAGGGATACGGAGCGAATGACACTTATATTTTATTTAGTCCCATGTCATCTGTTCTCGACTGAACCAAGCTCTGCTTGAAAGATACCAAATTCGTTTAGTTCATTTACTCTAATAGAAAACAGTTGCACAGTCAAGGCAATTCCTCTGCTACGTATACGGGAGCGTTACAAAAATAATGAAACATTTTTCTCTCAGTCAGTTTCGATTCAAAAAAGTCAGAATTTGTTGAGGAACATCGTAGAATATTCCCGCTTCGGCTCCAATAGTTAGATGAAGTTCCGATAGGTGGCGGCGCTATACATAGCCTTCAAAACGGCGTCTGTAATGGAGTTGCGTTCCAAGGAGAGAGCTGTCATTGAGTTTCTTTTGGCAGAAAACCAGAGCATCATAGATATTCATAGGCGCTTGAAGGATGTCTACGGAGACCTGGCGGTGAAGAAAAGAACGGTGAATCGCTGGGTTTGGCTTCTGACATCGCAAGGAGGTCGCACAAACCTCTCCGATCACTTCTGTGCCGGCCGGTTACACGCAGCTGTCACTCCTGCAATGTTGGAACGTGCGAACACTTTAATTTGAGATGATCGATGACTCACAATCAAACACCTTGCTAAACAAGTCGACGCCTCTGTTGATAGTGCTGACACATTCTTCCACCAGATGGAGTACTCAAAGGTGTGTCCCCCAGGTTCCTCGACGCATAACAGAAGACCACACTGAGAAACGACGGACCATCAGTGCGTAACTGCTTGCGTGTGACGAGGCTGATCGTGAAAATTTTTACACGAGTATCGTCACAGGCGATGAAACATGGATTCAACTCTTCGAACCGGAAACAAAACGGCAATCCATTCAGTGGCGCAACAACACCTAGCTTCCGAAGAAAAAGTTCAAAGTCGCTCTGGCAGCCGGTAAAGTCATGGCTCCGGTCGTCTGGGACTCTGAAGGGGTTATTCTGTTTGATGCCCACCTTCATGTGCAACGATCAACACTGAAGCGTATTACGCTACACTCAGGAAGCTGAAGAAACGACCTCAGCGTCTTCGACGCTACAAAAATGCAAACGAACTTCTCCTTCTTCATATCAACGCAAGGCATCACGTAAGTCTGCGTACCCAAGAGGCCCTTACAAAACTTCATTCGACTGTTCTTTCTGTTCCATCCTTCAGCCCGGACCTCGCAACTTCCGATTTCCTTCTGTATGGCCCAATGAGAATGCCCTCTGAGAGGAACAGTACATTGATAATGCGGAGCTTTTTGATGCAGCAAGTCATTGGCTCCAATGTCGACCAATAGAGTGGTAGAATGCGGGCATAAAGGACCTGTCAGTAATTTGGCATAAGGTCGTCGCATTGAACGGAGATAATTTTCAAAACTAGAGTTTTGTAGCCAAAACAGAGGGGAATAATATGGGGTATTGGAATCGTAAATAAAACGAACCTTCTTTAACAAATACCCGTGTTGCATCACTTATTCAGTGCCCCTCGTAGCTCGTATTTAAAGTCTCATAAAATTTTAGTTTGTAAACGCGATCAGTACATAAGATTTATCGTAACCCGTTGAATTTAGAAACATGTTAGGCGTTTCTAATAGGTAGGGTGGATACGTACCGGTTGCCTTCTGCGCTCCGGTCACTTGGATGCCGTTTCACCATGTGATTTTTGTTGTCGTAAATAAGTCTTCGGGTAACTGAGATATATCATGGAAATGGCACAACGAAACTAAATATGTAACCATGTCACGTAATGCGATTCTCTCTGATTTTGAACGGCTATCAGAAGTGGTAAAGGCTACCAGTCTTGCTTGCGAGATGACAGCAGATTCACCATTTGCAACATATTCGACAGGACCGGTTGTGAACCTCTGGTACATAGCCGAGCGGAAGGTCTGAATTAGACGCTCAGATTGTTCTGCGACCGTTTAGGCTGCAGATTCTTACATTTACGCCATAGGAAGGTTGGGTTTCGGCTTCCGCTAAATAGGTCAGGAGTCCATTACACGCAGGAGGCGGCTATACGGGTAGCAGCAGCTGTGTGGCGTGGACTGCGCGGTTTTATGTATTAGAGAGTAAGGGGAAAACACAAAAAGGGCTTCAGTATCAAAGAGTGCAGGTTCGAACGTAGGAAAAACGTAGATCAAGGACCCATCCGTATAACACTTGTAAACTGTCGTATCTGTGTTGGGAAAGTACGAGAGCTCCAAGCGCTAATAGAAAGCACTGATCCTCAAATCGTTATAGGCAATGAAATCTGGCTAAAGCTGCAGACAAGTGCAGCCGAAATTTTTGCGAAGGACCTAACGGAGCGCAGAAATGATAGGCTAAATACAGCTGGCAGTGGCGTGTTTGTTGCTGTTAGGAGTACTTTGTCTTGTAGCGAAATTGAAGTAAATAATTCCTGTGAGTTAGTATCGGCAGAGGTCATTCTTGGAAACCAGATTAAAATAATATTTGGATCCTTTTACCGATTTCACAGATCAGTCTAAACTCTTGAGTATAATTTCAAACACATACCCGGCTCATACAATTATAGTGGTGATGACATCAATTGCGAAAATACATGTTTAAAACCGGAGGTACGCATAAAACGTCGTCCGAAATTGTACTGAACGCTTTCTCTGAAAACTATTTCCAGTAGACCACTCGAATAATAAACGCTTGTGAAAACGCGCTTGACCTCCTAACAACAAATAATCCTGAGCTAACAGCGAGCGTAAAAACTGATACAAGGATTAGTGAACGCAGAGCTGTTGAGAGATTTGTACCAAATAAATTAAAAAACGACGGAGCTGATCCCCCTTGGTACACAAAACGGGTCAGAACACTATTGCAGGAATAGCGAAAAAAGCATCCCAAATTTAAACTAGCGCAAAATCTCCAAGATTATCGATCTGTTACAGAAGCTAGAAATTTAGCGCGGACTTGAATGCAGGATGCTAATACCTATAATAGTTTCCACAACGAAACTTTGTCTCGAAATCTGGCAAAAAATCAAAAGAGATTCTGGTCGTATATAAGGTAAGCTAGCTGCGAGACACGATCAAAGCCGGCCGCCTGGCCGAGCGGTTCTAGTCGCTACAGTCTGGAACAGCGCGAGCGCTACGGTCGCAGGTTCGAATCCTGCCTCGGGCATGGATGTGTGTGATGTCCTTAGGTTAGTTAGGTTTAAGGAGTTCTAAGTTCTAGGGGACTGATGACCTCAGAAGTTAAGTCCCATAGTACTCATAGCCACACGATCAAAACCTTCTCTGCGCAATAGCAGTGGAAATACTATCGATGACAGTGCTGATAAACCAACATTACTAAACACAACCATCCAAAATATCTTCACCAAAGAATTCGAAGTAAATATTCCAGAATTAGAATCAACATCAGCTGCCAACATGAGTTACTTAGAAGTAAATATCCTTAGAACAGTGAATCGACTTACATCACTTAATAAAAGCAGGACTTGCAGTCCAGATTGCAAGTAGTTGAGTAACAGGGCTATGAGACCACTTTTGATATAAAATTAATTATACAAACTGATTAATTAGTTACCAAACACTCTGATTACGTCATGGGTTTTCCCCAGTCGGCACGTGACCCTTCCCCCACCTCTCCTCCGCAAAATCCCCCCCCCCCTCCACCCCCATAACATTACCCACCTCACCACCTGCCCCTAGAAATTGTGGGGAAAAATGGTTCAAATGGCTCTGAGCACTATGGGACTTAACATATGAGGTCATCAGTCCCCTAGAACTTAGAACTACTTAAACCTAACCAACCTAAGGACAGCACACACATCCATGTCCGAGGCAGGATTCGAACCTGCGAACGTAGCGGTCGCGCGGTTCCAGACTGAAGCGCCTAGAACCACTCGGCCACAACGGCCGGCAATTGTGGGAAAACTCACCCAAACTGTGTTGGGGTGTTAAACTAGGAGAAGCTCACGATACTACGCTAACAGCGTACATAAAGTATTGTTTAAGCAGTGTATTTAAGAATATTGTTTATTTATTCCTGAAATCGCAAAACACCTCAAAATTGACGCTGGTGTTGGAATATTGTTACTGTATATTTACAGTGAAGAATACTGCTTATACAATTTACACAATTCTAAGCAATTACGGTACCTTTTTTTATGCTGATCGTGAAAGGAACCTTATAATTACGCTGTACCGCGCCGGGTACCTGCCCGGGCTGAGGCGCCTTGTCGCGGTCCGCGCGGCTCCATCCGTTGGATGTTCGAGTCCTCCCTCGGTCATGGGTGGGTGTGTAGTCCTTAGCGTAAGTTAGTTTAAGTTAGATTAAGTAGTGTGTAAGGTTAGGGACCGATGATCTCAGCAGTTTAGTGCCATAAGACCTAACTACAAATTTCCAGTTTCCAATTAGACTGTCACAGATTGCACTAAACATATATGAAAGTCTTTCTCGCACATGCTCCATCTACCAGAGTCGTGGTTATCGGAAGGAGCCATACACTGGCCTCGCGGCACAGTCCTCCGTCCAAGACGCGTCAACCGCAGAGCTGCGCTAAGCAATTTCTGTCACACGGAAAACATCGTAGTCTTCGTCCTTTTCTCTGGTGCATTTTCTTTCTCTGTGGCACAGCGATCACGCCACGTGGAGCAGCAGTCAGAAGCCATGCTGCCTTCCTCCCTGAGACACTGTCTTAGTGGTACACTTGCTGGAAATATCCAAGCCTTCCCTTTCTTGAACATAAACTGCTTTGGGAGTCATTAAATCTGGTGTTTAAGCAATGTGCGGAACTTTGTCAATAACATATAACGAATATGTCACAAAACTCCGCAAATGTTGCTTGGGAAGATGTGCCACAGGAATTATTAATTCAGTAATTCGCTTCACAAACTGAAAATACACTGAAGAGGTAAAGAAACTGGTACACTTACCTAATATCGTTAGGACCCCCGCGAGCACGCGGAAGTGGGAAGTGCCGCAACGCGACGTGGCATGGACTCGACTTATGTCTGAAGTAGTGCTGGAGAGAAATGACACCACGAATCCTGCGGGACTGTCCATAAATCCGTAAGAGTTCGAGGGGGTGGAGATCTCTGCTGAACAGCACGTTGCAAGGCGCCCCAGACATGCTTAATAATGTTCATGTCTGGGGACTTTGGTGGCCAGCGACAGTGATTAAACTCGTAAGAGTGTTCCTGGAGCCACTCTGTAGTAATTCTGGGCGTATGAGGTGTCGCATTATCCTGCTGGAATTGCCAAAGTACGTCGGAATGCACAATGGACATGAATGAATGCAGATGATCATACAGTAAGCTTACGTACGTTTCAACTGTCAGGGTCATATGTAGACGTATCAGGGGTCCCATAGCACTCCAACTGCTCACGTCCCACACCATTACAGAGCCTCCTCCAACTTGAACAGTCCCCTGCTGACATGCAAGGTCCACGGATTCATGAGGTTGTCTCTATACCCGTACACATCCATCCGCTCGATATAATTTGAAACGAGACTCGTCCGACCAGGCAACATATTTCCAGTCATCAACAGTAAAATTTCGGAGTTGATTGGCCCAGGCGAGGCGTAGAGCTTCGTGTTGTGCAGTCATCAAGGGTAAAAGAGTGGTCCTTTGGCTCCGAAAGCCCATATCGATGATGTTTCGTTGAATGGTTCGCATGCTGACCCTTGTCCATAAAGCATTGAAATCTGCAGCATTTAGCGGAAGTGTTGTACCTTTGTGACGTTGAACGATTCTCTTCAGTCACTGGTCCCGTTCTTGCAGGATCTTTTCCCGGCCCCAGCGATGTCGGAGATTTGATGTTTTACTGGATTCCTGATATTCACGATACACTCGTGAATTGGTCGTACGGGAAAATCCCTACTTCATCGTTACCTCGGAGATGCTGGGTCCCATCGCTCGTGCGCCGAATATAACAGCACTTTCAAACTTACTCAAATAAGATGACCTGCCATCGTAGTAGCAGTTACCGACCTAACGACTGCTTCAGACACGTGTTGTCTTATATAGGGACTGTCTATCGCAACGCCGTATTCTGGCTGTTTACGTATCTCTGTATTTGAATACGCGTTCCTATACAGTTTTTTTGGCGCTTCATTGAATAACACAAAACTACTCTAAATACACTCGCACACATAACACTATGACAGCTATAGTTTGAATATTTTAACAATGTGCTTCACACAGTTTCTAAAAGTAATCTGATGCCCCAATGCACTTGCTTCAGGAAACTTTAATGGATTTCGCAAGCTGAATACATAGTTCGACCCTGCTTTAACCAGTTTCATGTGTAATACAACTGTCCTGGAAGTCAGAATCAGAAGACGTGTGCTTCAGACAAAGTGGGGAAACCTCCCCCAGTGGAATATCACATACAACGTAAATAAAAATGTGTAAAAATAAATGAGCGGAGATACATTCTGTAAAAATTGCCGTTTAAGCAATTCCTTAAAATAAAATGATTTCAAACACCGTTACACAGCAGCAGCAGCAGCAGCAGTAGTAGTAGTCGTAGTAGTAGTAGCAGTTTTCCCATATCGGAAACTGAAACCGCGAAGTGCCCACTATCAGCCACAGTTCGCCAAACAGTGGACCCGCGAGCGTAAGTCGACTCTCCGGTCGTCATTGTGACGTCACCACATCCAGCACATGGAGTTGTGACATCGCGGGTCATGCCACCTTGGGATTTCGAATCTCACTGGCTCCTGAAAATAGCGTTCAAGACTTTCCATCAACCGCCCTTCCTGATTGGTTCCCGCCAGTTCAATGTGTCTATATGAACTCTACCCCTTCCCCTCCTGGCCTCATTCTTCCATCGTCAATTTAACTGTGTGTTTGCTCCTTCGCTGTGTGCTTGAGTTTGTCGGAAATAAAGCATTCAGTGACTCAGAGTTGCAGTAGCGTCTGCGGGAAACGACGTAGAATTGTAGAAAAGGAATATGAACTACCACGTAAGGAAATAATTTGTTTATGTAAATAATTCGCGCCAATCAGACATCCGCTCCAGGACTCTCTGCTCATGACGTGATATTCTTAAATTACTCAGTACATACTACCAAAGAAAAATCTCACCTGGTAACCTACAGCAACCTAAAAAATGTTAACCATGACGCTCTTCAAAAGGATTGCTCAGACATCCCTTGGCATGTTATAAGCAATGAACCGACTTTAGACGGAAAAATTCGGGAATTATGTCGCAAAATTATTGCACTGTATGATAAACATGCTCCTCAACGCACTGTCAAGGTAAAGAGAGCTCCCGCTCCGTGGCTCACCACTGCATTACGCCAGTTAATGAATGAACGTGATGCTGCACATAAGGCCTTCAAGCGTAACCCAACTCCCGAGGCGTACGAAGCTTATAGGAAACTCCTAAATAGAACCAAGCAAAGCGTGAGGAATGCCAAAATCAGACATGCCCGCTCTGTCGTATGCGGCATACCAAAACCTGCTGCACTGTGGAAAAAGCTGCGCAGATTCGGTATAGGGAAGCAAAGATCTGATGCTGTTTATCAAGCGTCTGCAGAAGAATTAAACGATTTCTTCTCAACAGCCGTAAACTGCCACGCAGCGACAAATTACCAGCCCCAAGATATCAATCTCTCGAGAGACAAGTTTTTCCTGAAACATGTCACTACCGGAACAGTACACAAGGCAATTATGAGAATCTCTCCCGAGGCAGTACGAAATGATGGAGTGAGCATTGGCATGATTAAGAACGTCGTAAACACTATTACTCCAGTTATCACAGACATCTTCAACCTGTCTCTTGTCAGTAGTACATATCCTACTGATTGGAAGCAAAGTTTAATTCAACCTATACCCAAGACTGACAACCCTAAGTCGCCAGGTGACTACAGGCCGATCAGCATACTTCCTGCAATATCTAAAGCCCCAGAATACATCGTCCATTAACAGCTGACGGATTACCTCAAAACTCATAACATCCACGACAAATATCAGTCAGGCTTTCGAAAGCACCATAGTACAGCAACTGCATTAATCAAAGTAACTGATGACATTAAACATGCTATGGACAGACGTGAAGCTACCATCCTAACACTGCTTGACTTTAGCAAGGCTTTTGATACAGTTGACTTTGATATATTACTAATTAAAATGAAGCAGCTGAATTTCTCAAACAGCGCAATACACTGGTTCGACAGCTACCTCAAAAACAGAAGTCAACAAGTCATTTGTGGGTCGGAAAAGTCATCATGGAAAAACGTGTGCTCTGGAGTTCCCCAAGGCTACGTCCTTGGTCCATTACTCTTCTCACTGTACATTAATAACATTTCTTCAGTGATTCACTCCTGCAACTACCATCTATATGCCGACGACATCCAACTGTACATAAGTGCAAGCCCCAAGAACATTGCTGACGCAGTAGCAAGTATGAACGCAGATCTTTGCTCTGTTTCTCGATGGGCACAGAACCTAGGTCTGAAACTAAACCCCAAGAAATCCCAGGTCATACTAATATCTCATCCAAAGTTAATCAGTCGGTACTTCCGCGAAACAGTCCCTCAAATACTCCTCAATGGTACCCAATTACCATACCAAAAAACAG
The DNA here is from genome assembly GCF_023864345.2 of Schistocerca serialis cubense. Lineage (NCBI taxonomy): Eukaryota > Metazoa > Arthropoda > Insecta > Orthoptera > Acrididae > Schistocerca > Schistocerca serialis. Next base: position 607,705,682 of record NC_064640.1, on the reverse strand, counting down.
TAAAAGACCTTATAATAATCTTGGACGAACACCTAAACTGGGAAGAACAAACAGTCACAGCTTGCCGGAAATCGCTCTCCTCCCTACATGCAATTCAAAAATTTAGAAAAATATTTCCAACCCATGTTAAACAAAAATTAGTCCAAGCACTAGTCTTGCCTAATCTTTACTACTGTGATGTAGTTCAACACGGCACAAATAGTGAAAATTCGAGATGCCTCGAGCTAGTGAAGAATGCTTGCGTTAGATACGTATGCAATATACGGTTGTATGATCATATCAGTCCTTCATACTCCCAGCTAGGTTGGATACGCCCACATAAGGCACGCGATATCCACACGATGTGCTTACTTCATCGATTTCTTAGCCACTGGTGCCCCCAATACTTATCTTCTCACATTAAACACCTATCATCATTCCACAACCGCAATACCAGATCGGATACGTCTAGCATCTTGGCTGTACCTTTACATAACACAAAATCTTTCTCCGTGTCATTCTCCATCTCAGCCATACGACTATGGAACGCGCTCCGCTGTGATCTACATCTTATCCAAAACCACTCAACATTCAAGAGGGAACTTAAGACTTACATATTAGGGACGGTATAGCCACCATTGTTGTGCCCCTCTCATCTTTTTCTTTCTCCTCTCCATCATAGCTTCGAATTTTACCATTCTGTTTCTCTTCCTCTAACCTATCTACCTCTTCTATATCTCTTTCACCCCATTCCATCGTCTTATGTCTCTGCTTGATGAGAATAACTCACAAGCTGCAAGAATATAATGAGAAAATTCCCAACTAGCAATAGGACTGACACTCGTAAAAGAAAAATATGTTTACTTTCATACACATAGTCATTACTATTATTATTCTTGATTGTTATAATTATTTTTTGATTGTTATTATTATCATTGTACTACTTTTATAATCTCTATTTTTTTCTTTAACATTAGTACTGTATAACATGTTATATGTCCTTAATGTTCTGTAGAAACTGAAATTTGTTGAATCCGAGTATGCCTGGTTAGGTGTAAGAGAGGGCCTGAAGGCCCTAATCTTGCCAGGTAAAATAAATGCATAAATAAATAAAATAAATAAATATGTGGTTATGGTGTAGAAATCGGCGAAAATTTAGTGTGTGTTAAAAAACTCTTCTTGGTAATTCAGTTTCTTCCCTTTTTTTACAGAGTAAACAGGAATTTATCCTGACCTGCGAGGGCAGATGTGAGGAGTACAAGGCTGGACCACAGCAAACTCTCCCTGTCCAGGTCCAGCCTCCTGTGGAAAGCCCACATCTAGAATTGCCACGTGAGTATAAAGAATTGTAATTTGTTCTTGTATTGTTGGTCTGGGTTACACAAAAGGACAGGTTTTGAAGTAGGGTCCTAATAAATTCAGCAGATCTGACCAGTCAGTGGATATACTCCCTGTCAGTATAATCCTTGTTGTGTGTAACATTGCAACAAACTCTTATCTAAACAACAGATTGATTCATGTAGTTTACAGATTCTTCCCGTCAGTGGGCACACATAATAAGATCGTTGAGACTGTTACCAACGCTATATACCTCCCACTTACAGTTCAGGCTTTGTACTAATTGTAGCTATGTACTGTGAACCAAGATAATCACCTTTTCAATTTTCGTGGCGAGGAAATCACTGTATGTCTACATCTGAAGCAGTACCAGCAGTGACATGGAAAGTGTGGAGACCCGGAAGCAGCGGCGACCTTCAACCAGCTGGCACCTGTTGGAGACAGAATCGGCAAGCTTTAGCTTGATGGGCCGGAAGCGTCGGCGGCGAGCTTCCACCAGTTAGGAATCACACCAGGCCCGTATTGTCAACGAAGAATTGATGGGCGTAAGGCACTTCACAAAAGAACAGCAAGATGATAACATGTGCAAACTACGAGTTTCTTAAATTAATGGGTCTGAAGCAACGCAATGGCGTCGTTAGATGTAACGGCCCGGGGGAATATGATGAGATTATTATATGCCAGGAATACTTTTCGCTTAAACCTTACACATCAAACACATTTAACAAGAACGAAGGAACTAAGATTATCATCCAGCACCAAGCGCTTTAGCCCATTCCATGCTAGAATTTCATATATCTCAATGGATCATTTACGAAAAGAGATGGTACTGCTACAGTGGCATCAAACATTACGCGTTATGCTTTAGCATTCCTGTTTCATGAAGTACCATATGAAATTAACGGTGTCGAGACTGATCCTCCATCAACTCTTAAAAAGTATGTCTCTGCATCTCCCTCGGATTTGAACGATTTAGAAAATGCTGGATGGTTCAGTAACGAGCCAGTGGATATAACATGTGGTAGTACGGCGGCCCCTTCTTTTCACGAGAGCATGAAAACTGTTTTTGTGGTCAGAGCCATTTAAACCATTTGATTATAAATGAAAGTTTTGAGCTCTAACTGATTAATGTATCTGTTAAAAGCTCACACGCAAAACATAGTAATATTCCTAATAATAATAATAATAATAATAATAATAATAACTGAGTTCCTGTCATAAACAGAGGTAGTAGCAGTTCAGAGGCGACCTCTACGGTAAATTCCCATGAAATGATCTTCCGCTCTGACTTTTAATCCTCAAAAGTTAATTGCTTGCCACAAAAGTGGAAAATAATGTCACCACACAAACATTTACTTCCCCGAAATCTAAGCAATCCATGTCGGTGCACAGTCCTCGCGAGTTCACTTCCTATTCGTGCCAAAAACATGTGTTTAGTTGCAACATGGCTGTGACGTCATCCGACACAGTACTTAAGCCTGCGTTCGACTGACGTGAACCATATGGTGGCTGTGTGTGAAGTGAAGTCCTCTCTGCTCCTCAGGCCGTATTTATACACTCCTGGAAATTGAAATAAGAACACCGTGAATTCATTGTCCCAGGAAGGGGAAACTTTATTGACACATTCCTGGGGTCAGATACATCACATGATCACACTGACAGAACCACAGGCACATAGACATAGGCAACAGAGCATGCACAATGTCGGCACTAGTGCAGTGTATATCCACCTTTCGCAGCAATGCAGGCTGCTATTCTCCCATGGAGACAATCGTAGAGATGCTGGATGTAGTCCTGTGGAACGGCTTGCCATGCCATTTCCACCTGGCGCCTCAGTTGGACCAGCCTTCGTGCTGGACGTGCAGACCGCGTGAGACGACGTTTCATCCAGTACCAAACATGCTCAATGGGGGACAGATCCGGAGATCTTGCTGGCCAGGGTAGTTGACTTACACCTTCTAGAGCACGTTGGGTGGCACGGGCTACATGCGAACGTGCATTGTCCTGTTGGAACAGCAAGTTCCCTTGCCTGTCAAGGAATGGTAGAACGATGGGTTCGATGACGGTTTGGATGTACCGTGCACTATTCAGTGTCCCCTCGACGGTCACCAGTGGTGTACGGCCAGTGTAGGAGATCGCTCCCCACACCATGATGCCGGGTGTTGGCCCTGTGTGCCTCGGTCGTATGCAGTCCTGATTGTGGCGCTCACCTGCACGGCGCCAAACACGCATACGACCATCATTGGCACCAAGGCAGAAGCGACTCTCATCGCTGAAGACGACACGTCTCCATTCGTCCCTCCATTCACGCCTGTCGCGACACCACTGGAGGCGGGCTGCACGATGTTGGGGCGTGAGCGGAAGACGGCCTAACGGAGTGCGGGACCGTATCCCAGCTTCATGGAGACGGTTGGGAATGGTCCTCGCCGATACCCCAGGAGCAACAGTGTCCCTAATTTGCTGGGAAGTGGAGTTGTGGTCCCCTACGGCACTGCGTAGGATCCTACGGTCTTGGCGTGCATCCGTGCGTCGCTGCGGTCTGGTCCCAGGTCGACGTGCATGTGCACCTTCCGCCGACCACTGGCGACTACATCGATGTACTGTGGAGACCACATGCCCCACGTGTTGAGCAATTCGGCGGTACGTCCACCCGGCCTCCCGCATGCCCACTATACGCCCTCGCTCAAAGTCCGTCAACTGCACATACGGTTCACGTCCACGCTGTCGGGGCATGCTACCAGTGTTAAAGACTGCGATGGAGCTCCGTATGCCACGGCAAACTGGCTGACACTGACGGCGGCGGTGCACAAATGCTGCGCAGCTAGCGCCATTCGACGGCCAACACCGCGGTTCCTGGTGTGTCCGCTGTGCCGTGTGTGTGATCATTGCTTGTACAGCCCTCTCGCAGTGTCCGGAGCAAGTATGATGGGTCTGACACACCGGTGTCAATGTGTTCTTTTTTCCATTTCCAGGAGTGTATATTGGCGCAGCTGACGGCAGAAGACAACACCTGCCGTCATCTGCTCTATCCCCAAGCAACAGCATCTGAATGGCCGCTTTCGCAGACACATATCATTTTGTAACATTGTTGCGTATCAATTTAGAATCTTCGTAATTTTTGTATGAATGGAGTTACGTTGGCTTTAATTATAGAAAAACCTTTAGCTCGCCTGCATTTAAATTTTGCCCCCTAGAATTTTTAGAATGGAACTGACAGTAGAACATGACCTCTGAACTACATCTTTAAGAGACCTTGTATTGATTGGTACATGCATCAAAGGTTGAAACTTGTTACAGCTCTATTATTTCATGGGTTTTATCGGATGCTGTAATCAACACTTTCTATCATTAATAGAAACGATACTTAATGTACTATAAATAAGGGGTTTTAGTCCCAAATTTAGTTTTCAGTAAATTACTCGAAAACTATTAGAGGCAGCTTAATGGGGTCCTATAGTTAATATTTTTATATCAAATTGAAGCTTCATACCAATTGTCTTATTTCCAAGTCTACTATTTAGCGCCTTCAATTTTTCGTAAAAACGCCGATTTTGAGCAAATTATTGGTCCAATAAATTGAGACTTCTAACAGTTGATTTTGACATACATATGCACATTCTGGTCAATTTTTGGCTTTCTAGCTTTATTATTTAGCGCCACTTCTTTTTTATTTAAAACTATGTATTTATATTCATATGATCACTCAAATTTAACAATTTGAACATTAATATACTGAATCATATGTTGACAAGGTTGGAAAAGATACTTTAATTTTGAATGTCATTCTCAGATAACAGTGCAATACTTGTATGTTACGCACAGACGTGTTATGGTGACGTGGCACCTGTAGGAGTGAACTGGGATAAGTCCCGACACACTCACTCTCCTCTTTATCTCTCAAATGATACAATGCTTGTTTCGCCAAAAACAGCATAAGAGATTTACTGTGTGTATACCTTTAAAATTGCTTATGGGATACTCAGAGGACATGCAGCAAAATGTTCTGAATGCTAAACAGTAAGTTATTCTGGTAGAGATTGCAGCAGATTACAACTCACACATTCAAGGAGCTCAAGAGCAGAACGAAATAACCGTCAATAAAGTAATATGGAAAATGGCACACATCACAATACCAGATAAGCTGCGTTTGAAACTTTTAAAAGTTCTGAACGCCGATGTATTTATCCTATTATCTTTCCATTCGTGGGAGGTTTTCGAGTACTCAATGTTACCAACTGCAATCATGCAAACGTGGTCTGTTAAATCCTCTGCTCAGCTGCCGACACCTGTACTTGAGTTCCAAACCAGTAGAACAGAGGGTATAGCTAATGATTCCAACAAATTTAATAATTGCGAGTTAACTAATCCCGGAGTCTATCTGAACTCTGAATTCCGTCCATATGATAATTTACACCTGTAGTGTGATTAAAATGTATACAGTGTAGCTTATGACATGTAGGCAAGGTTACGTGCTTCATACTATGAAGAGGAGGAATGTCTACTCAATCCATGGAAATTCAAGGACTGGGGCCAATAATAATAACAGACTGCTCAAAACAGAACAAGGTAACTAAAGCTGCATCTATAGATGCACGATCTGAGTTTGAATGTTCGGTAAATTTCCGGAACACACTGCACTGTATGTTCTATTCTAGATGACCGAGTGATTAATTACTGCCCACTCACCAGTGTTGTGCAACAAGCTGTAACAATGAACAGGTGCAACTCCACAGCCAGAGCATTCCACAATGCCATCTGAAGGTGTGAACATCAACGCAGACGCTTAGGATTTTTATGGTGATGAGAGTAGACAGTTCATTTTCAAAGATGTTGCATTCGTATCGTACATCGAAGATGTCAGAATAACAGAGACATTCTTCGCAAACATTGCATCACTGAGGTCGTTCAAGGATGTGAAGGTCGCTAAAACGCAACAGAGTCCAAAGTAGTGAACATATGTCTACCAGGAAGTTCACTGGGATGATCCTGGCATACCCTCTAAAGGTATGGTGATGTCGCTTCGATTATTCGACCACACGGATACGATCATCGACATGAAGGGGAAGGAGAAGATCTCATGCATGCGTCGGAGTTTCAAGTTTGCTGCTAGTCAAGACCTGGAATTCAATCGGTGTTCTACTCTCCATCGACTCAAGAAGAATATATGTGAAAATAGTGATGCTGTGACTGTTTAAGAAAATGTGATATTACTTTTAAGTTGGATGAGAAATAAATGTATTTTTACCTTATAATACGTGTGTACTTTTTAAGTGATTTGACCCTGTTCCGCTTTGATAGTATACAGTGTTGCCCAGTGATTTTCATCATAGCACAGGAGATGAATTTTAGACATGTTTGCCATATGTCTTGGGAAATAGACACGGTCATGTGCATCCTGTTCCAATGAGACAATTCATGTTGGATGATAGACGTAAGCTCATGCAACCATTCTATACACTATGTGATCAAAAGTAGCCAGACACCCCCCCCCCTCAAACATATATTTTTCATATTAGGTGCATTGTGCTGCCATCTACTGCCAGGCACTCCATATCAGTGACCTCAGTAGTCATTAGACATCGTGAGAAAGCAGAATGGGGCGCTCCGCAGAGCACACGGACGTCGAACCTGGCCACGTGATTGGGAGTCAATTGTGTCATACGTCTGTACGCAAGATTACCACACTCCTAAACATCCCTAGGTCCACTGTTTGCGATGTGATAGTGAAGTGGAAACCTGATGGGACACGTACAGAACAAAAGCGTACACGCCGACCTCGCCTGTTGACTGACAGAGACCGCCGACAGTTAAAGAGGGTTATAACGTGTAATAGGCAGATATCTATCCAGACCATCACACAGGAATTCCAAACTGCATAAGGATCCACTGCAAGTACTATGACAGTTAGGTGGAAGGTGAGAAAACTAGGATTTCATGGTCGAGAGGCTGCTCATAAGCCACACATGACGCCGGTAAATGCCAAACGACGCCTCGCTTGATGTAAGGAGCGTAAACATTGGACGACTGAACAGTACAAAAACGTTGTGTGGAGTGACAAATCACAGTACACTATGTGGCGATGCGATGGCAGGGTCTGGGTACGGCGAATTCCCGGTGAACGTCATCTACCAGCGTGTATAGTGCTGACAGTAAAATTCGGAGGCGGTGGTGTTATGGTGTGGTCCTGTTTTTCATGAAGGGGGCTTGCACCCCTTGTTGTTTTGCGTGGCACTATCACAGCACAGGCGTACGTACATTCATATTTTAAGCACCTTCTTGCTTTCCATTGTTGAAAAGCAATTCGGAGATGGTGATTGCATCTTTCAACACGATCGAGCACCTGTTCATAGTGCACAGCCTGTGACGGAGTGGCTACACGACAATAACATCGCTGTAATGGAGTAGCTTGCACAGAGTCCCTATCGGAATCCTATAGAACACGTCTGGGATGTTTTGGAACGCCGACTTCGCGCCAGGCCTCACCGACCAACGTTGATACCTCCCCCCTGTGCAGCACTCCGTGAAGAACGGGCAGCCATTCCCAAAGAAACCCTCCAGCACCTGATTGAACGTTTGCCTGCGACAATGGAAGCTGTCATCAAGGCTATGGGTGGGCCAATACCATACTGAATTCCAGCATTCTCGATGGAGGGCGCCACGAACTTGTAAGTCATTTTCAGCCAGGTGTCCGGATACTTTTGATCACATTATGTATATCTTGTTATCTTCCATCTTAAACTTCACCTCCTTAAAGCACCCACCTTCAGAAAAGCTGATGTCATTCGTGTCATGCACATGCTTTACATACTCAGTGGAACAGGCTTTTGGAAAAAAATAAAAAACAAAAATAAAAATCAGCAACAAAGATGAATAGTAACAAACTTTTTCATGTATTCAGTTCACACAGATACAGTTTGGTTTTTGAAAGACTGTGCAGTTCTTGAGGTACAGTTCTGATCTTGAGATACAAATTGACTCTGATATTTCAATACACTGATACTTTTAACTTACGCACTACAACAGTAACACTCGTCGAGAATACATTTTATAGCTTTCATTCTAGTAGCACTAGTGACAATATTTACAATTTTTTTTGTTAATCTACGCTAAAAACTAATGCAGAAATAAATTTTTTACTACAACTTAATTCCACAGTCCCAATAGCATAGGTTGAGCAGTAATTCTGATGGACTGTGTACACTTAGAAACAAATCACACTTGGACATCTAGCGGTACATGAGACTTGAATAAATATTCTATCTAAGTGACGCACATAGTGCGTTGATACATATATTCAGACAGTGCATGTACGCTGTGTATGAATAAATATATATACAAATATATATTGTTTAAATTTTTTTAACGTTTTTGCTTTAGCAGAAGCTGAGTAGCACCGTGGTGGAGTGGTTACGATACTAAACTGTTTGGAGGATCGTGAGTTCAACACTCACCTGGACTATACAATTTTAATTTCTATATTCGGTTCGAATACATTCTAGAAATATCCACAAATGTAAAGAATCATTCTACTGGAATGTTCTGTAGCTGTATATATACTGTATGTGCTCTGGCCGGAGGCAGTTCGCTCCGCGCTCTTGTATGTGCATGTGCTGAATAAACCTTCGTTAAGTGAAGTTAGTGTTCATCATTCATCTAAATACACCTTCTTCTAAGTGACACTATTCTCGTGGAGGCGCTGGGTATTTGAACTTGTGATAGCGCATATTATCGATGACACAGTGGCTCCCATCAGGCCACGACAGAGCCGCCGTTCACGTGGTGAGAAACCCGAGTTCAAGCCTTACTCAACAGATCGCAATATATCGGAGACAGAAGAAGAAGAGGACGTTACGATGACAGCAACTGTGTGCCACCACATGAGACATCCTTCCGGGTTTGCTGGTGACGATGGCCAAGATCCAAACAAGTAGCTGAAGGTATATGAGTCTATAGCCAAATTTAACAAATGGGATGACACCGTGTGTTTGGCTAACGTATTTTTCTACTTGGAGGACTCTGCCAAGCAATGGTTTGAGAACAAGGGGGAGAAGTTCACAAGCTGGGAAGTATTCGAGGCGGAACTGCGCAAGTATTTCGGCGACACACAACGACAGAAGTGCAAGACTGAAGGTAAATTATAAAGTGCAGGGCGCAGCGTCCAGGAGAAACTACAGCATGCTAAATACAAGACGTCTTGGAGCTGTGTAAAATAGTGCATCCGAGAATAAAGGATGGAGATAAGGTTGCACATCTCTTGAAGGGTGTTACTGAGGACACGTATCAAGCCCTACTCATGAAGGAGGTTACGACAGCAGACGACTTCATAAAATGGTGCCAGTATATCGAGACAATGCCTCAAAAAGAATTACACGCAAGAAGTTTGAACGGCTTCCAAATGTCGTATCGATGACTGTGATGGAGGAAGCAACTGACAAGAAGTTTGAACGGCTGCCAAACGTCGTATCGATGTTTGTGATGGAGGAAGCAACTGATTTCACAAGTGTTCTTCGTCAGATAGTGAGAGAGGAAGTTCAGAAGGCACTTGGATTGCACGGCAAGCAAAAACCCGAGACACTTCAAGAGGTCATAAGGGAGGAAGTGGAACATACATTGAACCCAGTCTCTCGTCCTTCATTTCCCTTTAAAACGGTGAAAAGTCGAGACCCAGGTGAAGTTACATTCCTACAATGGCGCATAAGGAAACTGTTTGAGCATCAAGGAAGACTGACGTTTGGAGGACCCAGGATAACCAACCAAAATGTTTCTACTGCGGAAGACCGGGACATGTGGTGCGCTACAACTCTGGGACGACGAAGATGAACAAGAAATTGTGGGTGCAGGACGACGTAGATCACCATCGCCACAAGCTAGCCGCTGGAGAAGACTCTCCCCAACACGCTGATCAAGGTATCCATCGCCGTTTAGAAGCTCCAGCCGATCACCTAGCCGCCGCAACGTGGAAAACTAAAGCGTGCGACCTTCCTTGGAGGTGAGACCGCCGAAGAGAAAAAACCTCCGCCGTCGATCACTACAAAAATGATAGGAAACTACGTCGATATCCTCATGGATGGCCGACCAGTCCAAGCTCTTGTGGACCCTGGAGGATCATATTCAGTCATTTCGGGGAAGGACCGTCGCCAGTTGCAGAAAACCGTATTCGTCGACAGCAAAACATCTCTGCTGAAGGTGGATAATGGGAAATATGTAAAACCTACAGGAAGATGTACCATTCATGTGGGTATAATTCGCCATACACAGCCCTTAGAATCCATCGTTTTACAAGAGTGTAGTCTTGACGTCATTCTCGGATGGGACTTTTTGAAAATTTCTCAGGCTCGAAGATTATGCTAGACGAGATGAGATACTGTGGACAGAAAGATGCGCATCCGAGTGTGTGGAGACTACGTGTGCTGGATGAAGTGATCATTCCTGCAGTTAGCGCTAGAAAGGTAACTGTCACGTGTCATGCCACGCATCCACCCATGGATCTTTTAGTGGAATGTAAGGGAAGCATACCACTGAAGAATAACTTGGTCACCCCAGCCACTGTCGTCTCGCTTAAGAACAGATTCGGTGAATTGTGGATAGTTAACTATCGCCAAGAACCGCAGATCCTTCCAAGACGCATGTGCATAGCAAATGCTGAGCCGTTAACTGAAGAACAACTGAGCGTCACAAACACCTTCCATGCCGAGTCTGTGGGCGAAATTATCGCTACCACTACAAGACAAGATCTTCTAGCTCGACTATCACCAGATCTCACTAAGGAATAACAGAAGAAGCTACTTGCTATTCTTCAAGAGTTCTCTGAGTGTTTCAATCCACAGGTGGAGGGCAAATTAGACAAATCGCCGGTGAAGCACCGGAGTAGTACTGGTGGCCATCAACCAATAAGCCAGAGAGCATACCATGTGTCAGCAGCGGAACGTCGAATAATTCGCGATGAGGTAGAGAAAATAATGAAGAATGACATCATTCAGCCTTCGTACAGCCCATCGTCGGCACCAGTGGTCCTCGTCAGTAAGAAGGATGGCAGTTGGCACTTTTGTGTTGATTACAGAAAGCTTAATAAGGTAACTAAAAAGGACGTTTACCCTCTTCCACTAATTGGCGATACACTAGATTGTCTGAAGGGGGCTACGTTTTTCTCAATCATGCACATGTACTCGGGATACTGGCAAATCGAAGTAGATGAAGCTGATCGCGAGAAAACTGCATTCATCGCCCTTGAGCGCCTGTATGAGTTTAAGGTAATGCCATTTGGTTTGTGTAATGCACCAGCAACTTTTGAACGGATGATGGGTAATCTTCTAAGGCACCTGAGATGAACGATGTCTCTTTGTTATTTAGATGACATTATAGTGTTCTCAGAGACATTTAATGAACATAGAGAAAGGTTCATGGTTCATGGTGTGGGTTCCTGTAGACATGTCCTAGTTCATGAACCATGGGCAACGTATGAGTGGCCAAGTAAGTGGTCCCGACAGTCGGGATACCAGTTACTTTGGAATAAGGCTGGGCATCTCGGACATATTCTGAGTTGTGGTCACCTTTGTGCTCATACGGCAAAGACTACCAATTCCACCGGTTAGTCCCTCAACCGTTAGGGGTAAAACTCAATGGGACTCGGGGCAAGTAAGGCTAGCAACCTGCTTCCCTGGTACTTTAAATATGAAGCTGGCAACAATCAGAGCAAAATGCCTTGGACCTTTGGAGGTGACGGAGTCCGACTTCTAACTGACAAACCAGGAACTCCTAAGATGCGACTCAGCAAACAAATGGTAATGAGATGGGGAGTTATTAATATCAATGGGGGCTACTCTGGGAAGAAGGTAGAGCTGGCAGAGGCTGCAAGTAAGATGGGGCTGGATGTTTTAGCTATTAGTGACATTCGGGTAAGGGGTGAGAAAGAAGAGGAAGTGGGAGAATACAAGGTCTACCTGTCAGGAGCCAAAGCAGGAATAGCACAATGGGGTATAGGGCTTTACATCAGGAAAGAAATTGAACCCAGCGTAGTTGCAATAAGGTATGTAAACGAACGACTGATGTGGATAGATTTGGCAGTATCTAGCAAGAAAATTAGGATTGTGTCAGTATATTCGCATTGTGAAGGGACAGATCAAGATAAGATGGATAGTGTTTAAGACGCACTCGGTGATGTAGTTGTTAAAGGACAAGGACAGTCTTCTGCTCATGGGTGATTTTAATGCCACGATTGGACATCGAACAGAAGGGTATGAAAAGGTTATGGGTAAATTTGGAGAAGATATGGAGGCCAACAGGAACGGGAAACAACTCTTGGATTTCTGTGCCAGTATGAGCTTAGTAATCACAAACTCCTTTTTTAAACATAAGAACATTCACCGGTATACTTGGGAAGGCAGGGGAACCAGATCTGTCATTGACTATATAATAACAGATTAGGAATTCAGGAAGGCTGTGAGGGACACACGAGTATTCAGGGGATTCTTTGAAGACACTGATCATTATTTAATCTGCAGCGAAATTGGTATTGTGAGGCCGAAAGTGCAGGAAGTCAGGTCCATATGTAGGAGGATAAGAGTGGAGAAACTTCAGGATAAGGAAATCAGGCACAAGTACATAACAATGATCTCAGAAAGGTACCAGGTAGTTGAATGTAGTCAATTACAGTCATTGGAAAAGGAATGGACAAGGTACAGGGACACAGTACTAGAAGTGGCTAAAGAATGTCTTGGAACGGTAGTGTGTAAAGGTAGGATGAAGCAAACAGCTTGGTGGAATGACACAGTCAAGGCAGCCTGTAAAAGGAAAAAGAAGGCGTATCAAAAATGGCTACATACTAGAACTCAGGTAGACAGAGAAAGTTATGTTGAAGAAAGAAACAAAGCCAAACAGATAATTGCAGCATCCAAGAAGAAATCTTGGGAAGACTTTGGAAACAGGTTGGAGATTTTGGATCAAGCTGCTGGAAAACCGTTATGGAGTGTAATTAGCAGTCTTCGAAAGGGAGGTAAGAAGGAAATGACAAGTATATTGGACAGGTCAGGAAAACTGCTTGTGAATCCTGTGGATTCCTTGGGCAGATGGAGGGAATATTTTGAAGAGTTGCTCAATTTAGGTGAAAATACGATCAGTAATGTTTCAGATTTCGATGTACAATGGGATAGGAATGAGGATGGAAATAGGATCACATTTGAGGAAGTGGTGAAAATGGTCAATAGATTGCAGTGCAATAAAGCAGCTGGGGTGGATGAAATTAAGTCGGAACACATCAAATACAGTGGAATGTCAGGTTTTAAATGGCTACACAGGATAATTGAAATGGCCTGGGAGTCGGGACAGGTTCCATGAGACTGGACAAGAGCAGCAATAACACCAATATTTAAACATGGAAACAGAAAAGATTGTAACAACTACAGAGGTATCTCTTTAATCAGCGTTGTGGGTAAAATCTTCTCAGGTATTGTTGAAAGGAAAGTGCGAGTATTAGTTGAGGACCAATTGGATGAAAATCAGTGTGGGTTTAGGCCTCTTAGAGGTTGTCAGGCCAGATCTTTAGCTTATGGCAAATAATGGAGAAGTGTTATGAATGGAACAGGGAATTGTATCTACGCTTTATAGATCTAGAAAAGGGATATGACCGGTTTCCTAGGAGGAAGTTATTGTCTGTTCTACGAGATTATGGAATAGGAGGAAAACTTTTGCAAGCAATTAAAGGTCTTTACATGGATAGGCATGCAGCAGTTAGAGTTGACGGTAAATTGAGTTCATGGTTCAGAGTAGTTTCAGGGGTGAGACAAGGCTGCAACCTGTCTCCACTGTTGTTCATATTATATATGGATCATATGTTGAAAACAATAGACTGGCTGGGTGAGATTAAGATGTGTGAACACAAAATAAGCAGTCTTGCATATGCGGATGACTTAGTTGTGATGGCAGATTCGATTGAAAGTTTGCAAAGTAATATTTCAGGGCTAGATCAGAAATGTATAAACGGATTGAGTGCCAAATAGGAGGAACAAAGTTAGAACAGTTGGAGAGTTTCAAGTACTTAGGATGCATATTCTCACAGGATGGCAACATAGTGAAAGAACTGGAAGCGAGGTGTAGCAAAGCTAATGCAGTGAGTGCTCACAGCTACGATCTACTCTCTTCTGCAAGAAGGAAGTCAGTACCAAGGCTAAGTTATCTGTGCACCGTTCATTCTTTCAACCAACTTTGTTGTATGGGAGCGAAAGCTGTGTGGATTCAGGGTACCTTATCAACGGATATGAAAGTAGCTAGGATGATTGCAGGTACTAGTAGATGGGAACAATGGCAGGAGGGTGTCAACAATGAGGAAATCAAAGAAAAGCTGGGAATGAACTCTATAGATGTATCAGTCAGGGCGAACAGGCTTAGATGGTGGGGTCATGTTACACGCATGGGAGAAGCAAGGTTACCCAAGGGACTCGTGGGTTCAGCAGTAGAGGGTAGGAGGAGTCGGGGCAGACCAAGGAGAAGGTACCTGAATTTGGTTAAGAATGATTTTGAAGTAATAGGCTTAACATCAGAAGATGCACCAATGTTAGCACGGATAGGGGATCATGGAGGAATTTTATAAGGGGGACTATGCTCCAGACTGAACGCTGAAAGGCATAATCAGTCTTAAATGATGATGATGATGATGATGATGAGAGAAAGACCTTGGGTCACGTTTAAGTGTCTCCAACAAGGCGGACTGGAACTTAATCCAAGAAAAGCAAAAGAAATCAGAATACTTGGACACCTTGTGTCAAACGAAGGTGTGCGGTCAGGCCCAGAAAAGGTGAGCTCTATAACGGAATTTCCTATTCCTAAAGGTATTAGAGATGTGAGAATCTTCCTCGTATTATGTTCTTATTACCGTCTTTCTATCAAAGACTTTTGCATCAAAGCCAGGCCACTCCAAGAGTTGTTAAAAGCTGATGCTAAATTTATCTGGATTGGTGCTCAACAAGATTCTTTCGATGTGCTGCGAAAATCACTGGCGACTGACCCTGTACTCCGTCTGTATGATGAGAGAGCACCAACAGAACTACACACAGATGGCAGCGGGTATGGATTCGGTGCTGTTCTGGTGCAAATTTCGGGTGGAAAGTAGAAGGTTATAGCCTATGCTTCTAGGACACTTACAAAATCCGAGAGAAAATACTCAACTACAGAAAGAGAATGTCTTCTGTGATCTGGGCCATGTGCAAATTTCGAACGTATCTCTACGGAAGGTCATTCATAGTTGTTATAGACCATCATTCACTTCGTTAGTTGACAGCTCTTAAGGATCCAACAGGACGACTCACAAGGTGGGCACTACGTCTTCAAGAGTATGACATTACCGTAGTGTACAAAATTGGAAGAAAACGCCAAGATGCCGACTGTCTCTCAAGAAACCCTGTGCAAGACCATCAAGACCTTGATGATGATAGTGACTGTGCCGCTGCACTCCAGGACCTCTCTGGTGAATAGAAGAAGGACGCCAGATATCTCAAATATTGCTTGCCTTAAATCGGTCAGAGGATTTGAAAGGGCAATTTAAGGTAGTTAATCGATTACTTTGCAAGAAAAACTTTGATCCGTTTGGAAAGAGGTGGCTGCCAGCGATTCATAAACAGCTGCGATTAGATGTTCTACAGAAATTCCATGACACACCTGAGGACGGACATTTAGGATTTATTAAGGCATACGATATAATCCGCAATAGATTTTTCTGGTCACTTTTATTTAGGAGTGTCCGTCACTATGTGCCGCATTGTCAAGTGTGCCAGAGGAGAAAGGCAGCTCCTCAGAAACCACCTGGCCGACACATACCAATTCCCCCAGCCTTTCCGACGTGTTGGTATTGACCTCCTCGGACGATTTCCAACGTCTGCTAGTGGCAATAGATGGATTATTGTTTGCACTGATTATCTGACACGCTATGCCATTACAAAAGCCGTGAAAACAGCCAAAGCACCCGAGGTAGCCAAACTCATCGTGGAAGACATAGTATTAAAATTCGGTGCCCCAAGGTCGTTAATTACGGATCGAGGCACAGTTTTTCAATCGCATCTTGTGACAGAGATAAACCGTCGATGCAACATTACTCATCACATGACGACTGCCTACATCCGCAAACTAACGGGCTTACTGAACGCCTTAATAAGACCATGGCCGACATGCTATCAATGTTCGTCAGTGTTGAGCAGAGCAAGTGGGATGAGGTGCTACGTTTCGAGACGTTTGCCTACAACACCGCCAAACAAGCCGCCACAGGATGTACGCCATTTTTCCTGGTGCATGGGCGTGAGGCGACTACGACGATGGGCACTGTGTTTCCATTACACTCTGATGACGTGGTCGACGACTACATCGGCCAGGTGCTAACCAGAGCTGAGGAAGCTCCGCACGCTGCAGGCTCAAGAAAACGATCGCCGAAGGTGTGACGCGAGCCACCGTCCTATTGTCTACCACCCTGGTGACCTCGTCTGGATCTTCACTCCCGTTAGGAAGGTTGCCGGCCGGAGTGGCCGCGCGGTTCTAGGCGCCACAGTCTGGAGCCGAGCGACCGCTACGTTTGCAGGTTCGAATCCTGCCTCGGGCATTGGTGTGTGTGATGTCCTTAGGTTGGTTAGGTTTAATTAGTTCTAAGTTCTAGGTGACTGATGACCTCAGAAGTTAAGTTACATAGTGCTCAGAGCCATTTCAACCATTTTGTTAGGATGGTTCGGAAGGTTGGACTCTACGAGAAACTCCTCAGGTGCTACTTTGGACCTTAGACGGTTGTAAGACAGCTGTCTGATGTTACTTATGAAGTTGAAGATTTCGACCCCGACACAAGATGACCAAAGATCAGAGATATGGTCAACGTCCTTCGAATGAAGCCCTATAAGGATCCTTCAACTCAGGGTAAATTCAAAGTTCCAGCGACTGGCAACAAGCGGAAAGGTGACGAAGAGCGTAGCGGCAAAAGAAGTTTAAGAAGATCACCGCCAGGACGAATGTCAGTCATCGCGAGTCGGAGTATGCTGAACTTATGACGCGTTCCCGGACTAGGACGACGTAACACCGAGACGCTGTCCTCTTAAGGAGGGAGCAACGTAGCCCAAGAGGCTGGGTAGCACCGTTGTTACGATACAGACCTGTTGTGTGGAGGGTCGTTAGTTCAAAACAATTTTAATTTCTATATTCGGTTCGAATACATTCTAGAAGTATCCACAAATGTCAAGAATCATTCTATTGGAATGTTCTGTAGCTGTATATATACTGTATGTGTTCTGGCCGGAGGCAGATCGCTCCGCGCTCTTGTATGTGCAAGTGCTGAATAAATCTTCGTTAAGGGAAGTTAGTGTTCGTCATTCATCTAATTACACCTTCTTCTGCGTGATAATATATATACACGAGGGTAAGTCCATTGTTATCCGCAAAGTAGTTATAAAATTGTATTGTAATCAAATAGGTAACTTACACGAACATCATTCTTCGACGTAGTCTCTTTGCGTTTAAACGCACTTGGTCTATCGTTGACAAGCTTCCTGATGCCCTCATAAAAGAAGGTTCTCGGTTGAGCTGCGAGCCAGGAATGCACCGCTTCTTTCACTGCTTCGTCCGAGGCAAATCGACGGCCCCTTAATGCATATTTGATTGGACCAAACAAGTGACAGAAGAGGCAAGATCGGGACTATATGGAGGATGATCCAGTACTTCAAATTTGAGTTTCTGGAGCGTTTCAGCCAAAAAGCCGTAAGCATCAGTTTTCCTGCGGACGGTTGGGTCTTTAACTTATCCAAATGCGTTTGTGTATGCAACTGTGTGAGTTGTTTTGGGACCCATCTTGCACAAGCTTTATGAAACCAAAGTGTGTTGTGGATGATTTCGTAGACAGAACCGTGACTAATTTTCAGACGATGTGCCACTCCGTCAATAGTTAATCGTCTGCCTAAGAAAATCATTTCATTAGCACGCTCAATGGTTTCTTCATTTGTGGCGGTGAACGGTCGTCCGGCTCCTTCATCGTGCGTAACACTTGTGCGATCATTTCGGAATCTTTCAATCCATTTGTAGACACCATGTTGTGGCAAAACACTGTTCCCGTACTGTACCGAAAGTTTTCGATGAACTTCAGCCCTTGATACGCCTTCCGACAACAAAAAAGGGATCGCTGAACGTCGCTCTTCTTTGGTGCAAATAGACAGCGGAGCAGCCACGATTAGCAGCACGGCAGCGGTAAAGAAACTAACCTAGCAGCTTGAAAATTGCAAAGATGTAACAACAAATAAACAAAGCATGCGTGATCAACGTAAAACGACAGTACTACCAAAATAAACGAAAATATAACTAAATTGCGGATAATAAATGACTTACCCTCGTATATATATATATATATATATATATATATATATATATATATATATATGTGTGTGTGTGTGTGTGTGTGTGTATCTGTGTGTATTTTTCTGATATGCTTTTTTCTGCACATGATGTGAGTGTATGTACATATTTGCATAGTACACATAAATAAATAAATATTTACTCGAACCACACACACAATTACATGCACTATGTTAAAGAGGCCATACTTCCCTGGAGACACATATACTCTCTCTCTCACTCATTCTCTCCCTCTCACTCAACCAGAGTTACCCACCCCTTCTCTCGCTACAAGTGAGTCGTGTGAGTACAGGAGTGAATGTCCCGTCACCACAAATAGCGCTTTTATCGTCAAGAGGCGACAGGCCAAGTTTAGACTGTAGCATAGTGTACGCCTCGTGACATCTTGATCGAATGCTAGTTTGCCGTACATATACAGTCGTTATGGAGCAGCACCGCGAACACCGCTCTACAGGCACCGTAAATAGTCTTCGATAGACAGGGCTCTCGATGCCATATGCCGTACACCGTTAGTATTCCTTTGCATGGCATCTTCCAGTGTGAGATACGCATACATTTTTGATCGCGGACCTACTTACTCCACAATCGGCAATCCATTCACCTCGTCTTTCGTAAGATCGATAACCTTCTTGTTCTGTGGAACAAGACCATAAGGATTATTGGCAATCTATGAGAACGTGTCCTAATTCAATACCGTGATATCTCATTAATACAGATGGATCACAGTTCTTCACCCAGTAGATGAAGCAATCTGCATACATATAAAGTAATTTAGAATCTGTGAAATGAGTTTTCGCAAAATAAAATGAAAGCGGTACATGTGGGTTTTGGAGAGGTCTAGTATGCACATCCCCACATAAATAGGTTTCGTAAACTCTACTGCAGTATTCGCCATTTCCACAGCAACAAAGTTTTTCTTGAATATGATGACCCACTTGAAATTTGGTCTGGCAATGCATTTTCTTACGTCGCAACGCCCATTCCATTCAGTTCTAATCAAAATTTCAAGCCATTCCCTCACATTCTCCATTGTTTTGTCGAAAACTGAATTATTCATTAATTTATAAAAATCTTTGTTCTCAAAGTCACACATCGAGGAAGCTCTGTCTCCCGTACTCAGATCAATATACTCTTTCAATGAGGAGGTGGACTGCCTGAAGGAGAGAGCTGGGTGGTTTTAATCAGTTCCATACCCAAGCTGAGACACTGCTGGAGATTACGATAATGAGTAATGTATCTCCGTTTATTCCCCAGCGTCGTCAGCAGTTTTGGGGTTTCAGCAGTTTTAGGGTTGACGCCCTCGCGGAATTGCGGTTCTGCCTCCATCACATACCCCACATCAGAATCAGCCGTCATATCTTCTGTGATTTGTCCACCTAATCCCTTGCATTCGCCTTCGGGCACTCATCGAAACTCACCAATCGACATGGTGTAATTCGACAAGTACATGATATAACTCGAATCAAGGAATGCGATGAACCTGTCACCCATCCGTGGGTTATTTGCCTTCCCATGCCTGGGGACACATTGGCCAAGTCCCCCATGGATCCCTCACCCAAAGAAAAGAAGGATGTCAGCATCTGTCAATAATCCAATGTTGCACTTCATTTTATTGAGAGTTGCGTCCCAACACAACCCAGATGCCATGTAATATGTGGTCATGCGTAGACTCCGCAATTTCTCGAAAACGTCCGCAAGCAAGCACAGACTGTATCCATGTAAAGCCGTGAGTACTCTCGTATGGTGTTGAATTCCCGCCAGACATTCGCGGCATGCTTTTACTCTGCATCCGTTATGCCATCGCCTGTAAAGTTGCTGAAGAATGCAGCTATGTCAGGTAGCTTGGTTTCGTTGAGTATTGTCGTACTATCCAAATACTGGTGCGGGAAATCCCCCTTCTTAGTCACAAGTTGAATCTTCAGGAAATGCAGCTCGAGTAATATGCATACCCTCCCGAGGTAGAGTTTCAAGGAGTTTCTGGAGTGGTGCCTGCGTAAAACGTAGCGTGTCAAGGAAGCGGAACGTAATTCTGGGAGTCATTCGTTAGGAGAGTGGAACATAATTCTTAACGCTCTCAGGTAGGACACTGACTCAATCTTTCTCCATGCCAACATCAGCCAACTGCTCAACAAGAAAGTGAGCGTCATGGCCTCTTAATTTATGAAAGAGAACGAGTATGTGACTTGGTAGCTGGTTCTTCAAATTGCACGTATAGTGAGCTCCGCCACGGAACTTGCCCTTAAGATGACAGTGGCCCCTACGAGGACTCTCTACTTTCTTATCTAACAGCAGCCCACAGATATGACGGTCAATCGCGTTATTAATTTATTAATGTGTGTGAAATCTTGTGGGACTTAACTGCTAAGGTCATCAGTCCCTAAGCTTAGACACTACTTAAGCTAAATTATCCTAAGGACAAACACACACACCCATGCCCGAGGGAGAACTCGAACCTCCACCGGGACCAACCGCGTTATTGTGCAAATCATCACCCTTCTTCGATTTGGTCATGGGAATGTGGTCGTTGTAAAACTTATCAACCTTCCGTGAAAATTTTTCGAGCTCATTGAGCAGCAATCCCCAGGATTACCCCCTACATAAGATTTGTAGCTGTTAAGACTTGAATCATAAGGCGATAGAAAGTAGTACGTTGCTGCACATGGTGCGTGCATGTCTGTAAAGCAGTGAAGCAGCATGCCCGAAAGCATGTGAAGGAATGGGGTCACCCCCTATAGAATTGTTGCTACAACAAGACGAAAAATATTTCTTTAATTACATGGTCACTACTACGTAGATATCCTTTTTTCTATGCATAACCGATTGTTGGCGCTGCTGAAGGCCGTTCCACATCGTGTGGCTTGTGTATTTTCTCAACCTCCAGCATTGTCTCCAGCTCAAGCTGCATTTTCACCATGTGAGCTACAACAAGAACAAACATGAAATAAGAAATAAACCAACGATACAAAAGTAAATTACACCATTGCTGCCATGAAAGCATTTTATACTCATGTGGCAGTTACATTTGTGGAATTTTCAAAGGAGGCTGGACCTCGACAGGGAGATTTCACTGTGGTCCAACCTCTTCCTCTTCCCGTCTGTCCTCGCAATCCAGGATAAAATCCTGGAGATGCGTTATAGAACAAGAAAAAGAATCAAAGTCACCGACGAGGAATTTTTAACAACACTAAATTTTTCCCGATTTCTACACCATAACCACAAATTTACAAAAACATATTATTTACTTACATGGCAGTTCGGATTCTTTTTCTACAATTCTACGTCGATGCTGCTGACGCTGATGCTTCTCTATGTCACTGAACGCTTCATTTTCGACAAACTGGCGCACACAACTAAAGGAGCAAACACAAACTGACGATGGCAGAAGGAGACCGAGAGTGGAGGGAGTAGGGCTTATACAGCCACATTGATTTGGCCGAAACCAGTCAGGAAGGGCGGTTGATGAAAAGCCCTGAACAGTTTTTTCTGGAACCACTGAGATTTGAAATCCTAAGGTGGTATGATCCGTGACGTTACAGCTCCCAGTGCTGAACACAGTGACGTCACGACGACGACCGGAGATCTGGCTTCCAGTACCGGGTTCACGCCTTGGCCAACTTTGGCAGTGGGTGGACGTTATGTAGTGGCGGATCCTGTGTGCAGGACACTACCACCACTACCACTGCGCAAGCGTATTTGTGCTGAATTATTCCAATGGAATAGTTTACACGAGATTTTTAAGCGATGTATCTGCGCTTGTCTATTTTTACGCATCTTTATTTTCGTTGCGCCTGTTATTCCACCGAGGGACGTTCCCCCCTTTGTCTGTGGAACACGTGATTGTACCAGCATGAAACGATGAAACGTCTACTGGCGGCGACTTCCAGCACATGTATATAACACGTGAAATTGTCTAAAGCGGTATCTATCTTTTTTTTTTTGGTGTATTCAATTCGTGAAATCCTTTAATATTTACTGAAGCAATTGTATTGGCGCGTCAGATTCGTTTTATAAATTGTGTGAAGCACAACATTGTGTAAATATTCCAACTATGGCTCTTACAGCGTTTCCTGTGCAAGTGTATTTCGAGTAGTTTTGTGATATATATTCAATTTGTGAAGCATTTTTCCTGTGGAAAATCTTCTGAAGCAACAAGGGGAAGGTTGGGGTATTTCCCTCACATGTGTCGCAAAGTAAGTGTACTATGGAGGAAGGCAGCGTGGCTTCTGGTCTGCTGCCGGCTCCCCGTGGCGTGCTACAAAGAAAGAAAGTGCCCAGGGAAGAGATGGAAGGCTGGGGTATTTTTGGCGTTACAGGAATTGCTTAGCGCTGCCCTGCGGTTGCCGCGTCTCGGACAGAGGCCGGTCCCGGGAGCCCAGCGCATGGCTCCTTCCAGTGACCACGACTCAGGTGAACGGAGTACACGTGAGAAATTCTATCAGACATGTTTAGCGCAATCTGTGACAGTGTAATTAAGTGTTTACTTATGCTACTGGAATAAAATAAAGTATCACAATCGTTTAACATAGTCCAAATTGTTTAAACAGTATTCTGCACTGTAAATAAACAATAACAATTTTCCCACATTTTCCCCATGTTTGTTGTGATTTCCGAAATAAACAATATTCTTAAACACATTGTTCAGTCAATGCATTATGCATTATCCTACTGTCATGAGGTCCTCACAGTCCCAACACCTCAACACAAACTAAGCGAGCTTTTCCGTCATTTCCACAGGCAGAGGGGGTGGGGGGGTTAGGGTGACGCCATAGGAGTGGAGGTGGGGGGGGGCGGATATCCCAGAGGAGTGGTTGGGGAAGGGACACGTGCCCGCAGAGGAAAACCCATGACGTCATCAGAGGGCGGGGTAATTCATTAAATAATTTGCATAATTAATTTGATATCTATTTGATATCAAAAGTGGTCTTGTAGCCCTGTTATCGCATTGCTACTGTATACCAATTAGGTTGCTCTCAGAGTATGCTGATGGAATAGCTACATACTTGGCAATCATATAAATCCACTCGTTCGTAGAAAGATCCGTACCGAAAGACTGGAAATTTGCGCACGGCGACACCAATATTCAAGAAGGGCAGTGGGAGTAATCTACTAAATTACAGATCCATACCATTAATGTTGATATGCAGTAGTATTTTGGAACATATACTGTGTCCGAACATTACCGATTACCTCGAAGACAATCCGTCTTGACGCATGGTCAACACTGGTAATAAAACATCGTTCTCGTGAAACACAACTTGCTCCTTACACGAAGTGTTGAGAGCTACTGACAAGGAATTTGAAAGTGATTCTGTTTCATTAGATTTCCAGAAAGCTTTTAGCACTGTTCCACGCAAGCGGCTTGTAGTCAAACTGCGTGCTTATGGAATATCATCTCAGTTTTGTGGCTGGATTTGTGATTTCCCATCAGAGATGACACAGTTCTTAGTAATTGACGGAAAGCCATCGAGTAAAACAGAAACGATTTCTGGCGTCCCCAAGGTAGTGTTATAGGCCTGTCCTTATCTATATAAATGATTTTGGAGACAACCTGAGCAGCCATCTTCGGTTGTTTACAGATGACGCTGTCGTTTATCGCCTATTAAAGTCATCAGAAGCTCAAAAGAATTTGTAAAAGATTTAGTAAAGATACCTGCATGGTGCAAAAATTGGCAATCGATGCTAAATAATGAAAAGTGTGAGGTCTTCCACATGAGTGCTAAAAGCAATCCGTTAAACTTCGGTTACACGAAAAATCAGTCAAATCTAAAGGCCGTAAATTCAGCTGAATACCTACGAATTACAATTACGAACAAATTAAATTGGAATTAACACATAGAAAATGTTTGGGGAAGGCGAACCAAAGACTGCGTTTTATTGGCAGCACACTTAGAAGGTGCAACAGATCTACTAAAGAGACTGCCTGCACTACACTTGTCTATTCTGTTTTAGAATACTGCTACGCAGTGTGGGATCCTTGGTGAAGTACATCGAGAGTCTGGAGCCGCGCGACAGCTACGGTTGCAGGTTCGAATCCTGCCTCGGGCATGGATGTGTGTGATGTCCTTAGGTTAGTTAGGTTTAAGTAGTTGTAAGTTCTAGGGGACTGATGAACACAGCAGTTAAGTCCCATAGTGCACAGAGCCATAGTGCTCAGAGCCAAGTACATCGAGAAAGTTCAAAGAACGGCAGCACGTTTTGTATTATCGCGAAGTAGGGGAAATAGTGTCATTGAAACGATACAGTATTTGGGGTGGACATCATTAAAACAAAGGCGTTTTTCATTGGGGCATAATCTTCTCACCAAATTTCAATCACCAACTTTCTCCACCGAACGCGAAAATACTTCGTTAACGCCGACTTACTAGGGAGAAACGATCATTATAATAAAATAAGGGAAATCAGAGCTCGCACAGAAAGATCTAAGTGTTCGGCTTCTTCCGAGTGCCCTTCGAGATTAGAATAATAGAGAATTATTGTGAAGGTGGTTCGATAAACCCTCTGCCACACACTTAAGTGTGATCTGCATTGTATTCATGTAAATGTAGATGTAGATGAGGTCTACCATCAAATGGATAAGGACAGTTTTCCAGCCTTAGCCCAAATGCTGGTTACGGGGTTTGTTCTCTAAGCTCCAGTAGCCAGCTTTGTGCTCTCGTGATAAACTGCTTCTATCATCTACGGTACCAATATTGTGCAGATCCGTATATGCTGCAACCAAAATTGTGGAAGGATGTAACGAAGGCCATTTAAACTTGTAGTAGACATGCTCACATCCATTAACAATTTTTGCCATTAAGACATTTCAGTATGTCTAGTACACTCATCGTTTTGGCTTTATGATTTCTCAGATAATGGAGATGAGAAAGTCTCTTGGGAAATTCACTGAATTCTATAAAACAAAGAAGCAACCTCAGGTCTGGTCCTGTATGCTAGTGTCAGGATGGATACGATGAAAATTTATGCACACAGTTTTGTCTACGGAAAAAGATAGTCAATGTTCTCTGCCAAATCCATCAATCTGTGTTGAAGGGATGTAGTTGCAAAGCTGGAGGATCGGGAGAAGGTTAAAATTGTAGGATCACTCAACAGAATTCCTTACTCTTTGTGAAATATCATTAAATGTACGTAACATGTAAAACAGTGTGGGACAAGATACTTTTGCGTATAACAATGTGTGAAGGAATTACTAACTCGTTGTCCAAAATATCGCACAGAAAGCAGAGATCTTAGTAAAATCGGGAGGCACTGAGCAATCCCCAGTTGTGGTGCTGACGTATGATATTGTACATCTGAGTTAAGTTGTAAATCTTTTACATAAATCTACTTGTGAGATTTTACTAACGAAGTAAATAGAACTGCCGGAAATCATAATACTGTTCATAATACTGTTCAGGTTGAAATGAATCTTCCGAAGCAACTCGAAAGTTTCCTTTTTACCAAGGCCCACACAAAGAAATTGTTGGTCGTTCTCTCATGACTCTTACCCGCACAGTAGGTAAGAGCGACATTGAAACAGCTACAGGGAGATGTGCAGATAATGTTTTAATTTAACCTGCACACCAGCACAGCCATTAGCATTCTCGTTTATATCAACGTGAGATGAGACTTTCTAAAATAAATAAAATATTTTGGGAAATGCAATAAAAGCGAGCAGGAGAAATCCACCTGCGCTTTTGTAAATAGGTCCTTAAAATAAATAATTTAATCAGGGTCTATGCTGAGACTTAAATTAAGTATGTCACAAATTCAGTTTGGAGCATCTCAGCTTCAATTCAACGTGGTTTTTTATCTCAAAAATTCGATCCTGTTACCCTGACTAAGATTAAAACATGCTTCCTATTAAACTGAGTAGAGAGTATGTGCTACATGAAACCTTAAAACTTATCCGTACTCACACTGTTGCAACAACTTACATTTATATTTGCCTTTATTGAAGTCTATCACATAGCTAATTTGAAACGCGCTAGGTTGAAGTCATTTCACCGTTGCGTTTTTATTACTGCTACCCCCTCCTCGATCATACAGTAATTAGGTTAGTTTCTCTTTTCCTCTATTAAGTGATACAAGATTTTATATTCAAATTGAAACACCAGTGATTGCAGAGGATATAACATCCCTTTAGTTACGTCAGGCCGAAAAATTTGTTATTAGCTTTGCAAGTCGTAATAGGCATGTAAATTGGCTTCGTGAGCCTTCGCAGCGTATGGTGGCCCATTGTCCGGAAGCTGCTGCCTACATGAGTATCCACTTTTACGAGTTCTAACAGCTGTGTCGCTGCACTGGACCACGGACCACGGACAGCTGTCAGGCACCCGTCCGCTGAGCTTTGTGTAAGACACGCCACTTTGGCGACGCAGGAAGACTTTTACGCAAAAACTGAGCAGGTGTCTGGCAGATAGTCTTCACAGAAAATCTCACATCAACGTGGAATAAAGGAATCATTTGAACCTCAAGGGACTAGTGTGTTCCTTTACGCTCTTTCCTATTCATCCAAATTTCCCTTTGTATCGCTTACTGACCACAGGCCGCACGCTATTCATAAAATGAACAGACTGTGGGCAGCCGACTTACAAGATAACATCGCTAGGTCCATGGGAGTCTTAAACTTGCGGAATATACAGCCTGCGTTTTAAAGAACTACCATTGTGTCTTTGTGTTGCGTGAACTTGGAGGGTACTGAATTGCCTCATGTTGAGCAGAGAGAGAATGTGCCTAAAAAAGTAGGCAGAGAAGAAGTCAGGGGGCCTTCTTTCCAAGAAAACTATGCCCTAGATTACACGCATTGGTCTGAGCTCCAACATTTTTCGAGAGTGGAAGTCTGTACCAAATTGTTAACATTTTGTTTAATCACACAATATACGGAGTTTGGCTAATAGATAAATAAACGTTCCTTACGAGAGAGGAAAGGTTTGTTTCTCAGATTCCCATTGCGAGCTCGTCTAACAACGTTGTGGTCTGACTATGGCGGCTTCTCCGCACAGAGCTCTGAGGGTCGTCATTGCAGTTCTCTCTTCCTGTGGATTCATGGACAGTCTCTTACCCGAGGCTTTATCTGACTCTCCTGCAGGCACATCTGCACAGCCACTTAGACTACAGTGACTTTAACCTCGAGCTCTGCAACTACTTAAGTTGCAATCTAGCTTCTTGTATAGCAGCATCATTGTAAGTGCACACTGCCAATGTGATTGCGGTTTGATACTGTCAAGTGAGTATTAAGCATCGTTCTAAAGTTTAGGGGATCTTTTTTCGAATTATACTGTACTGTGCGCCATGGCTCGCTCATTACGCAAGTATTTAGGCTCCTGCATGTGTTTTGCTTTACACAACAACGATCGATGCTATCATCTTGTCCGCTGTGGAATCGTGTTGTAACGCAGCGCTTTCGGGGCACACGATACTCCTTAAAGCCTGTACTATGGCAAGTTGACGGGCTTCACTTTATGAGAAAGGATTTTTGAATAGAAATTGACCGCGTGTACCTGAATGGAGGCAAATCAGACTTACACCCACTCTGTAATAACAATGATACGCCAAGCAAGTCCGAAATGCAACTACACGTCAGGACGGACAAGAAATAACACAGAAGATGCTACCAATTTGTTAATAATACGGTCGCCAGCCTAATTAGGCATTAACTGAGTTTCTTCCCTGTACAAGTTGATGTACGTTCATGCAAAACCACACGTAATAACACTGCATAATATGGTAAATTTTAGAGCTAGAAAATCTACTGAACTGATAATTTCACTTTCTGTACTAATATGGATAAACCATAAATACATAACATTACACTATAATGTTTACTACAAAACTTCGTCCTGTCTATTGATTTGATTAAAATCGGGCATAGGTTACCCTAGAAATAGCACTTTCGAAACACACACAATGTCAATTTTGATAAAGGTAAAACACTGATAAATTTTGGTTTCTATTTTGGCTTTGACTTTGCTGGTCAAATCAGTTTAGAACACTTCTTGAATTCAAACGAAAAAAAAGGGGGGGGGGGGAGGACCCTGAAACTGTTATGATCACTGTATTAAAACAATTAATTACTGAAATCATTATGGCCTCAAGATTTACAATATATGATTTACTACTCTTTTTGTCTTATTTCCTGCTCATTTAAATATCATTATATCAGCCTCGAAATAATTAAGCTTCATTACTAAATCAGTACCAAAATTATCTTCCAACTTTGTCAGACCTTTGTTATTCGTCTATTAGTTCATTAACAACAAAGTTCTTTAAACATCGTTCTAACATAGCTAGGTCTGCAGGTAATTATTATTAACATAAACTTTAATTACTCATTTCGGGACACTCGGATTGCACAACATTTGGAATGGACCCATGCTAGGTTAGTTGTGAGGATAATTAAATGATAAGACAGTTCTGGTAAAATTTAAGTTGTTATTGAACAGTATGGAACAAAAGTAACACTGAAACTTCCTGGCAGATTAAAACTGTGTGCCCTACCGAGACTCGAACTCGGGACCTTTGCCTTTCGCGGGCAAGTGCTCTACCAGCTGTGAGTACCGGGCGTGAGTCGTGCTTCGGTTGCTCAGATGGTAGAGCACTTGCCCGCGAAAGGCAAAGGTCCCGAGTTCTAGTCTCGGTCGGGCACACAGTTTTAATCTGCCAGGAAGTTTCATATCAGCGCACACTCCGCTGCAGAGTGAAAATCTCATTCTGGAAACATCCCCCAGGTTGTGGCTAAGCCATGTCCCCGCAGTATCCTTTCTTTCAGGAGTGCTAGTTCTGCAAGTTTCGCAGGAGAGCTTCTGTAAAGTTTGGAATGTAGGAGGCGAGGTACTGGCAGAAGTAAAGCTGTGAGTACCAGGCATGAGCCGTGCTTCGGTAGCTCAGATGGTAGAGCACTTGCCCGCGGAAGGCAAAGGTCCCGAGTTCGAGTCTTGGTCGGGCACACAGTTTTAATCTGCCAGGAAGTTTCATATCAGCGCCCACTCCGCTGCAGAGTGAAAATCTCATTCTGAAAAGTAACACTGGTCCACACGAATACAGTACTAAATGTTTCAACCTGTTCGTATCGATGCGGCGGTTGGCGGGCGGCGAGATGGCGAGGCACAGAGCACACATACAAACACAGCTATGGCTCTTGATGTATTGGCACTTTATTTCTTCATAGCGTAGCAATACTTTTCCATTTAGTGCCTATGGAATTTTGCCATGCTGTATAGGCGTCGGAACGGCATATCCGAGGCTCAATGAAACCACGTCTTCCAGGAGAGCCTCCTCGATCCAGAACGTGTTGCTCAGACCAATGCCCAACTCCGACTACTACTGCTGAGCCCGTTATACCGTGCAGCGCCCGTGTGCATTTTCCCGCGCTCGCCTGCCGTCCACCTTTTACCGCTCCCTTACAGACAGGGTATTCACCCGAGGTTTTGCTTTCTACATATTCTAATACATTGCCTACGCATGGATCAGACGCACAATTACAATTTTAACATCTTACAACAGTCTCAACAATTGTTACACTTCAATTCTATTGCAATATTGCTTGAAATTTGACATAAACATTAAGATTCACATCGAAATTTGTTTACAGTTTTCTTAACACAATGACATGAAACAAAAAAGAAATGAAATCAGAACATCGATTACACTAATTTATCGAAAATCAGAAGAAAAAATATTATATGTACAATAGTACAGCGTTGTTGTTGTTACAGTGTGTTTGATCCCGT
This sequence comes from Schistocerca serialis cubense, assembly GCF_023864345.2. NCBI lineage: Eukaryota > Metazoa > Arthropoda > Insecta > Orthoptera > Acrididae > Schistocerca > Schistocerca serialis. Next base: position 607,675,290 of record NC_064640.1, on the reverse strand, counting down.
CCGGTGAAACGCGAGATTTGTTTCAGATATCTTTCCCTTCCTTCGGCGAGGACTTTGTGGTACCATATTTTTCTCATTTTAATTCAACATTGTTCAGATTCTGTAGTCCTGTTCCTTCTTATCTATTGGTTTGGAGAACTGGCGGTTTCATTCATAAATAATAGTTTTACTTTGCCGTCTTCCTTTTTTATAACAAATAAATGTTGGTCAAAGTGGTACCATCTTGAATTTCAGTATTTATATGAAACACTTAATTTCTTTCAGTATTATTAATATTGTCAAGTACCATACCCACGACTCATTTCCCAGTCGTTTGGGTTGAGCAGAGTTAGTCACACCTCAGCTCAGATGCAGGGGGCGATCCGAATACCGAGAGGGTTCACTCGATACACCCCTTGAATTCCGATGCTCAACGTCTTCGAAACTAAATGTGACTTTTTTGTTTCACACTTTTACAAGTATTACAAAAGGCATTTTTATTTTATCCTAATATATACTTATGATTTTACAATTGAAGAAAAACTTAAAAAATAACGATAGAATGAGAAATTAGAAGAATTTAACATCAGATTGTTTGATTAGAAGGTAAAGAAAGATGATAGGATGCAAAGCGTGGGAGTCCACTACCAGAACCAGTCCAAATAAGAGGGTCTCGTTGGTACATTTCGAGCCATTCACCTCTGCGTTGCATACTGACTTCTAATCCTAGTGATTGACTGAATGTAGGGAACCATCTTCGAACGAATGTGGTGTAGCAGCCTGAAGTCCGTCTTCTCTGCTATACTATTCTAATTACTATTGTACTGTAATATAATCTAAGTCCTTGTGGCTTCTGTGTATGTGTTTCATGTATCTCATTTATATACAATATAGTGATCTATTGGTATTACTTTACAGTGTAGCTATTATAGGGCAACTTGCAAATTTAGGACACACGGAGCCAATATTAAAACTAGTTGCAGTTTATAGATGCTTCCTTTTTCTGTCTCCTGATTTGTTACCTATCAGCCGTCAACCTGTCAGTATTCCGTGTCGCATTTTGCTTCCACTGCATCGTCCATAAATAATAAACTTTCATTGTAAGAGTCAGTATTTTCAAACAGCGAAAGTTCAGTTATAACCACTGTGTAGTATGCAACGTAGAGGTATATGCTCAGGGTTTCCTGGTTCCCCACAGAAACACGCTAATCGCTTACCGAGGTGCATTGGTTGTAGGTATATTGGATAGAGGCCGGGGGCCATCTCCTCTTCAGAAGTGCACCATGCCTCGAGCGGGGTCTGCATGTAGCATTTTCAACCCCTCCCGGATTTCGGGGGAAGAGGAGTGAACTCTATGGCTTAAAATCCTGCTTGCCCACTAATGCTACCATGCTTTCACTTGCCACTGTTGTAGTCGGAGCTTGTTCCTTAAATCTTACCTCATAATTTCCCATTAATTTGGTTAGTCTGTCGTCTTCAGTCAGTATGGCGCAGCTCGCCCCCAGATTGTTAGGTCAAATGGGTATATTCCGAGCACCATGCGCAATGCTTCCGCTGACGTTGCGGTGAAAGCCCACTGTTGCGACCGTGAGTCGCAACTCCTGGAGAGTATACTTCCCTCATACAACGCAAGCAACACCGGTTGCCAGACACCTAAGGCGAAGCTATTCTCTGAGAAAATTATAGCTGTCTGCTGCAGTGGTCGCTAATAGAGCGGAACTATGTTTCACTTCACGCTTCATATGGAACAAACCTCGTCAAGCTGAGATTCACTGCGCACCAGAATATAAGTCGCGCTACGCTGCTTGATAGGAGAGTGCGTTCGAGTGTACATTTTTGAGAGAGTTCCATCTGGAGACAGCCGGAATTCCATTTCCAGTGGCCGTCGCCGCTACATCTCCAGCTCATCACAGCTCACCTGTCCGAAGAAGGATCCGCCGCTCTTCGGAAACGCACGGCACCTTCACGGCAGTACCTGCGCTACAAGGAAGATTCTGGTGTGGACCTCAGAGCAGGACTGTCACAGTCCAGGAATATTGTACAACGAGCTCTTGATCTTAGGTATTTGTTTGTCATTGAATAAATATGTGTGTTTGGAAACAGAATTGTAATCATTTCAGAAGTTGAGCATTGAGGAATGCGTGCCTTGTGTTTGGTTGGGAGTAGTGCCTTTGTTTACACTGACACCAGCGATCTCTCTGCGTTTGTTGCCCATATACACGTTGGTGACAAGGTTTTATCAGAGTACAAAACGAATTAACGTAAAATATATCACTCTCGAATAAGTAATCCAAAAGCACACCAATGGGTTTTTCATTACATTACTTCGTTGGTTACGGTGGAAGTATTCCTTTCTGCGGTGCCATATAGTTCGTTTTTATAGCGTATAACGTGGCCCAGTTACCAAGCGGAATGGGATATCCACCCCTTGCGGCATGTGAAGTTTAGCTTGTAAGTACTGTATCGTTGTGTGCTGAGCACATCGGCCTAATGTTCTAAAAGCCTTCTAAGAAAACTAGTAAGTTACTCCGTTGATCACACTTCATCTGATTCTGAGGTTTCAGGATAGCAAAGAGTTATTATTTGAAGATTTTAAATTCTGCTGCAGGTTAAATTCCGAACTCAGTCTCAGGGAAAACGATTGAAGAAATTGAGCAATACACATTGTCCCCTTGCTTAGACCTGTAAGTAAATACAGGATGTCAAAAAAGTGTAGAATACTTTGGGAAGTGATAGTACCCACCAAAATAAGAAAAAATGTCCAGCAAACATGGGCTCTAAAATGAATACTTTAAGAGCTGTGGGCACTTTTTCAATAGAAGAAAGATGTTTCACAGTAGAGAAGATGAACCAGGGCTCATAGCTCTTAAGATGTGCATTTTAGAGCTAATGCTGACTTGACATTTTCTTTTAGTTTTGGCCCATACTGCCTCCTCCAAAAACCTGGAAAGCAAAGAGCTTTATGTACAAAAGATGTTCTTCACACTATCGAAGATACTGTGGTTTACCTGAATCTTTTTTTCTTGTTTTGGAGGGTACTGTCACATCTCAAAATACTCGAAATGTTTTTTATCATCCTGTATAAATGCAAAGTCTGTGTTCTCATGTATGTTATTTTAAGAGTTTGTCCAATTTAAAAATGCCCTGTACATCACTACCAACCAGAGCGCAGATTGCTCCAGTCCTGTGATAGAATATTCAGGTTTGCTATGCCTAGCTGAGCGAGCTTCTACTTTGCTTGAATAGCAAATGCTCTTTTTGTTCTGGTATGATCCAGATGTGTTTGCTCATGTGATTGCCGAACAGTACAACTAAGGCTGAAGACTGTAAAACTGACCAGATCCATGGTACGGATATCCCCAGTAATAATGACTTAGCGATAAAATCCTGCGCCAGTTCGAATACCTGCAGGTAAATCTGCTTATGTATCAATATTAGAATGTTAGTTCATTCTTTTACTACGGGCAATCGATAATAATAATCCCGGGAGCTGTGCTGTATGCAAGGTCGGATACCAGTCAGCGTCGCTTGTTGGAGTGATGCGGATCGCGAGTTCAAACACAACCACCAGCAATTATTTATTTACAATTTATAGTTCTGGTAGGCTCTCGAAATTTCTTATGTTTGTAAGCGGTATTCTGCAATATCTTACGCTTGTATAAACAGCAGCACTCTACGTCCAGAAGACCAGTTCTGTTCTGTTCTGGCTGTACGTTGGTTTTCGTAATAACTTTAACAGAGGTCACCTACGTAACTATCGAAGGCTGCCACAAGGCTGTCCTATATCCATTGGAGTCTTCGTTTCATGGTATGACTCATGTTTGTGAATCACTAACAAATTAAATAATTTTCAATCTAAAATCAGTGATGATATCAACGTTGCTACTAAAAGTACAGAGTGCAACACTTATCGCATTCGGAAATATCTGATATTTAACGATATGAAGATACACTGACAACTTGTACTACGACTTCATTTTACATCCAAAAGTTGATGAAATGTTCTGTAAAAATTTTCACTAAATCCGTTTCAGTAATTAAGAATTGAGGTTGTTTATAAGAAAGTAGCAACGCCTAAAGACTGTATCGATTTGCATATTGATTTAAAGACGATTGATAAATGTTGCAGGCTCTTGCAGTTGCTCTGGAACGTAAATGAACGTAATTATTGCGCATATTTAGGATAGAAAAATCCGCTACTGTACAGCTACGCTATTTATGACAAGTTGCTTGGAATGGTATCTACCGTAAAATATCTAGGAGTAACTATTCGGAGCGACCAAACGGGGAATGAAGACGAAAAACATACAGTAGGAGAAGTAGATGCCAGCCTGAGATTCATAGGAAGAATGTTAGGAAACGTAACTGACCCACGAAAGATGTGGTTTATTATAAGGCGTTTGTTCGACCGATTCTTGAGTACTGTCAATCAATCTGGGACCACTATCAGATAGGACTGGTAGAAGAGATAGAGAAGATCCAGCGAATAGCGGCGCGTAACAGGATCGCTTAGTTGGCGGGAGAGCGTTACGGAGATTCCCAACAAACTCAAGTTGCAAACGCTACGAGAGAGGCGTTGTGTATCACAGAGAGATTTGCTATTGAATTTTCGAGAGAATACTTTCCAGAAAGAGTTGGACAACATATTACTTTCTTCCACATACATCTCGCGAAATGACCACGGTGAGAGAATTGGAGCTACTACAGAGGCTTACTGACAATCAATCTTGCCACACGAGCTATTCGCGAGAGGAAGAGGAAAGAAGGAATCAGATAGTGGTACTAGAAGTAACTTCTGCCATTCACCATCTGGTGTCTTGCGAATTACTGATGTAAATGTGGAAGTTGTAACTTAAGGAATGTATTAAGAACATGAAAGAACATGTTGCACTGAAATGCGCTCGTGATCGGGCTCTGTGGAACGTAAATTACGAGGTCCAACTACAGCAGGTCAAAATTAAGGCCTGGAGTACGTCGACCGTCACAAGCCCAGCATAATAAACGGATTAAAATGGTTTGTAGTCTTTTAGTATCCAAGGATTCTAATAAAAGATCTGCGAGTGTCAATGTAGATAACATGCACTGACCTCCATGCATGCTAATTGGTTAACAGTGGTTCCGCAGCCTCGGCACGACGGTTGCGTGTGGTACTTGTTCAGAAGACTCCAGGCATCAATCTGATACCTTAAAGGTGAACCAAGTCCACGTTTTTTAGGGAAGTTGGCCTCGGAGAGCCATACTCATTGAGGTCATCGAACAATTGCGTCCATACGAATGCTCTGTAAAATAATAACATGGAAGACCTTCCCGCAACTCAGGACCCGCAGCTAAGACACTTTGAGATATTTAATGATCGTGCAGCTCTCACCTCGAGGGCTTTCAGCTGAAACAACCACACAAGCTAGTCATAAAAAATGAGACCACTAAATTTAACTGATTAACTAAAACTAAGTATGGTGCACCCCGTGACTACCCACGTTCATTAAGAATATGACGTTCACTATTTGAGCTACCTCACGCGTGTACACCCAAGAAAAGTGGTAGACTTCTCGGCTTAAACCGCAGTAGTTGTGCGTTCGCTTCTACACTAGAAAATATGCAAGAGATGGATAGCGTAGGACATGCGTCCTGCTTGTTGACACTACACCGTTAATAAATATTCCAAAAATTGTAGCTCTAACGACGCTTTCTTGTGGACATCATTTTCCTGGATATGCGGATCTGAGAGTGGACTACCAGTCCTAAAACAATCATCTGGAAGGTAATATTGCAATGCACTGGGAAGACAACTTCAGAATCCTCATTCATAGAGTTTCTTTATGGTCTGATATTGCCAGTTCCTGTCATAGATCGTTTGAATATCAAACAATATATCTATTTAAGTTACACCTACGTAAAAAGGCCCTTGCATCGCTGCATTCAGGAGAATAAGGTTGCAATATAGGCTGACACAGTAGCTTCGGGAATCACACTGAAGGCGACTGACTGGCTCTCTGGATTCTACAGTCCATATCAAATGGCCATTGACTATCGATCTAATGCCTTCTCTATACCGCTCGTATGCGCTACACCGCTGTAACTGCTTTGATATGCTTAATGTTTCCCTGTTTTCTCGAGATGAATCATGTTTGTTTTTCCGCAGGAGCTGGAATATCGACCCTTAGCCCAAATCACGTTCAATAGCGCTTGGCTGCGTGGTACCACAACATGTGTTACGTCACTTTGCCCCGCCTTGATGTTATATTGCAAGCCAGAAATGAGGCATTCTGTCATTCCTATATGCTGTATGGACAGTTTTAATCTTCATTCTCCGGGGTATTTAAGGACAATCGTGCCCTCCCTGTTCTAATTCCTGCATGTAATGCGATGTGGGGTTTAGTCTGCCATGAGATCTTATTTGGTGGAAGTGCTTTAATATGTGGCTACAGCTTCTGGTGTGATTGAAGATGCATTATCACATATGACTATTGTAGTGCATGCATGAACCTTCCCATAAATCCTCCTCACTGATTCCTATATCACTGCAGATGATGTGAAATTATAAATGGATTTTAATTTTGTAAATGTTTTTTGTCTGGTTTGTGTTATCGTGAAGCAAGTTTGTAATGAAAAATAACACGACTCTGATTTCATGTTTTGTTACTGAGGCTAATCAGAGTAATTCATGATCACCTGTTGGCCCTGGTTTAGCCAACTGTAGTTTGTCTCGCTGACGGCGATGCATGACTGATTTCCAATTACAAGATATACTGTGACATTCTAAGGCAAGTCATACAAAATCAAAAAACCCGTAATGAAATTAACGAGTCAGATAATAAAATATCTATGAGCAGGTGTTAAAACAGCTTTTAGAAAATCTGTAAGAAATTTGAGATTTTAGTTATTGACGAAAAGAGAAATAATAGTAGAGACCAATTAGGTAGTTTACTGTTTCTAGAACAACAAGTCGTATTTCTTATTTCCACTCATTTTATTTCGAGTAAAATTAACTTATGGTGCGTTTTCTAAGCTCTTTGGGATGGTATGCACCCAGGGCTGAAGTTGAGAGGTAGAGAGTGACCATTCATATGGATAGGAGAGTCATATACTGTGGCAAATGGGCCTTTAGTAAAAAGCACGTTTGAGGCAATTGTGAGGTAGAGTGACCATTCACATGGATAGGAGGGTCACATGCTGTGGCCGATGGGCCTTTAGCATAAAGCGAGTTTGTGACAATCGTGTGGAGTGGTATTTGTGCGTAAGTGGAATGTGTTGACATTGCTGCGGAGCTCAGCACACGTCTGGAGTTGACCACGGAACACGCTGTTCCAGAAGTATGATACACTGACGTGTCCGCCTTGGAGCGTAGCTTTCTCCCGCAGTTCAGTACTGCAGTTGATCGAAGTGTTGTGGAGATGGAGTTCACCGAAACCACAAAATGGAAAGAGTTATTAATTTTTAACAGGAACAGATGATTACGGAACTTCGCGCCTGTTGCGCAGCCAAGTGTTTACTGATTACAAAAAAATGTCTTCGAGAGCACACAGAATACCATGGTAACGGGTTTGAGCGATTTGATTTAAGTTTTTTTGGGGAAAACAGAAAGAAGTCACAAATTAAGATTGACGAGACTATTGCAAAGGCATTAAAAACCTTCTAATTGCTATCAGTATAAAGTCATTTCTAACTTGTGTGGCCTACGTGCAGAATTTACAGTGAATCAGAAAGCGTCAGAACCTTTGGAAGTTATGTAAATACTGAAAAAAGTTTAATATATGTCTTACTCTTTGGCAATATTGCAAATAAGTTTCATGGGCGACGAAAAGAGACTACCTGCTGGTGCTGTTTACTGGAAACGACACGAAGTCGACTGCATGGCACTCGCACTTTGTGAAAAAATCTTTAATGAAGACAGTAAAGTCTTTTTATCTGGGCATGCCTTTTCTAAGGAATCAATCATCGCGGCATTTGCCTTGAAAGGCTCTCAGAATCAAAATTCTTATTGGTGGACACCGAATACAAATCGTTGCAGCAGAAACACTTGCAAATTTCGCGCAACTATATCTGGATCAGAATAATAAAGTGAATGACAGCTAGTTGCTTACAGGACAGGATAGCAACAACCAGTCAGAGAATGATCTTGCTCACACCTTCTATTCTGTTCGTCGTTGTAGTATCACTCTGCTACCTCAGCTGCCAGTTGCCGTACACATTTGTAGACGACGCTTGCCGTGGATAACGTAACAACCGTGTTTTTGCTTTTTTTGTTTAGATTGTTTCACTCGGTGGCACGATTATTTTACACGACACTATTAGTGAAAGTGAACAGAAAAGTGACAAGACTATTGGCACCCTCCTAAAGAAACCGAGTAGTGCATGTTAACGGGCAGCTTGTGATTGTCTTCAGAACGGAAACAGCCACACTGGATGCGCAGAAAAAAGTGAACTTTGTCACTTTGATCGAGTTATACACTGATAAACCAAAACATTATATCCACTGCCCACCTGACGTTGGACTCCGCCCGTTGGCGTTGTGGCGTTGAGGGGCACCTGACGCGGTAACAAATGTATATTAGCAGAGCAGACACGGACGGGTTCTCAAATGAGCAAGTCCACTTAGCTAAGCGATTTTGACAAAAGGCAGAGCCTGTCAATGAGTATCTCGCAAACGGCGAAGGCAGTCGAATGTTCACGAGCTACTCTCGTGAGCATTTACGGAAAGAGATAGAAGGGCAGTGAAACTATCACTAGGCACTAAATGGTTGTACGTCCACGACTCTTCACAGATTGTGGGTTTCGGAGGCTTGTCTGCTCTGTAAAGTAGGATAGATGGTGATCTGTGGCATCTCTGCCAAAAGAGCAGAATGCTGGTGCACGCACAGATGTTTCGGAGCACCCCGTTCATCGAACAGTGCTATGGAGCTCCTCAGCACACCACCTCTACGTGTTCACATGTTGACCCAACGACATCGTCAATTACAATTGCAGTGGGCAATCAACCATAGCGATTCGATCATAGATCAATAGAAACGTTGTGGATCTTCGGCTGAATGACATTTTTATTACACTATGTCTTTGGTCGTCTCCACAAAAGCCATCAACGAGGTGAACGGCGGCTGGGAACGTGCAACGGGCCACGGACGCAGCCTGGTTAGAGCAGGCTGGTGGGAGCAGTATTACGTTATGTGAGACATTCTCCTGCGCTTGCATGGAACCTGCGACAATAATCAGAGAGACTGACAGCAGCGAACCACCTGCATCCCTTCATGCTTGATGCCTTCCCCGACGGCATAGTCACCTTTCAGCAGCATAATTGTTCGTCTCTCGGAGACAAGACTGTGTTGCAATGGTTTGAGGAGCATTATAGTGAAGTCACGTCGATGTCTTAGAGATAAAATCCGCCTGATATAAATACTATGGTACCCATCTGGGTCGCTATCGGGTGCCACTACCGCGTACGCAAATCAGCGGCCTGTTATTTACGCGAATTACATGACCTGTGCGTAGACGTCTAACGCCACATACCTCCACAAACCTACCACCAAACTGTCTGATTCCTGATACTCAGAATCAGTTATCTATTTCCTTTGAAAGACTGACAAAGAAGCTATTAAGCAGTTTGTCATAATGTTTTAGCTCATCAGTGTACAGTATATCCGTTCATTCGCTCTCCCTCTCTCTCTTACACACACACACACACACACACACACACACACACACACACACACAGAGGCGCGCGCGCGCGCGCACTCTCTCTCTCGCTCTCTCTCTCTCTCTCTCTCTCTCTCTCCGTCTCTCTCTCTTTCTCTCTCTCTCATAAATACAGCTTGTTTTAACATATAAAATATTGGATATAGAACTCCTTGAATGTAGAAAATGGAGATAGAAAAAATTATGACCGGTCTTTTTTAAGATAAATTATTTTGCTGTTACACTCATAATAGCCAAAATAGTTAGCTACGTGTTCCATAGATGAGTCTAACAATTCTTTTGTTGAACTGATGTGGAACGACTCAGTTTGCAGTATATGTATACATGATTATTATTTACATTAATGAACATTTTATTATTTTCAGTCCTGATCATACAACTGCACTTAACTTTTTTAGTGGCTACCAGTTTATTGGTAGAAATGGAAGGAGTTTCCCAGGAGCAATGGTTTAAATTTGATTTCAAAACTTCCTTCGCCACTTGTCCGGCATTTTATGTTGTTCGGCAAATCATCAAAAATTTTTGTTGCTGCATATTGAACTCCTTTCGGAGCCGCTGACGGCGGGATATTGGAGGTCTTTTTCTCTTTTAGTGTTGTAGGTATCACCACTGTTCATCTCAAATTGTGATGGATTATTACTTCAAATGGCTCTGAGCACTATGGGACTTAACATCTATCGTCATCAGTCCCCTAGAACTTTTTTTTTTTTGGTTATCAGTCTACTGCCTGGTTTGATGCGGCCCGCCACGAATTCCTTTCCTGTGCTAACCTCTTCATCTCAGAGTAGCACTTGCAACCTACGTCCTCAATTATTTGCTTGACGTATTCCAATCTCTGTCTTCCTCTACAGTTTTTGCCCTCTACAGCTCCCTCTAGTACCATGGAAGTCATTCACTCATGTCTTAGCAGATGTCCTATCATCCTGTCCCTTCTCCTTATAAGTGTTTTCCACATATTCCTTTCCTCTCCGATTCTACGTAGGACCTCCTCATTCCTTACCTTATCAGTCCACCTAATTTTCAACATTCGTCCATAGCACCACATCTCAAATGCTTCGATTCTCTTCTGTTTCGGTTTTCCCACAGTCCATGTTTCACTACCATACAATGCTGTACTCCAGACGTACATCCTCAGAAATTTCTTCCTCAAATTAAGGCCGGTATTTGATATTAGTAGCACTAAGGCTAGAACTTAGAACTCCTTAAACCTAACTAACCTAAGGACATCACACAACACGATGGATTATTTATGACCAATTTCACTAGCTAATATATTTACTGTGAAGGCGTAGTTATAATACCCAGCAGCTTGAAGAGGTTCCTACATACCGTCCGTCGGTGAACGGCACGTATTATTGTTACTGCTCGCCTTTGTGCAGTCAGTACCTCCTTCCTAAATGATGAGTTAGCAACCCCAGAAATTATTCCGTAAGACGTTATTGAGTAGAAATATGCGAAATATGTCAGGAGGTTGATACGTTTCTTTCAAGGATTCCAAATTATACGAAGAGCAAAAGGAGCTGAACTTAATTGTTTGAGATGCTAGGTAATATGCTTCTCCCAGTTCAAGTTTTCATCAGTATGTTCACCAAAAAAAGGGGAACATTCCACCCTACTTACTGACTCTTGCTCATATGCTACATCAGTTATTGGTGTGACCCTTTTTGTTATTCGGAACTGAATGTAGTGCGTTTCTTTCAAAACTTAGGGAGAGTCTGTTTTTAGGAATCACTATATAATTCGTTGTAAAATGCAATCTACTAACTCTTCTGTTGTTTTCTCTCTAATGAGGTTTGTCATAATATTAGTATAGTCTTCAAAAGTATCAATTTTGCTCGTTGAATGTTAAGTGGAATGTCATTCACAATAATAAGAAACAGGAGTGGACCCAAAATTGAACATTGTGGGACTCCCTTCGTAATTTTTTTTTTTTTTTACCCCAGACACTAACATTTTCTACCTTACCGACATTGTTTCACTTATTCTGCACGACCGTTTACATGCTGTTTGTCAAGTGTATTTCAAACCAGCTGTGTGTAAAGACATCAATTAAATAAAACTTGAGTTTTTCTAAGACCTTGGACAGATATCAAGAAATACCAACTGGCGTTGTATTATTATTTAAGACTTGCACTGCTTCATGAGTGAATGTATAAACAATATTCTCAGTTGAGCAACCTTTCTGGAATCCAGACACCGATGCGTTAAGTAAATTTTTTCCACTTAAATATGCAACTATTCTTGAGTGTAATACTTTTTTGAATATTTTGGAAAAAGATGCCAGTAAGGAAACTGAGCGATAATTGTTTAAGTCTGTCTTGTCACGTTTCTTACGAAGTGAGTTAATAATTGTATATTTTAACCTGTTTGTAAAAATTATCAGTGCCATTGAAGCATTCCATATATCACTAAGTACTTTTCTTGTTAATTTGCAACAATTTTTCAGAAAACGTTTAAAATTCCGTCAACCCTCAAGAACTTTTTTTTTTATAATTATATTAAGTTCAGTGAAGGATATGGGTGCTACTTCTAGTTGCTTACGGTTTTATGGAATGATGTTTTCAATATAACCTCTTGCTTCTTCAACTAAACCATTTAATCCTCTAATTGCTGCAACGTTTAGAAATCGATCATTAAACGTATGAGGGTCACTCCAAAAGAAATACACACTATTTTTTTTTAAATCCATCTTTTATTCTATATGTCTGAAAGTTTTAAAGTGTGTAGATACATCCTTTAGGAACAATATTTTCATTTCTCCACATAATTTACATCCGTCTCAACTGCCTACCCATCTTGGAACCAGTGCCTGTATACCCGCACGGTAAAATTCTTGACCAACCTGTTGGAGCCACTGTTTGGCAGCGTTCACAAGGGAGTCATCATCTTCAAACCTTGTTCCACGAAGAGAGTCTTTCAGTTTCCCAAAGAGATGATAGTCACATGGAGCTAGGTCAGGAATGTAAGGCGGGTGTTTCAGTGTTGTCCATCCGAGTTTTGTGATCGCTTCCATGGTTTTTTTACTGAGATGTGGCCGTGCATTGTCGTGCAACTGCAAAACATCCTGCTTTTGCCAATGTGATCGAACACGACCCTGTCGAGCTTGAAGTTTCTTCAGTATCATCACTTATGCATCAGAATTTATGGTGGTTCCATTTGGCATGATGTACACAAGCAAGAGTCCTTCGGAATCTAAAAACACCGTGGTCATAACTTTTCCAGCAGAAGGTGTGGTTTTGAATTTTTTTTCCTTGGGTGAATTTGCATGATGCCACTCAATTGATTGCCTCTTCGTCTCTGGTGAAAAACGATGGAGCCATGGTTCATCACCTGTCACAATTCTCGTACTGTTCCAAAAGTTCGCTGCATACCGTTTTTCCTGTTTCTTTGTGAACCACTGTCAACATCCTGGGAACCCACCTGGTACAAACCTCTTTTAACGCCAACACTTTCAGTATTCTGCAAACACTTCCTTCCCCTATCCCAACGTTGCGTGACAATTCGTTCACTGTGATGCATCTGTCAGAAGTCACCAATTCGTTAACTCTCTGCACAATGTCTGGAGTGTGTGCAGTACGAGGCCTGCCGCTGCGAGGACAATCCTCAATATTGCCGTGCCCGATTTCATCGCGTAACCTGCTTGCCCACCAGATAACTGTACTGCGATCGACAGCGGCATCTCCATACACCTCTTTCAACCTCTTGTGGATGTTTCCCACTGTCTCGTTTTCACAGCACAGGAATTCTATGACAGCACGTTGCTTCTGACGAATGTCAAGTGTTGCAGGAATCTTAAAGACATGCTGTGACGGCGCCACTCAAGGGAACAGGTTGAACTAAGGTTCAAAACAAGCGGGAAAGCTGTATGTGCCCACTGTAAAACTATCACACATGCAGAATGAAAACTGCATTTTTACAAAAAATAGTGTGCATTTCTTTTTGAGTGACCCTCGTATTTGCAACTTGTGAATTATCAATCATAGCACTGGGTTTTAGTTTAATTGTTATGAAACGCTGCACTCTGACTAGCTTTCGTCTTATTGTCCGCATTATTTATTTCTGTAATTATATGCATACTTCTGGACATTTTAATGACTTTCCTTAAAATACTACAGTGCTTTTTGTAGTATGCAACTAATGTCGGACCTCGACTTACTCTGGTGTTTGTATAAATTTCCTTCTTCCTCTCATATGAGATTGTAATTATCTTAATTATGCACGGATTGCTTGTTTTTCTTTTTTTTGTAATGGGTCTTTTGGATAATTTTTTAGGAAAGCAACTTTCAAGTATTAACACAAATTTACTGTGGAATAAATTGAATTTGACGGTAGCATCTCAACATGTGCCTCATCCCATTCCATCCCCCTTAGCTTACTCTTAAAACATTGTATCCTGTTCTCATTAACAGCCCGCATCTCGTGGTCGTGCGGTAGCGTTCTCGCTTCCCACGCCCGGGTTCCCGGGTTCGATTCCCGGCGGGGTCAGGGATTTTCTCTGCCTCGTGATGGCTGGGTGTTGTGTGCTGTCCTTAGGTTAGTTAGGTTTAAGTAGTTCTAAGTTCTAGGGGACTTATGACCACAGCAGTTGAGTCCCATAGTGCTCAGAGCCATTTGAACCATTTTTTTCTGATTAACAAGTCTCACTGGTTTGTATGAAGCTGCTTCCAGGTTGTAAAGTGCCATACTGTGTATTTCCATTAACTCTGCATCATGATCAGATAGTCCATTTGCAGTTGTTTAAACATTAATTGTTTCAATCTGAGCACTGTATATAAAAATATTGCTACGTAGTGTCCAGCTATTTTTCTGCATACAAGTTGGAAAATCGACTATTTTGAAACACCCAACCAATAATTGTGGTTCATTTTTCCTGTGCGTATCTTTTAAGAAATCTGCATTGAAATCTCCACAAACTACTGTTTTTTTCTTGTTTGACAGGTAGCTGAATAATGCATCCAGATTCCTCATACATAGCTGAAAGTTTCCTAGCGGGGATCTGTAGACTGTTACAATTATCAGAGAAGTTTTCTGCGGTAACAACTCACAACCTCATTCTTCTTGGATCTCATCAACAGAAAAGCTATATGTTTCAATATTTTTCACTTTGTGTCATACTTCTACATGTTACAGCTCCTGCTTTCCCCATGTTAACTCTACGCGAAAATGATCCAAGTATGTAATCTCCGATATTTAACTTCTCCATCCCTGTGGTTACGAGGAGTATAGGGAGGCACAGAACATCAAAAAATGGCTCTGAGCAGTATGGGACTCAACTTCTGAGGTCATTAGTCCCCTAGAACTTAGAACAAGTTAAACCTAACTAACCTAAGGACATCACACACATCCATGCCCGAGGCAGGATTCGAACCTGCGACCATAGCGGCCGCTCGGTTCCAGACTGTAGCACCTAGAACCGCACGGCCACTGCGGCCGGCGCACAGAACATCCAATCCCTCAGAATTTTCCACATCTTCTAGGCATACAATGAGCTCGTTTGTTTTGTTTTTTAATCCTCTGATGTTCTTCCACGCATCAGGCAGACGTAGAGTAACATGATCGAAGTTCATTGAACGTAGTTACTACAAGACACGGAGTGAATAAAAACTACAAAAGCAAGATTTTTGTAACAAAACTCATAAGCCGACGCTAGCAGGAAATTACATAAAGCACTGAAATAGATCTAACACGCCGGCCGGAGTGGCCGAGCGGTTAAAGGCGCTACAGTCTGGAACCGCACGACCGCTACGGTCGCAGGTTCGAATCCTGCCTCGGGCATGGATGTGTGTGATGTCCTTAGGTTAGATAGGTTTAAGTAGTTCTAAGTTCTAGGGGACTTATGACCACAGCAGTTGAGTCCCATAGTGCTCAGAGCCATTTGAACCATTTTTGAGATCTAAAACAACACGTATCTGTTAGGTGGAGAGCTGAAGTTAACACTAGTTTATAGTCAGACCACTGATTTTCACTTAATGAATGTTTTATTTTATGAACGACAGGAAATGGAAGAAAACTCTAAAAAGCCCGCTATTTGTAACAACAGTATTTAACAGACACAACTGTATTCCAAACAAATCGTAATGCTCCGCCTATGCCCGTAAGCTACCTGCGAAAAGCCGCTTATCCCAGTAATGTCCTCAGACTGCATCGAAATTTTTCTCTGCACAAGTGTTCCAATCCCGTTCAGAGCAGTGGGAGAAATAAAAGTTGAGCTCTTTGTGCGTGTGAGCGAAATTCCCCTGGTTTGAGAGTTTAATAAGAAGTGATGACAGCTCGCCATTTACCTGCACTAGGGACACCACGTGGGAATGTATTTCCTATTTTCACTGATGATAATTTTAGTATATCAGTGGTATGAACAGTTCGATTGTGAAAACGAATTATTTTTACATTGCGTAAGATCAAGTGACAGTGCAGCTGGCTGCCTCCCATTCATATTTTTTAATATTTTGTGTCATATGCCCCAGAATCTACACAAGTAGTTGGCCACCTACGCAGAGGCATCTACTTGTGTTACAGAGTATAAGCTCTACTTCTGTGAATTGGTGTTACCTCACCTGTTGATTAATAGTAACTATCGATAATCTCATATTGGTTATCTTTGGTTGTGTTGACGCTTGTTCTGTGTGTGGTGTCTTCCTTGTTTCTCCTCTGTGAACCGAGGTATTAAATTTGCTTGCACATCTTTTCTTCCTTGCATTTGTGCCTTGAGAATGGCAGGGTGTGCTCCTGTCGAAATATCGGCGGTGTTCGACATCACCCGACAGCAAACCCGTAAGTTATTTGTACATTTGTTGTAATTGACTAAGTGCTGTCATTCTGAAATAGTGGATGAATAAGACGTGGGTAATTTCTCGTTTTGGGCTGCACTTCTGTTCGACATATCCTTCCCCCCCCTCCCCTTTGATCGGTGGGTGGTTCTTAACCCCATAGCGCGTCTTTGCAGAGACTAAGTGACATGTGTACCAAGCTTAGGAGGAGATGAGGCACATACGTACATCACATGCATTTTTATAGTACGTACGGATTCATGCGTAGTCGGAAACGGCACCTAGCTGCAGCCGACCACTTGCTTGATGCGGCATCTTTATTAATAGCTCCACCGAGTTATCAGCTTGCACATTGTTCTTTCGCTAGAAAGTTATTTGCTCGCCCACCAAGGTTACTGACACGGGAAGTGAATGCGTTGCTGGTGCATCTGATTCCACTGCCTTCTCAACAGAAGCAGGTGAGTGGAATATTTAATATTTGCTATTACAGTGGCACCTATACGGCAAGAAACTGCTGATTTATAGCACTGCTTTTTATTTACTACTTGGCATAAATAGCTGATTTTATAAAATGAAGTAGAAGGACGGAAGAACAGAGATTAGCTTTTAACGTCCCGTTGACAACAATGTTATTAGAAACGGAAAATAAGTAGATGTGTAATGTTCTTTGGTATTTGTAGTAGTGGTACGACTGAGCAATAATCACATAAAGAACACCATAAATAAAATACACAGGTATAAGAATAGAACTAAATTACATACGACAAATTTAAAATCTGGCAGTGTTTCGAAAGACAGCGTAATTTGCATATTTTTATCTGCCCGCCACATTTTGTCACGATGTCCGTGCTCGCCAAACCGTCTCTTGAACATGCCTGATCCGGACTCGTTGCCCTTTCACAGCATTTATACGCACTCATCCATTAATCAGACAAATTGCTACAATTCTTTGTTGTTGACTCTTTGTGACAAACTGTTTCGCCATGCCATGCAAAAAATCGTGTCCATGATGGGGTTTGATTCATGGAAAGCAGAAAGCTGAAAACGGAGTCACCAACAGTACTGCTGCAAAACTCTTTTATTTAAACGAAGCAAAGCTGCATTCCTTGCTGAAGTAGTACTTCAGAAAAAGTTTTACATTTCGCTTAAAATATTATCAACCACAGATTTTGTATTCACAATAAAACTGTCCTAAAGCGGTTGCGTGGAAACTATCCGGCAAAAGTATTCTTTCTCGTGTTACAGTCTCACATTGTAGCTTGTTGATAAAGTGGCTGTCTTGTCGTTATTGGCGATATTTACTACCATCATTCGAAGTTAAGCAAGTCATTCTTGGAAGAATTTTCAGCGCGCAGTGTGATTGCAGATCTGAGGGAATCAGAAACTGGCAGTCTGAAATTGTCTTTTTTCGAAATGCGTCCTACAACCATCTCTAGATACCTTTCCAAATCTTCTGTAGTTTTCCATAAGGAACTTCCGTACCCCATTTCACCTCCATTTTTTAGGTGTCAAAAAGAACTTTCCTATGTTTATTTCTATCTTGCAGAAGCTAAAGAACC
Organism: Schistocerca serialis cubense; assembly: GCF_023864345.2. Lineage (NCBI taxonomy): Eukaryota > Metazoa > Arthropoda > Insecta > Orthoptera > Acrididae > Schistocerca > Schistocerca serialis. The sequence goes on along the minus strand of NC_064640.1, from coordinate 607,657,295 downwards.
GACCAATATTTACGAACAATGCTGCCACTTTTCTGCTAGTGAACTTTAGATTATATATCGCTGCATACGAAATGTAGATAACATACCGAAATAATTTATCTCCGACTGTGAAAACCTATACAACTTCCTCGCCAGGGAAGGATTGTTTACGAGTCTTTTCAAAGTTTCTATCAAATAATGTCTGAATACGTTAAGGCGCGCCCTCACTGAGTGCGCGGCGTTGAACACGTTTCTCGTAGTGTCAGTCCATCAAAAGAAACAGAGCATTTGTACGTGCTTAGATTGGATGGGGTTGCGCTAGGCCGTGCAGAGCTGGGCCGCGCATAGTGGTTCCAATAGGAGTGCATGCAGAGTCGCAGCTGGAGCGAGCCAACATTTGAAGTGCCGCATGTATTGTGCTGTGCTGTCATCGAAAAAAGAGGAGCCAACGTCAATGGGTAACACCATTGTTAAAATGTAGGGGAATGTATAGCGGAAGCAATCTTATCAGTGAACTGCTTGCTGGCGTTCGAAAATTTTTATCGAATGTCGTTCGAAGGCTTTCGGATCCGTTGCACCTGAACCACGAATAAGGTGCTCAAATTGTATAGCTGCAGTATCTCACAAAAGAGAGTCTGGCAATAACTTTGCGTTTTCTGGCAACTAGAGATTTCTTTATGAGTTTGGTGTACCTGTTCAAGATATCTGAAGTATACCAACGATTATCAAGAAAGCTTGCATATAGTTCTTCGATCATGGATATCGCAGCCCAAACCACTCGCTACCCACCGTCAATCAACATTTTTGTTTTGTTCTTTTGTGATATTTATTGTCCTTAGGGTACTACAATTACCACATTTCTCTATAAAGTTCTCTAAGTTCTTCAGTTTCTTTGCAGTTCCACTCCATTCTTAATGAGAACACACTGGTGCAAAGCGAATACAGCAGTCACCGGAAAATTATGAAATGTGTGGGGTGTTGTGACTTTTCACAATGTGTTCTGCGTGGTGACGCTTGTTGCTAAATATTGTCCTCATCGGCAATGATGAGCAACATCAAGACTAAGAAACCCATTCTGAATACAATGCAAGGACATTTTTTTTTTCAGATATAAACTTTAGTGAAACACAAAACTTTTCGGCGGTTATTGGATTCTACATGACCTCGTTTGGGCGTAATTGTAAGGTTGGAAGTCACTGCTGTAAGGCTTTCGGACTAATTTGTTGGGAAGTGTGGTCAGTGCGTTTGCCAAAGACTACAGATGGGTCAAATGAGCTAAGCAAAGTCACAAAAAAAAAAAAAAAACAGGAATAGTTGCCAAAAGTCTGCAGCAATAATTGATCTTTAATCATAATCAAAGATCTTATGAGTTCTGCACAAATATTCATGACTATGAACAGTCTTTATAAATTTTACCACCTCCATCCAAGGATATTTACCTTCAATCATGAAACTGATGGCTCTTCTTCCCCAAAACTCGATCACCCCACTCATGGTGTTATGTGCACTTATTCAACTGAGAAACAGATAACCTATACTTTAAATTCTCAGACCACAAGGACTTAAATGATTCTAGTCCCGGTTGGGGTACACATTTTAAACTGTCCCCATTGATATTTATCGACGCCTATAAGCAGCTAATGGTCTGGATTTCAACGTAATTTCATCCTTCTAGAGCTGCAAGATCACCAATGATATCTGTTCTTTCAGACATTTCTGAAAGAGCAGATACCATCTTCATATAATTTTTTCATTAATTTTTTCTTCAGTTTTCTCACACCTCTTTATAAATTGTTGATATTTTGTTTGACCTAAACTTTTAGAATAAATGTACAAGTAATTAACTTTTTTTCAATTTAACCACACTTGTGCTAGAATTTAATTATCAATATTAATGTTGTTTTTCCACAACCACTTGGTCCTTTGATTGCACATCCAATAGAATTTGGTAAAAGTTTACTGTGTTTATTTTTTTCATTTCTTTTCTTGAATTCTTACTTTTGGTTCCCAATGTGTCATTAATTTACATAATTTTTATTATTATAAATGAGTAGATTATTTCAGTTGAATGATAATTCATCTGTTCTGAAAAAGTATTAACTGTTCCAATAAGTTAATTTAATTATAGATAAAGAAGATAGTATTGGGTAAGGATTTAATACTCACATTTTTGAAGCTAAAGGAAAAACAATCACTAACAATAATTCTAGAGTTACTTCATTTAAATTAATAAATATAAATTTTAATCTAGCACATGGAATGTTTGTTAAACATACTAATGATTTTCATCAAGGAACTAATATTATTGCTTTATTTAAACCAAATGTTGAATTTGGAGGAACAATAATTTATGAGCCAAATCATCCTATAAATATTCCAATTTTTGAGAGGATTCAGAATTTATAAATAACTGTACTTGATGAAAATGATAGTTTGATTGACTTCAATGGTGCTTATGTGACAGTAATTTTAAAAATCAATTACTAAATTTTCCCTTGATAAAGCAATTCTACTTATTTCCAATTAATGATAAAATAAATAATTTAAATCTTCCAAAGAAGAAAATAGAAATTAATATTAATATTAGCAATGGCTGGATTCATCCTGATTGTTCACAATTTTATGTGACCTTTGATGTTACTCACACAGATGGAATAGATTTTTCACCATATGATGGTAAATGGAATATTAAACTAATTGATAAATTTGTATTAAAATTGCACAGTGTTATTAGAATTAAAAAAAGGAAACAATATTTTCCCTAGAATAGAACATCGATTTATCTCTTCATCAACTCTTATTTGATTAACTTCATCTCTATCAAATGAACTAAATATGGAAGGACATATTCTTAATGATGGTAAAATTAGAAACAAACAAAATAAACTACTTTATCCATTAGAATTATTTGGTGGATTTTTTAAAGATTATAAAGTAATTATGTGGGAGGGTGATTTAATTGTAATTTTTACTTCGAGTTCAAGAAAACATCAAGAACATTCTAGTCTTCAATGGACTACTGATAATGATGATAGTACACTTCTAAAAGAAGCTAAAATTGTTGTAAAACGTATGGAAATTCGTGTTCCTGTTGTTAAATATATACCAGAATATTTGCTTGAACTAGAATAAGAAAGACTTAAAAATCAAAAAATTCCATTTTTTTAACAACTGCATTTGCTGGATCAAATAGAAAGAGCAATTTTGAACTCGATACTACTAATTATTAAAATTCTACCAAATTTGGTATGCCTACCTTATTTTCGTTGTTTTCTAAACTAATCGAAAAAATAAACAGTTAAATGATTCTTCTTTATTCGATCGCGTTAAATTACAACATATCTATGTGAAAAATGGAAGAAATGAAATTTTTCCAAGAGAATTATGAAATCTTGATCTGTCAAATAACTTTTTAAAAGCTTACAATGCTTTTAGAGGTTTTAAAAGAACAGCCCAAATAATAATGATGTAAATGTAAGTCCATTCAGTTTTATTCAAAATTATCCTATTTATGTAATAACTATATCTAGAAGAATGAATGTTGTAACTACTCAAAAAACGACAATGAAATCATGTGCATACTCTAATGAGAATATAGCTAATGATGCATTTGCATATTTTATTATGTGTGGTAAAAAGAATTTGACTTATGATTCACAGCACAGAATGCTTACTAAAAATTTTTAATTACATAAATGAATAAAAAAATTAGAAAAAGTTAAAGAAGTTTTAACTCCATGTTTTCATTTCCTTTTGAAATATTTTCAGAAAAACAGAAAAGACAAAAACTGAAAAATTTAAATTTTCAAAAATTAAAATATTTTCAAATTCTTTAATTTTTCAAAAACTTAAATTTCTCTATATAAACAAAATCAAAACAAAATGAACATGTATGGTAGCACTGAAAATCTAGAAACTGAACTTAACAATAATAGTAATGGTTGAGCAGAAGTGTTCACTAAAAACATAAATCTTGCATCATTTAAAAATCAGAAATTTTACCAGCTAAATATAGTGAAAAAGTTTTATTCCTTTTAGAGGAGGAATTTAAAATTACTCTTCCAGATTGTTATACTAAAATCTTTACTAATAATGGTGATAAATTAGTGAAAATTATGGGATTACACTTTATTTATTGATGTAAAAAACAAAATAAGTCGTCAAATTCATGTTACTAAATTTACATGAATTTTAGATTTTTTTTAAATTTAGTTTTTGAGTATTCAAGTTTAATTGAATAATTTATTTTTAATTAAATAAAAATGTTGTTTTTTGGGTATAGATAAATTTTTGGTTGGGGGATACAGAGAAACTATGATTTTGGTTTATATCCTGGAATTTTTAATCAGTATGCTCTTTGAGCCATAACTTTCATATTTGTACTACTTAACTGCACTACCTTTCTAGTTTACATCAAAGGGACTTATCTGGATTTCGTTACTGCATTTGGTTACAAGAAGTAAGAGAACTGTCTCTCGTTATAAGCAAAATTAAAGATGTGCTATAAACGTGTATGGTGGAAAACTGCATATTATTGACTGTGATGACCTTTACCTAATGCAAAACCTTTTCAGCTGATTTTGGGTTAATTAATGAAACTAGGTATTCTATGTACCTTCTGGCACACTTTGTGGACGTATATACATAGGCAGACGTTATAACACCGCACCGCAGCGCAACGAACCGTACCCAAGTGACGTCACGACTCTCGATATTTCTACCTCGCCTTACTCTAACAGATGGCAAAGCTTGGCAGCTATCCATCCAGAACGTATGTTTACACACACACACACACACACGCACGCACACACACATGTAAATCAAAGTATTCCAGATGTTGTAACTGTGCAAATGCTATGATTAGTTTTCCAAATTAATCCAGCTGTTATGTGCATTGCTGAATCCAAACCATTTTACCACAGCATTGCTCCCATTCTAGCTTATGATTTTCTCAACAAGATATGTTGATGGTTATTTAGTTTTCTGCAGCTCTGCAGTGTAGAATGCTCCAGCTATGGGATGAGAATTATAATCTTCGAGGAGATACGTTCTCGGATTCGTTTCTTGGACTGTACGTATTCTGAAAATTTACGATGACCAGTTTGCAGTGTATCGTTTGTCAAAGACTGATTGCTGTTTGCTAATTCTGAAATAATCACTAATTTTAAGTTTCGAGGCGCGTGGATCGATCTCTTTGATTTTATTATACACAGTAGATAGAAGGCTATTATCTTTTGCCTCCGCTGGCTCCATTTTAATTGTCCTGTGTTTCGTGTGATTATATTGCTTTACTAATCCTTGCACAATATTAATCCATTTGTAGGAGCCCCGAGCAGTAAATTTTCTGAACATAAGACTCTTGAGAGTTGTGTTGCAACGTTCAACTACGGAAGCTTTCATATTTGAAAAAGTGGAGCAATTATTAATTCTGAGATGTTGCATTAACTTTTTAAAACTAGTATTGTAGAATTCTTTCCCAAGATCAGTTCGTAGGTGTACTGGAACCCGACTGCTTTCTGCGTAAATTTTTTAAGTGCGTTTGCAACTGCAACACCGCTTTTAGTCTTCAGAGCTGCAACTCATGCGTATTTCGAATAAACATGAACCAGTGTTAATAAATATTTACATCCAGAATTCCATTTCGAATATGCAGTCCTGTCAACTAAGTCTGCTTGATGGAGGTAGTCAATTCCTTTTATGATAACTGCCGGCCTAGGATACATTCGGCGAGCAGGACGATGAAGCTGATCAGCAATCGCAGCTTGCATCTCTCTTTAAATAGATGTTTATTGAAAACATCTGCCCAACCCTAGTTCAACGCCGTTGGCTACTCAACGAAAGGGAACCACTACTGTTAGTAATAACTTCTCTACTCAGATATTAGGGGAAATTGAATTAATGATGGACGACAAAATCAAAGAATCGCAAAGGCAATTACAATGTTTTCGGGAGGAAAACAAAGAAATTTGGGAGGAAAATAAACAAATTCACGAGAACATCTAAACTAAATTGAACATGTTAACAGATACTGTCAATAGTTTGCGATCCGAGCTCACTGAGATGTTCGATGGAAAACATTATCAGCTCAGAGACGGATGTAAAGTCAAACGCGAAGAAATCGAAACGGAAACCCAAGAATTTCGGACCCACGTTGACAAAAAATGCAAGCAAATAATTGAATTGGTTAGTAAAGCTCTTGAGAAAACACAGGCGAAAAATGATGAGATCATTAAAATCAAGAATACATACAAGAAGGACAAAAAAATCTATGAGTATAATAGTTAACGGCGTACGGATCCAGTGCAACGAATTGAACAATGAAGTAGACAAAATCCGTAACGTAACTACTTAGAGTATCGAAAAGTCAACTGCATTTAGTAAAGTATTTCCGAAACGTAACCGCTATTTTGTATTCCGAACTTCTTTAGAAATAAAGGGGTATCGCGATCTACAGACCAGATGAGAGGAAGCGCAGATCACAGCAAACTGTAAGTAATTACTTATTTACATAAAAAACGAGACGTTAAGTATTTGATACTCTCAAAATAACAAAACTATATCGTTACACATCCCATTGAGGGTGCGTTAGAGCAAGAAAAAGGCGAAACGCGTCTGGGAAAATAAATAAATTTGCAGCAAGGGAGGCGGATTTATTCGCAAAACAAGTATTTCTGTGCTTGCTGCCGAGGATGGCCACGCAAACAAACGTGTTATTGAGAGTAATATTCGTAGCTTTGTTGTGGCCACAAACGTGTTTATTGAGTGTAGAGATGTAAGGCTTGTCAGTATTTAAATAATACATTGCAAATACAATAGACTACAGACTTTATTGACTTTTTTCATTTTTCTTTACATCGCTTAAGGCTAGTTGACCAAACCCCTCCTGATCATTTAATTTCTATGTATAAAAATATGGCAGTCATTGTTGGAATTAGTCCATGCATTACACTCTGCACAGATAGCAGTATTGCTTATCACGCACTTGCAGCGGCAAGACGAGTTAAGTTGTCTGTTGCGCACAGGACCACTGGAGAACAATTGTTAGGAGACGTTAGAGGCTTTTCTCGCAGTCAGATAGTTGAAAACTGATACTTTATAATTCGTGGGAGGTGTAATTAATTTTCTGTTCCTATTTCTGTTTTTCTCTTGGTTGTCAATCAGAATTCCACCATCGTGAGAGACGGAACGTCACACACGTTTCCGTACGTCTTACAAAATAATTAGTAATAGAGTTTAAACGGCTCCACAACTATTATACAGGGTGTCCCAGCTATCTTGTCCACCCAAAATATCTCTGGAACAATACCAGCTATTGGAAAACGACTTTCACCTGTATCAATGTAGGGCTGGGGACCATGAATATACATATTTGGAAACATTCTAAAACGAAAGCATATGTGTTTTTTAACACAAACTTATGTTTTTTTAAATAGACCTCCTATATTTTTTCTTCAGCAATCCATAGTATGACAAAGCACATACACAATGGAGTTGATTGCATCGCAATATTCCCATTACATCCCGAGATATTAAGACGCCAAGTTGACACTTGAAACACCCGACATGCGCTGATAGCTCACGTCCTGAGGCTCAGGTGTGAACTCCATGTTGCCCGTAATCCCGATGTGATTGACATGCGTAATCACACTTCCATACTTATCAAGAGGTCTGAAACGAATAATACGGTCTGCTGCCATCCTGCATTAACGTCGTCCATTCCAGCAGGTATTTATCCCATAGGCTAGGGGTGACGCGGTTCTGTAACATATTTGTGTACCGCAACGTTAGTCACAAAGTTAACTTCGCTTATCGTTAATCCGTTACTAAAAAACTAATGCCGTTCAACGTTAAAACTTTACTTTACTGTAGATCTAGCGCAAGTGACAGTTAATCATTCACTCGTAATAGTAAAATTCATGTTGATTGTTTTAGTGAAACGAGCAAGTGGACTAAAAGTTTTACCGTTGTTTAGGTAAAAATGTTTTGATTTGGGAAGTTCAGGTAGTACATAGAAGATGAAAGTAAACATGTTTAACCAATTAGTTTTATTATCACGTAATTATCAATGTTATGTTTATCTAATGCGTTAAATGACAAATTGTTGCAAACAAATGTTTCTTAACATCACTGGGTAAAATGGCCCTTTGTAGAAACTTCCACTGTGATACCAGCACTACATACTAAACATAGCGTCCACATCTCATGCTCAATGTGATGCCCATTGGCTTGCATACATAGGGTCACTCTGCGGATGAAGGATGCCCTACTTCGTGCTACTGTTTCCTCTTTGATGGCTGTACAAGTATCAATAATGCGTTGCTTCATGTCCTCTGGTGTTGTTGGTTCATGTTGGTAAACAGCATCCTTCACTGCTCCCCAAAGAAAATAATCCAGCGCTGTAAGATCTGGAGATCGGGCAGGCCACCTAACTGGGCCACCTCGTCCAGTCCACCTACCAGGGAACTTACGGTTCAGAAGTCGTCGTGCTCGTAAGGCGTTATGTGCAGGGCATCCGTCATGCTGATACCACATGACCATTCTCCGGTTCAGAGGTACGGTGTCCAAGAGAACAGGAAGATTGTGTCGTATAAATCTGGAGTATGTCTGCCATTTTGGATGCCATTTATAAAGAAAGGTCCGATAGTGGTATCTCCAATAATCCCACACCAAACATTAACTTTCCACGGACGTTGATGCTCTACCTGACGGAGCCATTTTGGATTGTCTGCAGACCAATAATGCATATTCCTCATATTGACAATTCCTTTGTTGGAGAATGATGCCTCGTCGGTAAAGAGAACATCTGCAAAAAAATTTGGATTAGTCAGAAGTTTTTGCTGAGCCCACCGACAAAATGTTACCCTATTGCGGAAGTCATTTCCATGAAGATCCTGGTGTAAATGAACATGGTAAGGATGAAATTTATGACGTTTAAGAATACGCTGTGCACTTGATTTCGACACACCAACTTCACGTTCAATTTGACGTGTGCTGATTTGAGGATTCACAGCTATGGTAGCGAGCACAGCAACTTCAGCACGTTCATCTGTGCGTGTTCTAGGACGATGTCGAGGTCTTGGATTTAAGCTTCCCGTTTCACGTAGACGAGATGTGAGACGACCAAACATCCGGCGCGAAGGCGATGGCTTGTCAGGGAATCGTCTTCAGTACAGTCGTTCTGCCTGAACGGCATTTCGTCCACCTACAACAGGGTACAGTACAGGTGTGTAGAGTAGGGTGGAAAACAGACATATTAACTTAATAATCATAATGTTCGCTAACAGTACTATCAACAAACAAGCAATCTCACAACGTATTTCCCGTCAACGTACATTCTACATAGATTAGCAGCATTTCTACCATATCTTCATGTGTGTACATTATACTGTACAGTATAAGTTCCACAACACAACGTTTATTCACAATGTGTACTACCTCCGTGCCGTCACTAGATTACTCTGATGCACGACTACACTGGCAAGCGGTGTACTGCACGCCAAAGCAACAACAAATGGGATGCTCGGAGGGTGGTGGAGTACAGGAGTTTACATGGGTCGCAAATCATAAACAAGGTGAAGTGGTAACTGTGGCAGTACTGGGAACTACGTTGGACACTTGACTAGGTAGAGCCAGGCCCTGCGCGACAGGCACAATGGGTCATATAACGCATTAGACAAACCTTATTTTGGGTGTGCAGGATAAATAAGACAACCTGACGGGTGTACACCGATCGGTACTGGTTCATATTATGTACGTAGATACGTAAAACGTGCAAGAGGGAAATCATTATGTGCTTATGAGAGTTGACGGCAGAAGACCGTATTATTCGTTTCGGACCTCTTGATAAGTATGGAGGTGTGATTACACATGTCAATCACATCGCGATTACGGGCAACATGGAGTTCACGCCTAAGCCTCAGGACGTGAGCTAGCAGCGCATGTCGGGTGTTTCAAGCGTCAACTTCGCGTCTCAATATCTCGGGATGTAATGGGAATAATGCGATGCAATCGACGCCATTGTGTATGTGCTTTGTCATGCTATGGATTGCTGAAGAAAAAATATAGGAGGTCCATTTAAAAAAAACATAAGTTTGTGTTAAAAAACACATATGCTTTCGTTTTAGAATGTTTCCAAATATTTTCCAATAGCTGTTTTGTTCCAGAGATATTTTGGGTGGACAAGATAGCTGGGACACGCTGTACATGGTAACGCCCAAAATACATGATCCAGTGACATTAATGTGACCACCAGCTACGTTCGACGTCAACGTGCAATAACCACTCACAGACGGCAGGTGGCTGCACTAGCAATGGAGGGTATATAGAGCATGTCGGGGGACGCGGAGAACAGTGAAGTCAGGTTAATGTAAAAGTGGCAAGACAAGCAATTTGTAAGCGCTATACCAATGATATTTCGAAGGCATTCGTTGCAGTTCATTAATACATGAACAGGAACGATGGAAATGTTATTTCTGCAGACAGCACAATATACACTTATTTAACTAGATTTCACACTTGTTAGTCTTTACAGAACCATTATCTTGGATGCAACAAAAGACAATCATTTATGTCCTTGAGGTTTCAGATTTTAAAGTATAGGTTAACTATTTGTGGGTTGAATTCTATTAAATCAAGAAATAATGAAAGTCAATGAGATGTTTGGCGCTGCGTATTTCTAAGAATTATTTTTATATTCACTTTGATATCGGACAATGCACATCATAAATCGTGTTCCTAATTCGTTGCATCCTACCCAGTATGTGTTCGTCAGACTCAGACTTCTATAACGTTGGCAATGAGAACATCAGTCTGCAACAAGGAACAAGTGAATATCACACTGCGCTACCATGCAGAACACATCGTGAAAAACCACATTCCACAAATTTCATAAAGGCTTTCTGTTCATAGGGCCGATGACACATTCACTGCCTGTATTCGCTTTGCAGCAGTGTTTTCTTGCTAAGAACTGATTCGAACTGGAAATACACTGAACAACTTACAGAATATTATATAGAAAAGTGGTAATTGTGGGAACCAAAAGACAATATACACTTATTTAACTAGATTTCACACTTGTTAGTCTTTACAGAACCAATATCTTGGATGCAACAAAAGACAATCATTTAAGTCCTTGAGGTTTCAGATTTTAAAGTATAGTTGAAATGGTGACTGTTATAGGTCGATAGTGATTTGCGCTGCGAAATTGATTAATCGAAGAACTATATGTAAACTTCCATGACAATCGTCATATACTTCAGATATCCTGAACAGGCATACCAAGCTCGTAAAGAATCCCAGTTGTCAGTAAACGCAAAGTTATTGTCAGAATCTCTTTGCGAGATACTGCAGCTATACAATTTGTGTAACTTATTCGTGTTTCAGATACAGCAGATGCTGAAATCTACATATACATCTACATTTATACTCCACAAGTCACCCAACGGTGTGTGCCGGAGGGCACTTTACGTGCCACTGTCATTACTTCCCTTTCCAGTTCAAATGCACCCTCTCGAAACCTAGACAGCAAGCTACACCGCGATGCAGAGCGCCTCTCTTGCAGAGTCTGCCACTTGAGTTTGCTAAACATGTCCGTAACGCTATCACGCTTACCAAATAACCCTGTGACGAAACGCGCTGCTCTTCTTTGGATCTTCTCTATCTCCTCCGTCAACTCGACCTGGTACGGATCCCACACTGATGAGCAATACTCAACTATAGGTCGAACGAGTGTTTTGTAAGCCACCTCCTTTGTTGATGGACTATATTTTCTAAGGATTCTCCCAATGAATCTCAACCTGGCATCCGCCTTACCAACAATTAATTTTATATGATCATTCCACATCAAATCGTTCCGTACGCATACCCCCAGATATTTTACAGGAGTAACTTCTACCAGTGTTTGTTCCGCTATCATATAATCATACAATAAAGGATCGATCTTTCTGTGTATTCGCAATACATTACATTTGTCTATGTTAAGGGTAAGTTGCCACTCCCTGCACTAAGTGCCTATTCGCTGCAGATTTTCCTGCATTTCGCTGCATTGTCAGTGTCGGAACAGAAATTTTCGTTTTGATCTGTTAGGAAGTCTGAAATCTGCCTCCTATTACTCTTACTAAACAGATAAACCTTCCTCCCTTTTTTTTATATTCTTCTTTACTTCCATAATCAGGGATGCTGCAACGGCCTTATGATCACTGATTCCCTGTTCTGCGCTTACAGAGTCGAAAAGTTCGGGTCTGTTTGTTATCAATAGGTCCAAGATGTTATCTCCAGAAGTCGGTTCTCTGTTTAACTGCTCGAAGTAATTTTCGGATAGTGCACTCAGTATAATGTCACTCGATACTCTGTCCCTACCACCTGTCCTAAACATCTGAGTGTCCCAGTCTATATCTGGTAAATTGAAATCTCCCCCTAAGACCATAACATGCTGAGGAAATTTATGTCAAATGTATTCCAGATTTTCTCTCGGTTGTTGTGCCACTAATAAGGCTAAGTCGGGAGGTCGGTAAAAGGAGCCAATTATTAACCTAGCTCGGTTGTTGAATATAACCTCCACCCATAATAATTCACACGAACTATCCACTTCTATTACACTACAGGATAAACCACTACTAACATCGACAAACACGCCACCACCGGTTGCATGCAATCTATCCTTTATAAACACCGTCTATGCCTTTGTAAAAATTTCAGCAGAATTTACCTCAGGCTTTGGCCAGCTTTCCGTACCTATAACGATTTCAGCTTCGGTGCTTTCTATTAGCGCTTGAAGTTCCGGTACTTTACCAACGCAGCTTCGACAGTTTACAATTGCAATACCGATTGCTGTTTGGTCCCCGCATGTCCTGACTTTGCCCCACACCCTTTGAAGCTGTTGCCGTTTCTGTACTTGTCCGAGGCCATCTAACCTTTTTTTTAAAAAAAAAAAAAAAAAAAAAACGCCCAGTCCACGCCACACAACCCCTGATACCCGTGTAGTCGCCTGCTGTGTGTGGTGGACTCCTAACCTATCCAGCGGAACCCGACACCCCACCACCCTATGGCGCAAGTCGAGGAATCTGCAGCCCACACGGTCGCAGAACCGCCTCAGCCTCTGATTCAAACCCTCCACTCGGCTCTGTACCAAAGGTCCGCAGTCAGTCCTATCGACGATGCTGCAGATGGTGAGCTCTGCTTTCATCCCGCTAACGAGATTGCCAGTCTTCACCAAATCAGATAGCCGCCGGAAGCCAGAGAGGATTTCCTCCGATGCATAGCGACACACATCATTGGTGCCAACATGAGCGACCACCTGCAGATGGGTGCTCCCTGTACCCTTCATGGCATCCAGAAGGACCCTTTCCACATCTGGAATGACTCCCCGGTATGCATATGGAGTGCACATTGGTTTTCTTCCCCTCCCTTGCAGACATATCCCTAATGGGCCCCATTACGGGCCTGACGTTGGAGCTCCCAACTACCAGTAAGTCCACCCTCTGCGACCGCCTGGGTCTTGCAGACTGAGGGGCAACCTCTGGAACAAGACAAGCAGCCATGTCTGGCCGAAGATCAGTATCAGCCGGAGACAGAGGCTGAAACCGGTTTGTCAGACAAACTGGAGAGGCCTTCCGTTCAGCCCTCTGGAATGTCTTATTCGCCCGCTGCCAAACCTCGAGACGACCTCCCACTCTACCACGGGTGAGGGGTCAGCCTCAATGTGGGCAGTATCCCGGGTAGCCACAGCCGTAGTCCGATCGGGGGATGCGTGGGACGAGCTGGCCGTCCCTGACAAACCCCCGTCCAGACCGCCACAGTGATGCCCATCGGCAACAGCCTCAAGCTGTGTGACCGAAGCCAACACTGCCTGAAGCTGGGAGCAAAGGGATGGCAACTCAGCCTGCATCTGAACACAGCAGTCGCAGTTCCTCACTATGCTAAATATTGATGTGCAGAGACCGTCTGAACTAAGCTACAGACAGCACAAACAATTCGACACAAAATTAAAACGGTTATTAAAATACAAGACTGCCTAGTAAATGCAGTAATGCTGCTACTTGCGCACTGCTTACACACTGCTCGGCGGTAGAATGCTAACTGTACTGTCAGTAACGTTCAAAGAATATTTGAAAGAAATAAACAAATGACAGACGACTACGCGACTTTACACGTCACAGATATTAAACTGCAAATCTTCCCCTGCTAATTATGAAACTACACAATGGTTTAACGGATTTAACTAAACAAGTGCGCTAAGAACACTCAAACAAATTTTCAACTTGACTACTATACTTATAAGAACGCTAAATAAACCACTTGCTGCTACTTGCGCACTGCTGACACACTGCTCGGCGGCAAAAGACTAACTGCGAATAACAGTCGATAAATATTTCGAACTATCCATTCTTGCCAGCAATCAGTTCACTGATAAGTTTGCTTCTGCTATACATTACCCTACATTTTAACATAACGTGTCCATAGATTTGTTTGGGGAGCGAATGACTGAATAACAACAGAGAAACAATGTGCGAACCGAAAACCCATGGAGCCAATAATGAACCTGCGACACGAAGCATGCGGCCGGCTGCGGTTACTTGCCGTCGATGACTGTACACGAATCCATACATATTATAAAAACGTATTCGTATATGCTCCACGTTTCCTCCTAAAGTACTGTGTCGACTTCAGTCAAACATGTTACACATAGCACTTACGATATGGAATGAAGCGCTGAGAGGGTATGGACCAGACACCTATGAAAGGGGTGGGGGTAGAGATGAAAAAGAAGTGGAGCCCACGTCGCCCAAATATTCAGACATATTTTCATCCAATATTTGTGAATGACTGCACTTAGTCACATGCAACAAACTTCACACATAATTGCAAACCTTTATAAGACTTTTTTCTTGTTCACACCCCCACAAAACCATGGAAAGAAAAAAAATTGAAAGAAATTTCTACCATTTGACTGTTAATTGTTCATTTCCTTTACCCTGTCATGATTTCCTCTTGATAGCTATTCTCAAGTTCATGTTGAAATGTTAAAATATGTCTGACCTAACTGTGACATGTCATCGTCAAAAAAGCGTTCATCATTTCAATATTCATTTCAGAATGGCTACAAATCCGAAATCATGATTGTTTAAAATCAATGAATGTCAAATGGCGGAAATTTATTTGAAAAAATTGTATATACCGTGGTTCCCCTTCAAGGAAAGGAAAGAAGAATGTTTATCGCTTGCTGCATTTTCGCTGTACATGCATTAAAACTGCAACATCGGGAATGACGTTTTCAATTATTACTTGTTTACTACTAATTTTATTTTTGACACTTCTCCATATAGTACCACGTATAACACCGAATGTTCCGGCAATACACTGACAATAACTTCAATACCAAACATAATTAACGCAGAGTAATGAAATTTCGATGATAAGTTTGTGAAATACTGGTACATTTTAACCGGTTTAAACGGCAGAATGTTGAATGCAAACTTGCATGCATTGTGTTGTACAGCTGCCGTACGTCAGTTTGTGGGATGGTGTTTCCTGCCTGTTGCATTTGGTCGGTCAACACAGAGACGGTAAATGCTCGTTTGGATGACGCTGGAGTTGTCGTCCAATAATGTCCCATGTCTGCCCGGCTGGAGACAGATCTGCTAATCGACGAGGTCAAGCCGACATGTCTACACTCTATAGAGCATGTTGAGTTATAACAGCAGTATGTGGTCGAGCGTTATCCTATTGGAAAACACACCCTGGAATGCTGTTCATGAATGGCAGCACAACAGGTCGGATCATGAGACTGATGTGCAACTTTGCAGTCAGGGCGCGTAGGATAACCACAAGAGTGCTCCTGCTATCTTACGGAATCGCACCCCAGCCTTTAACTCCAGGTATAGGTCCAGTGTGTCTAGCATTCAGGCTGGTTGGTTGCAGGCCATCAACAGGCCTACTCCTAACCAACAGACGCCCATCACTGGAACTTAGGCAGAAGCAGCTTTCATCAGGAAAACAACAGACTTCCACCGTGCTCTTCAGTGAGCTCTTTCTTGATATCACTAAAGTCTCAAATGACGGTGATCTGGGGTCAGTGAAATGCACGCACAGGAAGCCAGGCTCAGAGCTGTCCTTAAAGTAACCGATCTGCAACAGTTCGTTGTGTCACTGTGGTGCCAAATTTCCTCAAATTGCTGCTGTAGATGGAGTACAATGCGCCAGAACCATACACCGAACATGATGGTCTTCCCTCTCGGTAGTGCGACGTGGCCGTTCGGAGCCCGGTCTTTTAGGACCGTACATTCTCGTGACCACCGCTGCCAGCAATCATATACAGTGGCTGCATTCCTATCAAGTTTTCCTTGAAGTATCGCAGAAGGAACACCCAGCTTTTCGAAGCCCTGTCACATGACGTCATTCAAACTTAATGAGGTGTTGATAATGAGGTCATTATCGCCTTAAAGTCATTCTTAACTAACATGAAATCGCCA
The DNA here is from genome assembly GCF_023864345.2 of Schistocerca serialis cubense. Classification (NCBI taxonomy): domain Eukaryota; kingdom Metazoa; phylum Arthropoda; class Insecta; order Orthoptera; family Acrididae; genus Schistocerca; species Schistocerca serialis. The sequence goes on along the minus strand of NC_064640.1, from coordinate 607,640,847 downwards.
CGCCAAATCTCAAAGGTAACTAATCCTCACGACCGTTACAGCGTTTATTTGAACCAAACTTGATTTGCATCCCTCATAGCGGCGCCACTCTTTTGCGACGGGTGCGAAATTTGAATAGACATCATATTTCAGATGTAGAAACATGCCTAACAGCTTCCGTTTATGTCGCACAACTCCTTCTTGGTGTTATGATTGCATTTCCGTCGGTGTAGTTGGTTGAGAGGGAGTGGAGACTGTCTCTTAGGAAGGCATCAATCCAATTTTTGTCTGTTTTTTAAATAGATATACTTTGTGTTTACTTTTGGTTGATTTGGACGTTGCTGTGGTGAGTCTCGCTACAACGACCTTGTGATCACTAATCCCTGTATCCGTCATGACGCTCCCTATCTGCTCAGGATTATTTGTTGGTAAAAGGTCAAATATGCTTTCGCAACCATTTACACTGTGAGTGGGCTCCTGAGCTAACTGCTCAAAACTGCATTCTGTGGAATCATTTAGTACAATTTCTGACAATGTTCTATAGCTGCCACCGCCTCTGAACATGTATTTTCGCCAACATATCGAGTATAGATTGAAGTCACCACCAATTATAATTGTATGACTGTAGTACCTATTTGAGATGATACTCAAGTTTTCTTCGAACTGTTCAGCAACTGAATCGAGGGACCAGTAAAAGGAATCAATTATTAATTTATTCTGTTTGTCAAATATGACTTCTATCCACACTAACTCATAGGTACTTCCTGCTTCAATTTCATTACAAGATAGACTACTTCTAACAGCATCAAGCATGCCGCCACCAGATGTATTTAATCTGTCTATTCCTAACAGCGACACACTTGTGCTTTGAGTTGGTCCGCGTCTTAAACACCTGCAGCCTCTACTTCTCCGTCGTACTGAGACTCCACAATATAGTGTGCTGTCTTTCTACCATTTTTACGACATTAACATCAAATAGATGAGGCCTGAATCAAAGTCGTGCTGGGGCTCAGCAGTATAGTGTGCTGTCTACGTACCGCTCTGACGATATCAGCATCGAACATTATGCGAAGTGGGCGAATGCTGTGCTCATCACACAATAGTTAAACAGTTCATTTACAATGTTCAAAAGGTGACCACTTGTACTGCAACATCAACTCTGTCACAATGCGACTACAACATAGAGCTGAACTGACTATATTTATTATTTAAGGGCCGCCTAGTCTGAATCTCTTCTAGAATAATGAAACTGAAGGAAATTACAGAAGAAATGTTCACTTTAATAACAGCAGTTGAATTCTATCAATGGTCCACAAAAATTCATCTAAAGAGAAGGTGACTGTTATTCAGTTATCATCGTACGAATCTTAGATTTACCACTGTTAGCAAACAATTTCACAACAGGAAATTACTAGTATCTGATGGAACCATCTAGACCTTCGATGATTATTCTAATCTATCTGGAAGACTGTTTAGGCTACACGATTGACTTCTTGTTCTCTGCGACTCAGAATTGGACAAGATGAAATTGATATTAGATCCTTGAACTATAACCTAGTTTACTAAGGCAACACCAGTTGCTCACAACGGTATAAAGACGAAAAGGATACTATACCCTTCGACTATAATTCAATTTACTAAGGCAACACCAGTTGCTCATGAGTATGCAAAAATAAAACGGATTCTAGCTCCTTCAAAATATGATCCAGTTTATGAAGGCAACACAAGTGGCGTAACTTTATCACATAAATTGTGAGATACGCAAAGATCGGGTAGTGCAAGACGCGAAGAGCGACACTTGCTCAAAGAACATAGCAAAACGGACCAGGGCGAAGACGCAGCAGACTCCATTGTTCCGAGGCAGAGCAGCAGCGCCGTCACAGACTCCTCGCCCCCGACTCCACTCTCACACCTCGACATCTCTCCTCTCTCCCACAAGTCTACTTGTAGGGAGCATTCCAAACTTTTGCCACAATGACGATCGAGACCCCCTAAGATTTATCAAAGCACAGCGGAGAGCCGCCGAAACTTCCTTTCCATCCCTTAACATGTAGAGTTTGGTACGGGCTTTAAAGCAGAGTCTAACTAATTGACAGAGTCCTTCGCGTCAGAGCGCAAATATGAGCCAAGCAATTTGACTGCATTCTCACTCCAGAACTGCAAAAGCGTTTCATTTTCCCACGGTAAACTGCAGAAACTACAAGCGTGCTATCTGTGTCAGCCCAAACAGGTTGGCACGAATCGCTATGCTCCCAATACTCCAGGGCACCACTGCGGATGGGGGGCAGGCTTCAAAGGCTTCCAGTGCCGGTCGAGAGAACTAGGCACGCCACACCTGCCTGCTAGGTCCTGCGAATCCGTGCTTCTGCTTTTGGGACACGTATTTCCTGCAATCCTCGTGGAGGACCACACAAGCTTCCTCGTGCAGCTGTGGTCTGCATTTCCGTCGAGGCAGAGTGATGCTTTTACAGCTGATGCCTTGCAGCTACATACATTTATTGTGCATATTGAAGAAATATGGCAATAAAATTACTACTCATCGCACAGCGGCCTATGACGGAAACATCCCAACACCGTTACGTCCTTTGGAAACATGTCAGCTAAAATTATATCAGAATTTAGTCATCTATAACTATTTGAGATTCTGTCCTTTCTATCAGTGATTGTAGCTCCGGTTCTTTCCTAACACAACTACAATTGCAATAATGATTTTAGCTATTCTACCATCTTCCTGTATTCGTCCTGTCCACTTCGAGGCTGAAGCCCTTTCTGTAATTTCCACATACCCTGTAACCACCCAGTCAATTCCATACACCTCCCACCATAAGTGTAGCAGTTTCGTGTGTGTAGTGGACCTCTGACCTTCTAAGCAGAACCCTAAACCTCACCACCCTACGGGGCAAATGGAGAAATCTGCAGCCTACATCTACATCTACATGATTACTCTGCAATTCGCATTTAAGTGCTTGGCAGAGGGTTCATCGAACCACAATCATACTATCTCACTACCATTCCACTCCCGAACAGCGCGCGGGAAGAACGAACACCTAAGCCTTTCTGTTCGAGCTCTGACTTCTCTTATTTTATTTTGATGATCATTCCTACCTACGTAGGTTGGGCTCAACAAAATATCTTCGCATTCGGAAGAGAAAGTTGGTGACTGAAATTTCGTAAATAAATCTCGCCGCGACGAAAAACGTCTTTGCTTTAATGACTTCCATCCCAACTCGCGTATCATATCTGCCACACTCTCTCCCATATTACGTAATAATACAAAACGAGCTGCCCTTTTTTGCACCCTTTTGATGTCCGCCGTCAATCCCACCTGGTAAGGATCCCACACCGCGCAGCAATATTCTAACAGAGGACGAACGAGTGTAGTGTAAGCTGTCTCTTTAGTGGACTTGTTGCATCTTCTAAGTGTCCTGCCAATGAAACGCAACCTTTGGCTCGCCTTCCCCACAATATTATCTATGTCGTCTTTCCAACTGAAGTTGTTCGTAATTTTAACACCCAGGTACTTAGTTGAATTGACAGCCTTGAGAATTGTACTATTTATCGAGTAATCGAATTCCAACGGATTTCTTTTGAAACTCATGTGGATCACGTCACACTTTTCGTTATGTAGCGTCAACTGCCACCTGCCACACCATACAGCAATCTTTTCTAAATCGCTTTGCAACTGATACTGGTCTTCGGATGACCTTACTAGACGGTAAATTACAGTATCATCTGCGAACAACTTAAGAGAACCGCTCAGATTGTCACCCAGGTCATTTATATAGATCACGAACAGCAGAGGTCCCAGGACGCTTCCCTGGGGAACACTTGATATCACTTCAGTTTTACTCGATGATTTTCCGTCTATTATTACGAACTGCGACCTCCCTGACAGGAAATCACGAATCCAGTCGCACAACTGGGACGATATCCCGTAGGCCCGCATCTTGATTAGAAGTCGCTTGTGAGGAACGGTGTCAAAAGCTTTCCGGAAATCTGGAAATACGGAATCAACTTGAGATCCCCTGTCGATAGCGACCATTACTTCGTGCGAATAAAGAGCTAGCTGCGTTGCACAAGAACGATGTTTTCTGGAACCATGCTGATTGCGTATCAATAGATCGTTCCCTTCGAGGTGATTCATAATGTTTGAATACAGTATATGCTGCAAAACCCTACTGAAAACCGACGTCAATGATATAGGTCTGTAGTTCGATGGATTACTCCTACTACCCTTCTTAAACACTGGTGCGACCTGCGCAATTTTCCAATCTGTAGGTACAGATCTATCGGTGAGAAAGCGGTTGTATATGATTGCTAAGTAGGGAGCTATTGTATCAGCGTAATCTGAAAGGAACCTAATCGGTATACAATACGGTCGCGGAGCTGTCTGAGACTCTGATTCCGGCGATCCACTCGGCTCTGTACCAAAATTTTGCAATCAGTCATGTCGACAATGCTACAAATGGTGAGCTCTGCTTTCCTCTCACAAGCAAGACTGGCAGATGCTACTTCAGCTATCGGCTTGAACCTAGAGAGAATCTTTTCCGATCCAAAGCTACACCAATCGTTAGTACTTACATGAGCCAACACCGGCAGTTGGATGCACCCTGTGCTCTTCATGGCATCCGAAAGCATTCGCTCGACATATGGAATGATTCCTTCCGGTATGCATACAGGGTGCTCACTGGACTTCCTCTCCTCCTTGCAGCCATATTCCTAAGGAGCCCCATTATGCGCCTAACCCTGGTGTTCCCAACCACCAGTAAGCCCACCTTATGTGAGTGTCCAGATCTTGCGGGCCGAGAGGCTTCCTCTGCTGAAGGACTGGCGACTGCATGTGGCTAAGAATTTCGTCAGCCACAGATAACGCCCAGACCTGTTCGTCAGACGAACTGGGAAAACTTTCTCTCGTTCCCCAGCAAGTCTTTCGCTGCCTGACACACTTTGAAACGACATCCTACTCGACCATGGGTGAGGGGTCATGTCTGATGCGGGCATAACTGAGTCAGTCACAGTAGTGGACTGATGGAGACACGAGGGACGTGCTGGACGTACCTTGTATACCCACGTTTGCTCCCCCACAGCAATGCCCACTGGAAACAGCTTCAAGCTGCATTACGAACGCCAGCACTGCCTGGAGCTGGGAGCGAAAGGCCACCAGCTCATCTCGCATCTGAATGCAACAATGACGGAACCTCTCCATACCAAATACGGCGGAACAGTAAGCTCTAGACAGTAATTGAAGCACCTAACTGTGGTTCCTGGATACACAAATATGCGAGAAACTTAAAAATTTAGACAAAAATGGGCAAAGGAAATAATAAATAGTCGGTTCTAGTTATTAGAAGCTCATTACAACTCACAAAGGGAGCTCTGTACTCTGAAGTGCTTGCTGACCACATGGAAGCTGCTGCCCAACTACCACGTTCACAACTGTAAATGACTGCTTACACGAAAACTAACGCCTGTCGCGATACAATAGGCGGAAATGTACAATACACAGTTATTAAAACGCGTAATGGCATGTGGGCTTCCTTTGACTGATTCCGCAACTCTTACGACGAAATTGTGTGGCTGGCGAAAACATGCGATGATAAACTCAAGTTCGCCTCGGCTGGCTACTCACATCCTGATAACTGAGGATTCAGTCTCAATTTCGGTCTCGAGTGCAATGAACACTCACTTCATTTTGCGTCTAACCTGTCTTTCCAATACATGTTCCATGTCAGATGTCATAAAAACAGTCTGTCATTATTTTTACAATGTGGTAAGGTGTTGTGGCAAGAACATCATGTCGCTACACGACAGATACTGTACTTTCACTCATACTCCCTAAAAAGTTCCTGACCGAATCCCATAACATTGTGATCACAATGGAACCAATTATAGACTTCAGAAGCTCTTTTCATGACGACTTTCTAGTATTTTTAATAGTTGGGAGAGCCCACGTCCTGGTAAATATAAAAGCTGTTAGGTCATATCTTATGGAAACGAATTTTATGGTCGCAGTAAAGCCCACCTGTTTTTGCATATCCTGAGGGCTGGTATACAATGTGGTTCTGAATACAAGCCGATCTTTGATCTTTGTCTTACATTCAGGGCAGGGCTCAGTGACAGTTGACCTTCGACCCTGACCCTGACCTCATTTTGTAACCATATACCCTCCCCTCCCCTCCACCACTCTTTTACTTCCCACTCCTTTCCCCTCCCCCCTCAAGCAACCTCCTGTACTTTTATCCCGCTCCAGCCAATCAGAAGGTAATATTAAATTAAATAATCAATCAATAACCCAAGATGGGGGAACTGGCCCACTTTTGATAATGGGAAAATTGAAAATAAAAAGAAGCCACAACATGTTTTCGGTATCACCATCGACATGGAGGGAAATTTTAAATTATAAGAAATTTTAAAATCTCCTCTCCTTCAGTCGGAGGGTAGTATTTTAGCCGCCATTAAAATGAACGGACCAATGTCAACGTAGCACCATCAGGGCGTTACTCAAAAGAATGAGAACGACTAGTATTATTTACCAAAAACTACAACACACACTTAAAAGCTATCTGAATTGCGTAAAGTGAAGAACATGTTCTCAATTATGTTTCCATTACTACGTTCAAGAAACCTTTCATGGGCTGGCTCATGAGTCGCATCGGTAAATTTCATTGGACGTTATATATCGGTCGCTATGTAATATGAGAACAAGTATTAAATACACTCTCCATAAACAGGAGGGTATGCTGAAAAGTAATGCCTCCGAATTCCCTGTGAAAACTCTTATGGCTTTTTCAATATTGCAAACGTTGTTAATATTCTGCATTTTTATTCTTCGTGTCCACAAACGTATTTCTCAGCATAGTCACTCTAACGATGAACACATTTCTCCCATCGAGAGACCAGTTTTATGACACCATCACTGGAGAATATTTGACATTATTGACAGAGGCACAAAGTCACCTCTGCTGGTACCAATTAATCTCTATCAAAGTTAAGTCCTCGAAACTGTTCTTTACGTTTTGGAAAAGTTGAAAATCGGAAGGTGCCAATTCGGAACTGCACCAAAAGATGATCAACAACAGCGAACCCAGGGCGTCGGAGGCAGGGCTCGTGTGTGGTCTGGCATTGTCATGTTGAAGGAGAAGATGCTTCCTGTGTGGAACGACCTCTTCGAATTCGAAACTCGATTACAACATACTGTTTCTGACGTATCGACGTAGTTACGTTGCATACAGCCATTTTACATGCTGCAATTAGGACTTCTCTAGCGCCGATGGGCTGCAGCTTGCATAAACGAAGTAGGGAAGTCGATCGAGTAATATTCATCGTATTTAATACTTCAGCCAACAGAATAAAATGTGGGCATTTAGTTTCAGCACGCCCTCATAATTAAAAACCATGTACGGTTATCCAATATAATTAACGAATTAGTGATACGTAGTTTTCCAATACGAGTTTAAATATTATTCCGCAAACCTTTAAGCTCCTAAATTCCCTATAATCATATATTAAAGAACACCAGTATCTAAAAAAATACACGATTTGAAAACAAACTCACACGCACAACAGTGAAAAAAGCAACTCAAACTGAGTCAGGACCATATTAGGAAGGAGAGAGCAAAGTGTTTAGATACTTTTGTCCTCATGTAGATCCCAATCTGCATTATTTTTATACCACCAAAGACGATGAGAGAGTTGAAACATTTCCAAAGAAGACTGTGCACAAGGGCTGCGTCGATTTCTCGAAAGTAAATTCATTGATAAAATCACATATCATTTATCGTGTATACACACACACTCAGAGAGAGAGAGAGAGAGAGAGAGAGAGAGAGAGTTTGCATTCTTATCGTAATATGCATATATAATTACAGACCTCTAGAAATATTCAGGAAAAATAAAATTTTATTATTGCTCGACATATGTATGATTTTGCACACTTTGCAACCACAATGAACCTTCCAATAAAATATTTCCATATCTTTATTGCCTGTATTGTTTACTAAAACACGTGCAGCTCGCTTACTGAAACTAATTAAATAGAATTATATGTTAGTATATGACTATACTTTGATCTTTGTACCACGCATTAAATTCGTTTAAAGACATGAAAATTGGCTGCAAAAATACGCACATGAGCCTTATTGTAGATCTAACGTACATCTTAAAATGCACCACGCGTTAACAATATTACTCTCATGTCTAGAACTCTTCTCTAGAAATGAAATCTCGATATACCCACCTCACTTTGTTAGAACAACACACCTTCAGTTAAATATTTATGCAAGTAAATTGTCTGTATAGCTTGCTAAGATACATGGAGTCCCCTCATTGACAACATTAAAATCGTCTAGATCACTACTTCAGTATAAAATGGTTCAAATGGCTCTGAGCACTATGGGAATTAACTGCGAAGGTCATCAGTCCCCTAGAACTTAGAACTACTTAAACCTAACTAACCTAAGGACATCACACACATCCATGCTCGAGGCAGGATTCGAACCTGCGACCGTAGTGGTCGCGCGGTTCCTGACTGCAGCGCCTACAACCGCTCGGCCACTTCGGCCGGCACTTCAGTATAACCTACAGCCTAAGGCACACTGAGAATTAGCAAAGCAACCAACTAGAGCCTCGAAAAAAGCAGTTCGCAGTTCACTGTAAATCTTGCTATGCATTTAAAATAGCAATATGAACAGAATGCCTACCACTAGCACTGTATAAAACGTTTTCATCTTCCACTGTTACACAGGAAAATCTGTATTCCCTCTGTCATATGAAGGGCTTATTTCAATAGTGGTACACGTCCATTTTTGTTCATATTGAGATACAGAGTCCCAAAGTTAAATGAGCGCTGAAAAATCTGCAGTTGAGGTACCAGAAATATTCAAGCATATGGCTTCTTGCTGGAGATGAACCTTTCTTTCTGTTTGTTTGGCTCATTAATTTCAGAAGCATTATAGAAAGAAAAGTGCAGGTAATGTACCACTATTGAAATAAGCCCTTCAATACATGATAATGTTGTTACATGATTAAAGTAAGCATTACAAAGAGAGGAGATAATATGCAACTTATTAAAATCGGTGTGTATCTGCTACGGGTGACAGCTATGGTGAGACATTTACTGAAGGGTGTCACTTACTGCAAGAGGTGGCAGCTACTATGTATCTCAGCTATTGGGAGAGGAGTGGACATCGCAAAGGAAAATTCCTTACTAAAATTATTTATCGTCAAGTATATAAACACACCCACACTCATACACAAAAACGTACTCACATCCACCCACCCAACCATACACACACACACACACACACACACACACACACACACACACACACACACAGACACACACACACACACACACACACACACATATTTATATATATATATATATATATATATATATATATATATATATATATATATATATATACGTAGGTTGCTGAAATACGCAAGTATAATTATAGATCCCTATTAAAATTCGAATAGAGTAAATTTGTATAAATTCTCAGTGTATATAAGATTTCGCGTACTTTGGAAGCACAGTGCGGCTTCAAATCAAATATTTCCAAAGCTAAATTACCCGTATTATTTATTAAAATACACACAACTCACTTATTGACATTGATTAAATAATAACCCTCATAAATCAGAACCTATAACCCTACTCGACAACCTGTAACCCACAACCCGTAACTCATAACCTGCAATCCATAACCTGTAACCCACAATTCATAACCTGTTTGTGATTAGTGGTCAATGATTATCACTAGATTGGTCGTTGATGAACAGTGTTCAATAAAGATGGTCAGTGGTCAGTGATGATCTCTGGATTGTTCCGTGATGTACAGTGGTCAGTGAGGATCAGTGGTCACTGAAGATCACCAGATTCATCAAAGATGATGAGTTGTCAATGATGATTGAAAGTGGACAATGACGATCACCACCCTTGGTCAGTGACGGTCAGTGGTCAATGGTGATCAAAGACTGTTGTAACAGTCTTACCTACTATTTGTTCCAGAAGTTCATAACGAGGGCTGCGTCAGATGAAGCTGGCTCAGCAGTAGTCTTCTGCATTCAAGAAGTATAGTTTGAGCTACCTTCCTTTACATATCAAGCAAGTAAGAGTTTTTGAAGCTACAGTATTATTTACGATTGACTGCCTGTTTCACTGCTTTTGCTAACAGCCTACTGACTACGCAGCTTCAAGGTAAATCCTAATTTGCATCATATAATTGCTAAATGTAGCCATGTCGTCAGAATATTGGCTTTCGCTCCATCATTTCCACAATATTATTAATTCTCATTATGTTTCAGATGACTAGAAAAAGTTCAGTGGTGTCCAAAATTGAAGCTACATACCGCTATTTCCCGTTCTTTGTCTAATTCACGATATAATCAAACAAACTGTCAACCAGATGTCAGTACCACCGTGTTCTGCGCATGAGATGGTATTCTAGTCAACAGACAACCATGCCAACGATGACATCAGGCCACCTATGAAACGAGGTAATGTGTGCCTGGTAGTCCCACATCAAAAATTGCTGTATATACGAGTACAGTCACAGGTACTGCAGTATGGCACAGAGAAGATACCTACCACCCTCTCTGCGGTGAAAAGCCATAGAAAGAAAGGAAGCAGGACAGTCGTAAACTGATTTGGTCTGATGGCTTAATGTGAACCGTTCTTTTGTTTCTCGGATGTGGCGGCAGTTTATAGAGACCGAAACCGTGTCCCAAAGACCAGGGTAGGGTCTACCACATGTGACTTCAGTTGAGGGTCTGCAATCAACCTGTCGGTGTACTAGATTCACTGGACCTATACCTGGAATTATAGTCTGGTCTGCGATTTCGTATGACAGCAGAAGCAGTCTTTTTGTTATCCCACTCAATTTGACTGCAAATTCGTACGCCAGTCTGGTGATTCGACCTGTTGTGCTGCCATTCTTGAAATTCAATCCAGGGGAGTTTTCCAACAGGATAACGCTCGTCCACATACCACTGTTGTAACCCAACATGCTCCACAGAGTATCGACATGATAGCTTGACCTGCTCGATCACCAGATCTGTCTCCAGGCGAGTAGATACCAGACATAATCGAACGACAACTCCAGCGTCATCCAAAACCAGCACTACCCGTTCCTGTATTGACCAAATGCAACTCACGTCGAACTCCATCCCACCAACTGACGTTCGATCTTTCGCTTTTAGAGACGAGTGTTAGAAGTGAGAGTATTCTTGGTGCATTTTAAGTAGTAAATAGGATCTACAGTAAAGTTCATACGCGTGTTTCTGCATACAATTTCTCTGTATTGAGATGAATTTAATCCGTGGTTGAATAAGTAATACAGACAATTTAGATGTGGAAATAATTCATTTAAATATCCATCTAACTCTGAAAGTGTACGAAATCATAGAGATATAATACTATTTTTGGTAGGGATCTGTATTTATACTTGCATGTTACGACAAGCATGCAAGCTGCGTTTATTGTAATGCGAAGTACAGACAATATAGATGCGCAAATGTGCATTTTGAAGGTCTGTTGTGCTTGCAAAGTAATTCAGTTTTATTTTGCTCACTTTTATATAGGTCTGTAATTATACCCGCGTTTTGTGGTAAGCACACGCGTGCGCGCGCACGCGCGCGTATGTGTGTGTGTGTGTGTGTGTGTGTGTGTGTGTGTGTGTGTGTGTGTGTGTGTACACTCAATAAACGATAAATAATTTTATCAAAGAGTTAACTCTCTTTATATCAACTCTGTCTTGCTGTATCATCTTCCTTGGAAATGTTCCATCTCTGACACCGTCTTTGGTTGTGATATGTGTGTAAACACATGAAAGGTCCTCGTTGTATATTACGAAAATAAAACAGCTTATGTGCTATATCATAGTGAAATCGTCAGAACACCTTGTTTCATCCTTCCTAGGATGTGTTTGGTCAGGTTGTTTCTCTTTTAGTTATGTTCCATGTGTATGTGTTTTCACTTCAGGTGTTTTTATTAGATTTTGGTGCTATTTAATAACTTATTAGAGGAAATACAGTCTAAAATATTGCAATCGTAGTCAGAAGTCGTTATTTTACATAACCTCTAGTAGGACTGAGACAGATGTAATAAAAGCGATAGTTGTCAATCAATATCTTCCGTTATATTTTTCAAGCGTACATGATCTCTGTCCCTTCATAAGTCGTGTTTGAGAACAATTTACATGTGAAAATATTTAATTTGATTGCGTATTGCGTCTTATATCAGTAATAGACCAAATGAATTACATTCTTCTGGTAAATCAGATGCCCAATTCTTTTTTTTTTTTTTTTTCTGCTTCGCGTAGTGTTTTCCGTGAAAGGTATTCTCTGAAGTTTAAGCTTAGTCACGTTAGTTTTACGTAATTAATCTGGTAAGCCTAGCTTACACTGGGCGCCATTACTTTATCAACTAATTTTTAGTTACATAGCCGTATAAATAGCATTGGAGTAGTATAATCATGTTTTAAGCACCGATTTGACGAATATGTGTACTTAAAAAATTACATTGATATACTTGACATCAATATTGCACTGTTTTGCGTAGCTGGCATATTTCTGAAGACATTTAATACTTGGAAGAACACTATGACACTTGAAACGCAAGATGGATGACAAAAGTAATTAGTTTGCGGCCCTGTTGTATTTTACACCAAGCGTGCTATTCAGATTGAACTCCGAAAATTTTACCAGTGCAGCTGGAGATTAAACCTGTAGTTGTTTTCATTGCGCGTTTTTGCGGAACAGTATTCAAAGAAAAACTCATCTTGGAGGTCTACGTATTAATAATTTCTTGATTATATATTATAAGCCAATGCTAAGTTGTAACTATTTATGAAGAGTATGTTTTGTACTCGTTCTCATATTTCATAACGAATGATACATAGCTTCCAGTGAAATTTATTGATGCAAAAAACGATAATTATACACGATTTTTTGAAGTCAATAATGAAAACGTAGTTGGCAACATTTTCAACATTTTATACACTTCAGATGCTTTCTTTCAGTGCGTGAAGTATTTTCTTATAAATAATTCAAGTCTCTCGGATACTTTTAAGCACGGCCCAGATGAAGCTACATTGTAACAGGCTCTTTCATTTTAATGGCAGCTAAAATACTAGGCTCTGAATGGAGGAGATGAGAGGGAGATGGTCCATTATGCATAGTGTGTGTGTGTGTATGTGTGCGCACGCGCTTGTGTTTAAGTTTACCGCTCAGCACCATCTTTATTGCTTTTTTTCAATTTTCCACATATTTTCCAAATTTCTGACAATTTTAAATTTGTCTCCATCTTGAAGATGTCATTAACAAAGTGGTGTGGCTAGCCTTTCCTTTTAAATTTTTCCACTAGCACAGTTGGACTCGTTTCACCATCTTGGATTTTTGATTGGTTGTTTCATTTTAGTACTACACTGTAATTAGCTGAAGAGGAAAAAGGGCATGGGGAGGTGGATCGTAAGAGGGTGGGGAGGAGAGTGGGAGAGGAGGGAAGACGGGCATGACTATGACATGAGATAAATGTCAAGGTCGAAAGCCAAATCTTATTGACCCCTGTCCCAGAATGTAGGTAACCCATTGGACAAAGATCAGTATGTATCCAGAATCTTCACTGAATTCCTGCTTGCATGAGCAGCACTTTAGTCACGCAGGTTATAGTCGTTAAATCAAATGGTTCAAATGGCTCTAAGCATTATGGGACTTAACATCTGAGGTCATCAGTCCCCTAGACTTAGAACTACTTAAACCTAACTAACCTATGGACATCACACACATTCATGCCCGAGGCAGGATTCGAACCTGCGACCGTAGCGACAGCTCGGTTCCGGACTGAAGCGCCTAGAACCGCTCGGCCATAGCAGTCGGCGGTCGTTAAGTCAAGGCTGGACGCTATGGGCCTCCATTTTGATGGTTTTCTGAAGGGAACTATCTTTTTCTGGGAGGAGTAAGCACACTGAGAAACTGTCGCTTAAATTGAAACGGGTATCAGCTTCATCCTGAGCAATTTCTGCTACGACAGACAGGTAGAAGGAAATGTCTCTGGCACAGAAGGACTCTGACTCCAAGCTAAAAGTGCTTCACTTGGCCTTTGTGACGATCCATATGTCCTCTCACAAGAACAGACTCTCGATTTCTCCGTCCCATTGGCAGGAGTTTTACGGATCCCGAGAGAGCACGATGGCGAATAAAAAATTTTTGGGAGCTGTTCTGGGTAACACAATCCCCGTTGCAACTGTGTTTCCTGGTGCACTTACTTGTGTTAGTATCGGCAGCTGTAAAAACAAGTTTATTCGCTGCTGTATATTTTAGTTCAGTAGTTAGTTAAGCAAGTTAAATGAATAATGTAATCGGAATTACAAGCACATTGAAAAGTACGAGCATATAGAAAAGTAAAAATACATATATGGTTCAGTCGTTCTCACAAAAGTGCCATTTTTCTTCACATACTACCTTCAAAAGGAGTTATAATATGGCAGTTTCATTCTAATCCGTAGCTAGGCAGAAAATGTATGTGAAACATCGAAAGAGTCCTAGCATATCAGACTTTACATCTAGCGTGATACCTGGGTGTTAATAGCAATTTAAAAATACCTCAGAAAGACGCTGCTTTATGTTGCTTCTGTTGCAGCGTGTGGGTACATGAAAGCAGAGGCGGTGGCTCCGGCTGCGGCGCTATCAGCCCCCGTCAGTCAGCTCTGCGAGCAATCGCCTCCACACAGCTCCCCCTGTCCACCAGGGCGCAGCGGCAGCAAAGCTTCTCCCCTGTAGCTGCCTCTAAATAAAAGAAAAAGGAATATTGCCACCAGTGAAAACTGCAAGTCTCAAGAGACATATTAATTTAGTTAGTCATCTTAAGCAATTACTCGTCTTCCTCTAAAATTCGTACTTTAAAAGACCTTGAGATACACTGAAAAATATCGATTTATTACAACGATCTCCAGCCTAAAACTAGAATGTCAATCCTGGAACTTGAAAACGAACTACGTCTTAGATGTACATAAGATTCACAGATATGTATCAAACAGTACAAAAGAGTGCTACTTTTCAGGGTCAAAGGGTATTCCAGTATCAGAGACAACGAAATTGTTGACAAATTAGCAAAGGATAGCATCACGGAAGCAAACCCTTTCTTTGCACGTCTACCTAATTCAGACTTCATAACCACTGTAACTAAAGAGATATTTGATGACTGGTACGGCTTCTGGGAAACCTCTCAGTAAACGAAAAGACAAAAGTTTGCAGGGATTCAACACTGTATTCCCAAAAGAACATCGTATTCAAAGTTAAAAAATTTTCGATGACATCCAACACAAGTCATAGGAATGCAAAATAGACACGGGTGTTATCCTGCATATTTCTACAGAATCAAATTTGTAACCTTTCCATATTATAAAGATCCCCCCACAGAACTAACAGATCTAAACTATCTTCTGCTTGGCTGTTCCCGCCACGCCAGTAACCAGGCCACAATTTATAAAGCAGTCTCAAATTGGGAATTTCCCTGCCCACGCTTGTCACGAATCTTACCCGACACCCAAACATCTATGCCCACATCGAAAGATACTTTAGAGAGACGGACATTCATCTCCAGATTCTAAGATGTGAAGACACTTGACTCATTCCACAGGTGCATATTTTGCTGCTATCAGAAGAAGAAGGAAAAGAAGAAGAAACTGCATGCAGTCATTTTAAAGTTGGTTATCTTTGTACAGTATTAATTTCTAGCTCGTTTAATTATTTGATTCTATAAATAAGCCCTATAGAACTTATGCAACGTATCAACATTGCAACAATGATCACCATATAGTGTATTCCGTCAACAGAGAAACAGTTCGGTTTCTTTGACAGCTCTGAACTGTGATAAAGTCTAAATTCCTACTACACACGTGCTCTCAGGGGTGCATATCCCCCGTCGTTCTGAAAGTTCCTTAGACAGGTACAGAAAAATGTAATAGAGCGACTGAGAAGTACACTGCTGGAAAAAACGCAACACCACCTCTTACAGGGGTACTTTATTTAGAATTGAGGGCACAGGTAGTTCATCATTGTAGGAGTATATGATAACAAATTCAGACCAACTGAAAACACATGTAACAATAAAGTGAGTCCAAACAATCGCATCGATACACAGTGTACCCCGCTCTGGAGGCAATATAGGTGTGTATTCTGACATGAAAATGATCGTAAAGGTGCCGAATGGCATCCAGCAACGTGTAGTCCCAAGCATGGTGCACCTTTTGTTGCAATTCGGCAGTGGTTCTTGCAGGCCTGGAGAACGACTACGTTCCCGTTTGATCATGTCCCATATGTGTTCTTTTGGCCAGAGATCTGGTGATTTTGCTGGACAGGTCTGAAAAAGCACATTACCTTCCTGTCGAATATATAAGAGTAGGACGGGGATAACAGCCTGTGTGATGTAACGGGCACTGGTTACTTTACCCTGCAGAAACCTCAAATGGACCCCGAGTTGTAACTGATGGCCCCCATACAATGAAGCCTGACATAGTATCTATGTGTCTGAGGCGAATGCACTGCGGAAGCGTCAACTTACCAGGTCTACGCCATTCACTTATCTGTCCGTCACTCGCATACATAGAGAACATACTGTCATCGCTGACGACAACAGAACGCCATTCCATTCTCGTGCCGACGCTTTCACGACTCGAGAGTAGCCATGCTTGGTGGTGTCGTGGTGTCAGCGGCACACGTGACCTCAGTCCTGCTGCAAGCAGACGGTGCCTGGCGACGCACCAGCTATCTAGGTAGACCACCGCTGGCCGTTACTTCGGAAACACATGCTGCTTGCAGGTGTCATTTTGGCATATGCATAGCCTAGCTAACTCAATCACAAGAAAAGCATGATTGGAATTTAATGCCCGACAGCTGAAATTCCATTAAAAACGGAGTACGAAAATGGTTCAAATGGTCCAAACGGCTCTGAGCACTATGGGACTTAACATCTGAGGTCATCAGTCCCCTAGAACTTAGAACTACTTAAACCTAACTAACCTAAAGGCATCACACACATCCATGCCCGAGGCAGGATTCGAACCTGCGACCGTAGCAGTCGCGCGGTTCCAGACTGAAGCACCTAGAACCGCTCGGCCACCTAGGCCGGCAACGGAGTACGAGCTTATGTAATACAGACGTGGAGATTAAATTCACCGGTGTCCTCTTTTAGGGAAATATTTCGTCATTGATTATTAGCCAGTTTTTAGAGAAACGAAAGAAACTTAAGACTCTGTGGTCTAACGGATATTGAGCCATTTGTCACGACTGCGATTCCCATGTCGTAACATTTCGCTGTCTCTCTCTCAGTTGGGACGGCCGTCGTGACCGAGCGATTCTAGGCGCTTCAGTCCGGGACCGCGCTGCTGCTACGGTTGCAGGTTCGAATCCTGCCTCGGGCATGGATGTGTGTGATGGCCTTAGGTTAGTTAGGTTTAAATAGTTCTAAGTCTAGGGGACTTATGACCTCAGATGTTAAGTCCAATAGCGCTTAGAGCGATTTGAACCATTTCTCTCAGTTGCATCGTAGCAATAATTGTGCTTTCGAGGTGTGTGTTTCCTTACCTGCATTGATGGTACATAACAAATATGTTGTTAGTAGACTCGCTGATAATCAGACGAGTATTGATGTACGCCTCAGAAAACATAAAATGCATAGCAAAAAAGCCTTCACCCTGTACTATCTTCGCCCTCACATTCGCCCATACAGTCATGCTCAATCACACTAAATGTAAAATAACAAACAAGGGTGGGAACAGATTGAGATAGTCACCCGAACAATACATATATATCGCCTCCCTAATAACTTAGGAAGCTGTTTGGATAATACACAGTCTCTTAAGAGTCATACCACACTACTAGCTTTATCTGTCCAAATAGACACACAGATTTGTGCATAGGCCAGTCCCTACAATCGTCTCTGAATATGAAACACAGTCAGTTAAGATATCCCATACTGAAATCTATAACCACAAGTGTTGCAGACAGGAGACCCCTCTCGCTGGAGTAGGTAGTAACGCGGTACTGAAATGTGTCGTATCCGTAGAGAAGTGGGTTGGGTAATCATCTGGAGCAAGTGAACGTAAAAAGAAAAAGAACATACGAATCTGATTTCCACAAAAATGGCTACTACTTTGTAATTGCATTTTATACATTGAAGCAATATCAAGGACAGAGAGAGAAAGAAATTTCTTAGTATATATGTATCTCATGCCCGTAACGTCACATTTAAATCAGCACCATATACAATCATTTAGTTTGAGAGACTGATGATACCGAGGCGGATAAAGAAAATCAAAAAATAGTTATTTGTGCCGCTACTTCAAAAAAATGGTTCAAATGGCTCTGAGCACTATGGGACTTAACATCTATGGTCATCAGTCCCCTAGAACTTAGAACTACTTAAACCTAACTAACCTAAGGACATCACAAAACACCCAGTCAGCACGAGGCAGAGAAAATCCCTGACCCCGCCGGGAATCGAACCCGGGAACCCGGG
This sequence comes from Schistocerca serialis cubense, assembly GCF_023864345.2. Taxonomy (NCBI): domain Eukaryota; kingdom Metazoa; phylum Arthropoda; class Insecta; order Orthoptera; family Acrididae; genus Schistocerca; species Schistocerca serialis. Next base: position 607,622,348 of record NC_064640.1, on the reverse strand, counting down.
CGCGGGAAGCGAGAACGTTACCTCACGACCACGAGCTGCGGACTGCTGTACGTTTACGTGACTTCCACTAAATGAACCCCTTCCAGCTACTAAGTATCTTAATGGATAACGTATTGTAGGTTGTAGATGTTACATAACGGAATAACCCGAAAAAAATGCGATACTTACAACGATGGGTGTTTTCTGTTACAATTTATGCCTTTTTATGCAATAACTTGGAGAGAGAAATAGAACTGACAAGGGGAAGGCCTCAGACATGGCCAATCGATACTGTTCTAATTTCGCAGTTCGCTTGTGTACAACCTAAAACGATGGACTCAAAGATATTTTGGTTCAACATCCTCCCGTTTTTGAGAAAATCACTCCTAAAGCGATCAACTCAGAATTTGCGCGATCGATAGAGCATTTTTCATCATCAGGTATGGTGTCCACAAATGCATAATTTTCCAGAAATCGAGAAAAGAAACTTTTACAAATACCGCGTATGTACGCACATGGTAAACGTTTTTCGCGGAGAGCCCCGCTGGCGTAAGTGCCATGGTAACTAGCTGGGAAGTGGAGAACCCGTGTTCGAATCTCGAGGAAACTGTACGGTTTTCATTTTTAAAAAATTGTAGTTTTCCGTATCAGAATTCGTAGGGATAGGAGGGTTAAAAAGGTTCGCAACTCAACACGGAATAATAATAGCAATAAGGTAGGCAAACTAATTTCCCAAACGATGCCGATAGTGCAACGGCCGAGGTAACTGGCTGGGCAGCAGAGAACCCGGGTTCGAATCTCGAGGAAACCTCGCTGATGTTTTTCTTCTCGTCGTATTTTTCCATATCTCAATTGATACGGGTAGGAGGGTTAATAAGGTAAGTAAATCGATAAGGAATGATAAAAAGGTAGGCAAATAAATTTCTCAAACCTATTGGGATAGTAAACAACTAAAATGTTACTCCTGGTCGCTTAATGGCTCTTTCATTCACTGTTACGTGTCCTCACTTTTCTTAGAAACAAATATACTCGCGGCACCAAAAACATCTAATGAATGCAATTTTTTGACAGCTACACTATTCCTTCCAAAGAGTCAGCGGAAAACAAACTTGGTTTACATTGAAAAATATGTCTTTTTTGGGAATTAATTTTGAAACGTATCACGCATACTATATCATTGCCTGAAAAATAGGTGTTGAAAGCTGGTTATGAATTATTCTGTGAATAGTTACTGCATCCGTGCTATTGTGTAATTCCTGCTGGGATTCTAGTAGCACACTGCAATACTGAAGCCTCGAAATAAAGTTTTTAACCTGGAAATAGAAATAAACATCACATGGTTGGCACACAGGTGTGCAGTTCGGAGGTATTACTTTTACCGTGTACGTCGGGTGACCCTCGTTATCTATAAACACGGTGTCATACGTTAGAGTATTAGTATGTCTACCCCAGTATTTGACAAAACGTGTTATCAACACCGTATGGTTTTAAAACATTCTCAACAAACGTTCTGTGAAGCTCATTTGTAAATTTCCCGAATTTGGAGCAAGTAATGTAAACATTTTTCAACGAGTCGGTTAAGCGATTGACCTCTTCTGTAACCCGAGGGCTAAATGTAACATTCGTTTCTTATAAACACGGGAGAACATTAGGCAACACTTTTCCAGAGGCTGTGATGGCATATTGCGTCTTGTACGAATGTATTGGTAATTTTTTACTACCAACTGCGACATGGGTTCGTTTTTCTCCCTTATGCGATAACGTGCGTCGAATGTTCATCCAATATTCACCTCCTGTTTGATCGGTGTTGATCTCATAAGCACAATTAAAACTGGTCGCAAGTGACGGCCTTTGCGTGCTGAAAAGAGCCGCCACTTTCTGTATATCTTCTATATTTACTATCTCCTTGTGGGAGACGTATTTAGTGATGTGCCGTTGACGAATTTTATATTACGATTTGAAATTCCTTGCCCAAGATAATGATGCAGCAAGCGACAAGATTCGACTTAATCGTTTGTATGTCCACTTATTTATCGTCTGGTATTTGTCGTATCTTGTCCCTCCTTTAACGATACCATTTTCCCACAGTTTTAGATCCTTCTTTTTTTTTTCAGGGGCCGAGCGGGATTAGCCGAGCGGTCTAAGGCGATGCACTCACGGACTGTGCGGTTGGTCCCGGCGGAGGTTCGAGTCCTCCCTCGGGCATGGGTGTGTGTGTTTGTCCTTAGGATAATTTAGGTTATGTAGTGTGTAAGCTTAGGGACTGATGACCTTAGCAGTTAAGTCCCATAAGATTTCACACACATCTTTGCAAGGCTGTTGTTGCTCCATTCTTTTGCAATGTTTGTAGGTTTCAATTTGGATGATTCCTGGATAGCGCTACCGCCTTTACTTTACTGCAAGGGGTATAGCACCGAAATTCAGTCGTTTAGTAAGCGGTTCGTAATACTCATCGGGAATAGATGAAGCACAGACTGCTTGCGACATGGACATTTCCAAAGTGTTATGACCATTTGGCAATTCACTAGTCGTGATATTTTCCACTGATCACCTCCTGGTTCACCTTCATGGTATAGTTATTCAGTACCAGCAAAAGTCATTTCGTTCGTCAGCTCCAAAAATCGCACGACGATAGCCGCTCCTATCAATCCGGAACCCCGAGAAACCGAGAATCAGAACTACCTGCTTCCGGAAGTGCATTGATAAAACATCAGACTTGCAACACTTACAAACAGCGTCAGTAAGTTCCCGCTTGACGTTGTCTGTGACAGGTTCCCAACTATATACTTCATCGCTGGGCGAAGGGTGCACATCTTCCACTATCCAGATTATGCAACTGAAAGATATGGCACAACAAACAATAAACAGTTACTACAGCATAAACAGAAAAGTTAATTATTACAACTTACATACAGTACAAGTCATATGTTATTTACGGAATATCACTGTATTCTTTCAAAAAACATATTTTATTTATTCGGCTGATTAACGATGAAAAATCATTACATATATCCTCGAGTTTCGGGGCAGCCTATTGACGGAAAACAACTATTTCCGATTGACATCTACAATTTTCGTGCTGGACACCCACACTCTTCGAGTTTCAGAGCTATGACATGACAAACAGGCAACCGGGACAACATAACTCTCCCCGCGTGCATTCTGTCCCGTGCCTCGCTGTAAACGAGCGTCTGTGGTCCCTCGTGAGGAATTCGCAGTACTCTTAATCGGAGTTGTTCTCATGTGACAAGGCTTAAAAGTTTAATTCTGTACTAATTCACATCGTTTGGGAAATTAGTTTGCCTTCCTTATTACTATTCGTATTCCATGTTGATATTATTTGGAAATTTGTGGTAAGTTCTATGAGACCAAACTGCTGAGGTCATCGGCCCCTAGGCTTACACACTGCTCATTCTAACTTAAACTATCTTATGCTAAGGACAACATACACACCCATGCCCGAGGGAGGGGGACTCGAACCTCCGACGGGGGAAACGGGGCGCCGTGGCAATCGCCCCAGACCGAACGGCTACTCCGTCCGGCTATTCCGTGTTGAGTTGTATACCTTATCAACCCTCTAACCCTTAAGAATTCTGATACGAAGAACTACAATTTAAAAAAATGAAATACGTACAGTTCCCACGAGATTCGATCACAGGTTTTCCGTTTTCCAGCCAGTTACCTTGACCGTGACACTATCGGCGTTCTCTCCGAATTCCCTTTACCATGTGGGTAAATAAGCGCAGTTGTATAAGTTTGATTCCTCAATTTCTGGAAAAGTATGCGCTTTCGGACCCCATTCCTGATGTATAGTAAAGATGGGCTCTAAAATATATTCCTTAAGATCTATAATCACTTGTTCATCTTCGCTACTGTGAAACACATCTCTCCTAATGATCAAAGTCTCATAGCTTTTGTCTCAACGTATGGAAACAAAAATCTTGAAGTATAAGAGATGTGTTTCACAATAGCGAAGATGAATAGGTGCTCACAGCTCTTAAGGTACGCGTTTTAGAACCTATGTTTACTGAACATTTTTGTCATATTACGACCTCTCAAAATATGCATAAATTTTTCTACACCCTATGTACCGTAATATGATTCATCTATTTTCTACGCAAATTTAAAATGGAATTGAAGTACATATTATGAAGTGCGAAGTTCTCAGTAATAAATAACTTTATTACAGTTACACAGTACAGTTCTTACCATATCTTGTCAAGGCGTTGTACAAAGATAAACACACAGTCTTCCGAGAAGTCTCCACAAGCGCTGTCAAAGTCGTCGTGGCACGAACTGAGAACACCATTCGATAACACAGGTATCGTGTTAACTTTTGTGGAGTATTGTGATGTAAGGCCGGGGGTCGGGAAGTGACTGGCAGGCGGGATCTCGCAGACAACACAGCGACGTGCACTGCGCCATTACCGAGACAGCGTGCTTTCGCCTTGTCTCTGTGCCCTGCGGTGGTCAGTTCGTGTGGGGTCTTTGGTAGGCACCACCTACGGCGCGCGGGACTGTGCAAGTTGGCCTAGCTCTTCATACACACCTCACTGTCGAATATCCATTACCTGCCGTGCGGGATAGCCCCAATTTGACAGTTATTGGGGTTTCTTCCCGTTCGATTCATGTATTGAGCGCAGGAAAAATAATTGTTTAAATGCCTATGTTTATGCGTTAATTAATCTAATCTTATCCGCACGACCCCTACGACATCGATATGTAGGAGTGTGTATCATGAAGTCAGATGTATACAATCCCGAGAAATCCTATTTACAAAGTGTCAAGAACAGCCTTTAAGACATGACCCTAGCATCTTTGTGACACTATCCTGAGACTAAAACAAACCTGTAACAGTCCGTGCTGACCTTCCCTGAATACTTGCAATATCTCCTGTTAGTTCTATTTCTACAGGCCCCACATACTTGAGCAATATTCTAGAATGGGTCGCACGAATGGTTTGTGAGCTATCTCCTTTGTAGATTGATTTCATTTCTCCTCAATTCTACCAATAAACCGTCGTCTATCACCTATGTTACAAACGACTGAGCCTATGTGATCATTCCATTTCTTTTCCTCATAAAGAATGACAACAAAGTATTCCATGAGTTGAACGATTCCAGCTGTCATTCATTGACTTTTTCTTTTTATGAAACTCACAGTTTTGCGTTTCTGAGCATTTAAAGAAGACTGCCAATCTTTGCACCACTTTAAAATGTAATCAAGATCTGACTGAATATTTATGCAGCTTCTTTCAGACAGTACTTCACTGCATATGTCGGCATCATCTGCAAGAAGTCTCAGATTGCTATTAATATTGTCCCCAAGATCATGGCATGAAAAGCAAGGTTCCCAACACTGAAGTTACTTCTACATCTGGCAACGACTCTCCAGCCAAAATAACATGCTGCGTCTTCCGTACCAAAAAATCCTCAATCCAGTCCCTAATTTCACTTGGTACCCCATATAATCGTACTTTTTGTAATAAGCGTAGATCTAGTACTAAGTAAAATGATGGTTCAAATGGCTCTGAGCACTATGGGACTTAACATCTTAGGTCATCAGTCCCTAGAACTTAGAACTACTTAAACCTAACTAACCTAAGGACATCACACACATCCATGCCCGAGGCAGGATTTGAACCTGCGACCGTAGCAGTCCCACGGTTCCGGACTGCAGTAAGTAAAATGATTTTTGGAAATCAAGAAATAATGCAGCCACAGGGTGACCCAACAATCAGTTAAAATTTAAATATAAAGTACGTCACGCACTAATGTAGTAAAAACTGTTACAAATATTTGAAATGACATGAGGTTTTATTCAAATCAAAAAAGAATGCGCAAAATGACCAACAGATGGCACTTCATATACGGTAAAAGCAACAGTTTTCATAACAACTGATTTTTAGCAAAGACGTTATTCTTTATAATAAACGTCGGCCGTCATTGATCAACAGTACCTCTAATCGAGGGTCAATGTTGTGAACAGCACTGTACATCATTTCAGTGGGTATGGTGAGAAACGGCCATCGGATGTTGTATCTTATCATCCTTTATGAGGTCGGGTGATGACAGTAGACTTGCGACATCACAACCCCACAACCAATAATCACACAGATTGAGGTCTGGAGACGTGGGAGACCATGCATGACGGATGTGGTGGCTCAGCACACGATCTTCACCAAACGATGTGCGCAAGAGACGTTTTACACGTGTAGCAGTGTGGGGTGGAGCACCATCCTGCATGAAATTCGCTGCTTCTAGCAGCCATGTATCAACCAGTTAGGTGTGTTCTGACTCCGTTTCTCACTGTAGCTCATTTTATACGTAATTCTCGTGCGACGTCGCTGACTAGTTGCTGCCCAGCTCCATGTGTTGGCCAGTTTTTGAACTTTTTTTCGGTTTCAATAAAACCCCATGCCATTTTAGGTGCCTGTGTCAATTTTTTCTCTGTCAACATTATTCCATGAATTTATACATTTTAAAAAGTTTGCGGACTTTTGGGCTACCCTGTACCTGACTGCCTTGATCCAAATCTTTCAGTATGTCATGTGAGGAAAGTGTGAGTTGCGTTTCCGTGCTGGCTGGCATAGAGAAGGTCACTTTGTTCGAGATATCTCATTACGGTTTAGCTTAGAATATGTTCTACGATTTTACAACAAATCGATGTCAAGGAAATTGGACATAATGTTGTGTACATAGTTCCGCGTAGTCAGCGCGTACACAACTTTCCCAATAGAGCGCTCCCCGCTAAGCACAACAGCGCAGGCGCAGCGCTAGCCCGTCTCCGCACTACGAGATGGCGCTGTCTTAGAGACGGACCAAATTCTGCTTCCGCCGATCCGCGTACTAATATGTAACGCAGCCAATGAGATCGCTGCTAACGTAGAACCTTTTCTCCTTACGGATCACACTCGCGCAGTGATACCTGAACGCTCGATGTATTATAACGAGTGTACAGACCTCCGATTAGTCAGTCTGCATTTGTCTGCATTAGTCCGTAGTCAAGTTTCAGTATGCGCCTAATAAGATTATCATATTCCTGTACATAGCCATGAAGAGAAATGTATAGACACTTTGTCAAGTATCAGAGATATGTGAGAATAAGATTAACGTACAAAGACCAAAGGAACTTCAGATTGTCAATTGTGAACAGCATCCAGAATCAAGTTACGTAATATCTATGATTTTCATTATTTTAATAAATGTGTGTGAAAATTAAGCAAGTTGTCATTAAAGTTGGTCACCGTCACTCTCCTACTCTAAGCGTGCAAGTGGCATTGCTATCACCTGACCTAATGGCAGAAGATAAATACGCCACAATAAGACCACGAGACATATTGCTGACACTCGCCTACTTCGCTAGAGCGACAAGTCAAATAATCTGATGGTGTGTGTACCGAAGGTCTTACAGTACACACACCACACGGAAGTTTTGTGAATCACTTTCACAAGGGCTATTCCGAAAGTAAGGAACGATAGGTCGCGAAATGGAAACCACAGTGAAAATCAAAACTGTTTTATTTGCAACAGTTAGCTACAACTTCCAGCTACTTAATCGCCGGTCCGACTTAGATGTTTGTTGTGGCGTTGTACCAACTTTCCAATACCGTCGTTATAGAAGGCAGCCGCCAGAGCTTTCCGCCAATTCTCTACACTGGCCTACAGCTCGTTGTCTGTGCCAAAATGTTGTCTGCATAGCCATCGGTTCATGTGAGCAGAGATGAAACTCAGAAGGAGACAATTATGGGCTGTATTGTGGGTAATCAAGCACTTCCAATTGAAAACCATGCAGGAGCATCTTCATTGCCCCTGCAGAATACGGCTGAGAATTGTCTTGAAGAAACCGCACGATAGTTATGTAATGTTGGCTGTATAGCTTCAGGCGAAATTTCTCACCAAGCCCTCGTACTTGGCGGGAGACACTATTGTTCTAGGTATCTTTATGTGATCCCTGTGAGCTCAGAACTAAAAAGAACGACGTAACTCGATCGACGGGAGTACTAGAGACACTTCCCAACAAACCTGTGCTAAACGTCATCGGATTTTTACTGTGGTTTCCATTTCGCGACCGATCGTTCCTTACTTTCCGAATAACCCTCGTACTACCCTTCTCGTAGACGGGGGTGACCTGTGCTTTCTTTTATCTACTGGGCACGGTTTTCTGTTAGAGAGACCTACGATAGATATTAGTTAAAAAGGAGCCAGCTCGGCTGCAAATACAGTATAGAGTCTGACAGTGACTCCATTGGGCCATGGAGATTAGTTCAATTTCAACTGTTTCTCAACAACACTGACTTTAACATTATTTCACTCATCTTTTCATAGGTAAGAGTATTGAACTGGGGCGATAGTCATCAGTTTTACAATGTAAACGAACATTCGAAAACGGAGTTAAACATTTCGGCTCTTCTTTTGTTACCCTCAGTTTCAGTCCCTACCTCATCCACAAGCGACGGGACCCTAACTTCGGTGCCACTAACAGCCTCTACATACGATTAGAAGTTCTTTAGAGTTTGTGAAAGATCTCTTGACATTATTCTGCTACGGTATTATTGAAGGTTTCTCACATTATTCTCTTTACAGTTAAATGCATTTTATTACTCATCTCTCTATCTATAGCCCTACGCTTTATTTTACACCCATTACGGAGTAATCTCTGTTTCTTTAGAAGTATCTTTACAGTGACTGTATACCATGGAGAGTCCTTCCCGTTATATTCTATTAGGTAAATATCCATCCTGTCCAAGATTAACTATTCTTTTAAACTTGAGTCATAGTTCCTCTAAATGCCGCTGTCGAGTGCTAAAAGCTTCAAGTTCCGCATTGAGATACTATTCTACTGCTTTTTCGTCTAGTTTACTGAACATATATATATTTCTGCTTGTTGTAGTTGACCTTCGCACTTTGGTAATCATTGTTGCCAAAACCGCCTCATGGGCACACATACCAGTTTCGATGCGGACATACTGAAAGAGGTCAGGTCTGTTTGTTGCTATTAGATATAATATATTTCCATCATGAGTGGGGTTCCGAACTATCTGCTCTAAGTACACTGCGCAATAGAATAAAAGCATCACTTTTTCGAAACAACGTAATTCCCACCCATTTTGACACTTAAGTTTGAAATTTGGCTCAAAGGTGCATAAAACGTTCCTCTGTAATGGTGAAAAAGCGTGGTGCCCTGCGACGTCACCCTCGAGCTCGCCGACGCTTCAGACAGCAAGGTGTTGACATTTTCGAAAAAAGGAGCACAGCTAAAAAATTCGTGTGGCGTGTAAGTTGGCTTAATGACGTCATGTTGGCATCAAATTTCGTCACAATTCTTCCCAGTGTAATTGTGGAGGTATCACATGATCAGAAGGCCTCCACACCCCCAATTACCCACATTTCAGCCTTTCTTTTGACACCTCTGGGATCGAGGTCAGAACCACGACGCCTAGCATTCGAATCAAACGGGTTTCTGATGAGTGGCCAAGAAAAACATTTCCCGTACACCGCCGCACAGAATCGGCACGAAAAGGCTGCATGGGGTGGCAGAAAGCGAGTCAATGAAACCTCCCATTTCCCTGGGGCGTTGATTCCCACATATTTCGCGTTCGGAAAAGACAGTTCCACTGCGATGAGTAATAGCAAGATGTTTTGTACAAAATTTAACATTGCTGACACCCTCGAGTGTTTCAGCCCTTTTGTAAGGACATTGTGGGACTGCATCTACACCGAACGTGATAGCAACTATTTGGAGCACACCGCAACCGGAATTTTTGATTTTTTATACAGGTTGGAACCACTAGGAACCGTTCAAAGCCATCCGATGAAAGTCTAACATGATCCAAAGCCGCTAATGATGCTTTTGCTTTTTTAGAGATCTTATTTTGTGTCCTTCTGTTGCGTGATCACGAAGGGCTGCGACATTGAAACACGCGTGAATAAAACGGCGAAGGGTCCCTCTAAGACCACCAAGTCGCTAAAACCCCCGGTAGCATCCGCGCACCATAATTCAGAATTTTAAAAATGCGCCTATACCCACAGAACTCGTTACGTTGTCCTATGAGCCTGCAGACCGACAACCCATTTCATACCCTCCGATTCCGAATGGCCCACTATCAGGCGCATGAGCTGCGTTGTAGCAGCGAAAGAGCACCAGCATGGACTGCCAGCAGGTGCCTGGGGCACTCGTCAGAGTGTCTGTCTGTACTGGCGCATTTTTAAAATTATCAATAAAGGTGGGCGGGTGCCGCCGCAGATTTTAGCGAACTCAGACGTCTTAGAAGGACCTTTCACCGGTTTATTCGCGCATGTTTCAATGTCACAGCTCCTCGTGATCACGGCACAGAAGGACACAAAATAGGAACTCTGAAAAAGCATAAGCGCCCTTAGTTGCTTCGGATCACTTTCAAAATTCGTCAAATGGTTTTTAACTGTCCCTAGTGGTTCCAGACTATTGACGAAAGTAAAAATTACGATCGCGGTAAGCTCCAAACAGATGCTATCACGTTCGATTGGTATGCAGACCCAGATTGTCCTTAGAGAGGGGTGGAAAAACCCCAGTGTCTCAGCAGTGTCAAATGTTGAGAATCACGTCTTGCTGTTGTTCATCGCCGTGTGAACTGTCGCTTTCGACCGCGAAATTGTGTGAAGATCTACTTCCACGGGAAATGTTTGGTTTCATTGACGCCCTTTATGCCACCCACTGCAGCCTTTTCGTACCGATTCTAAATAGCTGTGTGTCTGCAATGTTTTCCTCGGCAACTCATAAGAAAACAGTGCGATTTGGACTTTAGGTGTCGCGGTTCTGACCTTCATCGAAGAGGCGTCAAAAGAAGGGCTGAAATGTGGGTAATATCAGGTGTAACGACCTACTGATCATGTAACTCGTCCACGACGACACTGGGCAGAATTCTGGAGAAATTTGGAGCCAATGTGGCCTCCTTAGCCCACGTTATACATCACATGACCTTCTGAACTGTGGTCTTTTTATCGCAAGTGTCGACGCCTTGCTGTTGGAAGCGTCGTCGAACCGGAGGATGATGTCGCAGGGCGCTCTGCTCTTGCTCTATTACAGGTTTCTCATAAAGTCTTGTCACGCCCAACATTAACAAAACTGTAATTTTATGAAATACAAGTTTTTACCAACTTTCTGTATTAGTGTTATGTGAGTTTCACTGTTTTTCAGGAGCGCTTCAGACTCTGACATTTTGTTGCGAATGCTTCGGCAGTTAACTACTAGGATTTTAATACTCTCGGCTGTGGGGGAAAGGGAGGGACAGTGTCAAATGATGTGTTTATGTTCAGTGACAGTTAAGCTCATGACATTCCTGTGGAACTGGATTGTACCATACTTAAGTAATTCATCTTGTATGTTTTATAATAAAGAGCTCTAATATTTTGTGTGTTATAGTATCCGCAAGACCTCCTCCCGGAGTAACATAAAGAACCTACTGGTGTATCACCAAGTTTATTTTTTTCTGGTACAAAGCATGGCCCCGAGGCTTGTCATTTGTATGGACTAGCCTCGCCTGCTTACAAAGTGTTGAAGTTTGTACATTATTGCCATGCATTTTCCATCTGGGTTTGTCTATTGCCTTGTATCTTTAACTTATTCTGTGTATCATATCGAGTGCTTAAGTATGTCTGAGCCACCAGACGAAATGTCTCTAAAAGAAGTTGTTCAGTTTCGGCGTATTGCTGCAGCAACTTTTTCTGATTCAACTCTTCAGGTTGTTTTGTAATATGTGTGTCATGGATAGCCGTGTCATTATTTATCGCGTCATCATGCTCTATCCGCGTGGTCAGATGCTCTGCTACTGCATACAGAGAACGACAATTCGTGTGTTATTGAGTCCTCACTCTTTGCAGCGGAAAGTTTCGATTTTATTACGTCAGGGTTATAGGAGTGTAGTTTGCACAAGGCAACTCATCCAATGCATTGTACATGGCAGGGAATAGATACCCAAATTGAGCAAATGACCTCTCATTGCAATGTGTGTGCACAACATTAATCAGCTCTGCCACAATGTTTTTCTGAGTGTCCACATGCGCCCAGACCGTCTCAGTACATCCGTATTAACTTCGCAAGTCCATTTGTAACACATAACGGTTGTTGGCTGTAGGCGCATCCACTAAATTTTCTTTTTTGTCCCCATTACTGCAAGTACAGTATCGGCTTAAATAAATGATTGAATTTTTGTGCGTTTCTACTTCCGAGCTTAGAGAAAGTCAGTTTAACCAGTGTATTGAAGTAATTCAAATTCGTTGCGGTACCCCCTCTGCGAAAGAAGTCTGAAATGGTCAAGCTTAATTATTATACGTACCTGATTGAAAGTTTTCGTTAACTAGGTACTACGTATGACGTCTACTGATTTCTGTTTAAATAATAATGTCCAAAACGTGGATTTGGGGGGGGGGGGGGGGGGCTTGTGGCGCAGTAATGCACGATGGTCAATATATGAGACTAAAGTTCGTTAATGTTATACGTAGAATCGACCAATATTTGGTTCACATACCCATCTCGCAAGTTAATACGCTGCACATTAGTTATATAAGTAGATTTAATAAATTGTGAATGAAAAATGTAAAAATATAGTGTATTTCTGACAGTTGATAACGAATATCGAGAAGTCTCCAGATCTAATATGTTGCAGATTGCTAAACTCGTCACTATTTCGGGAATATGACAACTGTGAGAAGCATGAAAATATATTGAGAAAATGGCAGTGATAACAGGCTATGACATCATAAGGTGTAACGAGACAGCTCTCGAAGTGTATAGCAACTGTTTGGTAGCAACAATGAACACTGCTGCAGTGTCTCGTCTGTTACTCACTGTAACGATAAGTTTAAAATATTTATCATAAATATTTCAGTTCACAACTGTTGTTTGACATACCGTCCCTATTTACGTTTTATTATTTTTAACAATGTATTATATCACTAAGAGTCCACAATTAGTGTGAAGTAACATGATAGTATCCTTTCCGAGTGATCAGACAAATGTCCTTCCGAAGCTATCGACAGCTGTTTGGCTGCCGCGCGTGGCAACCGAATACACTGACGTATGAGCACAAATTCCTAGGAGCGAAACTCACGAGAAGAGAAGAGAGATTACGAAGTGCAAGAATAGATATTGATTGGCTCACGAGTGGACAAGTGACTACATTAGAGAATACTGCTTTCCTTATTCGGCGTCGGACGGCGTGGTCGAGCGGTTCTAGGGGCTTCAGTCTGGGACTGCGCGATCGCTACGGTCGCAGGTTCGAATCCTGCCTCGGGCATGGATGTGTGTGATGCCCTTGGGTTAGTTAGGTTTAAGTAGTTCTAAGTTCTTGGGGACTGATGACCACAAATGTTAAGTCCCATAGTGCTCAGAGCCATTTGAACCATTTTGAAACTTATTCGGCCAGCGAGTGACGGCGGCGAAGCGCACAGTCCAGGTGGGGACAACTGTGGCAGCGACGACCGAGAGGCCATGCGTCCTGGTGGTAGCAGCCGAGAGCTGTCGATAGAGAAATTTACCATTCTAGGTAGTAGCTGCCGGCCCTCACCAGCCTCGACCAACATGTCCGTCTAGTAGCTGCCAGGCGACAATGGCATCGAACAACGCGTCCTGTTGTTACCATCGCAGAGCTCACATCGTGAGCGACGAGATCCGCGCATCACGACCCGGTAGTAGCAGCCGGCCGGAACTCCAGCTACTGATGGGTTGCAATAGAAATTTATTTAGTGGGTACAATTCACGTCGACGAACCACAAAGTGTTCTGTACTGTGTCGAGAAAACAGACTTAACCTTGTCAATGTGACTGGATGGATTACTACAACTGTACGTCATGTATGGAATAGATCCGAGTTTTAAATTGACAGTGGTAATGTTGGAAGACAGCGTAGTGGATATGGATGGATGACCATTGTGGACCAGAATACTAAACCAAAAATTAGATTGTAATTACCAGAGTATTATTAGTTTAAAGACCTCTAACGTAGAGATTAAATCAGAATTAAGTAACTTGTGTACTCAGGTTGCGAATACTAATTCCAGACTAGAAGACCACATTCGCGAGTCTAGAGTAGAGAAGTCGCAGATGAAAAGGATATTCTTGGAGAGATGGCAGTGATTAATAATCAAGTAGAAGAAGAACACAGAGAAATAAAGAAGTTAAAAGCACAAAGGCACCATTGCTAGAACGAGTAGATCCGATAGAGGCGAGTTTGCAGGAAGTGTGTAAACGGATCTCAGACTTAGGAGCATCTAGGATTCCATATACTACAGATAGTAATGTTAATGTAGGCAGGAGTCGCGATAAAGCCGTTTTTGATTGTTCACGTGGTACGATCGCATGATCCGCCAAGTTAACCGAGAGCGCTAATGCGCTGCTTCCTGGTCTCGGGTAGGCGCGCCGGCCTTGGATCAAATCCGCCCGGCAGATTAACGACGAGGACCAGTGTGCCGCCAAGCCTGGTTGTGGTTTTTAGGTGGTTTTCCACATCCCACTAGGTGAATACCGGGCTGGTTCCCATTTGAAACACGTTTGCACTATTTCTTGATTTATACTAGTCGCAGACAGCTGGGATACACTGATTTCTTCCCGGAGGGTACAGGGTGGAGGTAGGAAAGGCATACGGCCACCCCTACAGATTAATCATGCCAAATCTGATTGTAATCATGGCGACCCTGCGAAAACTGCAGAACAACGGCACAAGCAACAGAAATGTGGTACGACCGCATCAGCAGAACCAGGAACAAGCAAAAACGGTTCGTTGTGTCTGCATGAACGTAAAGAGGGTAAACCTTGTTCGCCAAACGAATGGTGGGAGAAATTTAGTTTATTTAGCAGGCCCATAAATCTAATAAGTTCCCGAGTTTCAAACCAGAAGGAGAACAACACCCAAGAATTCTTTTGAGGCAGCTTTCCCGTTTAAGTGGGACGACAGCAAGAAAATAGTTTGTGATGGGACATTTAGAGGCCAAAACAGCCCAATGAGCGGGACCTCACAAACACGATTTTAAGAGGTGGTCAACTTTTGTATAACAACTTAAAGAAAAATACTGGTCAGAAGGTGAATAGCAGTTGCATCCATTCGAGTTACTAGATCTGGGCCCTTAAAATAGACGATAGAACAGGTTTAGAAAATATTTCGAGTGGTATTTAATTAAGCGTAAACTTATAACGAATTAGCTTAGGGGCTTTAGCTTTTGATCACAGTGTACATCCTTTGATAGGGAAGTAAACAACTTTTAAAATATGTTACAACGAATTATAGCAGCAACTCTGTTTACCAGCCACGCGGAGTGGCCGCACGGTTTGAGGCGCCATGTCACGGACTGCGCCTACCAACTTTCGTTTATGCCGCACAACTGCTTTTTGGTATTGTAATTTTTTTCCTTTAGTATATGACACGCATGAAAATACGAGGGTAAGTCAATTATCATCCGCAAAGTAGTTATAAAATTTTATTGTAATCAAATACGAAAGCTACAAGAACATCATTTTTGGACATAGACTCCTTGCGTTTCAACGCATTTGGTCCATCGTTGTACAAGCTTCCTGATGCCCTCATAAAAGAAGGTTCTCGGTTGAGCTCCGAGCCAAGAATGCACCGCTTCTTTCACTGCTTCATCCGAGGCAAATCGACGGCCCCTTAATGCCTGTTTGTGTGGACCAAACAGCTGATAGTCAGAAGGGGCAAGATCGAGACTGTATGGAGGATGAGCCAGTACTTCAAATTTGAGTTTCTGGAGCGTTTCAGCAGTGTGGGCAGCAGTATGCGGACGGGCTTTGTCGTGCAACAACACAACACCTTTTGACAGCAATCCTCGGCGTTTGCTTCGAATTGCAGGCTTTAGCCTGGCATTAAGCATCTCACTGTAACGTACACTGTTTATTGTTGTGCCCCTTTCCCTAAATGTTCCATTACTGGACGTTGTGCGTCCCAAAAAACCGTAATCATCAGTTTTCCTGCAGACAGTTGGGTCTTGAACTTTTTCTTGCACGGCGAATTTGGATGTTTCCATTCCATACTCTGCCGTTTAGTCTCCGGCTCCTAAAGATGGATCCATGTTTCATCACCAGTAATGATCCTGTCTAAGAAGTTGTCCCCTTCGTTACCATAGCGATCCAAACGTTTTTTGCTGCAGATGTCCACGCGCGTTTGTTTATGCAACTGTGTGAGTTGTTTTGGGACCCATCTTGCACAAACTTTATGAAACCCAAGTCTGTTGTGGATGAAATCGTAGACAGAACCGTGACTAATTTGCAGACGATGTGCCACTTCGTCAATAGTTAATCGTCTGTGTAAGAGAATCTTTTCACGTGAACGCTCAATGGTTCATTCATTTGTGGCGGTAAACGGTCGTCCGGCTCCTTCACCGTGCGTAACACTTGTGCGACCATTTCGGAATTTTTCAATCCATTCGTAGACACTCCGTTGTGGCAAAATACTGTTCCCGTACTGAACCGAAAGTCTTCGATGAATTTCGGCCGCTGATATGCCTTCCGACCACAAAAAACGGATCACTGAACGATGCTCTTCTTTGGTCCAAATAGACAGCGGAGCAGCCATGATTAACAGCACAAATGAACAAAGCATGGGTCATCAACATAAAACGACAGTACTACCAAAAAAGCAGGAATATAACTCAATTGTAGATAATAATTGACTTACCCTCATATTTTGAGAATGTGGCGGTGGTAAAAGGCTACGACCTCAAAAGGTATAACTAGACTTAATCCTCTATGTGTCAGACTTTACAGCTGAACAGTAGCAATGAACATTGTTACATTGTGTCCTCTGTTACTCATTTTAATGATATGTTTAAAATATTTATCATAAATATTTCAGTTTACAAATGATGTTTGGTATACCATCGACATTTACGTAACGTTATTCTCACCGACGTAATATACATCTAAGAGCCTACAATTAGTGAGGAGGAACCTGATAGTAGTCTTGTGAAGTGTTCAGACAAGTGTCCTTCCCAAGCTATCGACAGTTATTTGGCTGCGTACGAGTCGTACAAAATCACTTCGCTATTGTTGTAGTATCTATATCATGAATATATGATCGTGAGACCATGCAGTTCCTTTCTGACGATTATCCTCCACATGGCATATCCTACGGAATTAACATAATATGTATTCATTTTCCGTCACACGCAAGAAGAACTGGAGCCAATGACACTATATGTTTAACACACCGACAAATAGTGAAGCGAAATTCAAGACATGCAATAAAATGTTATTTGGTTTTGGAAATTTTTATCTGTCTGTCTGTGTTAGCATCACAGATTAGTAGTGAACCAATTCGAATGATGTTTCCACTAGAACATTTCTGCAGATCCATATAACATATTTGTGTCGTTTCGTTCAACAGGAGATGGATCTATGCTTACATTAAAATAACAAATTGGAAGGGTTGGTTCCGTTACACAATATGTGTTCAATAGGTTAGGGCTTAACATGTATACAAATATAGATCTAAGCTTCCTTCTTAAGACATATTTGTATGATGCACAAGTGGATAAATCATGCATTTCAGTTTTTAACCATCCTGTTAAATGAGTCATCAACGCTTATTCCAGTCATTTTCCAATGCTGATATGACTTTCTAAATATTTACTGCGTTTGGATTAGAAGTTTGGTTTTCAAAGCAAGTAATTTACGTAGCTTGCAGATAAACATTTAAAAATAATTTTCGAGTTAGATACTATTGACATAACTTAAAATTGTATGGAACTGTCTCTGTGGCTAGAGTATAAATAAAATATTTAAGGCTGATGATCCCCTGCTATATGGACTGAGATAATGATTCTCCAATAAGATGCATCATTTCTGAGTAACTGTGAAATTAAGAAAGCGAAGATTCGTTTGATCAGATGAGGAGTCTGATGTGTGGCGTCACTGAAATTCTCCAAAACAGCACTCTATGCCTATCAGCGAAACAGTGTACGGTGTTGATTTCGTATGACACAGTATTAAGAACAGTTCACGAAAATTTATTTCATTGAATGCATGTCTGATGGGATTTGTTGTGACAAGGCGAAATTACTTTCATAAAACCACAACTGTGGGTTCTTTGACTGCTGTGGGAGAAGACTCATCAAACTAGAACACTTGAAGTATTAATTCACTTTACTACGTAAATGAATAAAGTATACAGGGTGGTCCATTGATAGTGACCGGGACAAATATCTCACGAAATAAGCATCAAATGAAAAAACTACAAAGAACGAACTTCTCTAGCCTGAAGGGGGAAATCAGATGGTGCTATGGTTGGCCCGCTAGATGGCGCTGCCGTAGGTCAAACGGATATCAACTGCGTTTTTTTTTAAATACGAACCCCCATTTTTATTACATATTTGTGTAGTACGTAAATAAATATGAATGTTTTAGTTGGACCACTTTTTTCGCTTTGTGATAGATGGAGCTGTAATAGTCACAAACGTATAAGTACGTGGTATCACGTAACATTCCGCCAGTGCGGACGGTATTTGCTTCGTGATACATTACCCGTGTTAAAATGGACCGTTTACCAATTGCGGAAAGGTCGACATCATGTTGATGTACGGCTATTGTGATCAAAATGCCCAACGGGCGTGTGCTATGTATGCTGCTCGGTATCCTGGGCTACATCATCCAAGTGTCCGAACCGTTCGCCGGATAGTTACATTATTTAAGGAAACAGGAAGTGTTCAGCCACATGTGAAACGTCAACCACGACCTGCAACAAATGATGATGCCCAAGTAGGTGTTTTAGCTGCTGTCGCGGCTAATCCTCACATCAGTAGCAGACAAACTGCGCGAGAATCGGAAATCTCAAAAACGTCGGTGTTGAGAACATCGATTGCACCCGTAACATATTTCTATGCACGACGAATTGCAGGGCGACGACTTTGAACGTCGTGTACAGTTCTGCCAGTGGGCACAAGAGAAATTACGGGACGATGACAGATTTTTTGCACGCATTCTATTTAGCGACGAAGCGTCATTCACCAACAGCCGTAACGTAAACCGGCATAATATGCACTATTGGGCAACGGAAAATCCACGATGGCTGCGACAAGTGGAACATCAACGACCTTGGCGGGTTAATGTATGGTGCGGCATTATGGGAGGAAGGATAATTTGCCCCCATTTTATCGATTGCGATCTAAATGGTGCAATGTATGCTGATTTCCTACGTAATGTTCTACCGATGTTACTACAAGACGTTTCAGTGCATGACAGAATGGCGATGTACTTCCAACGTGATGGATGTCCAGCACATAACTCTCGTGCGGTTGAAGCACTATTGAATAGCGTATTTAATGACAGGTGGATTGGTCGTCGAAGCACCATACCATCGCCCGCACGTTCACCGGATCTGACGTCCCGGCATTTCTTTCTGTGGGGAAAGTTGAAGGATATTTGCTATCGTGATCCACCGACAACGCCTGACAACATGCGTCAGCGCATTGTCAATGCATGTGCGAACATTACGGAAGGAGAACTACTCGCTGTTGAGAGGAATATCGTTACACGTATTGCCAAATGCATTGACGTTGACGGACATGAATTTGAGCATTTATTTCATTAATGTGGTATTTACAGGTAATCACGCTGTAACAGCATGCGTTCTCAGAAATGATAAGTTCTCAAAGGTACATGTTTCACAATGGAACAACCGAAATAAAATGTTCAAACGTACCTACTTTCTGTATTTTAATTTAAAAAACCTACCTGTTACCAACTGTTCGTCTAAAATTGTGAGCCATGTGTTTGTGACTATTACAGCTCTATCTATCACGAAGGGAAAAAAGTGGACCAACTAAAACATTCATATTTCTTTACGTACTACACGAATATGTAATAAGAAATGGGGGTTCCTATTTAAAAAAAAAAAAAAAAAACAGCGTGGGGCCACTGCTATACTGAGAGGGGACACATGGGTTTCAGGAGCACCTCCCCAACATCGTTGCGGCCTGTAGCGAGTCGTCGCTAATGTCTCTGGTATCGATTTCACGTTGTCAACTTTGGTATGGCAATGCAAACTCTGTACGATACCATATTCCTCCACCCTCCCTGGGACTGGGTGTTTGTGCTGTCCTCAACATTTCATCCTCATCGTCATCATCATTCGTGACAATGGCTAGAGTGGACCGTGTAAAAGGTTGAATTGAGTAAAACTTGGGACTTTGTACGGGCGCTGTTGACCGCGCAGTTGATCGCCCCACAATCCAAACATCATCATCCTCTACACCCCCTCAACCCCCCAAACCTCTGCACCATCTTTGGACAATTGGAGGGATAACTATATGCGGATGCGGATGAGGAGATAGGGAGGGGAACTGTGCCCGATGGGCCTCCCTGCTCGCTCGCCGGTATTCACCGACCGGGCGTTCGGAAACATCAGCCGAAAAACCAGTCGCAGGGTACAAGGTACAGTAGTATGCAGAGACGCAGCTGCTGTGGTCGGCTGGACGGTGAGAGGAGCTTCCGAAGCGGTGTGATGACCTTCTGGGGACGGCACATCCTCTTTCATCGGTTGGGGCAGCTGGGGCCAGTGACGTCAGTGGTGGCGGCACGAGGCTCAGGAGGAAGACAGGCCGTGGCGTGTACGTCACACTACAGGTCTCACGAGTATCAGCAGCCGTCTCCGGTGGAGAGTGAGGAACTATTTCAGACGAATGTAGTAATTCCTGACTGCTTGCTTAAATGCTTCGAAGTTCTCGATAGCCCACGACAAAATTAAGACCTCTATTGGGCACCTTTTCAATTAAATATTGGTTTCCCGTGGGTCCTGGATGGAGCCAGTTGTTCACGAATTGTGGCGGACAAGCCGACTAGTGTGATGTCACAAGTTAATTGCAGGGCCCGCATATCTCGTTGTCCCCACGGCGGCGGTAGCAGCAGCGACGGTGGTGGCGGAGCATCCACCTCTCTGGGCACCACAGTGGATGGTGCCGGCCGCGACTGGTGGAGAGATCGCTGCAACTGCAGACGACGACCGCATGGACGTGCTGGGTCTGTGGACAAGCATTCTGCGGTAGAATCAGTAACATACTCGTATACGTGGCGCAGCTGGTTTTGGTGGCGCTGCAGTAGCCCAGCAGAACCGTGAACAGCATACGAAAAGCATCCGACTGCTTTGGTAATGAGTCCACGCTCCCAAACTGTTGCACGCCAAAGACTTTGTAAAAGACATCCTGTGGCAGAAACTTTGCCCGTCCTGGCGGATTGAATTGCTTTTGCGGCGGCCGCAGAAGACATAACAGGGTACAGTGCCTTCGACTGTGTAACAATTCTGCTGGCGATCTCAAGTCACGTTGGCAAGCGGCAGAAAAATTTTCAATGCCTACTCCGGTGTGTGGCAGGAATGGAGTTTCTCCATGTGACTTTTGAATTTTCAAACAAACTGATCAGCTTCACCATTACACTGTGGGAGAAAAGGTGCAGAGGTGACAGTGTATGCCATTAGCAGCACAAATCTGTTGGAAACTGGCTGATGTCAACTGTGGAGCATTGTCCAAGACAACGACCTCAGGAAGACCTTCACGACAAAAAACAGAAGGCAAAGCTGATACTGTACTTGCAGTAGTGGTGGAAGTCATGCGGACAATAAATGGCAACTTCATGTAAGCATCTACCACTTACAACCATTATGTGTTCGAGAAAGCGTCCGCAAAATTAATATGACTGCGCTGCCATGGTCCGGACGGACCTCGCCATTGAAAAAAGCGTTGCGTCGGAGATGATTGTTTTTTTTTTAGCAAACTTTGCAACGAGAGGTCACTTGCTCAATACGAGCTTCCAAGCCCTGCCAAGTACAATGACAGTGGGCGAGGTTCTCTGTGCGAACTATGCCCCAATGACCTTGGTGCAATAAAGACAGAACTTCCCACTGTAGTGATTGAGGAATCACAACCGGCTCATCAATGTGCACTGTGTGAAAGAGCAAAACACTTAATGTGCGGAAAGTACGTGACGGTGCGAAAATAACGTCAATCTGCTGAGTGGAGAATTTCTTTCTAACTGCTTGACCACCCATGGCGCACGTATTGCAAAACAACCTTAAGAGCTGTATCAGAAGTAGTTGCTGAGGAAACATGCTGAAAGTCAAGGGTGAGAATCGATTTGAAAACATTATTTCTCAGACGAATCGGACACTGTGTCGGTACCGACTAGTAACCGAGACGAAATGTCAGTGTTCTAATGTAGAGCAGTCAGCCTTTTCAACTCATAATTGGACAAGATCAGAGTTCAAGGTAACAACTTTTGCAGTGTCCGAGGACGGAAAGGCTTAGCAGAATTGAACAAGACCATTTAAGGCCGATGATCTGTCAGCATATAGAACTTAAGATCATGCATATAATGGTAGAATTTCGTAACGCCATAGACAATGGCGGGTGCCTCTTTTTCAAGTTGACTATAATTAAACTGCGCTTTGTTAAGAGTTTTTGGCCAGAATCAATGGTTCTGTCTGAATAACCAATCTTATGAGAGAGGGAGAGAGAGAAGATGCATCCATAGGTAACAGGACAGGGTTGCTTGGGTCAAAATGAATCAAACATCTAGGACTTCAAAATGCCTCTTTCAAATGCCGAAATGCTTTCTGGCGTTCTTTAGGCCACACAAAAGGAAATTTTTGCTGCTGCAGCCGATTAAGGCCAGGTTCTCATTAAAATTAGCAAAAGATAGGCAAAGTCTGGAGTTTTTTTGAGACAATAGTAAGACATACGAAGGGCCTGCTTGGGGATTATGATTGATCATACTTTGAACTTTCAGATTTTCAGTTAAAAAATGGCGCCTGTAATTACGCTTTGATCAAGGGTCTGCGAGTTTGAAGTACCCAGACTGCGTGCAGTGTAGTCCCTCATCAGTTATCCGAAATCAGAAATGGATAACATCAGTCGGTACTACATTAAATTTGTGGGAGCTTATACATAACCACAATGAAATAACCATAAATTTTACGATACTGTGCGAACTCGAACATTGCATTCGATTTGTGGGGGTCTGTTTCACTCTTTATGACTTTAAATAAAATAGTTAATAATAAGAAATTTCGTATATTGTAGGTATAAGCTCCCAAGGAAAGTGTTTAGTTTTTTGGGGTCAAAGGTAGAAGCTAATACGTTTAACCGCTTTTGTTTTATGCTGCACAAGTTTTGAAACATCGTTCCTCAAGAAAAAACTGTTTAAAATTTAGGAAAAACTTCTATGTATGTTATTAGTTCAATTTGCATAAAAACTGCAATATTATATTATTAAATATTTTTGATGTCGCTGAGCACAAATCTAAATTTAGATTTTAATAATTCATAATCGCTAATCCAAAATCGCGGACCACAAATCGGGCGTCTCCAGCTGAGATAATTCCTAGGCGGCCGTAACACTGCTGCGAACAATGGGTTGTAGAAACGTTTTCGTAACGCACAGATTCAAATGTTCAAATGTATGTGAATTCCTAAGGGACCAAACTGCTGAGGTCATCAGTCCCTAGACATACACACTACTTAAACTAACTTATGCTAGTGACAACACACACACACACACACACACACACCCATGCCCGAGGGAGGACTCGAACATCTGTCGGAAAGGGCCGCGCAGTCCGTGACATGGCGCCTCAAACCACACGGCCACTCCGCATGGTACGCACAGATTAAAAAACCTTTTCGTCCCAACATTCTAGATACATACACCTCCCAAAAATACAACAAAAAATCGAATTTTCAACCATTTAGAATTGTAATCTGGCCTTAAGCGGAACAGAAATTTACATAGCGGTTGAAATAAATTAAATTTTATATAACGGTTGAGCTTCCCCATGATTTATTGTAGCTCCTTAACGTTGCGGAGTGCCGGCAGATCTGTAATGGCAACCAAGTGCAATGTAGTTGGATGTATAAAAGTGAACTTCGTCCGAACAGGCCTTGGAAGGCCCAACGGTACCGACCAGCCGCCGTGTCATCCTCAGCCCACAGGCATCACTGGATGCGGATATGGAGGGGCATGTGATCAACGCATCGTTCTCCAGGCCGTATGTCCGTTAACGAGACCGGAGGCGCTACTTCTCAATCAAGTAGCTCCTCAGTTTGCCTCACAAGGGCTGAGTGCAACCCGCTTGCCAACAGCGCTCGGCACAGCGACAGCTCTTAACTTCGGTGATCTGACGGGAACCGGTGTTACCACTGCGGCAATGCCGTTGGAATGCCGTTGGCCAGTTGGGTGTATACCGTGGCAATATATTATGTGACCCAAATAGTTCACTTTTCCTCGAAGAAGGAGCACTTGTCCTTGTTGCACTTGAAGCCAGCTGTACAAAGAACTTGAATCAAGCAGTCTAAATCTGCTAATTTTTCAGCAGGCTTACGACCTACGACGACAATATCCCTTAAATCGATTGTACGAGATGAGAATTTGGTTTTACCTGTTCCAGGGACCAATGAAAAATTGCAGGAGGCGAAGAACTACCAAACGGTAGTCCCTGAAACTGGAAATAGCCCAAGCGAGTGTTTAACACGAAATATTGCTTGGACTGTCCACCCAGCGCTAACTGTACATATGCCTCTCGCAAATCTTTCTTCGACAAGTGTCTGTCCTATACCAGTCTGCCCATCAATTCTGTGGACATGGAAGAGAAAGAGAACTAACTACTGCTTGTGGATTTAATGTTAGCTTAAAGTCTGCACACAAACGTAGACCACCTGAAGGCCACCTCAAAATTACCAAGAGTGATGCTTATTGGTTCGCAGAAACAGGTTCGATAATCCCATTGTCTTCCCAGCTTTGTACTTCCTCAGCAATTTGCACTCGTATTGCATAAGGGCGGGGGGGGGGGGGGGGGAGGAGGAGGGGAGGGGGAGCGGTTGAGGACAGTTCGTGCTCGAAAAGTTTGTGGACCTGCATTGTCATTCACACTTCAAAGTCTTTTAAGTCTTTTTCCCTTCTTATACATGCTGATCCAAATAGTTCCTTGAACTTGCTAAACAAGTAATAAACGTTAGTGTGAGGCACAGAAACACTGATTTTTAACACATTGTAATGGATGTACAAACTGAACAAATTAAATAAATCCAACCCAAAAATATTTGCAGTGTTTTTAGAACTTAGTACATAATAATCAACACTTTGTCACTCTCTGGAAAGTTGGTGGCAGCCTACACGCACCAGGGACTGGAATTTCTGTCCATTGTAGGCAGACAAAATAGAAGTAGGCTGCTGTAGCGGTGGGCTACCGATTCTTGTATATGTGTCTTTATTTATCAGGGAAATGGAAACACCAGTGTCCAAATGCAACTAAACTGTCTTTTGTTCCCCTTTTAAATGAACAAAAATGTTATGCTCCGGCCTGCGTATAGCAGGGAAGAATTCCGCGATGCGGAAGTATTTGTTTCGGCTCGCGCCTGAGTGAGTGACACGTCCTGACAGCACAGCTGTGGCAGCCGTGCGCCGCGCTACGGCGTCTCTCACCTTTGCCTTGCCCTCCGCGTAAACATACAGTTTGAATGTGACCTTCACGTTTTCGGCATAGACAGTTTTACGATCATATCTCGGAAAACACTGATGACACCATTTTCACCCACAGTTTTGTAACACACGCCGTCTACATCTACATCTACATGTACATCTACATGGATACTCTGCAAATCACATTGAAGTGCCTGGCACAGGATTCATCGAACCACCTTCACAATTCTCTATTATTCCAATCTCGTATAGCGTGCGGAAAGAACGAACACCTATATCTTTCCGTACGAGCTCTGATTTCCCTTATTTTTATCGTGGTGATCCTTTCCCCGTATGTAGGTCGGTGTCAACAAAATATTTTCGTATGCTATTGGAATTTCGTTAGAAGATTCCGTCACAACGAAAAACGCCTTTCTTTTAATGATGTCCAGCCCAACTCCTATATCATTTCACTGACACTCTCTCCCACATTTCGCGATAATACAAAACGTGCTACCGTTCTTTGAATTTTTTCGATGTACTCCGTCAGTCCTATCTGGTAAGGATCCCACAAATGGCTCAAATGGCTCTGAGCACTATGCGACTTAACTTCTGAGATCACCAGTCGCCTAGAACTTAGAACTAATTAAACATAACTTACCTAAGGACATCACACACATCCATTCCCGAGGCAGGATTCGAACCTGCGACAGTAGTGGTCGCTCGGTTACAGACTGTAGCGCCTAGAACCGCACGGCCACTTCGGCCGGCAAGGATCCCACACTGCGCAGCAGTATTCTAAAAGAGAATGGACAAGCGTAGTGTAGGCAGTCTCCTTAGTATATCTGTTACATTTTCTTAGTGTCCTGCCAATAAGACGCAGTCTTTGGCTAGCCTTCCCCACAACATTTTCTATGTGTTCCTTCCAATTTAAGTTGTTCGTAATTGTAATTCCTATGTATTTAGTTAATTTTACGGCCGTTACGTTTAACTGATTTCTCGTGCAACCGAAGTTTAACGAATTCCTTTTAGCACCCATGTGGCTGACCTCACACTTTTCGTTATTTAGGGTTAACTGCCAATTTTCGCACCATTCAAATATATTTACTAAATAGTTTTGCAATTTGTTTTGATCTTTTGATGACTTTATTAGTCGATAAACGACAGCTTCATCTGCAAACAACCTAAAGACGGCTGCTCAGATTTTCTCCCAAATCGTTTATGTAGATAAGGAATAGCAAAGGGCCTATAACACTACCTTGGGGAACACCAGAAATCACTTATATTTTACTCGATGGCTTTCTGTCAATTACTACGAACTGTGACCTCTCTGGTAGGAAATCACAAATCCAGTCACATAACTGAGATGATATTCCATAAGCATGCAATTTCACTAGAAGTCGCTTGCGTGGTACAGTTTCAAGAGCCTTCCGGAAATCCAGAAATACGGAATCGATTTGAAATCCATTGTTAATAGCACTCAACACTTCATGCGAATAAAGCGCTAGTTGTGTTTCACAAGAACGATGTTTTCTAAACTCATGTTGACTGTGTGTCAATAGACAGTTTTCTTCGAGGTAATTCATAATGTTCGAACACAATATATGTTCCAAAATCCTGCTGCATATCGACGTTAACGACATAGGCCTGTAATTAAGTGGATTACTCCTACTACCTTCCTTGAATACTGGTGTGACCTTTGTGACTTTCCAGTCTTTGGGTACAGATCTTTCGTCGAGCGGATTGTTGGATATGATTGTTAAGTATGGAGCTCATGCATCAGCATACTCCGAAAGGAACCTAAATGGTATACAGCTTGGACCAGAAGACTTGCTTTTATTAAGTGATTTAAGTTGCTTTACTACTCCGAGGATATTTACTTATACTTTAGTCATGGCCGCGCGGGATTAGCCGAGCGGTCTCAGGCGCAGCGGTCGTGGACTGTGCGGCTGATCCCGGCGGAGACATGGATGTGTGTGTTTGTGCTTAGCATAATTTAGATTAAGTAGTGTGTAAGCTTAGGGACTGATGACCTAAGCAGTTAAGTCCCATAAGATTTCACACACATTTGAACATTTTTGAACTTTACTTATGTTGGCAGCTGTTCTCGATTCGAATTCAGGAATATTTACTTCGTCTTCTTTTGTGAAGGCATTTCGGAAGGCTGTGTTTAATAACTCTGCTTTAGCAGCACTGTCTTCGATAGTATCTCCATTGTAATCGCGCAGAGAAGATATAGATTGTTTCTTACCACTAACATACTTCATATACTACGAGAATCTCTTTGGATTTTCTGCCAAGTTTCGAGACAATGTTTCGTTGTGGAAACTGTTATAAGCATAGTGCATTGACGTCCGCGCTAAATTTCGAGTTTCTGTAAAAAATCGCTCATCTGGAGGATTTTGCGTCTGTTTAAATTTGGCACGTTTCTTTCGTTGTTTCTGCAACAGTGTTCTAACCCGTTTTGTGTACCAAGGAGGATCAGTTCCGTCGTTTGGTAATTTATTTTGTATAAATCTCTCGATTGCTGCCGATACTATTTCTTTGAATTCAAACTACATCTGTTCCACACTTACATTATTAATTTGGAAGACTGGAGATTGTCTCTCAGGAAGGAGTCAAGTGAATTTTTCTCATTTTTTGAATAGGTATATTTTTCGTTATTTTGGAGGATTTGGGGGTTACAATATTCAGTCTGTCTACGCCAACCCTGTGTTCACTAATCCCTGTATCCGTTTTGATGCTCATTATGAACTCAGGATTATTTGTTGCTAAGAGGTCAAGTATGTTTCCGTAACCGTTTACTATGCTCGTGGGCTCATGAACTAACTGCTCGAAATAATTTTCAGAGAATGCGTTTATCATAATTTCGGCTGATGTTTTATGCGTGCCTCCGGAATTTTCGCCAACGTATCGAGGGTAAATTAAGGTCACCACCGCCGGCCGGTGTGGCCGTGTGGTTCTAGGCGCTTCAGTCTGGAACCGCGTGACCACTACGGTCGCAGGTTCGAATCCTGCCTCGGGCATAGATGTGTCTGATGTCCTTAGGTTAGTTAGGTGTAAGTAGTTCTACGTTCTAGGGGACTGATGACCACAGATGTTGAGTCCCATAGTGCTCAGAGCCATTTGAACCAAAGTCACCACCAACTATAATCGTATGAGTTGGGTACGTGTTTGAAATCAAACTCAACTTTTCTTTGAACCTTTCAGCAACTGTATCATCTGAATTGGGAGGTCGGTAAAAGGATCCATTTATTATTTTATTCCGGTTGCCAACAATGACCCACAGGAACTATCTACTTCAATTTCTACATCTAACAGCGACAAACACGCTACCGCCAACCATGTTAAGCCTACCTTTTCGGAACACCGTTAAGTTCTTCGCAAAAATTTTGGCTGAGCTTATATCCGGTTTAAGCCAGCTTTCAGAGCTTGTAACGATTTGAGCATCAGTGCTTTCTATTACGCTTGGAGCCATGGTACTTTCCCAATACAGCTACTACAGTTTACAACTGTTATACCGATGGTTCCTGTATCTACGTTCTTCCTGTGTTCGGCCTGCACCCTTTGTAACTGAAGCCCTCCATGTGTTTCCCGAGACCCTATAACCTAACAAACCGCCCAGTCCACGCCACACAGCCCCTGCTACCCGGGTAGCCGCCTCCTGCGTATAGTGGACACCTGACCTATTAAACGGAACCCGAAACCCAACCACCCTTCGGTGCGAGTCTACACGGTCGCAGAACCGTCTGAGCCTCTTATTGAGACCCTCCCCTCGGCTCCGTATCAAAGGTCCGCAATCGGTCCTGTCGACTATGCTGCAAATGGTCAGCTCTGCTTTCATCTTGCAAGCAAGACTGGCAGACATTACCACTTCTGTTGGCCGCTCGAAACCAGAGAGGATTTCTTCTGATCCAAAGTGACGCACATAATTTGTACCGATGTAAGCAACTACCTGCAGTGGGCTGCACCCTTTGCTCTTCATGGCATCCGGGATGACGCGTTCCACTTCTGGAATGGCACCACCCGGTATGCACATGAAGTGTACATTGATTTTCTTTCCCTTCTTGGCAGTCATGTCCCTAAGGGGCCCTAAAACGCGCCTAACGTTGGAGCTCCCAACTATCAATAATCCCACATTCTGTGATTTCCCGGATCTTGCAGGCTGAGAGGTTTCCTCTGAAACAGGACAGGCGACAGCATCTGGCTCAGCAACAATGTCAGCCACAGACAGCACCTGGAATCTGTTTGTCAGACAAACCGGGGAGGCGTTACGTGCGGCCGCCTGGGAAGTCTTTCACCGACTGCTACGCCCCAGAGCGACCTCCCACTCGACCACAGGTGAGGGGTCAACCTCACTGGGAGCAGTAACTGCGCTGGACAGCCATGAGGACTGATCGGAGGACTCGGACGTGCTGGACGCCCGTTGGATCCCCACGGCCGGCCCACAACAGTGGTGCCAATCCACTGCAGCCTCAAGCTGTGTAACAGAAGCCATCACAGCCTGAAGCTGAGAGCGAAGTGTCACTAACTCGGCTCGCATCCGCACACAACAATCGCAGTCCGTATCCTTACTAAAGACTGTGGAAAATTAAACTAAGCAGATAAACAGACTATCGGAACGTGCTGCGCAACTCTACTGTAGACACTGACGAAAACGCAGGAACAGTGTCTAATAAATTGGATTAATACACAGAGATTCAGAAACCTTACTACCTAAACACTCAGGTGAAACTAAATAATTCGCCCCTGATTAGGAACTTGTAATGTGTCACAAAATCAGTTTACTTTACGACGCAAACGAAAACGCGAGAACTGTGGCTATTAGATATTAAATTAACACGCAGAAACCCAAGAAACTAAACTATTAAAGCACACAGATGATATTACAAAATTCGCTCCCGGTTAGGAACTCGTAAAAGTCACAATATCGGTTACTTCCCTGTTGCTGCTACTGCCTGCTGTGAGACTGAGCCGGCTGGAGTGGCCGAGCGGTTCTAGGCCCTACAGTCTGGAACCGCGCGACCTCTACGGTCGTAGGTTCGAATCCTGCCTTGGGCATGGATGTCTGTGATGTCCTTAGGTTAGTTAGGTTTAAGTAGTTCTAAGTTCTAGGGGACTGATGACTGCAGAAGTTAAGTCCCATAGTACTCAGAGCCATTTGTGAGACTGAAAATTTTTACTTCTTCTGTTCTTAATGTTTGAACTGTTTATATCAACTCTATTCTGAATTACTTGGACACTATTCTATACATGAGACTCAGTGTTTGGTGCATTACAAATAAAAGAAAATGCACAATAAGACAAAATTTAGAAAAAAAAAGACCGAGCCACAAGCAGAAAACTGGCCTGTTGTGACGAAGATGAAATTACTTTCGTCCGGCCTGTGTTCTTTGATTGCTCTGGGAGAAGTCTGATCAATCTAGTATACATGAAGTATTAGTTTACTTTATTACATAAATGCATAAAAGATGGACTTAAATTTGATATACTTCTTTGCCACAGGAGTAGTGGATAATTTACAGCTGCCAAGGACTAGGAAAGCATCAGTTGACGCACTAGTCAACGAATTCTTGTCTTGACGTATAATATTCGATATTTGCAAGTACATTTAATCAGAAACTTTAACTGCTCGTTGGCCCTAGATAATAATGATGACTGCTGTAGGTGAGGTCTCGAACTGCTGAGCTCTTGCTGCCTCAACAGTTCATTGACCTCAGCGTGAGGGCACTGCTACGTTGAGAGAGGAGGCATGGTCTTCAGGAGCGCTTCCCATACTTCGTTGCCAGCTTTGGTGTGGCACCGCAAAGTCTGTGTGCTATCACAGTATTGCAGTAAAATTCTCGTCAAAGTTATTCTTGGCGAAATAAAGAAACTGTGGCTTGGTAACACTGGTTTAGGAATCATGAAGGACAGCAGCAAAAGAAAGCAGTACTCCACACTTATGAGCCTCACCGACTATATCACAAAGAATTCAGTCTTCTGTGATACAAGGAACAGAGCCAAAGTGAGAGTCGCTCTTCACTATTTTCTGAATGTGAGGAATTTATCAATCAATACACCCTACAACAGCATGAGATGGTGTTATCATGGTATTCCACTGTATAATGTAGGTTATTATGGGATTAGAAGAAAAGCTCAACAATAGTTCCTTTCGTATGTACAAAACAGGAAGCAAATTGTTGTCTTATAGTGATCCCAAACGGAAGAAAACTGGATCTCACTTGAGTGCTCTAAAGTAGGTGGAGGGGCGCTATAACGTTTCCCTGATGGCTGCAACTATTCATGATTTATATGACTGTTCTGCCATTAATCGCGTCAAGACATCCAACTATTTTGTTATGTGACCTGTTATTATCAGAACATTTCCAAAAAATATTTGTTACTACCGGAAATTGAGTACAAGGTTATCCACTGTAAGAATAAATCACCACTTCCATCGACAACTTAAAGCAAAATGTTTCTGTACTTCGCTTACTATCACCTCACTGTGTATTCATGAAAAATATTCGTAGCCCGGAAGACGCTCTTAGGACTATAAGTGGTGTCACTTCATGTACCACGTGCAGCCGGTTCTTCAAGAGTCTTGGAATTCTAAGTGTGTTTCGAAAAATTCTTTGGAACTTCATACGCTAGCTTCGCAGATGATGAAGCTATGGGAAGAATTTATAATCAGATAAAAGGAATAATTGAGATAGCTAAGGGAGATAAATGTTATTGCGATTGGGGACCGGAATTCAGCAGCAATAAATGGGAGAGAAAGAAGAATACTAGGATAACGTGAGTTGTGGATCAAATTAATGAAATACCATCTTACAGAACGTGCACAGAGCACAGTTCAAACATCAAAAATTTTGTTTACGAATCAAGACAGAAGTTTGGGCACATAAAGAGGTTCGAAGGTTTCGGATTCATTATATAAAGATAACAGAGAGTTTCGTACCAGATTTTAAACACTAAGACATTTAAGGGGTCAGATGTGGACTGTCACCATAGATTATTGGCTATGAACAGCAGATTAAAGCTGAAGAAAGTGCAAAACGGTAGGAATTTTAGTAGAGGGACATTGGTGAAAATGAAAGAACCAGAGGTTTTCGAGTGTTTCCAAAGGAGCATTAGACAACAATTAATTGAAACATAGGAAATGATTACAAAATTAGACTAATGGACAGCTTTGAGAGATAGTCAGCAAACGATCAAATAGGTAAAATGACAAGGCCCAATAGAAGGCCTTGGATAACACAAGAGGTATTGAATTTCATTATTGACGGGAGAAAATACAAAAATGCAGCAAATGAACCTGGGGAAAGTGAATAAAGATGACTAAAAACGATATTGAGAGGAAATGCAAATTATGGAAACAGAAATGACTAGAGGACAAATGCAAGAGTGTAGAAACATGCATGACAGTTGTAAAGACATATGTCGCCTACAAGAAAATTATAGAGACCTGTGGAGAAAATGAAAGCAGTTATATTAATATTAGGATCTCAGATGGCAAGACAATAATGAACAAAGAAATAACATCTGAGGGGTGGAGGAAACATATAGAAGGATTGTACGTCGAAATTAATTAGAAGACAATATTATAGAAAGGGAAGATGAAAATGAGATGCGAGGTATCGTACTGCGAGAAGAATTCGAAAGAGCATTGGGAGAACTGTGTCTAAACAAGGGATATGGGACAGTCAAGTTGCTTTAAGAATTACCGAGACACTTTGGAGAATATACCTTGACAAAACTGTTCCACCTGGTGGAATATGCGCCATGTCTGGCCCCTGCCACACCTGATCTGGGTAGAGGTTTATGCTCTGCGGTTTGTCGCTCCTTACTCCTGCAGGCGCTCCTCCTCCGACGATAGTTAGCGTCTTGCCAGTGCTTCGTGTGTTTGCATTTGATGCTGGTTGTAAGCATTCTGTTTACAGGCGTTCGCTAACAGGGATCATCAGGGACCACTACAACAGCCCACAAGCAAATTAATACATTTGTCGTTCTCCATCACCCGAGAAAGTCTGTAACATCATCAAGGAATCACCCCGTGTATACGTACATTTACAGACGCCTGCGCCTGTAACTTTGACGCTCTGTAGTCTCGTTGAGTGACGTTTCCGGATATGGGTTCCTATTCAAAATACGATGCACTCACTCCCCTCTACAAGTCCTATAAGTCTGTAACGGGAATTTCCGACCACCCTGTGTTTTTAAAATATCCTCTTGGTTGAAGAGCGAAGTACTGAAACGCTGACAGCCGATCCTCTCACTAACATGGAGCGAGGGGGATGAAACTAACAGTAAAGGAGAGAAAAATTCGCGCAGCTAGTTGCAGTCCAGCTTCGCTCCAGGCCACTCACAACGGCCGCCTACGGCGCCCCACCTGTTGGAGCACAGCTGTCTCTACACCACGCCGAATCGCTCGACTATGCCGCCCAGAAGCCATCAGCAGTCTCCCTGGGAGACAGTGCTACGGTGTAGTTGCGCCGCAGTACGTCACGACCTGCGTCACGCTTCAGATCACGATATACCCTTTGTGTTGCTCCGTTGATATTAACAAACGACGATTATTTCTGTTATCATGTGATCTTATGTGGAAGTTTATTTGTCGGTGGTGAACCTGAGATAAATATCAATTGTCAAACTAATTGCGGAATCATCAATCATTGCGTTCAATACAGACCACCGTCCAACCTACGGGCATAAAACCTGGTATGAAAGCTGCATGAGACTGGTGGAAGAAGCTCAGACTTCAAGATGAACTTCATAATTCCTATTGCAAAGAAAGCAGCTGTAGAAGATACGAATATCACTGAACTGTCAGCCTGATACGTCACGGTTGCAAAATAGTGAAACATATTATCTGCGGAAGAATGGAAGGACTGGTAGAGGCCGACCTCATGGAATATCAGTTTCAACTCCGGAGAAATGCTGGAACATGCGAGGCAATACTGATCCTAAGAATTATCTTAGAAGATAGTATAAAGATTATCGACCGTCGTTTATAGCATTTGTGTATATTTAGAGAAAACTTTTGAAAATGTTGATTGGACTACACGCTTTGAAATGTTGAAGGTATCTGGGACGAAACACAGGGGGCGAATGATTCCTTACAACTAGTGTAGAAGCTAGACTGCAGTTACGAATCATAGGTGTGAGGTAGCGGGCGAATTGCGGCGCCCTGAAAATATTCTAAGTTGGCGTGGCCGCACAGGACGCTCGTCAAAGCCGCGGCCCGGCAGCAAACACGTGGTGGCAAACGTTAGCCGCACGAGAGGGATAGCACCAGCGCATGGTCCAGCCGCGTGGCTGGGTATTCCGCTGTGACGGGGACGGTGCTTTGTGTCCATGAAGGAGATGTTTATGCCTGGAGTGCCAAAGATGGCGGACTTTGTGAAACCATAATGGCAGACATTTCACAGTTCGTATAGAAATTAATAGTAGCCAGATGAATCATGATACCTCAAAAAGAAACATGTACGTTACTATTATTTGCATGACGATTCTGATGGTGCAATCAGATTTTCAATATCTTTATTAGTTTAAAGTTTAGAATCTGACGGTAGATTATACAAGTAACACCCAGCAACGAATTTCCAAAATATAAACGCTTCATCCGATTTTGTCGATCGCCGTGTCTTTAGAAAGTTATTAGTGTAAACCTAAATTGGTATGAATTACAGGCATGTAACTTGAATAGTACATGAGTTATTGGAGGTCAAAGTGGCCGATTTCTATCGATCGCGTCAGGCCACAAGTACTCCACAGTTATACGATAAAACGGTAGCAGCATGCTTATAAATATATTTCTTCATCTATGTCTTTGTTTATATCCGATATATGCTATTCATGAAAAAATTGGTTAAATATTTACTGTGTTTTAGAAGGCACAGAGACATTAGGCTCCTGGGCTACCTTTTGCTTCTTTTCTTTTTATATATGTTAATTTATTTGTTTATGTATTTAATAATGTGTGTTATAGCGTGTTTATGGTCCAGCCGTAGGAATATTTATTTAATTTCAAGTATTTCAATGTAAATCCAGTATTTCGAATATGTTTCATTAGGTTTGTGTGACTGTGCGTAGGCATGAAGACATGGTGCGAGCGCTGTAGCCAATCACAGTGCTCGTGAATGGGGAGACTGGCTGGAAGCGAATTTCCGGAGACGACACAGGGGTAGTCCTGGGAGGACGGCACTGAACACGGGGAGTTCGGGGCGGTACGAGACACGACACGGGAAGTTCTGGACGCGACGGCGCTACGGACGCGGAGTCGGTGGAAGGACTTGGAGAGTGGAGCGGTTTGCACGTGGTCGCGAGAGATAGAAATACTTCGTTGTGCCAACTTGTGAACTTGTGAGATTTCCGTGGCCTCTACAGCGAAGACGTAGTACGCCTTTGGAAGTGAATATCTAGCGAGCTATGTTGCTCATAACTAATTACGTGAAGTAGGAATCTATCGTTTCCCTGTTATTCAACGTATATTTTATTTAATTACTGGATCATCGAGACCAATAAGCATGTTGCAGAAATGTACCGCATTCTCAGAAGTACTTCTACTATCGTATTCATCATTTAAAGTCGTTAAGATAGCGACTGGTTAGTTGTCGTTAGTAGGGAGTCGTTTTTCACTGGGTTGGAGAACATTCGAGATTGGTTACACGTTCGCTTGACGTGGAGCTGCAGATAGCAGAATGGAGAATTCTAACTCCTGATTGTCAGCAAGTACTGCACTTCATAACATGAAGTTGTGATATCATGAATTTTGTTTGTTTTGTGCGGATGCCCATACTCGTTAATTATTTGAGGAAACCACTGCTCCATGTCTTGTCCAGCGATCAGTCTATGTCCAACAATATTGCAAGTATGAAGCAATTTCAGTTTATGACATCTGCAGTATCTGTACATAGTTACATCAGTGGATTTTTGGCGGAGTGATTTTTTCGAAACTCAGCTTGTATTAAAAGCGTTAGTAGACAACTCTCTGTTACTTTGGGACGACAGACTGTAATTATTCTGCCACAGGTTTTGCCTATTAAATTCACGAGCGCACTGCGTACCTGATGCTGGCTTACCAGGCTTTGGTATCATGATTTACCTGTAGCACTTCCAGGCTAATGGACGGATTCAGTATTGACACAGTCATTAAACATAACAGGCATTAATTGTATAACAGGTTCAAACGGAGCTTTTTAAGGTTGAAGCGTCTGATTCAGTTCTTCCACTGAAATGCTATTCCTACCTGTCATGTTTGTGTGTCATTTCTTCTGTTATTTCGGATGTAGGGCCGCTCCCTTCTTCTATTCCGCCATGGCTGTGGGTAGCCATTGAATTTATCTTCATTGCTGAAAGCCATTCGACTCTTCTCTTCTCATTCATATATGCTAAAATAATTCGACGGTATGCAACTGAGCAAGAAAGGGTCTGGCAATATAATATTTAGATAAATGAATGAGATTACAGCAGTGGTCGTATGCCCTGATTTCATTTCCATCTTTAACATTCTTTAATTTAACTTTGTGCTATTTCTATTTCTTAGAACTGAGAAGCGCTGAGAATACAGGACAGAAGAGTCGCAAATGTCACACGGAAATCGGCCCTTTGTGGGGTGAGGGAACACAGCCATCGCAGAACTGCTACTAGCCGGCCGAAGTGGCCGTGTGGTTAAAGGCGCTGCAGTCTGGAACCGCAAGACCACTACGGTCGCAGGTTCGAATCCTGCATCGGGCATGGATGTTCGTAATGTCCTTAGGTTAGTTAGGTTTAACTAGTTCTAAGTTCAAGGGGACTAATGACTTCAGCAGTTGAGTCCCATAGTGCTCAGAGCCATTTGAACCATTTCAACTGCTACTATGAATGGACAGGTAGAAGTTGCCCTCATGTTGTCTTGGGGTAAATCACCTCGGCTTTTGTCAGACTGGTGCTCAGCCCATTGTACAGTTTATTGAAAGTATCTACTTAGGACGGCCGAGCTGAAAACATTGATTCTGGCTGACGGAACTGTGCCAGCAGTAGGTAGGCGTCCACGTCGCGCTGATAAAAGTGTGTTCCGCTGATAAACATCTCCTGGCTGTACAAAAAACACGAAACAGTTGTGACTTGTTACAGGTTCAGAAGAAATCAAGGACTCGGAGAATTGCCTCGATCACTGTTTCTTAGGGTTTCCGATGACCAGTGATGCGAGGCTAGCTGCTGCTTGAGAAGCTGATATGACATCAGGAGTAGGGCCGGCTGTTGGGGGTCACGAACCGTGCCAACCTCCCAGGGCGGTAAGTTTTTGTGGGAGGCAAAATCTTGCAGGGTGACAATTATTGAACTATACGAATAAAAACTAAATTAATCACAAACTACGGCCTTCACACACTTTATTCAAAGCGTAAACGTCACCAAAGATATTCGGATTTATATTATGACATGTTCGATATGCCTGCCATCATTGGCCAAGTTCTGCACGACCCACTAAACTGTCAGAACATCGATTCTGTCGATGACCTGCTGAATGGCTTTTTTCATGTCAGCAATGGTTTTGAAATTATAGCGAAACACCCAGTCTTCAATATAGTCCCACAACAAGGAGTCGCATGTGTTCAGATCCGGTGAACATGGCGGCCAATCGAGGCCCACGCCAGTGGCCTTTGGGCACCCCAGAACCAGCATGCGGTCCCCAAAGTGCTCCTCGAGGACATCAAACACTCTCCTGCTTCTATGGGGTCGAGCTCCGCCTTGCATGAACCACATCTTTTCGAAATCAGGATCACTTTGGATAATGGGGATGAAATCATCTTCCAAAGCCTTCACGTACTGTTCGGTAGTCACCGTGCCATCAAGGAACATCGCACGAATTACACTGTGATGTTGCACACCACATAGTTACCCATTGAGGGTGAAGAGACTTTTCCAACGCGAAATGAGGATTCTCAGTCCCCCAAAAGCGCCAATTTCGCTTACTGACGAACACATCCAAATGATAGTGGGCTTCGTCGTGTTGCGGCCACATGTAGTAAGCGTTGCTTCATGCAGTGGAGAACGGCAAAAGTAAGGCACGCTGGCGATCGAGGCGTTGCGAAGTAAGCGCGGCACAGATAGCTTTGCTCACAGTTGCAGTCTACCAACAAGCTGAAGCAAGGACGCACGCAGAACGAGCGCCAAGCGAAGCCTGGAGAGTGCTAAATAAGGAGAAGTGAGGCCAGCACGCTAAGTTACGCTGCAATATACTGCGGGAGTAATAACAAGAAGCTACGACCGAGGGTAAAAAACGTCCTACTGCCGGATATAAATAGTGGAGCGCAGGCAGCAACGGACAGAAGCCATTAGGAAGCAGTTCCGATCTGAGGACGGACGTGGTCCGTGTCCGAATGTTCAATATTCGTAGGTGACGATTCCGGAAGTCTGTTCCAGCTCGCAGGAGTCATCCGTTCGCCGCCAGATGTCAACTTCAGCTCTGGGGGTCGGCCCGAGTTCGGTCGGCACCATGGCTGACTAACTACAGCGAGAACTTCCAGCAGGACCGGCAGCAGCGTGGTCTTGGTCACAGGCGCCGCCAAGGACTGACGCCCGGACCTCACGGCAACCCGGCCCCACGGCGCGTGGTCCGTCCATGACGGGAGCTCGCAGACATCGCGACTGACGGCTTCCCAGCCGCCGGTGCATCAGGCGCGTGGACGAGTTCATCTCAACCACAGGGCATCCTGACTTCAGCGGAGCACTGGTGGCCTGAGGCTCCGAGTGCGATCAGCGGCGCGCGTGGCGCGCATTGTCAGAGAATCTACACAGCAGCAGCCAGTCGAAGGGATCCGCAGGGCTGGGCAGCGACGACGAGGGAGAAATTGTAAATAAAGTACAATAAATAATTGTAAAACTCCACGCCGTCTTAGTCTTTGGCGCAGCCACTGTGTCTGCTGCTAACAAGTACTGCAGAATTCGTAACAAGTGGCCATCTGTCGTAACAAAATGGTTCAAATGGCTCTGAGCACTATGGGACTTAATATCTGAGGTCATCAGTCCCCTAGAACCTAGAACTAATTAATCCTAACTAACCTAAGGACATCAGACACATCCATGCCCGAGGCAGGATTCGAACCTGCGACTGTAGCGGTCGCGAGGTTCCAGGCTGAAGCGCCTAGAAGCGCTCGGCCACACTGACCGGCTCTGTCGTAACAGTCGCTACATCAAACCGTGCATGCGCATACTAATTCCCATCATGCCCCGTGGCCAACCGTGCAGTTTGAACGTCCTAACGCAAACCATTCAGAAGTTATGACGATTTTGTTTCATATAGTCAATAACTGTCATCCTGTAAATTTTAATATAGTTCCAAACGAGTGAATTAAACTAGACAAGGGAAATTTTGATTAAATGAAAAGGTGCGGGAATAAATTGGAAATATAAATCGTTCATAAAATCTAATATCTTACTGGAAATTTTCTCCGGTATTGTGAAAGAGATGACTCATGAAACGCTGGAGTGAGATACCTCAAAACAGGAAGGTTTGTTAGTGATAGCGTTGACACTCTGTTTCTCCAATGAGCACCTACACCACACTTGAAATGTACCTACGTTAGCCTGAAAGTCAGTGCAGGAACGAAACCTTATAATAAAGAAATAAAGATAAATGTCAGCATAAAATGTTCTAACAGTTCCTATAGAGCAACATTAAACACCTGTAACAGTATCGGAGAGAAAAACATTTTGTAATAAATGAAAACTTCTTACCCGTAAGCTCATGTTTCTAAGTCGCGTATCCACTGCACCCGGCTTACAAGTTCACAGGTCACTGTGTGTTCGTCGCTTTTGCGTATTGCGCGTACTGTGTTCGCCCATGATCGCCTGCTGATACGACAGTCCGCCACTCTTGGACAGCATGGATAGCGCTTGTGCAGCGGCTGCCTTCATTCTGACGTACAGTGTAAATGAAAATAGTAATAAGCGGCCGGCCGGAGTGACCGTGCGGTTCTAGGCGGTACAGTCTGGAACCGAGCGACCCGCTGCCTCGGGCATGGATGTGTGTGATGTCCTTAGGTTAGTTAGGTTTAAGTAGTTCTAAGTTCTCGTCGACTGATGACTTCAGAAGTTGAGTCGCATAGTGCTCAGAGCCATTTGAACCATTTGAACCACAGTAATAAGCCAAAGATAGAAGTACATTGCTGGATGAAAGATTTGTTACGCCAACTAGTGCAAAGTGGCATTTGAGACACTGGAAACCTTACTCAAATGTCGTTATTTGATTTCGACGTCCTGACTTCAATAAACGAACCTTTTTTTTTTTTTTACCACAACACTGCTTTACACTTCTGCAACTGTAACCGAGCTCCACACATGTCGTAGTTTTTCACTCATTTTCAATAATTTAATAAAGAGCCGTTGAAGGATAAGCCGTTATTTGGTATGTCAAACGGTGAAATCTACATGTACACATATTTCGCAAGCCACCGTACGGCGCATGGCGTGGGGTACATTGTACCACTACTAGTAATTTCCTTTCCTGTTCCACTCCAAAATAGAGTGAGGAAGAAACGAGTGTCTGAAAGCCTCCGTATAGCCCCTAATTTATCGCATCTTATTTTCGTGTTCCTTACACTAAATTCAAGTTGGCGGCAGTAGAATCGTCCTGCAGTGGGCCTCAAATGTTGGCCCTCTGTATTCCCGGAATAGTGCCTTGCGAAAAGAGCGTCTTATTCCCTCCATTGATTCCCATTTGAGTTCACGAAGCACTTTCACAATACTTGCGTGCTAATCGAACCTACCGGCAACAAATGTAGCGTCACGACTCGGAATTGCTTCGATATCTTCCTTTAATCCCACTGAGTGGCGATCCCAAACACTCGAACAATACTCAAGATTGGATAACATCGGATAGTATTCTATACGCTGCCTCATTTATAGATGAGCTACAGTTTCCAAAAATTCTCTCCATAAAATGAGGTCAACCAATCACGCTCTCTACTGTCAACCTGGGGTGCTCATTCCATTTCATACTGGTCTGCAGCGTTACAACTCAATATTCAATCGACGTGTCCGGTTCAAGCAGCACGCTACTAATGCTGCATTCGAACGTTACAAGAATCTTTTTCTTGCTCATCCGCATTAACTAACATTTTTCTACATTTAGAGCAAGCTTCCATTATCACATCTAACTCATCTTGTACACTCTTAAAACGACACCTTCCCGTACGACCCAACGTCTTCAGCAAACAGCCACAAATTTCTGCACACTCTGTCCGTCGTATCATTAATGTCTATAGAGAATAGAGCGGTCCTATCACACCTCTCTGGGGCACGCCTGACGATACCCTTCTCTCTCACGAATACTCGTTGTCGAGGATATTGTACTAGAATCTATTACTAAACTGTTTTAGAGCCACTCAGATACCAGGAAACCTAAATCGAATGAGATGCTTTGGGGGATCGTGTCAAGCGCTTTCCTGGAATCCATGAATATGGAATCGCCAAATACCAACCGCTTGTGTAAACTCATTGTTGGAAGTGTTGTTTCACGTACTGTAGCCTGTTTATTTCTTCTTGGAACTCGTTGACATACCTCGGAAAGTTTCGTGCGTTTTGCAACTTCCGTGAACGTGTGCGATTTACCACTTTTCAGCGCTGCAGTGTGCGTTTGTTTCTCTGCCTCTTTGGTGTTCTGCGAAAATGTACCACATGTGAGGATAAATGTCATATGTAAATACACGCTTTCATGAATCCTATCTCTCCTCGTGTCAATAACACCACAGCAATCCATAGCTACGAACTGTTATCCCTGAGCATTTGAAGTGACTGCGAAAACTCTTCTCGCCTCCACTTCGGGCTTGTTACTCTCCCCACGGAGGTCTTACTGCTCCCGCCTCCACACCATACACTCCCTCCTGCTTAGGGAACGAGGGGGAACAGATTTTAGTTATATAACCTGCGAGTGCCTTAACTTAGTTTTGGTTAACAAAATTAACTTGGTATTACAATTCAAAATGTATTATGCTGTAAACGTTTCAGTGAGTGATGCCCCATACCTGAACTCTGGTATCAAGGGTGTATTCACGTTAAAAAGACGTGTGAGTGAGTGTGATATGTGATAATAATACGTC
Source organism: Schistocerca serialis cubense (assembly GCF_023864345.2). Taxonomy (NCBI): domain Eukaryota; kingdom Metazoa; phylum Arthropoda; class Insecta; order Orthoptera; family Acrididae; genus Schistocerca; species Schistocerca serialis. The sequence continues at coordinate 607,579,879 of NC_064640.1, read as the reverse complement.
ACGAATGAAAGACGTGAAAAAGGTTGACTGTGTATGAAAACGCAAGTTGGAGAAGAGGGGTGGCGCCTCATGAAATGTTTTCAAAGTGCGGTAAAATCATAGGCGACAGCCTCGTCAGAGACATGTAACATGTAGCGAGAGGTCTTTTAGAAGAGTGAGGAAGAAATCTGGAGTATTGGTTTTTAATGTTTCGCCTCTTCTGGAGGGAGATTTTGTTACTACGAAACAACCACACCATTGGCAGACCGATATAATTTTAAGAGGATTAGTTGCCAAGATTCTCGGCTGGAATACGGGTGCAGTCAGCTCTTTACTGACTAGAAATTAGGATTTCGTCTCTGGACTTGGCGCTGGAAATGTCGGTACTCCGTAGGAATAACTCTCAACTTGATAAGCAGGGTCCATTAGAAGAGTGGGTCCAATGTTCGAGTCGTCGACACAGTGTTTCTAGCTAGGTTCTTGATCGCCGCCCGACCCAGTGTTACCAATCTGCTCATATCGTACCGCCGATAATGGTGAGCATAACATGCAGCTTCGGCATCTTAGGAAAATCGCGAACTAGAGCTTCAAAATCATGTTAATATTCACTTTCACAGGTTCGTCAACACATTCTCTGTTGTAGGGCCTTTTTTGTTTCTCCAGTCAGACAAACAATATCTGTAACTGATGTACAGGTGGGTCGAGTTCAATTCAACAAACTCCGATTTATGATTATGAGCTAATTCTGACCCAACCTGGTAACTTTGCCAATCGATAATTCACTTATCTACTTCTCATAGTTAATACTCTATGTTTTTAATTCTCGTGATTTCATGTCTTATTTAGATGTTCGTTCATTCTCAGGTCTTTTTGTAATAAACTAAAGAGCTCACTCAAATCGTGTGTTTGATTCGGGTAGATACTGCTTCGTTTATCATTTTTGATAGTTTTCAATGATAAAATGTATATTCCCCACTTTGAGATCCTTTGCTAGGTCTACGGTCTTTCATACTGTAACACCACACTAGGTGTCGTTACATGACTAAAAATGAATGCAAAACACAAATCTCCATACTACCTGACGTATAATACTGTAAAATAAAATCAATCTTTATGCAACTAATTAATGTCTGCTCCGACAAGTGCATGCCTGTAAAAACAATATGGGTCAGCACATTTCTTTTCGGTCTTATGAGCACGTTCTGTGTCGAGATTTCCATTTCTTACCCTTCCCGAAAGTGTGTGGTCAAGTGTGAATGAAGTGAATGAAGTAGCAGACGGACCAGAGAAGTGGTGGGTTTCCTAATCTTCTACCAACTTAAACAGTGTCGGTGGAAGACAGGGAGCAGGAACAGGAGGGCTTGGCCAAAGATGATAAAGCAAAAACGTTTTTCGTAGCAGAGGTTGTCCAGGGCCTCCCCACCACCTCAGGCGGTTCGGATAGGGCTCCGCGCGACGTTTACAGGGAGTTGTTCGGAAGACAGGTAAGTGACCAGACGTTCCTTCAGAACCACGAGGTACATACAACACTTCTTACAAAAATGCTATCAACATTTTGTTCGGCATGTGGATTTATTGCACGTGAGTGTTTGTGTTTCGAAACTGAGCAGTGACCACGTGCTCTCCAGATTTCCCCACCCCACAGGACTCGCCAGATTAAGGCGAACGTGAGGCCATAGGTTCGTTTATGTAAATGTATCAAGAATGTTTTGTGTATCTATTAAATGCAAAAGACTACTGTTATCATGCGAAATCTTAGGCAAAATAAATATTTCATCATTTGACACTATTTACGTGCTCGTTTAATTTATCCCTTTTCAATACGTCTGAAAATAGAGTCACATTTGTTTAATTGATGATTATGCTACTAAAATACGTAGTCCTTGGCACAAGTGTAGCTAACGGGACGTAGTTTTCTCTGTCTGCCCCATAATAATTCACTGCGTTATCCGTTGCGACCTTTATAAACTTAATCTGTGAAATAATTGTTTCCTAAAATTTAGTTGGGTCTAAACGTCTTCTCAAACAACGGGCAAGTTATTCAAAGAACCTTACGTTACGTTACAATACCATTAACCATTCTGTTTCATACATTTATTCCTGTATTGGATCGTAAGGGCTTTTTTTATTAAAAAAATCTTTATTCAAATTCATTACGTTATACATATTAACCCTCTACCTAACTACATTAGTGGGTCCTATTATCATACTGAAAAAATGCAGCTCTCTATTCTACAGTACAGGTAATCTTAATTGTGTTCTTACCGCTACGTGGTTCTTATTCTACTTAATCTACGAAGAAACTTATGCTACCTGCAGCGTTACAGGTGTGCCAGTGCTCTTATAAACCGAATAGATGTTGGCCTGGCCCACTGAGCTGATCCCAGTGGCCATGCCCCTTGGTTTCGCTGCAGACTATCCTAAAGCCTTATCCTATCTTCTACGTCTAACCTAGTTTTACATAGATTCATAAATGGTGCGTGGTCCTGTCCGGTTTTTGTACACTCTCCCCCCCTAGTCCAGAGCAAGGCGGATTCCAGCCGTGAAGCGGCTGGCCAAGTCCCGGCCGGGCGGAACAGGAAAAGTGCACGGAGTATGAGTTGGTGAATTTTTTACTACTTCATCATTGTCCCTTAGAAAGTTCTTAAAGACTTTTTTCGAGATGTCATCTGTTAACTTATTCAAGACATTGAAGGTGTTGTCATGCCTTAGTAGGTGGTACGTGTCGTTATTCGAAAGCTGTTGTCGTAGGTCGTTGGCTACGTCATCGAAGAGGTGGCAGTCATACACCACATGTTCTGGGGTGCCTTGCACGGCATCACAGTCACACGCGGGTGTAGGCTGCTTCCCAAACTGACATAGATATGTTGGGTAGGGTCCATGTCCAGTAAGAAACTGCAGCATTCCTCTCGTAGGCATGAAAAATGTAAGTTTTGCTCGTTCCTCTATGTTCGGTAGCAGCTCATAGGTTTTGCGTCCCGTATCCTCGTTGTTCCACTGTTCCTGCCATAGTTCGACCCCTCTCTTTTTAATCGCGTTTTTATCCCCAGCGTAAACCCCAAGTATCTCCCTAATCTTATCCCTATTCTCCTTCTTCGCCCAGCGTAAACCCCAAGTATCTCCCTAATCTTATCCCTATTCTCCTTCTTCGCCCAGTACCAGGCGGCCTGCTCACGTATTTTAATGTCCAGTGGACAGACCATGGTGTGAGGGTGGCCGCAACGGCTCTCCTCCTGGTTGGTACAGCTGCTCGTACTGACCTGGTAATCGCTTGTACCAGCTCTTCGGCGTACTCCTCCACGTTTTCGTCACCCTCCAGCGATGTCGGGATGTCGCACTCTTCCGCGAGGCGGTCCCAGTTGGTCTTGTTGTAGTTGAGCTGTAGATCCCACCCCATGTCCCAGTGGCACTCCCTTTCTCCTATAGTAAAAGTGATTAAGTTTTGATCACTGGTGGTTGTTCTGTCCCACCCTCTCCAGTTGGCGACTTTTGTGGTGAGATTTGGTGTTACCAGTGTAACATCAATATTTGTGCCTTCTCCCCACCCCCGGAATGTGTAGGGGGGGGGGGGGGGGGTTCCCTTGTCGGTTGGCAACCACCAGTTGCAATGCCACGATCGTTTCCTCAGCCTTTTGTCCATGATCGTCTTGCGTGCCACTGAACCATAGGGGGACTTTGCATTTATATCTGCAGTCATGAGTATCTTGCGTCCCTGCAATGCCGTGGCTACTTGTGTAAGTTTCTCCAGAAATTCGTCTACATGTTAGTGATGTATAGCACTCCTGTGGGCGTTTGCAGCTCCACGACATTGCAGTGTTCGTCAGAAAAGTGCGCAACGACTGTGGCTCTGAGTGTTCTGTTGGTAATTACGACTGCAGCTTTTGGCTCTGCTCCACAGTGTATCAGTTGCCAGCTGGCAGCCATGAATGGGATCCGCCCCGCTTGGGAATACGGTTCCTGCAAACAGAGTACATCTAGACTCTTCTCCTCCACCACCTTCCGGAGTTCCTGCAAGACTAGTTTGCTATTATGAGTGTTGATCTGACCCACATTTAATTGGCTCACGTGGGATGTAGGTGTGAATATGTGATTCTGGCCAGTTTTTGGACCAGTCCTGGGCTACTCTGCCATTTGTTATTACGGATTGGTTTTATAATTCATCAACATCGAATTTTTCATTTCGTCTTTCGAATACCTTTTTGACTAGGTCTCGCGGGGCCCCAAAGTCGGTGGGGAGATTCATTGTCTTGAGTTGGATCCTGTCCACAGCCTCCATTACTGGGAAGGTGACATCTCTCCCGTATTCGTGGCCGACACGTACCACATGTCTTAATGCGGTGGTGAGGACTGCCGGCTCCTCTAGTCGAGATAATTGCAGTGTATGCTCCAGGTTGGGGTATATTCGTAAGGGATCGATTTCCATTCCTCTCTGAGATGGTGAATCTGAGCGTGGACTTGTGCTGCTTACTTCATTACTTTGGACCTGTTTGGTTGAGACTGTTTCTGTGCAGTCAGATTTCAGTGAACTCCCTAGTACAGTACAGTAAAGATCTCTTGAACTTTCTTAATGGTCTGGCCAGGCAGGGGCCTTAGAAAGACTGCCGTGTCTGGTTTCTTTGAGATCTTGGCTATTGTTTCTTTGGTTGTTTGGGCCTTAGTGGCGGCTTGCACTACCACTCCGGCCCATGTTTTAGCTGGCTGTTGTCTTAATCTGGCGTTTTCTTTCTCAAGCTCTTCAAGACGCCCCTCAAGCTTAGCATTAGCTATAGCCCAGGCAGCGAGCTCGTTCTTTATTTCCAGGACCGCAGCCTGGCTGATTTTGCCATTCTTTACACTAGAGTCCAAGATTTGACTTATTCTACAGTGTCTGTCATAAACGTTTTGATCATCGTGTCCCACTTCCTTCTGCGAGGTAGGGATGGTAGACACACTCGCCCTCGAAATCGCACTCGAATCACTCGTCTCTTGGTCAGCAATATTGATTGATGAGTGGAAAAAGGTTGGGAGCCCGTCTCTTGCCCCGGACCGGCTCCTCTGGCATGATGGGGGGGACTGCTGCAGCTCGCCCACCGGCCTCGCCCCAAGGCCAAGGGCACTCTGGAGCTGCTGGGTTCAGTGCGCTGTCACCAGCGCACTGGTCCCCGTCGGTGGCTCCGTCATCAGCGATTTCACCCGACGCTCCTCGGCAGCTGCACCCCGCACTCCAGAGGGGCGGATGCACCTCTCGCCCTTCGCCGCTTATTAGCCCAGGCTTCCACCTCTCGGCCAAGGACCCACTCCTACTCAGGTGGCTGGCCGGTCACCCAGTCGTTCAGCAGTCTGGACCCATCTAACCTGGCCCAGGCGGTGTCACCACCTCCTGGGTTTGGCAGAACACGCCCCGGTTACCAAGGGGTGCGGCGAAGCACCCTTGCCGATCCGCGCCGCGATCCCACGCCGACAAACGAGGTCGCCGGCATGCAGAGCACTTGCTGGTCTGTGCCCTGCGAACACAGGGACTGATGTTCGGTCCCTCGACACAGCTCCCCCTGTGCCACGCATCCTTCGCTTTCGCATCGGGTTAGGTCGCAGCTCTCCCTTTTGTTGCAAGGCAAAATGCGAAGCTTAACGTCTGGCACCACGGGAAGGTGGAAAGAGCCACTTGGGAAGGAGAGGCTATAAAGAGACGTGTCACTTCCCCTCGTGAGGACGGCCGTGGCACACCCGACTAGAAGCGATACGCGCTAGTGCGAGCCTCCGTGCCTTACGGCGCGCCGGCAACGGGCAGGGCCGCGCCGAACGCGCTGTCAAGCGTCCGACCTCACGCCAGGGCTTATTTGCATGACAGTCAGTTCTGATTCAGTTGACTTCATACCTATATATACGCGGGGTTTTGCAATGCGACCTCTTCGTATAGGTTTTCGTGGAATGCATTATCGTGTAGGAACATGTGCGTAGTTTGTGGAGTAGCCGTGTAGGCGTCAATTAATTTTGCCCCATCTGTTGTCGGATCATCCTTTATAATTATCTTGTGCACTATGCTTCGATTTTGACCTGTCAGTGTTCGAGAATGGTTTCCAGATTTTGCTCTTGCCTTTGTGGTACAATTCAGTGCACATATTCTGCTATTTCCGTTGCTTATAGTGGCAAAAGTCCGTGTAACTCTATATTCAATCATATTTCCAAGTCGTTTGAGCGAGTGGTTGTTTGTTCTTACCTTCCACAATCTTTTATTTTTCTTATATGTGGGAGGATCTTTTGTGAAACGTTATGTCTCCAGTTTTCTATTAAATATTTTGCGAATGGACACTTTGTAGCACTGCGTCGAATTTCTGCTTCGCTGTCTCGAAGTCATTATCAGCACTGATCGCAATGGTGCTGGTAATCTCGTGGTATTTCTCCTAGCCAGTGTAAAAAAATGTTGGATTTCCGTTCTTATAGGTCTGGGAGGAAGGGAGGGGATATGGAAATGCTTTAGAAATGTGGCTTGTTATGCCATTTCCATTGTTTCATTTGCTGCATTCACATTTTCTCCTTTTATCACTCATATTTAACAATTATTGCAGTAGCTTGCGTTCTATTATCGGTGTTTACGTTTTGCCAATTTTTCCGCTGCTCATGATTACCCACAGCTCTGATATTGTACAGCGATGCTCCCTCTGAAGCTCTAGATAATCTCTAGTTGTATCAACTTACAGCGACTCCATGTGCACACTTACCCATATTTGGCCATTTCTATAGCTTCAGTCTACACTGAATAACTAATAAACTATGGTCGAACTACACATCTGCTCCTGGAAGAGTTTTACATTTTAAATCGTGATTTCTATTTCTCTATATTATGGTTACATGGTCTGTTTGAAACCTCCGGCATGTCCGGATCTCTTCAAGGGACGTAACCGCCTTTCACGATTGTCAAATCCAGCATTTGTAATGGTTTAAGAATTCTACATCTCCATTGTTCCATTTCCCCAGTTCACGTTCACCTCTTAATTTTCCTTATTTTCCCTTTTCCACTACATAATTTCTTTTGGCTCAAATGGCTCTGAGGACTATGGGACTCAACTTCTAAGGTCATCAGTCCCCTACATAATTTCTTTTCCTTGTCACAATAAAATGTTTGTCTCCCCCTAATACTGAATATTTTTTTTTATCCCAGCGCAATATTTTTTCAATCTGTGCTGCAGCTAGGGATGTTTAGGCGTGTATACTTATGGTACTGTGGATTATCGTGGCCTTGTGTCTGACTAGATTGTGATAATCTGTGAACTATGTTGTTTGTATCATTTCACCCTCATTGACGTTTTCTTGTTCAGTATCAGACCTACTGCTGCCTTACTCATATTAGATTTTGTGTCGATACAGTTATACTCACCTGACGAGAAATCCTGTGTTTCCTCCTATCGTGCTTCACTGTTTCGCGTTATGTCGTAATTCTGTTAGTCGATTTCTCATTCCAAATCCTCTAACGTAACTACACGATTAATGTGTTCAACATTCCTCAAAGGTACCAGTAGAATGCAATATATGTTCAAAACTTAACTGCCCTATTCCAGAGCTCCTAATGGGGGACTATTTTACCTCCAAAACATTTTACACAGAAAAATGATATCGTCAGTAAATGTGGTGTGCGTACTGTAAGACCTTCGGTACACACACGATCAGATTATTTGACTTGTCGCTCTAACGAAGTAGGCGAGTGTCAGCAATATGTCTCGTGGTCTTATCGTGGCGTGTTTATCTTCTGCCGTTAGGTCAGACGATAGAAATGCCACTTGCACGCTTAGAGTAGCAGATTGACGGTGACCAACTTTAAACAGAATTTGATTAATTTTCACACTCATTTATTAAAATAATAATCATAAACCTTACTAAACTTGTTTCTGGATGCTATTTATAATTGACAATCTGAAGTTCCTTTGGTCTTGGTACGTTAATCTTATTCTCACATATCTCTTATACTTAACAAAGTGTCTATTCATTTATTTTCATGGCTATGTACAGGAATATGATAATCTTATTAGGCGCAGACTGAAACTTGACTATAGACTAATGCAGACTAATGCAGACTGACTAATCGGAGGTCTGTACACTCGTTATAATACCTCGCGCGTTCAGGTATTACTGCGCGAGTGTGATCCACGAGGAGAAAAGGTTCTACGTTAGCAGCAATCTCATTGGATGCGTTACATATTAATACGCGGATCGGCGAAAGCAGAATTTGGTCCGTCTCTAAGACAGCGCCATCTCATAGTGCGGAGACGGACGAGCGCTGCGCCTGCGCTGTTGTGCTTAGTGGGGCGCGCTCTATTGGGAAAGTTGTGTACGCGCTGACTACGCGGAACTATGTACACAACTGTAAAGCACACAGTAGAACAGCATGACCTCGGGAAATATAATGGCTGCCGTTACCTGTCAGCCGTACCACAATAATAATATAACGGATCCATGATGGCTGTCGGCCGATGTGGTCGAGCGGTTCCAGGCACTTCAGTTTGGAACAGCGCGACCACTACGGTCGTAGGTTCGAGTCCTGCCTTGAGCATGGATGTGTGTGCTGTCCTTGGGTTGGTTGGATTTATGTAGTTCTAAGTTCTAGGGGACTGATGACCTCACATGTTAAGTCCCATAGTGCTCAGAGCCATTTGAACCATTTTTTAGATAGTGGTTGAAGTGAAGATAGTAGCCGGAAAGGGATACTTCGGGGGACACTGTTTTCATAGCTTTAATTGCAGCCATTTCAAGCTGAAGCACTGCTGTTTTCGGAGGCCAGCCAGGTGTCTTATATTTAATCCATAAAAACCTTTCATGTGTGTTCTGACTTTTTCCTGGGGGCAAAGATAAAAAAAAACAGGAAATACCTTCGTCTCTTCTTCTGTGGTTCAGATGTCATCGTGTATGGTGTACAGTTCTTTGAATCATTTCGAACAACTGTCAAATGTCCCGTCCATAAGTACAGTTACACTTTCAAGCAGGGTTTTCTCCGCTTCACAACCGAAATCCGGGATTCTTTTGTCAGGAATAGACCCATCGTCACTTTTCAAACACTTTTCAAAAAACTATTATCTTCAGTTAATTTCAAAATATCTTCAGTCAGTTGAACATTAGAACTAGTTTGAGAGTTCTGCATCGTCCCAGTAGCTTCCCTTCTTGCTTTACACAGTGAAATCTTTGAGTTGTCATAATTTGGCGTACCTTTAACGAAATCTAAACCTTTATTTTTCAACTCTTCAAATTCCTGTTTTAAAAATTTGTAAAATGATACTTTCTTTTCTTCATTGACTCTTTCCGTGCATTTATGAGTTCGTTTCTTCAACTGTATATATCACATTTGCAAATTCCAAATGGCCTCGGCACTTACTCCGTTCGGAATTCACGCACAACCAATTCGTATACTCCGTACATTTTCTATGAACCTGGTAGCAATGACAATTTTTGATAACACATCACCTCCCTTTCGTAGCTGTAATTATTTCCGTTAGCACTGCCTGACTACCGTGACAATGCCTCTGCTGTTGGTGAACGACCTGCGTATACCAGCGGTAGGGGAGGCTAAGGTCAGAAAACTGACGGTGCAAAACTCCTAGGTCGAAACTTCCACGGTACCTGCGGCACATATAAAAGTGTCGGAAACACCACAATCGGAAAGCCCACGTACCCCGAAGTACCAAACCCTAAGTCAAGCTTCGTAAATACCCCACGATATGGAGACAATGTTTTCGTCAAACCGTAGTCCGCAAAGGATGTATGGCAGAATCTACCGAATTTTAATAGTAATTGTAGTTTACAGCTTGTGAATTGATAAATGTGGTAGTATTTACCGAAAATTTTCTCGTAAAAACAAGACAAAGTACTTGCTAAATACAAACCCAAAGTCATGCGAAATTTCCACTTTTACTGATATAGTGTACTGTGCATAGACTGCCACTAGCTTGAAGTCTTATTTACTTTCAGTCGTCTTCAGTCCGCCAAAATCTTGAACAATAGGAGAAGAAACGTATCAGCAGTAAGAAACCGAGAAACATTATATGGCTGTTTTCCTAATGAGACAGACAGACAAATCTAGACGTTGCACAAGGCATACGAAGTGTGTATCTGCGTAGTGTCGATGGTTGCTATGGATGAAAGTGAAACCCAGTGCCGACATATAGCTTACTCCTTTCGAACAGCACCTAGTGGGCCACCAAGCTTAAAGTCCTCATGCGACGAACGAATCACCATCAATAGTGTCACATGCCCTCACTTCGTGGAACCGGACAAAAATGCGCTCGTCGGTACAATGGAAGGCTCTTTACTTTGCTCCGGGAGGAGACTGATTGGATACTATAACAAATACGATATTATTTCACTTTATTACAGCATGTAAGAGTAAAATTACTTAACTTTGCACGTTCCATTTCCACAGTAATGTTATGAGTATTTACCACTGTCTCTGATCATTAACGTATCATTTGATACAGGTAAAATACAAGTCTCTCACTGAGAGTAAATTTAACAATAACTTTCACTTAGAGTTCTGCCTCGTACATTGATCACACAGCCGTCATATTAAAAGACGATGCTGACATCATACACTGGTGTCCAAAATTAAAGCAACAGACGGAAAGTATGTAAGATTGCGTTTATTCTGCCACAAAACAGTATAAACAGGTGATAGTAAAGTAGAAACAACGTAAAGAATACAGAACGCCGGCCGCGGTGGTCTAGTGGTTCTAGGCGCGCAGTCCGGAACCGCGGGACTGCTACGGTCGCAGGTTCGAATCCTGCCTCGGGCATGGATGTGTGTGATGTCCTTAGGTTAGTTAGGTTTAAGTAGTTCTAAGTTCTAGGCGACTAATGACCTCAGAAGTTAAGTCGCATAGTGCTCAGAGCCAATACAGAACGTAAAAAACAACGACGCAGTATGCTGTGAATAATGTCATCAGTGTCATGTTCAGAAAATAACAAAAAATGGTTCAAATGGCTCTGAACACTATGGGTCTTAACATCTGTGGTCATCAGTCCCCAAGAACTTAGAACTACTTAAACCTAACTAACCTAACATCACACACATCCATGCCCGAGGCAGGATTCGAACCTGCGACCGTAGCAGTCGCGCGGTTCCGGACTGCGCGCCTAGAACCACGACAGAAAATAACGCTCATTCTTCCTGCGGGGCTGCTCGCAGGTCTCAGAGAATGGTTGGTGGATGTTGACGTGATGCAGCCCGTGTCCCTAGTGCATCCCAGACATGGGATTCAAATCGGGAGAGCGAGCAGACCACGCCATACGTGCATATCTTCCGTATCCAAGAAAATATCAACCACTCGTGCTCTATGAGGTCGAGCACTATTGTCCATCAGTACAAAGTCTGCTCGCACAGCACCGATTCACCCGTACAATTCTATGAAGAGGTATTCGAGTGGTCAACAGAATGCCCGCCCTCACCATTAGCGATCCTCCTCGATATCTGTCTCTTTCCGCAATGCTCGGGTCTCTTAATCGTGCTCAGACGCGAATCTGTAGAGAATTACTCTTCAGACTTAACCTGAAAAGAATATTAGGCCACCTCTCGACTGATCATGTAGCATGTTCACGATTCAACTCCAGACGTTCCCTTCTGTAAAGACGCGTCAGAGGTACACATACAGCAGGTTGAAACTTCCCCTTTGAACATTTATACAAGACTGTGCTTAACCTGACACACAATATTTTTTTAGCGCAACGCAATCTGACTTTCAAAAAATCCCTACGAAAGAATGGCCCTGACTAACATTAACCTATACGTTTCACAAATCACTTACCTCACAAAAATCTTCGCCACTCAAGCTACTGCAATACAGCGAGCGCCACTACTGCCAGCTAAATAAAAGATTCAAACAACTGAAGGCACTAACTACTGATAGGGATAGTTAGCAAATGAAAGATATTGATAGAGAACAAACAATGTATTTACCTTGATATCATCATATATAAATATAGCAGTTCATGACAAAATTCAAAACTCCGCCATCTCTCTCCCCACATCCACCACTGCTGGTGGCTCACCTCCAACTGCGCAACGCTACACGCTGTTCACATCCAGCTGCCGCTGCCCAACACTACAATGGCGAGTATTACAACAATGCAAAGCAGCCACAGACTGCACACAGCACAGCCAGTGATTTTCATACAGAGGTGGCGTTACCAATAAAAAAACCTAAACAGCCTACTTACATAGCCCCCATGCTCCCCACAAAAAATTTTACAAATTGGATTGGGCAGTGGCCAATACAGATTTGAAAAAAATTTTTCATAATTACAATAACAAAGAAATCAAATGCACACACTTATTGATACAATGTTGGTCAAAAGCTAAAAATTTCTCACAGTCCATAAAGACAGTCCAGATTGTTCATCACAGTAAAAATGCAGAGTTTTTCTCAAAGTCTGAGCAGTAAAAGAAAATGCACACAGAAGTAGTGGATTTCCATGCAATCTTGAAGAAGTAGTGTTGTCCTTCCAACGGAAAGACAGTGCTGAGTCTTGACATGCATACAGGTAATGGGCCACAACAGAGCAAACCCACAGCAGAGTCAGTCGAAATTTTGAAGAGTATTGGTAGGTAGGTCATCACAGAGCAGACCCACTGTAGTCCTGGTAGAGATTACGGTATTGGTGGGCCATCAAAGATGCAGACCCACTGCAGTCCTTGTAGAGATAATGGTATTGATGGATCATCAAAGATGTAGACCCACTGTAGTCCTTGTAGAGATAATGGTACTGGTGGGTCATCAAAGATGCAGACCCACTGTAGTCCTTGTAGAGATAGCCAGCAGCCATCTGTTGTGACTGTGCAGGTGCACAATCACCATTGAAGAGTCCTGCGGATAATATAGCAAGTCCATGAACCACCACTTGTGCACTCACAAAGTTTTTGAAATTGTGCTTAGAACCAGTAATGCTGTTATCCAGTCCCTTGCTGAATTATTAACACAAGTGCAAACACTAACAGTCCCTACTTCTCACATATTGTCCATATACTATGACCAACAGAAACGTGTGCAGTGAAATGTAACTTACAAGTTACTTAATTTGATGAACTGGTGTCAATTACAATTTTATAACATAAGAATACAATTACAAAAGTACAAAATACATCATTAAAGAACATAACAATACACATAACATTCGTGGTACAGGCTTTACAAAAGAATCGAACTAACATATACATCAGTGGAATTATGACATGAGTACATACATAAAAGATCACAATAACTTTTGAAACATCAACTTCACACATGAGCATTAAACAGAACAGAATTAATAATGTCTAACATCTTTACAAAGTAAATAACATATTATTAATGCCAATTATATTCGAGGATAACAGTATTCCTCATCATAGTGAATGTAGCTTAATATTAAAAGAAGAAAAAATTCTATGAAACTACAAAGAGACAGGAAGAAAACAAATACACAAGGGTACACAAACATATAGAGGGATGACACAAAAGGAAAGGACAGGGTTTGTTTTACTGCAGTATTTTGCATGGAGATCTCCCTTTGTTCATCATTATTCCCAATTGTACTATCTAAGCCTGCTGTCTGTATTCTGTTCACATCCTCTTTCAAAATAGTTTTTTTCCACTGCACAATACTCATTTTGGTCCAAATCTTTTTCATATAACTTCTCAATGCATTTTTTTCCTATTGTCCATAGTCAGTTTCTTATATAGTCTACCCCCTCTTAAGCTAACTTAAATCTACTGAGCTCAGATGCTAAACTAAGGGACGAGGCAATGCAGCAGCACATAAAACAATTAATATAAACAGCAATGAAAAAAAATGGAAAATCGCAAAGCAAGCTACAGTAAATCTAAATTACCAAGCAATTCAACATTACAACTAATATGAGGCAATGCGCAGCAAACAAAAAAATAAATCTGGCTTAGCAGAGTAACACAAATTAAAGTTCAGTAGCACTATGCCTGGCAAACAGCAGCTTATATCTAAACATGACATAGCTCAAGCAGAAAAAATAGTACACTAAAGATAACAATGTAGATAAGGGAAATGTATAATCACATCTTAATGTCTAAGTAATTAAAGTGGTGCACCACAACAACTTATTGTAAAAGAAGTATTACCATGTACTTGAAAAGAATATTATGTATGCAGTTACTGTTACTAGTCCCTTCTTATTGTTCTTTCCTTTCCAAGAGCTCCTTTTTTTTAAAGAAAGTGGATTACAAAATTATCATTTAATAGATCTGTTGACAGAAAGTGTTCACATTAGCAAATGCATCTAAGTTTATTTTATAAAACTAATGCTGTAACACAGCTGGAAAACAGGTATCAAACGAAATAAGCAATTACGGAAACCAAAGCATAAAAACATCATTCAATAGCTATGTAGCAATTCGTAAGTCAGTAGCTCTCAACTCTCGTAGAAAGACACTTGTCATTATCAGGTTTGCAGATGTAAGAATATTTCCCATCAATTCATAAGCATTTCAGTAAATATCATAAATTAAGAGCTCCACAGCGTAATCATATGTTTTCAAGTTCGACCGTGTCGTTTTTGCAATGCTTTCTACAAAGGACCGTCAATAGCGAGGATAATGGCCTCCCCTTTTTTTTTCTACCTGTGCCGCTGAAAGGCTAATGGCTTTTTTTCGGGCGGCTGTCGCCCAGGTGGGTGCCCGTGACGCATTACGTGCAGGTGGTCACTTAACTTTCTTACGGAAATATTTATGACAGCAGTTTCCGCTACAGTGACAGTCTCACATAAAAATATTTCACAGGTCAAGAATTAGCGTTGCAAATCTGTAGAATGAAAATCCTATAAATATAAGTGTCCAAATAAAATATTCGTCAGCATTGTGATACAGTCACGCATTTACGCACATTTCATAACTCTTAAAGTATGATTCTTGGTTTCCAACATACTTCTTATTCCTCATATACGGTAGCATCATCTTATTGATCATAAACATATCTCAACAGCATAGTACACATCGTCGTCATAATAATAACATCATAACACCTCAGTCAAATCTCAAAAACGTCGTAGCTTTCTGTAATAATTTCAAACCATAAAAAATATTCTCTGCTCATTCCAATAGTGTCATCTGCCTCAAACGTACTTTAAAAATCATGATCTCATACCAAATACATCATTAGCCGAGGATACCTCACTGGAATCTTCTGATTTTTTCTTGTAGTTTGTGTAATTAGTGTAGCTATTGTTTATTGCTAGCACGTAATTGTAGAGAAAATCTTCTTTGTAGTTGCAGACTTTCATTGTTGTACAGTAAAACAGTTGTGGCATGCATGTAGATTTGCACCAAGTATTTCGCAGCTGCAATTAACTAGATATTATTTTCAGTGCTATGTTAATGTGTTCTCTTATTTTTGATCTTCAAATTGTGTTTTTCTGTGTTGTCGTGTGAAATACTGTGACAATAATGGCGTGTGAAAAACGTAATACTAGGCTCCACAGTAAACTGAGAAATGACAGTGAAAATGAAAGCAGTGTGTTAGCGCCACCGAGTAATGAATTAACTGATGTTCAAAGTAGTAATTTGGTAATTGTGCATATGGAAATGGTGCGGGCGGCAAACAATGGTGTGGACAGTGAAACAATTAGTGAAGAGGGACGTATTATCGATCGATCGGTCGGCAACAGCTCGCCTCAGGAATCGGGAATGACAGGACACAATTTTGCAAATACTGTAGACTCAGGTTTTGGGTTCTCACCGTTTTCTCAAATGAGTCAAGACACATTTTCTGCTTGTCAAAATGTGAATGTTGCCAGTGCAAATGCACTGCCGAAAAGCGTAGAGAAACAGATTCCAGACACTAATACATCATTATTGCAATTAATGCAACAAATGGAACAAAATCAGAGACAAATGGGACAAAATCTTAAAAAGTTAGACACAGTGGAACAAAATCTTAAAAAGTTAGATACAATGGAACAAAATCTTCAAAAGTTAGACATCACACTTGAACAAACATGTGAAGATTTAACTACTGAGTTACATAACATTGAATCGAAATGTCAAAAAGTCTGTAATGACGTAAAAACAAAAATTTGTGAGCATTTTTAACCTATTTTTTTGCAGCATGAAAATGCATTACAGAATCACAAAGCAGCCATAAAAGAACTACAAACCATTGTTCATGAAAATCATGAGACCTTGTGGGCTAAAATTGACTCAGTTGCATCTACCGATTCGGTTACACAACTTGCAGAAACTCAGGAAAGCTTGAAGGACACAGTAGATTCGATTTCAACACAAATGGAC
Source organism: Schistocerca serialis cubense (assembly GCF_023864345.2). Lineage (NCBI taxonomy): Eukaryota > Metazoa > Arthropoda > Insecta > Orthoptera > Acrididae > Schistocerca > Schistocerca serialis. Next base: position 607,563,650 of record NC_064640.1, on the reverse strand, counting down.
ACTCTGAAACTTGGTTCACAAAAACACACTGAGGAAATGTGTTCACTATCGGAGAAAGTAGCCGAACTTTCGGATCAGGTCACTAACTTATCTACAAAGGTAGATGATGATCTGAATGACACAAGACCTGTAGCCTTCACTGACACAGAAGAGTATGAACAAATTAAAAAATTCAAACAGAATCAAAATCAAATCAATACACAGTACAAAAGAGAAATCCGGGAAGTACAAGATCAGCTGACACAGGTAATACAAGAATTACGTATTTCAGAGGATACTCGCACCCCAATACGGGAAGAGGGACACAGAAATACGGAACAGCCACAAAATAATAACACAGGGCATTTCGGAAGTTATGAAAGAAATTGGCAATGTGCACCGAATTTTGAGATGGAACGGCCGACACGACCTAACAATGACCGATATGCGACTCGCCGACATGATGATTTTGACTATAAGCTGTTCATTACTACACGCAAATTCAAAACATTTAAGAATTCTGGCAACGACATTCATCCACAAGCATGGCTCCATCAATTCTCGCATTGTTTTCCTCCCAACTGGTCGTTAGAACACAGATTAGAATTTATGTGTGCCTACTTGGAGAATGAACCAGCTGTAAGAATGCGATCGGTAATTCACGATTGCCACAGTGAAGGAGAGTTTTACCATGCCTTCCTCTCAGCATATTGGTCTCAAGCCACACAAGACCGAGTAAAACATAGCATCATAATGATGAAACGTTTCGAACAATCTGAGTTTTCCAGTCTTATGAAATATTTTGAAGACATGTTGCATAAGAATCAGTATCTTTCTAACCCATACAGCCCCTCAGAACTCATCCGCATTTGCTTAATCAAACTGCCTGAACATTTACGACATATTATTTTGGCAGGACGTTGCAAAGACGACATTGAAGCATTTCAGGGACTCTTACAAGAATTAGAAATTGACACTGACAATCGCGGACTGCGAAACCAGGAACACAACAATTACAGGTCACATCCGTCGCAATTCCGCGATGAAAGAAGTAATAACTTGACACGACAAGGCTATTCTCACAACACAAATCGTGACCAAAACAGACACCACCCGTATGACAACCGTTGGCAGAGTAGTAATAACTACAGGGAATGATCACCTCTCCGTAGTAATGACTATCACAGAGACAATAAGAGAAACAGACAATATGGGAACCAAAACAAATACTATCAAGGGAGACAGAATAACTTTAGACGCAACGGACCAGCGCGCAGTTACGATGCAGGGAGAAATCCTCCACCATGTGACCGACAAGAAAGAAACTATGGAATCTACCGACATGACGACAGACGATATGATCGTAACGACAGACCTGAATTGCATCAGAACTGGCGGGATTCAAACAGAGCAGGGCCCTCTCGTCACGGTGAATTTGTAGAAGTTAGGTCTCCAAATCCCAATAACGACGCGCGCCAACAAAGAGACAATAGGCAATGACTCACACCGCTGGCAGCAACAAAACGTACTTATGAAACTGATGACGCAGCTGCCGGAGCTAGTAATTACGTAAAAATGGAAGACATTAGGGACATCTTACTCCAGGAACATGACGTAAAACTTAACAACATTGCATATCCTGTGATTCACATTACTGTAAATGACGTAAAATTTACGGCAGTACTTGACTCTGGCAGTCCCATCTCAGTAATTAGTGAAACAGCCTTTAGCAAATGCAACAAATCGAACGATTGCCCCATACTTCCGTTACGTAAGATTAAATTACAAGGTGCAATCTTTGGAAAAAGTGTAGATGTACGCCAACAAACCAACTTAGAATTCTTTTGTCAAAGCCACAGCTTCTCTACGAACTTTCTTATTGTTCCATTATTGTCGACGGAAATTATATTGGGAGTAGACTTTTTGAATGAATTCAAAGCAATCTTAAACTTTCACGATGCTGAAATAAGTTTAGTGTAGGAAGGTAAGTCAATAGCTTTGAAATTTGAAGATTGGCTCTCAAACCATGACGAAGAAATCAATCGGCTTTACCTTCTGTTGGACAACAGTTCGGAATTTTCTACGGAACTAGACACTAACAATCACTCTGCAAGAACTGACAGGGATGATATCGACGGCATATTTGAAATTAATGAGTTAATTCAGAATAAAATTCAAACAATTGAGAATTGTAATGACACTGATAGGCAGGACCTTTTTGAGATTTTACAAGAACATTCCACAGTTTTTACTCATAAAACAGGAACAATCAAGGGATTTCAATACCAATTTCGTGTTCGTGAGCATACTAAATTTTGTGTTAGACCATATGTAATTCCAGCACATTATAGGGACCGTGTTAGAACAGAAATACAATCTATGCTTGACGAGGGCATTATTGAGCCTGCAGTAAGCTCATACAACAATCCATTACATGTTGTTGAGAAGAAAAATGGATCGATCAGGCTTGTCTTAGATTCGAGACAAATCAATACGATCATTATTCCTGAAACAGACAGGCCGCAAACGTTGGAAGAACTTCTTCAAAATTTTAATGGTGTAAAATTGTTGTCTTCAATTGATCTCAGATCCAGCTTTTATCAGATCGAACTTCATCTGGAATGTAGAAAATACACAGCTTTCCTTTGTTTCGGCGTTTGTTATCAGTTTCGGAAACTTCCCTTTGGTTTGAACATTTCTTCAGCAGCATTCATTCGCGGGCTAAATTCCATATTACCTGAGTTCTTAAAACGTCACATCACCTTATATGTGGACGATATTCTAATAGCAGAAGCTTCATGGGAACTACATAATCGCATCCTCAACAGTTTGTTACGTCTTTTTGCAGAATCTGGAATTACAGTTAACTTGGAAAAGTCTGAATTCGGTAGGACAAAGGTGAAGTTTTTGGGACATATTATTTCTTCTGAAGGCATTCAGCCGGATCCTGAAAAGTTAGAAGCAATCAGAGCCATTCCAGTTCCATCCACAAAAAGACAAGTCCGCAGTTTTCTAGGTCTCGTAAATTTGTACCGTCGTTTTCTGAATATGCAAATTCTTGTTACACCAAAACTTTGTTCCCTCACTGGAAAAAATACTATTTGGAACTGGGACGAACAAGCACAATTGGAATTCAATTCTTTGAAAGAAGTGTTACTTCATGCGCCAATCTTAGCTCATCCAGATCTGTCACAAGATTTCTGCCTTAGCACGGATTCTTCTAAAGTCGGTCTTGGTGCCCATTTATTTCAAGAGTCCATAGAAAATGACACTACCATTCAGAAAACCATTGCTTTTGCTAGCCGAGTGCTAACAAAGTCTGAAAAAAATTATTCCGTTACTGAAATAGAAGCTTTAGCTATCGTTTGGGCATTTAACAAATTCCGTTTCTTTCTTTCTGGTAAGCACGTAAAAGTATACAGTGATCATCGTGCATTACAATTTCTTATGTCTTCAAAATTAAATCATGACAGGTTAAAACGTTGGGCATTGTTTCTGCAAGAATTCCGCTTCACAATAGTCTACATTCCCGGCAAGGAGAACATTGTTGCGGACGCACTGTCACGTGCACCGGCTGGGCTTGAGAAAAGTACCACAGAAGGCAACCTCGAGAAAAATTTCAGTATTCTTTACATTCAGAAAGTCGCCTTTTAAAACTTCATCACCACATCTTTAAAGGACATTGCTCATGACCAAGATAAAGATCCGATTTGGAAAGACATCAAGAGCAAATGGCATGAAAAGACACACACACAGATTCGGCATTATTATCTGGTTAGAAACAACATACTGTTCAAACGCTGCACTGTTGATGACAAGCTATGGGTACTTTGCATTCCTGACGATTTTGTTAATAAGCTCATTTGGTACATTCATTTCAGCTACGCACATTTTGGTCCACGAAAATGTTATCATATTCTTCGAACGACTTGTTATTTTAACAATATGGAAAAAAGAATTCGAAGAGTCTTGTCTATTTGTAAACTTTGTCAAAAGGCGAAACTATATACTGTCTCACATCGTGCTCCGTTGTTTCCTATTATTCCTTCTAAATTAAAAGAATTTGCTGCTGTTGATCTCTTGGGACCGCTTGTCAGAACATCCAATGGATTTTCGTACGTTCTAGTCGCTGTTGAACTTATTTCAAAATTTGTTTCTTTCACTCCGTTATGTAAAGCCACTGGACGATCTGTCTCCAACGCCTTTGTTAAAAATTTCTTACGTGAATTTGGCCACGTTGCTAAAGTCATTTCAGATAACGGACCGCAATTTAGATCTGCTGTTTGGTCACGCACGCTTCGGAATCATAAAATCAAACCTGTTTTTATTTCATTGTACTCACCACATTGCAACCCGTCTGAACGGATTATGAAAGAAATCAATAAGCTTTGCAGACTTTATTGTCACAGAAAGCATCAGCATTGGGACAGATATCTACAATTATTTCAAAATGTGCTGAATGAAATGCCTCATGATTCCACTGCTTTACCACCTACTCTTGTACTGAAGAATGAAGAACCACCGAACAGAATCAGAGAGCTTGTACCTTTCCCGAATACACGTAAACTTCGACACAAAGACATAATTGATTTGGCTCTTAAAAATATAAAATCTGCAGCAGACAAAAGGAGAGAACTACACGGTAAAGCAAATGCAAAGAAATTATATATTGGTCAGAAAGTTCTCATTAAAGCTCATTCATTGTCACATAAGAAGAAGCACTTGAGTCACAAATTCTTTCTAGCTTACAATGGACCTTACAGAATCCGACGTATACCACATGATAATTGCGTTGAAGATGAAACTCTGCGTACTAGGAAGAGTAAAGGTTTACACCACATTTCACATGTAAAACCGTTTATTGAAAGATAATCTGCTTTTTAACTTTGTCATTGCCATAAAACTTTTCACTTTACATTACTAGTATGCTTGTCAGACTTAGAATCTGTTAACATGCAACAATGTTTGAAGTTAAATATCCAGTCAAGAACCAAGAGAACTTATTGAAACAGAAATGACGAATGCATTGTTATAGTGAACAGACGTCACAGTGTTATTGTGTGTGTACATTCTTGCTTGTTAGTTGCACGATTATGGAACGACTATAAGGCTTACATACTTAGAACATTTACCAGTACTGCTAATGAGATTTTAATGCAACATTTTGGTTTACTTGAAAATATATTCTGGATTTAAAGTACTTTCAGTGAGATACCAGATGGCACAGTGGTTAGTTTATGTGACAGCTACACGATTTTATCACGACGCTACTAATGAGTGACAATTTACAATGTTGCTTTTGCAGTGTTTCTGTTTTTATATCTGCACAGTTTTCTGTTTTATTCCGGAAAGTAAAACAGGTCTTGGTAGTAACTTTTGTGGTATAGCTACAATGAGACTGCCTTTTCCGTAGCACAACAATACGTTACAGCACAGTACTTTCCTCATCACGGCAATAAGCGTAATAACTAAGACATTTATACGGAAAGCATTTCACTTTTGTGTATTATGAGGTAAGTACATTGACTTCTGCAGAACTTAGCTTTTGGAGGACGATAACTGCGACACTTCCACACAGATTATGTTGCAACAAGACGCACATTTAGCGCTACAGTACACGTATTTGAGTGATTAATTTTGTACATAAAACATTTATTTTTAAAGATTTTTGAATTACAAAGAAAGTTTTCCGTGATACATTTCATTCCATTGCTGTAATCTGTAACACCTGAGGGTATAATTACATTAATCCTCAGGGGGGTACACGCTTACTTTGTGTACCATGTGTGTGGCAACCACAAGGAACCCTAGCTAATATGGTATTTGCTTATACAACTTTACACATCGGTACCATATTTTTCTAACACACAAATTACACAGCTATCTGATCATTTAACTGAGAGATAAACATTTCTTTACTACATCAGTGACACATGTTTACGCAATACACAGTTGGGTAACTTCACACTTATGAAACTGTATTTTGTCTGTACTTTGTAAACTGTTCATATTTTTTCGGAATCATTGTGATACTATGAGAGCTTTGAATGATGTATTTGGTAAGGGAGCATGATTTTAAAGTACGTTTGAGGTAGATGACACTATTGAAATGAACAGATAATTTTTTTTAGGTTTTGAAATTATTGCAGAAAGCTACGACGTTTTTGAGATTTGACTGAGGTGTTATGATGTTATTATTACGACGACGATGTGTACTATGCTGTTGAGATATGTTTATGATCAATAAGATGATGCTACCGTATATGAGGAATAAGAAGTATGTTGGAAGCCAAGAATCGTGCTTTAAGAGTTATGAAATGTGCGTAAATGCGTGACTGTATCACAATGCTGACGAATATTTTATTTGGACACTTATTTTTATAGGATTTTCTTTCTATAGATTTGCAATGCTAATTCTTGACCTGTGAAATATTTATGTGAGACTGTCACTGTAGCAGAAACTGCTGTCATAAATATTTCCGTAAGAAAGTTAAGTGACCACCTGCACGTAATGCGTCACGGGCACCCACCTGGGCGACAGCCGCCCGAAAAAACGCCATTAGCCTTTCAGCGGCACAGGTAGAAAAAAAAAAGGGGGAGGCCATTATCCTCGCTATTGACGTTCCTTTGTAGAAAGCATCGCAAAAACGACACGGTCGAACTTGAAAACATATGATTACACTGTGGAGCTCTTAATTTATGTTATTTACTGAAATGCTTATGAATTGATGGGAAATATTCTTACATCTGCAAACCTGATAATGACAAGTGTCTTTCTACGAGAGTTGAGAGCTACTGACTTACGAAATGCCACATAGCTATTGAATGATGTTTTTATGCTTTGGTTTGCGTAATTGCTTATTTCATTTGACATCTGTTTTCCAGCTGTGTTGCAGCATTGGTTTCATAAAATAAAATTAAATGCATTTGCTAATGTGAACACTTTCTGTCAACAGATCTATTAAATAATAATTTTGTGATCCACATTCTTCAAAAAAGGAGCACTTGGAAAGGAAAGAACAATAAGAAGGGACTAGTAACAGTAACTGCATACATAATATTCTTTTCAAGTACATGGTAATATTTCTTTTACAATAAGTTGTTGTGGTGCACCACTTTAATTACTTAGACATTAAGATGTGATTATACATTTCCCTTATCTGCATTGTTATCTTTAGTGTACTATTTTTTTCTGCTTGAGCTATGTCATGTTTAGATATAAGCTGCTGTTTGCCAGGCATAGTGCTACTGAACTTTAATTTGTGTTACTCTGCTAAGCCAGATTTATTTTTTTGTTTGCTGCGCATTGCCTCATATTAGTTGTAATGTTGAATTGCTTGGTAATTTAGATTTACTGTAGCTTGCTTTGCGATTTTCCATTTTTTTTTTTCATTGCTGTTTATATTAATTGTTTTATGTGCTGCTGCATTGCCTCGTCCCTTAGTTTAGCATCTGAGCTAAGTAGATTTAAGTTAGCTTAAGAGGGGGTAGACTATATAAGAAACTGACTATGGAGAATAGGTAAAGAATGCATTGCGAAGTTATATGAGAAAGATTTGGGCCCAAATGAGTATTGTACAATCAGAAATAATTATTTTGAAAGAAATATGAACAGAATACAGAAAGCAGGCTTAGATAGGACTTTTTGGGAATAATGATGAACAAAGGGAGATCTCCATGCAAAATACTGCAGTAAAACCAACCCTGTCCTTTCCCTTTTGTGTTATCCCACTATATGTTTGTGTACCCTTGTGTATTTGTTTTCTTCCTGTCTCTGTGTACTGTTTCATAGACCTTTTTTCTCTTCTAATACTAAGTTACATTCACTATGATGAGGAATACTGTTATCCTCAAATACAATTGGCATTAATAATGTGTTATTTACTTTGTAAAGATGTTTAGACATTATTTATTCTGTTTTGTGTTAATGCTCATGTGTGAAGTTGATGTTTCGAAAGTTATTCTGATCTTTTATGTATGTACTCATGTCATAATTCGTGTAACACTGACGTATATGTTTATTTCTATTCTTTTGTAAAGTCTGTGTTACTACAAATGTTATCTGTACTATTATGTTCTATAATGATGTATTTTTTTACCTTTGTTATTGTATTCTGATGTTATAAAATTGTATTTGACACCAGTTTATCAAACTAAGTAACTTGTAAGCATTCATTTCACTGCACACGTTTCCGTTGGTCATAGTATAAGGACAATATGTGAGAAGTAGGGACTGATAGTGTTTGCACTTGTGTTAATAATTCAGCAAGGGACTGGATAACAGCATTGCTGGTTCTAAGGACATGTCAAACAAATTTTTTGTGAGTGGACAAGTGATGGTTTATGGACTTGCTATATTCTCCGCAAGAATCTTCGATGGTGATTGTGCACCTGCACAGTCGCAACGAATGGCTGCTAGCCATCTCTACAAGGACTACAGTGGGTCTGCATCTTTGATGGCCCACCAATACCGTAATCTCTGCAAGGACTACAGTGGGTCTACATCTTTGATGATTCATCAATACCATTATTTCTACAAGGACTGCAGTGGGTCTGCACCTCTGGTGGCCCACCAATACCGTAATCTCTACCAGGACTACAGTGGGTCTGCTCTGTGATGACCTACCTACCAATACTCTTCAAAATTTCGACTGACTCTGCTGTGGGTTTGCTCTGTTGTGGCCCATTACCTGTATGCATGTCAAGAGTCAGCACTGTCTTTCCGTTGGAAGGACAACACTACTTCTTCAAGACTGCATGGAAATCCACTACTTCTGTGTGCATTTTCTTTTACTGCTCAGACTTTGAGAAAAACTCTGCATTTTTACTGTGATGAACAATCTGGACTGTCTTTATGGACTGTGAGAAATTTTTAGCTTTTGACCAACATTGTATCAATAAGTGTGTGCATTTGATTTCTTTGTTATTGTAATTATGAAAAATTTTTTTCAAATCTGTATTGGCCACTGCCCAATCCAATTTGTAAAATTTTTTGTGGGGAGCATGGGGGCTATGTAAGTAGGCTGTTTAGGTTTTTTTATTGGTAACGCCACCTCTGTATGAAAATCACTGGCTGTGCTGTGTGCAGTCTGTGGCTGCTTTGCATTGTTGTAATACTCGCCATTGTAGTGTTGGGCAGCGGCAGCTGGATGTGAACAGCGTGTAGCGTTGCGCAGTTGGAGGTGAGCCACCAGCAGTGGTGGATGTGGGGAGAGAGATGGCGGAGTTTTGAATTTTGTCATGAACTGCTATATTTATATATGATGATATCAAGGTAAATACATTGTTTGTTCTCTATCAATATCTTTCATTTGCTAACTATCCCTATCAGTAGTTAGTGCCTTCCATAGTTTGAATCTTTTATTTAGCTGGCAGTAGTGGCGCTCGCTGTATTGCAGTAGCTTGAGCAGCGAAGATTTTTGTGAGGTAAGTGATTTGTGAAAGGTATAGCTTAATGTTAGTCAGGGCCATTCTTTTGTAGGGAATTTTGAAAGTCAGATTGCGTTGTGCTAACAAAATATTGTGTGTCAGTTTAAGCACAGTCTTGTATAAATTGTTCAAAGGGGACGTTTCGAGTTCACACAGTACAGACAAAATACAATTTCGTAAGTGTGAAGTTATCCAACGGTGTAATTACGTAAACATGTGTCACTGATGCAGTAAAAAAGATGTTTATCTCTCAGTTAAATGATCAGATAGCTGTGTAATTTATGTTTTAGAGAAATATGGTACCGATGTGTAAAGTTGTATAAGCAAATACCATATTAGCTAGGGTTCCTTGTGTTTGCCAAGCACATGGTACACAAAGTAAGCATGTACCCCCCTGAGAATTAATGTAATTATACCCTCAGGTGTTACAGATTACAGCAATGGAATGAAATGTATCATGGAAAACTTTCTTTGTAATTCAAAAATCTTTAAAAATAAATGTTTTAAGTACAAAATTAATCACTGAAATGCGTGTCCTGTAGCGCTAAATGTGCATCTTGTTGTAAGATAATCTCTGTGGAAGTGTCGTAGTTATATTCCTCCGAAAGTCTGCAGAAGCCAATGTACTTACCTCATGATAAACAAAAGTGAAATGCTTTGCGTAGAGATATCTTAGTTGTTACGCTTATTGTTGTGATGATGAAAGTACTGTGCTGTAACGTATTGTTGTGCTGTGGAAAAGGCTGTCTCCTTGTAGCTATGCCACAAAAGTTACTAATAAAACATGTTTTGCTTTCCAGAAGATTTCAGAAAAACTGTGCAGATATAAAATACATACACCGCAAAAGCAACAATGTAAATTATATCACACATTAGTAGTGTCATAATATAACCGTGTAGCTGTCAAAGAAACCAAATACTAAGTCATCTTTAATCTCACAGAAAGTACTTTAAATCCCAAATGTATTTTCAAGTAAACCAAAATGTTGCATGAAAATCTCATTAGCAGAGCCAGTATATGTTCTAAGTATGTGAGCCTTATAGTCGTTACGTAATCGTGCAACTAACAAGCAAGAATGTACAAATACAACACTGTGTCGTCTGTTCACTATAACAATGCAATCGTAATTTCTGTTTAAAAATGTTCCCTAGGTTCTAGACTGGATATTTAACTTCAAACACTGTTGCATATTAACAGTTTCTTAAGTCTGACAAAGCATACTAGAAATGTGAAGTGGAAAGTTATATGGCAAAGACAAAGTTAAAAAGCAGATTATCTTTCAATAAACGGTTTTACATGTGAAATGTGGTACAATCTTTTACTCTTCAAAGTACTCAGAGTTTCAGCTTGAACGCAATTATCATGCAGTATACGTCGGTAAAGAATACTGGAATTTTTCTCAAGGTTAGCTTCTATGTTATTTTTCTCTGAGCCAGCCGGCGCACGTGGGTGCCTGTGGTGCGAGTCATTGTCTGTCCCTTTGTTGGCGCGCGTCGTTATTGGGATTAGGAGACCTAACTTCTACAAATTCACGTTGTCGAAAGTGCCCTGCTCTGTTTGAATCCCGCCAGTTCTGATGCACTTCAGGTCTGTCGTTACGAATATATCGTCTGTCGTCATGTCGGTAGATTCCGTAGTTTCTTCCTTGTCCGTCACGTGGTGGAGAGCTTCTCCCTAAATCGTAACTGTGCGCCGAACTGTTGCGTCTGAAGTTATTCTGCCTCCCTTGATAATAATTGTTTTGGTTCCCATATTGTCTGTTTCTCTGATTGTCTCTGTGATAGTCATTACTACGGAAATGCGATCTTTCTCTGTAACTATTATTACTCTGCCAGCGGTTGTCATATGGGTGGTGTCTGTTTTGGTCACGATTTGCGTTGTAAGAATAGCCTTTTGGTGTCCAGTTATTGTTTCTGTCATCACGGAATTGTGACGTATGTGACCTGTAGTGATTGTTTTCCTGTTTTCGCATCCGGCGACTGTCTGTGTCAATTTCTAATTCTTGTAGGAGTCCCTGAAAAGCTTCAATGTCGTCTTTGCAACGTCCTGCCAAAATAATATGTCGTAAATGTTCAGGCAATTTGATTAAGCAAATGCGGATGAGTTCTGAGGGGCTGTATGGGTTTGTCAGGTACTGATTCTTGTGCAACATGTCTTCAAAATATTTTACAAGACTGGAAAATTCAGATTGTTCAAAGTGTTTCATCATCATGATGCTATGTTTTACTCGGTCTTGTGTAGCTTGTGACCAATATGCTGAGAGGAACGCATGGAAAAATTCTCCTTCACTGTGACAATCGTGAATGACCGATCGCATTCTTACAGCTGGTTCATTCTCCAAGTAGCCACACATAAATTCTAACCTTTGCTCCAATGACCAGTTGGGAGGAAAACAATGAGAGAAGTGATGGAGCCATGCTTGTGGATGAATGTCGTTGCCAGAATTTTTAAATGTTTTGAATTTACGTGTAGTAATAAACAGCTTATAGTCAAAATCATCGTGTCGGCGAGTAGCATATCGGTCATTGTTACGTCGTGTCGGCGGTTCCATCTCAAAATTCGGTGCACCTTGCCAATTTCTTTCATAACTTCCGAAATGCGCTGTGTTATTATTTTGTGGCTGTTCCATATTTCTATGTCCCTCTTCCTGTACTGGAGCGCGAGTGTCCTCTGAAATATGTAATTCTTGTATTACCTGTGTCAGCTGATCTTGTACTTCCCGGATGTCTCTTTGGTGTTGCGTATTAAATTGATTCAGATTTTGTTTCAGTTTCCTAATTTGTTCGCACTCTTCTGTGTCATTAAAGACTACCGGTTTTGTGTCATTCAGATTATCATCTACCTTCGTAGATAAATTAGTGAACTGATCCGAAAGTTCGGCTACCTTCTCCGATAGTGTACTTATTTCCTCAGTGTGTTTTTCTGAACCAAGTTTCAGAGTGTCTACTGTGTCCTTTAAGTTTTCCTGAGTTTTTGCAAGTTGCGTAACCGAATCTGTAGATGGAACTGAGTCAATTTTAGCCCACAAGGTCTCATGATTTTCATGAACAATGGTTTGCAGTTCTTTTATGGCTGCTTCGTGATTCTGTAATGCATTTTCATGCCGCGAAAAAATAGGTTGAAAATGCTCACAAATTTGTGTTTTTACGTCATTACAGACTTTTTGACATTTCGATTCAATGTTATGTAACTCAGTAGTTAAATCTTCACGTGTTTGTTCAAGTGTGGTGTGAAGATTTTGTTCCATTGCGTCTAACTGTTGCTGTGTTTGTCTCTGGTGTTGTTCCATTGTGTCTAACTTTTGAAGCTTTTGCTGTGTTTGTCTCTGATTTTGTTCCATTGTGTCTAACTTTTCAAGCTTTTGTCCCATTTGTTGCATTAATTGTAATAACAATGCACTGGTGTCTGAAACATGTTCCTCAGTGCTATTCGGCAACACATTTGAACCGGCAATATTCGCAGTTTGAATAGCAGAAAGTGTGTCTTGACTTATTTGAGAAAAGGATGAGGACGCAAAACCTGAATCTACAGTATTTGCAAGATTGTGTCCTGTCATTTCGGATTCCTGAGGCGAACTGTTGCCGACCGATCGATCGATAATGCTTCCCTGTTCACTAATTGTTGCACTGTCTACACCATTGTTTGCAGCCCGCTCCATTTCCCTATGTACAATTACCAAATTACTACTTTGAACATTAGTTAATTCATTACTCGGTGGCGCTAACACATTGCTTTCTTCACTGTCATTTCTCAGTTTACTTTGGAGCCTAGTATTACGTTTTTCACACGCCATTATTGTCACAATATTTCACACGACAACACAGAAAAGCACAATTTTTAAGAGCAAAAATAAGAGAACACATTAACATAGAACTGAAAATAATATCTAGTTAATTGCAGCTGCGAAATACTTGGTGCAAATCTACATGCATGCCACAACTGTTTTACTGTGCAACAATGAAAAACCACAACTACCAAGGAGATTCTCTCTACAATTACGCAATAGCAATAAACAAAATCTACACTAATTACACAAACTAAAAGAAAAAAATCAGAAGATTTCAGTGAGGTATCCTCGGCTAAGGGTCGACATATGAAACTTCCCCTTTGAACATTTATACAAGACTGTGCTTAACCTGGCACACAATATTTTTTTAGCGCAACGCAATCTGACTTTCAAAAAATCCCTACGAAAGAATGGCCCTGACTAACATTAACCTATACGTTTCACAAATCACTTACCTCACAAAAATCTTCGCTACTCAAGCTACTGCAATACAGCGAGCGCCACTACTGCCAGCTAAATAAAAGATTCAAACTACTGAAGGCACTAACTACTGAAAGGGATTGTTAGCAAATGAAAGATATTAATAGAGAACAAACAATGTATTTACCTTGATATCATCATATATAAATATAGCAGTTCATGACAAATTTCAAAACTCCACCATCTCTCTCCCCACATCCACCACTGCTGGCGGCTCACCTCCAACTGCGCAACGCTACGCGCTGTTCACATCCAGCTGCCGCTGCCCAACACTACAATGGCGAGTATTACAACAATGCAAAGCAGCCACAGACTGCACACAGCACAGCCAGTGATTTTCATACAGAGGTGGCGTTACCAATAAAAAAACCTAAACAGCCTACTTACAAGGTCTCCGACAGTAAAGGCCACTCCTTCGAAGCCTTCTCTACACCGTTTGCCTCAATAAAACACGTCCAGTGGATGGTGCCAGGTAAGATGCCAGCTGCTGCGCAGTATTAAGGCGATACCGTCGTGCCCTTGCAGCAAGATAACTGTCCTCTCTTTCTGATGATAGCCGTGGTCGGCCCCGCCCTGGTCTTCGGGATACAGTTTCGGTCTCTAGAAACTGCCGCCACATCCGAGGAACGAAAGAACGGTTCACCTTAAGCCATCGGGCCACTGATTCTGTGGCTGTCCTGCCTCCATTCTTCCTATGGCGCTGCACCGCAGAGACTCTGGTAGTCGTCTCCTCTGTGACATACTGCACCCTCTGTGGCTATGTACACAGCGATTGTGGATGTGCGACTACTCGGCAAACACTACTCCGTTTGATAGGTGTCCGGACGTCATCGTTGACGTGGTTTTCCGTTGACCGAAATGCCATCTTCCGTGCAGGATACGATAGTACGGACATCTGTTGACAGTTTGTATGATTATATCGCGAATTAGACACGGGACGGGGAAATAGCGGTTTGTTGCTTTAATTCTGGACACCAGTGTAGTTGATGTTCGTAGACTGAGTTGAGCGGTTCTGTGCTCGGCCGTAAGTAGAGGAGCAGTTTCCGTGGCATAGCGAAACTTTTCTTAGCGTGGCTACGTCGGTGTCCCTCATTCGTCGACGCTGCTTTCAGCAACTGCCTTCTCTTGTGGTTGCGTTTAGAGATACCAACCTCGTTTTGGCACCTCGCTCTTCGGAAGACATCACGCACATCTTGAGCAATTGCGGAGAGGTTTGGAATATAATCCAGGAGATTCACGCAAAAACTGGCGATCGTTCAAGTCACCACCCGTCCTTCCATCTCCGGCCAAATACTGACAATGAAAATTTTCCATAACCAGGATTCGAACCAGTTTGCCTCTGAGAGGAGCGCTGCCACACAGGTGTGCGTTAGCGACCTCGACTACTAAGACGGATCTTACCTTGTTCTCATGTAAATTTTGCTGTGTTATGGAAAGAGAAGCTAGATCTGACACGTTAACATTTAAAAAATGTAAGGATTTCTCTAAATGCCGCGCTAGCAAGATAACAAAACAAAATTGATTAACAAGATTGGGGGAAATACATGGTAAGAATTTTTTGGGAATCTAGCTGCATCCTTTTAACAACTAATAAGAAAAGCTTAGAAGGGCAACTTAGCAACAGCTTTTAGTTCCGCGAATGAATTCTCAGTGAGAAATAGAAATAACACAGTATGCCATGTCCCATCTTTCTTGTTTATAATTTATATTCTTCTCTCGTCGCATCTCAGGTACAAAACTCTTTTTCTTTATACTTCAGCCGTTAAAACTGCCGTATTTACTGTCTCTATATTTAGGATATAGGCTACTTGAAACGAAATGACGTAAAATAGGGCATCGAGAACGTAGTAGCTGTGTAAGCCGACGCCTCTCTCCGGCATACTCGTTGGCACTAAACAATAGCGACATGTCGAAAATACCATTGCGAAAGAAATATCCGAGATTTAGCTGCAGTGGGACATTAAGTGAACTCACCAGCAACAGATGAAAAATTGTGCCGGACCGAAAGTAGAAACCGGATTTTTCGCTTTACGCGAGCGCTCGCCTTAACCGCCTCATCAATCCGAGCACGTGCCCAGTCCGAATCAAACCTTTACATGCAGCACGCTATAGAGTAGCGCCCCCGATCCGTTAATCCCCTTGTTCGCAGCGTAAATGTATGCCCGAAAGGGTTCGGATATTTATTTATTACACATTTAAAGGAAAGTTACCTGATTTTTTAAAACAGATCGCACATATAGCAGTTTTCGTTCGTATCCGCTTGTCATCTCTGTAGTTTTTTTTAAATTTACATTTGACATAGAATAATAATTTTTAAAATAGATAATTTGAATTTTAATGTAAATAATACTTTGTTTTCTTGAGACGAATGTGAAAAGATGATAACGTAGAAGAGAGATATGTTAGCGTCATCACCGATTGTGACTGGCGGTGAACACCTCGGAATGGTTTGCACGACCACTACGGTCACAGGTTCGAATCCTGCCTCGGGCATGGATGTGTGTGATGTCCTTACGTTAGTGAGGTTTAAGTAGTTCTAAGTTATAGGGGACTGATGACCGCAGAAGTTAAGTCCCATAGTGCTCAGAGCCATTTGAGCCATTTTCGGAATGGTTTCTTCGAGCTGTTGGCCTCAGTCACAATAAAATATTATACAGTTAATAGTAGAGAAATAGTATTGCTAATCCTATGCATTAACATTAGGTTCTCATCTGTCGACAAAACTGGCTGCTTTCTTGGCTAGATTTGCCAGCACCTTACACTACATTTACTCTAGTATCCGCTATCCTTACTATCATTTGACTAATATGTAGAATTTGACAGTGCATTTTGCCATGTTATGTGTGAAGACATTCTAGATGTCTTATCTACTATTATATCTCATCTTCCTCTTCGTCCTGTTCTTCTTCAGTGTCACTGTTTCCGCTATAACTGTGGGTGTCGCTGTCCACCGTCTAGAGATTGTTGTTACATTGCGTATCGGCATGTTTGTTATGTCGTTCCTGCAGGTACTTTTCATGTGTTGTTTTTTAAATACCGTTTATTAATGCATTTAGTTGTGCCCATCGTCCTTCGCCTCTTATTGAAGGGTTCAGATACGGTTGTGCGTCCGCACTGAAGTACCGTAACGCCGTGTGGTTTAGAGTCATAACGACGTATGTACAAAATTGGACATTTTGACATATTTACTTCACCACCATCTAGGAAAATCAATCTATCGAATGCAAACACAGCGGAACTCCTATCTTTAGCCTTTCCGGAGATGGTGTGTGGCGTATGCTCGAATTCACTTTAATATTTAGTATCACAGCAGCGTATTGACTTTTACGTCATTTTGGCTGCTTTTGCAGTACTATGGCGTTAAAAAACTTAACACAGTAAGTGCAGATATGTGATTGTCACTAAACAAAGATTGTTAATTTTTAGATATATGTCGAAAATGTGGAGCAGCCTGTCACCTTATACAAATACAGAAATTGTCGACGTAACAGTTGTAATGTTGCTAACAACAGTGCTTATCCATTATTTAATTGCATAGAACACATCAAACCATTCATAGTTTCATTATTCAAGCCTTTACTGTTGTGCAGGGAACATGTTTTCCAGAGGAAGAAAACTTCGTAATCTGTTGAAGACTCAGAAGCATGCTACGGAAGAAATACACACACATTGTAGACGTAACAATTGCATTATTGTTACCTACAATGCTTATCCGTTATCTTTGTGCATGGAACACATCAAAAATTGTTAGTTTCATTAGTCAAGACTTTGCTGTTGTCCAGTTAACAGAGGAAGAAAAATGTATAATCGTTTGAAGAATCGAAAGTGTAATACGGAAGAAGATTCAAGTTCATTAACCTTCTACATTGTGCTCTCATCACCAGGCAGCAATGCTTTTGAAACTCTGGTGTTAGTTTTCATTACTCACATCAAATAATACATTGCTGTTTTAATTGAAGCTAGATGTTTAAGTGGTGTATACGCAACTGCGAGTTAAAGCCTTTTCCTTATGCGTAATTTCGTAACTGTATTGCAATTGTATTAAAGAAAACCATTGTTTGACAGCTGAAGATGCTGAAAAACTGTTGAACGCTGCCATTGACTCAGATTTGGAATTCTTATATGATGATTCCTCAAATAATCCTAATTATCAGACAGCAACAAAGGACGATAGTGATGGCAGTGATGGTAAGTACAGCTCACTAACGTAAAGGAATCTATCGGGGCTAAAAGGATGACAATAAAAGTATTTAAGCAAAAATAATAACTCAAACAATTTGTTTTAGGTTATTAACGCTATTTTTCGCAGTACTGTGTAACAGTACACAACAGACTAATGTGAACAACAAATAAATCATAATTAGAAATTTTGCTTCTCCAAAAATACTATAAGTACACAAGTACCTTTTAGCTTTCTATTAATACTTACCTTATAAATTTATGAACATTTATTTTGTAAATTTTGAGCCGCTGTATTCGATTCCCTCGGTGAATTATGGTTTTAATATATTTATTTTTTTAGATTAATCTACGACTTCTTTTCATAAAGCATTAAACATTGCACCTTTTCGAATATTGAGGGACAAACCATTATTACTGGCAATCCAAATGTGATCTTAGAAGAAGGGAAAAATCTGAACGAAATTTTAGATCAGGATGTCTCTAAGACTTTTACTAATAATAGAACCCTGTTAGTAAATGAAAAATATGATGAAGGGAATAGGACAAGAGTAAAACACAGACGAATTGCCCAACCTGAGAAAGAGAAGAAAATTGACAGAAAGATCAGACGGCTGACAGGAAAACCATCCATTTCTTCCACAGGCAAACATATCTCTGTACAGTCAGTTAAACCAAAAGATTACTGCTACGGTCGCAGGTTCGAATCCTGCCTCGAGCATGGATGTGTGTGATGTCCTTAGGTTAGTTAGGGTTTAGTAGTTCTAAGTTCTAGGGGACTGATGACCACAGCTGTTAAGTCCCATAGTGCTCAGAGCCATTTGAACCAAACCAAAAGATTACTCACAGTGCTTAAGGAAATGCTACTCTAATTTCGCTGAGGCTGATAGACCAAATTCATGAAGGATTTTGGCATTTAGTTGATACAGCAGCTGTTATTCGTCAGTTCACTTTTAGAAAAGACGGGTAAGTACAGTAAAAGTACTTCTACAGGCTCGTCCAGGAGGGACCTAACAAATAAATATTTGTTAAACAAAAATGGTCAGTAGGTACAGATTTGTCATTTCTTCTTTCATGTGACGTTTGATGTGACTGAATCATTCATTCGCCAGTTTCTGTTGAAAAGGATTGAGCACAACATAATTCCTAGAGATGAAAGAGGACTGCACAAACCAGCTATAGTTAAATCAGATGTTGTGAAAGACAGAATTAGATTTCACATCAATAGCATTCCAATATTCCCTTCACGTTATGCTAGGAAGGGTTTGGAGAAATAGTTTGTGTCTCATAAGTTAAATCTTCTACAAATGTACCAAATGTATGTTGAAACTTTCAAAAATGATCACAAAACTCCTGAAAAGAGATCTTTACATGGAAAGATATTTAATACTGAATTTAACCTTTCCTTCCATATACCCAAAAATTACGTACGTGATTTATGTTATAAGTTCTCTCATATGAATGCGTCAGAGAAAGAAATTCAACGTTCAGAGCAGGATGCTGATATTGATCGGAAGTGTTTAGCTAGAACTATAAAAAAAACAGCATTATGTTAGAAGCTGCATATGGAAAAACCCATTTAGCTGTTCTGATCTGGAGGCTGTCTGCTGCTGTCCAAAGACAAATGCTAAAGCATTGCTTTATCGACAAAAGCTCGTTGTGTACAGCCTAACTGTTGAATATATCTTCATCGGAAGCTGCATGCCACATGTGGAGTGAAAGAACAGCCAAACGTGGATTTGCAGAAATTGGCTCATGCTTGTTTAATTTTCTAGAAACAAACGCAGATGGTAAAAACTGGAATTTCTTTTCCGATACACGTGGAAGTCAAAATAGAAATACAGGCATGTATGCTATGTTGCTGTATAATGTGGAGCATCTAGATATCCCTGTAATAAACCATATGCTCTTTGAGCGAGATCACTCCCAAATGGAGTGCCACTCATTTCATGCGTCAATAGTGAGAAAGACAACATAGCTTGATAAAAACCATTCAAGACAACCTATTTCAACACTCTTCGCTGTCATCTTCATGTCTTAAACGTCTTTTGTAGTAAAACATGATCATTTTACGCTGAACCTCATTCACAAGGTGTCAGGTGGATAAAACTCAGCACATTGTATACTTATCCGCTTGACTTATCCATTTGACACCTTGTGAATCAGGTTCAGCGTAAAATGAACATGTTTTACTGCAAGAAATGTTTAAGGCCTGCAGATGACAGCTAAGACTGTTGAAACCGATTGTCTTGAATAAAAAATATTTTCTGCGATTTTGGCTTTTGAATGGTTTTTAACAATTAAAACAGATCACCCTTCAATACTCTCATAATGAGAAAATTCAGTAAAACTGTTTATGTATTTGATTCATCAGGATGGTTCCTTGCCGTCGCTATGACAAGTAAAAAATGGCGTGTTATTGAAATTCAACAGAGGGATGTCCTGGGTTTTCCAGAACTGAGATGCTGTGAGTTAAACAATAGAAAAATTAACACTGACGGAAATAATGTCAACTGGCTCAAGATTTTTTGGTTTCAGTATCGGAAAGAAAACACAGAATACATTTATTTTAAAACATCAACAATACTTCTGATTAATTTAAAAGAATGGAAGTGTCCCTCAGAGCTTAAACAAGGCTGCAAGAATCTTTCACACTTCAGCTTAAGGTTTTCCTAGAATTCTGTAACATGGAGATCATACCAGAACAGTATCATCACATTTACAAGTTATTGATGGTAGACAAAACAGCTAGTGAAGAAAAAGAAAGTGATATTGATAATGATGACTAAAGTACTTCAGCTCTCAGTCAGTCATTTTTACTGTTTCATTGATACTTTTACAAATAAAAACAATAATTGTGTTTCTCACACGTGTTGTCATGTACTCATGGAGAATATTCTTCTTTTTTTAAAAAAAAAGAATCAGTTGACGATATAGTTATGAGCTATGTAATTTGTGGAGCACTATAAAACACTTATAAATCTGTAAAACAAGATGTTAATAATTTTTAACGGAATTAAGCAAAACATTATGTTAAGAGTGAATTTCATGTCATTGTTATTTCTACTACATCAGATGGAACTATCCAGAGCACCAAGATACCTGAAGTCAAAACAACGTATCTACAGTAGTTCCCACCTTTTTGTTATGTAGTTCTTAATGCAGAAGTTAAGGAATTGTTGAATGAGTGCAAACACACTAACAACCACGAGGTATTATGATTATTAGAGTCATGAACTTAGGTGGTCACGATGATAGTGTTTCCAGTGGTGCAGAAATTCTTTTGCCTGTATCTCAAAACACGATACGTCGTTATGACTCTAAACAGCGATATTATATAGGAATGGTGTCTGTTCATTCGGAAATGTATTTCCGAAAAAACAGACGCAATCCATATTAAAACCTTATTGCGACTGTTGGTGTGCGGCTTACTTTACACTACGACTGAAAGTAGGCAACGCGCCATAATCGCTTCCTTTTAGGTGCGTGCGTCTAGCCGCATATCGCTGGGCACCTGCCAAATTCCTGCCCCCCTTTTTGTCGCCGAGAGCTAAACCTATTGCTCTCGCGAATGCGGCTTTTCGAACCTGTCCCACAACTCTGCCTCATGTGAACTGTACTCACACCACAAAACACCCATAGTCATTACCATAGTTAAGCTATCTATCAGAAGACTCTTTAACACCCATTACCGAGATATGTACGCAGCTATAATAGTCCCCTACAGTAGCCCCTTGCCTGACAACAACTAGTTTAGATTTGACTTCATATGAAAACGAAAGTACTGAAAACCTTGTTTTCAAATCTCTCTTTCATTTACTTTATTAAAGACCCACTCTCCAACGAATCATGGAGCTTACCATAGTAGGATGGCTTGTATGCCTCAACGATGCAGACACCAGTACCCTAGGAGCAACCATATCAGGAGATCTGTGGAGAGGCCATACTAAAATAAGGTTCTCTAAGAAGGGCAGAAGCCTTTTCAGTTAGTGCAGGGGCAGCAGTCTGGATGATGGACTGATTTGGACTTCATACATTTGCCAACATGACTTTTCTGTGTTGGTACGACGAACGGATGAAAGCAAGGGGAAACTTCACCCATTATGTCTTCCGAAGTGGTGCAGGTCAATAATGATGTTAATCTCTTGGGTAAAATATTCCGAGGTAAAATAGTTCCTTATTCGTGTCTCTGGGTGGGAACTGTTAAGGTTCGCAGTTATCAAGAAAAACAAAACAGTAAGTTTAACATGAACAAAAGTAAAACAAAAATCAGAGAATATTGTCATACGAGGTTATTCTGAGGGAATGACATTAGAGAAGGAGATACTGAAAGTAGTAAATGAGGTTTGTTATTTGGGTGGTAAAATCTAACGATGGTTGAAGTAAAGAGGATACAAAATACCGGCTGCAAGTATCAAGAAAAGCAAATGTGAAAAGATAAATTTATTAACACTTATTATTCATAATTTAAAATATTTAAATAAAGTTTTCAGGAAGATTAAGACGGTGTGTGGGACCATAACCCGAACTTTGAACAGTTACCCTCCTGTGGAGAAGTGCTCTACCGACAAGAGTTATGCAAGCAGGAGATAGGACGTGCCTTCACATCCTTACTTCTACCAGTAGTTGTCTCAACTCTGGATAAATTTATGCGTTTTTTAAGGATATTTCTTTGGAGTGTAGCCTTGTATGGAAGTGGAACGTAAACGATATACATTCCACATAAGAAGATATTAGAAGCTTCTGATATTTGGTGTTACTGGAAATCAGACGATAACTACACTGTCCTTTCACATTAATGTGACCACCTGTCAGAAGCTTGAATAACGTGCTTTTACAGTGCGGACCGCAGTGAGACGTCAGTAAGAGTGTCAAAGAGGTTCTGGACTCCAGTGCTGTGGCCAGCTGCTCTCGGTTTCTCGGTTGAGGATTCGTGGAGCGAACAGCCTGATCGAGGTGGTCCCACAGATTCTCGATTGGGTTTAAATACGGTTAGTTTGTGGGCAGGAAAGTACAAAAAAGTAATTCTGATTGTCTGCGAACCACTCATGTACACTGCGATCTGAGCTGTGTGACTCGTTGTATTGTATTGCTGATAGGCGCCATCGCCGTGACGAAAAACAGACTGCGTGAAGGGGTGGACATGGCCCCCAAAGATAGATGCATACTTTCTTTGATCCCTTCCAGAATCATGAAATCACTCAGGGAATGCCATGAAAACATTCTCCAGACCATAACGCTATCCTCTGAGGCCTCGACCCTTTATTTCGGACATTTCAAGTTGTACGTGCCAACGGGCATCTGTCCGATGGAGCGTAAAATATGATTCATCTGAAAAGGCCGTCTGTCAACACTCTGTGAACGTCCAGTTGCAGTACTGGCGCGCATATTCCAGCCTCTGATGCTGATGAACAACAGTCAGCATAGGTGAATGAAATAGGCGTCTGCTGCAGAGGAACAGCTGAACTGTCGTTGAGGAGACACTGTTGGTAGCCACTTGGTTGATCTGGGCGGTCAGCAGCTCAGCAGTTTACCGTCGTTCACCCCTCTCATCTATGGCCCGTGGCGTACCACAGTTGCCTCGGCGCCGGTTTTGGATACCTGTATTTTGCCATGCACGGAATACTTTAACCACGGCGACATGCGAACAGTTTAGAAACTTAGCCGTTTCGGAATTGCTTACATCCGTGGCTCGAAATCCAGATACACCATTTCATTTCCACATCATTCGAACGACAGCACTGATTTCTGCGTTTCCCTGACACTCTTTATATGCCCTTCAAATCTAGTGCTGCCAGGTGCCGTCTGTAAGTGGTTATTACTGCACGTTAACGTAGAATACAGGCGGTGGTTACATGAATATGAATGGACCGTGTAATACAGAACCAAATTGGAGAGAAAATAAATTTACGCCGCAATTTGACCAAGAGAAATGAGGCATTAAGGAATAGCCAATTTGGTGATGGATGGAGGTGTAGGGGATAACACTCTAGTGGAAGACCAAGGCTTGACTACAGTTGGCATTATGAAATAGATGTATGTTGCACAGAAATGAAGCGTTTTGCACAAGACAGATTAGAATCAAACCAATCTTCCAACTCAGGACTAAAATGACAACAGCAACATTTAGGCACCACGATTATGTCGTGTAATATACGTTTGGCTAGAAACAATGAAACAGCTCTGGCCTCTCATCAGTCCCCACCATCATGTATTTCTGGCTAATTTTTATTTAATTTAGTGCTGAGCAGTACTCTGTCTCGGAGCAATGGATCAGCTGAGGCGGCATGAAGGGAGAAAAATTCGTCTGATCCGACTCTATCTGCTATAAATATATAGCTATAAATAGTTTACCTAGCAGGGAAAATGATACCTAGACATATTTCTTCTTCAGAATAGAAGGAGAAGAAAGTATGACTCTTTTTGGCACCAGGACACAGAATCCTTTGTGGAAATCCAGAAACACACACTGCTGTCAAGGAGCCTTTCAGGCTGCCACCAGCCGATGTAGTGTAGTGGTCAGCCACTGGACTCGTTTGCGGGGGACGGCGGGTAAAATACCCGTCCGGTCAGCGGATTTAAGTATCCTTGATTCCAATAAACTGTTTAAGGTGAATGCCCAATTCGACATTTTCCTCCGTCTCTAACAATCTCGTCGTCGATGAGACTTAAAATCCAAAATTTGATTTCCTTTCTTGGAGTGTGCCAATTCGCTGTTAGGTCAGAAAGCTATGCAGATGTGGAGTGAATTGTATATAGTAGTAAAATACAATGAAATGCTTTTCGCGAGACCTGGCAGCAGACTGACACGGGGTCGGAGTCTAAGCTCCATTCTGCCGGGCTCCATTTCAGTTCAATTTCGTTGTATTATAGTACAATTACTGAATAGAATTAAAGAAATTTAATGCGGTATCTGAGGATGTTTTGGTGGAGCTGCTTGTGTGTCTCAAAGATACACATACTCGAACAATAAAGTGGACTACACCTGGACGTTGGGGTCTGGAGAGAAGTCGACATTCTGCGACGGACGTTCAATACGTAATGCAACACACATATTTTTTGGCCAGGTTCGGTTTAACAATGCGGAATTTATTGTGGGACATCGTGGAATACTCTCGCTTCAGCGCCTATAGTTTCGTGAAGTTCCGATAGGTGGCGGAGCTATACGTGGCCTTCAAAATGGCGTCTGTAATAGAGGTGCATTCCAAGGAGGAAACCGCCATTGAGTTTCATTTGGCGGAAAACCAGAGCATGGCAGGTATTCATAGGCGCTTGCTGAATGTCTGTGGAGACGTTACAGTGAACAAAAGCTCAATGGGTCGGGAGTGAGGTCGGTCGCTTGACGGCGCGTTCGGCGCGGCCCTGTCCGTTGCCGGCGCGCCGTAAGGCACGGAGGCTCGCACTAGGGCGTATCGCTTCTAGTCGGACTTGCCGCGGCCGTCCTCACGAGCGGAAGTGATGCGTCTTTCACAGCCTCTCCTTCCCAAGTGGCTCTTTCCACCTTCCCGTGGTGACTGACGTTAAGCTTCGCATTTTGCCTTGCAACAAAAGGGAGAGCTGCGACCCAACCCGATGCGAAAGCGAAGGGTGTGTGGCACAGGGGGAGCTGTGTCGAGGGACCAAACATCAGTCCCTTTCTGTTCGCAGGGCACAGACCAGCAGGTGCTCTGCATGCTGGCGATCTCGTTTGTCGGCGTGGGATCGCGGCGCGAGTCGGCAAGGGTGCTTCGCCGCGCCCCTGGGTAACCGGGGCGTGTTCTGCCAAACCCAGGAGGTGGTGACATCGCCTGGGCCAGGTTAGATGGGTGCAGACCGCCGAACGTCTGGGGGACCGGCCCGCCACCTGAGTAGGAGTGGGTCCTTGGCCGAGAGATGGAAACTCGGGCAAGTAGGCGGCGAAGGGCGAGAGGTGCATCCGCCTCTCCGGAGTGCGGGGTGCAGTTGCCGAGGAGCGTCGCGTGAAATCGTCGATGACGGGGCCACCGAGGGGGACCAGTACGCTGGCAACGGCGCGTTGAACCCGGCAGCTCTGGAATGCCCTTTACCTAGGGGCGAGGTCGGTGGGCGAGCTGCAGCAGGTGGAGGTTACACTCAACACCCGAGGTTACACTCAACAACCGAGCTAGGTTAATAATTGTCTCCTTTTACCGACCTCATGACTCAGCAGCATTAGTGGCAGAACAACTGAGAGAAAATTTGGAATACATTTCGCATAAATTTTCTCAGCATGTTATAGTCTTAGGTGGAGATTCCAGTTTACCAGATATAGACTGGGACACTCAGAAGTTTACGACGGGCGGTAGGGACAGAGCATCGAGTGACATTATACTGAGTGCACATCCGATAATTACCTCGAGCAATTAAACAGAGAACCGACTCGTGGGGATAACATCTTGGACCTACTAGTAACAAACAGACCCGAACTTTTCGACTCTGTAAGCGCAGAACAGGGAATCAGTGATCATAAGGCCATTGCAGCATCCCTGAATATGTAAGTCAATAGGAATATAAAAAAGGGAGGAACGTTTATCTGTTTAGCAAGAGCAATAGAAGGCAGATTTCAGACTTCCTAACAGATCAAAACGAAAATTTCTGTTCCGACACTGACAATGTTGAGTGTTTATGGAAAAAGTTCAAGGCAATCGTAAAATGCGTTTTAGACAGGTACGTGCGGAGTAAAACTGTGAGGTGTGGGATAGGAAAAACCCACCGCGGTTCAACAACAAAGTTAGGAAACTACTGCGAAAGCAAAGAGAGCTTCACTGTAAGTTTAAACGCAGCCAAAACCTCTCAGACAAACAGGAGCTAAACGATGTCAAAGTTAGCGTAAGGAGAGCTATGCGTGAAGCGTTCAGTGAATTCGAAAGTAAAATTCTATGTACCGACTTGACAGAAAATCCTAGGAAGTTCTGGTCTTGCGTTAAATCAGTAAGTGGCTCGAAACAGCATATCAGACACTCCGGGATGATGATGGCATTGAAACAGAGGATGACACGCGTAAAGCTGAAATACTAAACACTTTTTTCCAAAGCTGTTTCACAGAGGAAGACAGCACTGCAGTTCCTTCTCTAAATCATCGCACAAACGAAAAAATGGCTGACATCGAAATAAGTGTCCAAGGAATAGAAAAGCAACTGGAATCACTCAACAGAGGAAAGTCCTCTGGACCTGACGGGATACCAGTTCGATTCTACACAGAGTACGCGAAAGAACTTGTCCCCCTTCTAACAGCCGTGTACCGCAAGTCTCTAGAGGAACGGAACGTTCCAAATGATTGGAAAAGAGCACAGGTAGTCACAGTCTTCAAGAAGGGTCGTCGAGCAAATGCGCAAAACTAGAGACCTATATCTCTGACGTCGATCGGTTGTAGAATTTTAGAACATGTTTTTTGCTCGGGTATCATGTCGTTCCTGGAAACCCAGAATCTACTCTGTAGGAATCAACATGGATTCCGAAAACAGCGATCGTGTGAAACCCAACTCGCTTTATTTGTTTATGAGACCCAGAAAATATTAGATACAGGCTCCCAGGTAGATGCTATTTTCCTTGACTTCCGGAAGGCGTTCGATACAGTTCCGCACTGTCGCCTGATAAACAAAGTAAGAGCCTACGGAATATCAGACCAACTGTGTGACTGGATTGAAGAGTTTTTAGCAAACAGAACACAGCATGTTGTTCTCAATGGAGAGACGTCTACAGACGTTAAAGTAACCTCTGGCGTGCCACAGGGGAGTGTTATGGGACCATTGCTTTTCACAATATACATAAATGACCTAGTACATAGTGTCGGAAGTTCCATGCGGCTTTCGCGGATGATGCTGTAGTATACAGAGACGTTGCAGCATTAAAACATTGTAACGAAATGCCGGAAGATCTGTAGCAGATAGTTACTTGGTGCAGCGACTGGCAACTGACCCTTAACATAGACAAATGTAATGTATTGCGAGTACATAGAAAGAAGGATCCTTTATTGTATGATTATAAGATAACGGAACAAACACTGGTAGCAGTTACTTCTGTAAAATATCTGGCAGTATGCGTGAGGAACGATTTGAAGTGGAAGATCATATAAAATTAATTGTTGGTAAGGCGGATACCAGGTTGAGATTCATTGGGAGAGTCCTTAGAAAATGTAGTCCATCAACAGAGGAGGTGGCTTACAAAACACTCGTTAGACCTATACTTGAGTACTGCTCATCAGCGTGGGATCCGTACCAGATCGTGATGACGGAGGAGATAGAGAAGATCCAAAGAAGAGCGGCGCGTTTCGTCACAGGGTTATTTGGTAAGCGTGATAGCGTTACGGAGATGTTTAGCAAACTCAAGTGGCAGACTCTGCAAGAGAGGCGCTCTGCATCGCGGTGTAGTTTGCTGTCCAGGTCTCGAGAGGGTGCGTATCTGGATGAGATATCGAATATATTGCTTCGCCCTACTTATACCTCCCGAGGAGATCACGAATGTAAAATTAGAGAGATTCGAGCGCGCACGGAGGCTTTCCGGCAGTCGTTCTTCCCGCGAACCATACGCGACTGGAACAGAAAAGGGAGGTAATGACAGTGGCACGTAAATTGCCCTCCGCCACACACCTTTGGGTGGCTTGCGGAGTATAAATGTAGATGTAGATGTAGATGAACATTTGACCTAGACGACATCTACACTCAGTCAGTCCTAGCTCATGGTCGTATCGCCTTTGACTGGAGTAAGACTTGGCCTGACGACAGAATGCACACATATTTCCCATGATGACCAAACTAACTTTTCGACAACCAAATACACATAACAGCAGACTTGTGATGCAGGAGCTTCGAAGGGAGGTGAAGGAGAGGAGGCTTGATGTACTCTGCCTACAGGAGCCGTACTCTCAAGCTGGGAAACTATCATTTGCAGCCGCTACATGGCAGATAGCTAGCAGTGGGGATGCCCCCAAAGCGGCAATAGTTACCACAAACCAATCTCTACGAGTCACAACACTTTCACAATATTCCACAGTCACCTCAACGTCGTGGAGATACAGTCTCCTGTGGGAATTATAACTTTCATAAATATGTACTTTGAGTACGGAGACAATATTGAACAACACCTAGATCATTTGACATGAGTAGCCACGGAGTTGCGGGGACGAAAACTTATCATAACAGCCGACATAAATGCAAAATCCCCCCCTCTTGTACAGTGGAACAAGAGATGAAAATGGCGGAAAAGTGGAGGATCTGAGTATGGCTTTACAACTTGATGTGGCAAACAAACCTGGCAACCCTCCCACCTATGTGGCGGGAGGGGGCCAAGGCACCAACATCGATGTAACACTAGTTACACCAAACACTGCCAACATAATCCAAAACTGGGAAGTCAAAGAAAACGCTACAACGAGTGACCATAATCTCGTTACTTTTAGCCTAGGAGACAGAGAGTGCCACTGGGCCATGGGGTGGGAGCTGCAACTGAATTTCAGAAGAGCAGATTGGGAGAGACTAGCGAGAGTGTGCGACATTCCTCCATTGCCAGAAGGTGACGCGCAACAGGACCTGAACATAGACAAGAGGGCTGAACAACTGGTGAGTGCAGTTACCATAGCGGCCTCCCCGTCACCATGGTCAGCGGAGCTAGAGGATTTGCGTCAGTCTGTCAGAAGGCTGAGGAGGCACTACCAGCGCAGTGTCGTCTGGTGGGAAAAGCAAAGATGGGTACTGCAATACCGGGAGGCAAAAGAGAAATGTCGAAAAGAACTTAAAGAAGTCAGAATAATGAGCTGGGAGAGATTTGTATTGGACCAATTAGCCTTGTACCCATGGGGCGTAGCCTATAAACTAGTTAGGGAAAAGATCCGCTCCCCAATGATGCTATCAACGATCAGGCATGGGGATGGGATGACAGAATCCTGGTAGGAGACTGCCGAGGTCCTTCTTCGATCCCTGCTGCCTGATGACGATGTGGCTAGTGACGCCGAAGACCAGTCTCAATTATGTAACGAAGATCCTGACAGAACAGTAAACGATAGGGCAGTCTACCCCTTTTCCGAAGAGGAAGTGGCTGCCCACATCAAAGCATTAAAGACAGGGAAAGCCCCCGGCCCAGACGGCATTGTGGCGGAGGTAGTGCAGTTCTTGGCACCCCAATTGGTAGCTCCACTTACCCATTTATACAACGAATGTCTTAGACAGAAAAATTCCCAAAAATCTGGAAAGTTGCAAATGTAGTGATTATCAAAACAGGAGCTAACAAGGACCCAGCTGATGCTAAATTCTATAGACCAATTTGCCTATTAGACATCTTTGGGAAGTTATTCGAAAAATTGCTAGCTTACAGACTGACTGCACACCGAGTGCTGTGGGGGATGAGCGGCAGGCAGTTCGGCTTCAGCCCGGGGCGATCGGCAACCGACGCAATCGCTCTGGCGGCCGAGGTCTGTGGCTCTACATCGTACAAGTACGTTGTCGGCATCATGGTTGACATCAGCGGCACCTTTGACAACCTGTGGTGGCCTTCGCTCTTCTCCTGCTTGCGGGAGAAGGAGTGTCCAGGGTCGCTGTATGGTTGCCTGAGGAGCTATTGTGAAGGACGGGAGGTTTGGCTATCATCCCCTAGCGGCAAAGTTGGAAAGACCATAACTAAAGGATGTCCCCAGGGTTCCGTCATAGGTCCCCTGTTCTGGGATATCCACATGGAACCACTTCTAGACAGTTTGCAACAGAGTGAAGAAATGCTAGAGGTGATAGCCTACGCAGATGACCTCCTTCTGCTGGTCGGCGGCCGAACCAAAAATAGAAAGAGCTATGTCAAAATTGCAACTATGGTATACCAATACTAAGATGTCAATTTCACCAACTAAATCAACATACTCATTGCTGAAAGGACAGCTAGTAAGAAACCCTACAGTTAGAATTGGGGGCTCACCAGTTCTCAGGCGACAAGAGACTCGCTACTTGGGTGTCATCATCGATGAAAGGTGGAACTTCGGAAGGCACATTGAGTCCGTAACCCAAAAAGCACTACAAGTACTCAATTACCTTATCTCCATAGGGCACAAAAGATTTCACCACCCACCACACCTAATAAAGTTATATCACAACAGTATACTAACTTCAATAGTGGGTTACGGATCGGGAGTCTGGGCGCACAGGCTCACAAGGGTGGTGCCTGCCATGAGAGTGGGAAGAGTACAAAGAAACATGCTGTTAAGATCTGTGGGGGCTTACAGAACATCCCCAGGAAGTGCCCTATTAGTGATAATGGGACTCTGTCCTCTAGATATCAAAATACGGGAACAAGCAGCATGGTATTGGCTCAAGAAAGGGAACGACATGAAACCGGATAATATACTGGGAGCTTTGGCTAGGGACAAGGGAGATATACGAAGAAGGGATGAGGACTTATGGCAGGAATCTTGGGAAACAGATGAATCTGGCAGAAGAGCCTTCGGCCTTCATGGGCCTTCATGGGCCCTACCCGACATATCTATGTCGGTTTGGGAAAAGGGCTACACCTGAGTGTGACTGTGGCGCTTTGGAGGGAACTCCCGACCATGTGGTTTACGAGTGCCCCCTTTTCGATGATGTAGCAGCTACATTAAGACAACAACTTCCAAACAACAACACATACGACCTATTAAGACACGAAGAGACTTTTGAAACTCTGAACAACTTGGCAAATGAGGTATCACGAAAAGTTCTGACTGCATACCTGAGGGACTTTCGCGACTAGAAACAACCACTGAATGTGTCCTAGTACCCTAATCCTGTACCGCCTGTGGATGGACGGGTCGACTTTCAGTTGGAATCCGCCACGTGCAGGACTAGGGGGACCGGGGTACACCTATTCTTCACTAAGACAGCACCGGATTTGACGTAGGTTAGTACAGTAGTTAGTAGCATTAGAAGTAGATAATAAATTAGGAACCTGCAGCGACAAGCAATTTTGACCTGCCCGGTGTCAGGGGCACGCTCATCGGGATTAGCTCGATGAGCAGGGCCATGAAGTAGGTTTATTTCTAGGCTGACACACCTGTAACGCTGCAGACAGTTAGGAATTAACAAGTAGGTAGGAAAATTAACAACTAGGTAGTAGCGTATATATTAACAATTGTAATCTGCTTATTAACATGTACTGTGTCACACTGTCTGTAGCTCATAAATAAATATTGTAACATTGTAATAACAATAATAGCTGCTGATAACATATAATATTGTATTAACATTAGGACCCACTAATCACTAAGGTGGTGGGTTAATTTGTATAATTATTATAGATGTTATTAAAATAAAGATTTTTTTTAAAAAAAGTTCAGTGGGTCTGAACGAGGCAACTGTCACTATCACACTAAGGCCGTGAAACCTGTCCGATCTCCCGTGTGACTCTTGTGATGTTGGAATGTGTGGATACCTCCAATTGAGGTGATCGACAGATCACAATTAAACACATCGCTGCTCAACTAGATGTCTGTGTTGGTACTGCTGACACACTCGTCCACTAGTTACGGTACTCAAAGGTGTATGCCCGCTAGGTTTCTTGCCGCGTAAAAGAAGACGGTAAATATCAAAGAAGGGGCATCTGTGCTGAACTGCTTGAAGGTTACGAGGCTGATCGTGATCATTTTTAGTCGAACATCGTTACAGACGATGAAACATTGGTTCAAAACTTCTAACCGGAAACAAAATGGCAATCCATCGAGCGGCGCCACGCCGCCTCCTAAGCCGGTAAAGCTATGGCAATGGTGTTCTGGGCCTCTGAAGGGGTTATTTGTTTTATGTCATCCCTCATGCTGCAACAGGTCGATTCTGAAGTGTGTTGTGCTACCCTCGGGAAACTGAAGGAACGAATTAAACGTGTCCGTCGCCACAAAAATGCAAACGAACTTCTACTCCTCCACAACTCGCGAGGCCTCACACAGGTCTGCGCACCAGATAGGAACTCAAAAATCTTCCTCATCCACCCTACACCCCAAATTCCGCGTGAAGCAATACGTGGATGATGGGGAGGTTATTGATGCAGGAAGACGTTCGTTCGGACGTCGACCAGTAGAGTGGTACCATGCGGGCAAAGGTGCCCTGCCAGTAAGGTGGCCTAATGTCGCACTGAATGGACATTGTGCTGAAAAACAGGATTTTTTAGCCATGGAAATGGGTGATAATGTGGTGTATTGGCATCCTAAATAAAACCAACCTGCTTTTAGAAAGAAAAATGTGTTGTGTTTCTTATTGAACACCCCTCGTTCGTCATCCCGAAGATTTTTCATTGTGTTCAGTTCGGCATTCTGGACGGAGTGATCCATTTCAGGAATTTTATTGTCCACAGATCATTGCGTCACAGTTGCTGCTTTATGACAGAGTGCACTGTCATGCTGATGCAGTCATCGTATCCAAACTGTTCCTACACTGTACGCAGTACACAATGCAGTAAAATGTGTTCGTATCCCTCCGCGTTTAGCGTTTTCTTTACGGTAATAATGGCACCAAACTCTAGTCACGAGAAATGCCACCACACCACCTCCTGTGTACTACACATGATATCAGGTAACATTTTCCAGGCATCCACTAAACCCACATTCTTCCAACGGATATCCAAGGGATATAACGTATTTCATCACCTCAAATCAATCGTTTCCAGTGCCCTAGTCATTGTGGTAGCTGGACAGCGAGTGTCACGTTAGAGCTCACGAGTGATTCCTTCTGCTGATTTCCAAGTTATTTTTTACAGCCACCCTCCGCAAAGCTCAAGGGTCACTGTCAGTCAGTACATGAATTGTGCCTGGTCTTGGTTTAGCTGTGGTTGTCCCTTCGCGCTTCCACTTCGCAGTCACATCACCAACACTTGACTAGGCAGCTTTATAAGGGTTCAAACGTCCCTCATGAATCTGTTACTCGGGTAACACTGACTAGGCCACTGACTAGTACAAATTCGGAGTCACTGAGCTTTCCTGGCCGACCCATTTTGCTGTTACTGTTTGTCTAATGCCAGCACCCTTCTATCCGCCTCCTATTATACTGGCGGGCCCATCTATTGTGGCAATTCCGCATTACATAAGAGTGTCTGCATACTGTTTGTCAGAAGAGGGGCAACGTCATTTTAAATAGTTAAAAGGGCTGTACTCTATACGACTGACTCATCTAGCCTTGTAATACGAGCCAACAGGACAAAACTTTGTTAATACTACGATAGGACTGAAAACGAGGGAAGACCACAGTCGTTATATTTCCAGAGTATGAGCATTCTGTTGTATGGCTTCATGACGATATTCCAGAGGTAAAATGGTCAGCCATTCATTTCTCTGGACAGGGACTCTTCGGGCACGTGTTGTCACATGAAAAAATGCTAGCATGCAGCTGGTAAGAGTGAGGACTCTTAGCTCATATAATCATGCAGATAGGTTAGAGACATTGAAAACAGAAGTAGGACACAATGGGAACAGGTGTAGTGTGGTAGCAGGGAGGACGGGACGTTTGGTCTGATGTGTGCAGTATTAAAGAGCGCTAATTCAGGATTCGGTCTGATGATGAACAAGAAAATAGGAAGGTGAGTGAACTGTCACTAACAGCATAGCTGACTGATTATCATATTCCAGCAGACAGAAAGCAATGTTCCACTATAGTTGTACAAGATTACGTGCCTGATACTTTCGTAACTGGAGAAAAAAATTGTTCAAATGGCTCTGAGCACTATGGGACTTAACTTCTAAGGTCATCAGTCCCCTAGAAATTAGAACTACTTAAACCTAACTAACCTAAGGACATCACACACATCCATGCCCGAAGCAGGCTTCGAACCTGCTACCGTAGCGGTCGCGCGGTTCCAGACTGAGGCTCCTAGAACCCCTCGGCCACCCCGGTCGGCGTAACTGGAGAACAGATTGATAAGAATATAATGGGATGAAACAGATTATTCAGTGCTTTAAAGGAGATAAATATTTGTGATGGGTATATGAAGCTAAACAGATAGAAGGAATTTTATTGATACCACGTTTTAAGCATTACAAACACTTGGCATACATATCGTGAAAGAAGGTTATATACGTAGAATACATCTAGAGGTACTGGACGTTTCCAGGTAGATTACATACTTTTGGGACATTCGTTCCACTAATATTAGCCCCCTCCGCGCCCTGAGTTGCTTCTGGTGCACCTGGAGCGGTCCTAAATGTCTGACATGTACAATCGTTGATCTCGTTGGCAACTGCCGCTCCACATTCACAGGTGTCGTGGTTTCAATTACTTGTTACGAGTCCTGATACCATGTCACAGACTATTTCGTCTTGCCTTTCGGAGTATGCGGACTCGACATCATCCACTGGCCCATCTTGTATGGTGGTAAAATCTCCTTACGTCATCTTGCCTCCTCTTGAATTTCTAATGCCTTGGTGTTCCCTTGTTCGACATTCTCCCACACCTTCCTCATCGTTCTCCCAATTTCTCGGACCGACTCTCCGTCCGTGCTTCCGTTCTGCTTAACCACATCGAATAATACATAAAAGCGTTAAGCGGGCGGAAGGTTTCTGTCTAGTCATTCGTCGACCAGTCTGGGAAGGCAATAGAAGACAGCAAAAGGAAAGATGAAGTTTTAAATTTCACGTTTAAGAAATCATTCACGCAAGGGGACCGTCGTTTGACAGTAGTACAGAATCCCGCATGGAGGACATGTAAACTGACATCAGTGGCGCATAGAAGCAACCCAAGGAATTGAAAACAGATAAGTCAATAGGTCCAGATGGAATTCCCGTTCGGTTTTACAGAGAGTACCCTGCTTACTTAGGCTGTATTTATCGCGAGTATCTGGCCCAGCGAAAAGTCCCAAGTCAATGGATAGGAGCGCGACTCCTGTAGATAAGAAGGGTAAAAGAACAGACCCGTAAAATTACAGACCAATATCCTTAACATCGGTTTCTCTATTGAAGTCTTGAACACATTCTGACTTCGAATTTGATAAATTTCCTTGAGACAGAAAAGCTTCTGCCCACAAACCAGCAGAGATTTTGAAAGCATTGCTACTGTGAAAATCAGTTTGCCCTTTTCTCACATGATATCCTACAAACCAGGATGGAGGACCACAGGCGGATTCCATAGACTTAAGTTTGACACGGTGCTCCACTGCTGATTGTTGACGAAGGATCGAATATAGGACTTATTTTCCCAGATATATGAGTGACTCGAATGCTTTTTAGGTAATAGAAGCCACTACATAGTCCTCGAAAATGAGTGTCCATCAGAAAAAAGGGTTTGGTCAGGAGTGCCTCAGGGTAGTGTGATAGGACCGATTATATTCTCTGTGTATGTAAATGTTCTGATGGACAGGGCGAGCAGCAATTCGCGGCTGTTTGCTGATGATGCTATGGTGCGTGGGGCAGGTGTCATTGTTGAGTGACTGTAGGAGTGTACAAGATGACTTAGACAGAATTTGCACTAAATGTAGAAAATGTAAATGCATATGAATAGCAAAAGCAGTCCTATAACGTTCGAATACGGCATTAGCAGGGTACAGCTTGATACAGTCACTTCGATTAAATATTTTGCGTAACGATGCAAGGCGATATCAAATGTAATGAGCCAGTCAGGTTGGCAGAAGGGAAGGCGAATGGTCGATTTCATTTAAATGGAACAAGACTGGGAAAGTGTAGCTCATACAAAAAGGAGACGGCGTATAGAACGATAGTCCAGCTAATTCTTGAGTACTGTTCATGTATTTGGCGTCGCACCAGGTCGGATTAAAGCACTACATCGAAGCAATTCAGAGGCGGGCTGCGAGATTTGTTATCGGTAGGTTCGATCAGCACGCAAGTATTCCGGAGATGCTTCGTGAACTTAAATGAGAGTCCCTGGAGGGAAAGCGATGCTCTCTCCGCAAAACCGGTATGTAAGGCCGAGTGCACAATGACTCTACTGCTGCCAATGTACATTTGGCGTAAACACCATGAAAATACGACGTGACAAAGTATCCTCCTCCACGCACTGTTCTGTGCTTTGCGGAGTACGTATATAGATGCAGATGTAGGTGTAGATGGTGATGCTATCTTCTTACCAGAAGACTTCCTTTGGCGACAACTGGGTGTTGTTGTGTACCTTTGAACTATACGTACTCACTACACCACGTGTCGACAAAGCTGCACCCCTGCAGTAGTCGATTCATCTTCTTCATCCACGCGTTGTTTCTCCGTCTTCTGTCACCAAGCGGCGTGATGTCGGGCTCGAAGATCCCTTGGTGCATACTGCACTCGGTAGGTTGAGTGCTGCTGGTGACAGGCTGTTGGGGCCCAATGACAGACTGATGACCGAGAGAAACATTTTATTAACTTGAGATACACATCACGCCGTTAGAAATGCGATGCAGACACACCCACTCCAGCGACTCAGGACAGCAAAAGCTCACAGGCAACACCTTCCGCCCTTGCGAGGAGCCGCCCGCGTACGCGCCCTGGTATGCTGACGTCAGGCCGAGCGACGGCTGACCCGACGGTGGGGCACGGCCTTGGAGCTCAGCGGTGCACTCCGTGTGTTGCTGCGGCTGCCGTCTTTGGAGGCGGACGCTCACAGTGGGGCGACTCGGGCCTAGCTTGCTTCACCGTGGGGCCGAGGGAAGACTGCTGCGCACGTGACAAGATCTGCTGCCTTCTGGCGGGAGTCGGACAGCGGCAGAGCGGACAGCAGGTCTGCGGCGCTGTGGTGCCAAGTTTCACAAGGAGACTCAGTCCGTGCTCGAGACGGCTGGCTCGACCTGGTCTTATGGGTGGGAAAAGCCGATCGGTTAAAACCGATATCGGTATTTTAGTTTAGAATAACCGGTATTTTTCGGTATTTGTTTGGTCCCAGTCATAGCCAAAATATCAATTAGCCGTAGCAGCAGTGCTAAAATTTTTCGTTTTTAAATAAACCTTTTATAAAAAACGAATAATTTTTATTCGTAAAATCTGCATTGCTTTGAAATATTGCGTTATTATAGAAAATGGGAAAAGCGATCAGTGATGTAATAACGATGCCGACAGAAACG
Organism: Schistocerca serialis cubense; assembly: GCF_023864345.2. NCBI lineage: Eukaryota > Metazoa > Arthropoda > Insecta > Orthoptera > Acrididae > Schistocerca > Schistocerca serialis. Next base: position 607,525,824 of record NC_064640.1, on the reverse strand, counting down.
AGCTACAGACAAACAGCATGGCAATCGCTATGTCATTGCTGACACAATAATGTACCTATTATCGCGTGACGTGGCCTATCAGATGGTACGTGTGTAAATGCAGTGTGCAAGACGTGCCCCATCTGGTCTTTATGGTAGTTTCTCACTGTCGTCGTCGAACATCAGTTGTATTACAGAATGGTATCAACCTTGTAGGTGAGTGGGCGTAAAGTTGATCCGTGGCAGTTGCAGTCAGCTGGAAGCGGCAGCTTCGCACACCTACCTCAACTAATAACTTCACGCAATTTTGAAAACGCCTCTACGGCAACGCCACACTGTTGTCACCGCTCCGTTGACGGCTATTGTTTGCGCCTGCAGCCATTATCGTTTCGCAGTTGAAAGCGAGCAACAGCTCTACGAACTGTAGGTATCATCTTACGCCGCCTCGACTATACTCTAGAAGTATTTTACAAAATCAGTAAGGTGCAATGCTCCATTTGCTTTAAAAGTTTAAAAACGGGAGGGGCCGCAACAAAATTACGACATAATTTAAGGAGAAAACTTAACAGTTCATTCATAATCTACAACAAAAACAGAAAGCAGCTGGTCTGCTGCCTGTGCCTAGACAACGTGCCGTTTTTGCTTTTAGTCCTCGAAAATCAAGAAATTAACGCGAGAGACAGAGTTCTTCAAACTTAATTTTCGCCGTTTAGCACTGACTATTCGTAGTGTCCAATTGGTGGTATGATCCCGTTTACAAAATGATTTTTTGAGAATAGTTTCAAAAATTAGAATCAGTAGGAGTGTACTGCTGATTTTCTTGTAGCATTCAACCACTTACACTTTCGAGAAAAGCAGCGAATTGTGGAAGGACTAAGTTATTTTTATTTGCCTATTTAATTTAATATTTTGTTTCTATGTATCTTGAACTGAGGGCGTGAAAATTTTTCAATATTTGTTCAAATTCTACATTTGTTACAGGAAATAATTCTGAAAGTCGGCTACTTCCGAAACCGGCTATTTTGAGCGGTTTTGACAGACCGCTTACACTGGTGTTTAAAAAACCGTTGTAGCCTAAAACTGGTTGTTTCATCGGTAACTGCCAACCCTACCCGACCTCGAACCCGTGGCTGCAGCTGACGGTGCGCAGTCGTTTCGTCGTGTGGCGTGAAATTGCGTCGTGATGGTACTGCTGGACTCAGAATGAATCTGGCTCAAAATCGACAGCTATTTCTACTGCTCTGAGGCGCATTTGTTGCGTTAAAACCTCGCACCCGTTAACGTAGATCACAAGAGTTTTGCCCTGGTGTGGTGACATCGTCCTGTCCGCTAAAGCTATTACCGCTGCGTGGTGTAGTTTTCAGCCAAGTACAGCTAGCCCGTCTCGCAATTTTTTGGCTTACTTGTTACCTGGCCCTCATCTCGCCACACTATGCTTATCGACCAGCAGTTGCTACTGCAATACTTCGCAGCAGCTTCTTACAAATTAATTCAAGTTTCTCTGAATATAGGTTGTGACACTACAGAACAGAGAGACATTGTCGAAAAGTGGATCGATTGCATCGCCAGCACGATAACACTTTGCTTGTCGCTTGGTAGTGCTATGTGTGTGCAGTACTCCGTTATCGAGTGTTAATAATTCTATGTGAGCTATAGGGTTGAAACAGCTGGACCCTAGTCACAGGAATATGTGCTAATGTAGCCACATAGCCCTAGGCGTCAATTACAATTCTTACAGATAACCAACGAGATATAAATGCTTCTGATCGAGTTCAAATTATTTGTTGTGTTGGAAAATATAGGTCAATTGTTTCTGATGCGACAGATAGAAGTATCATGGAGTTATCCTGTTATTAACTTGAACTGTCACGAGTAACTACTAGTGCCTAAAGGGAGAGGAACTCATTGGTTCAACTCAATACAAAAATGGACACCCCTTCTCTGAGTAGTCTAATATACCGTTGGACAGGGATGTTGGACGAGTTTTTCAAACTTTTTTCTTGTTCTGAACACAGATACTAAGATCTTACGCTAGAATTTTGATCTCTTCCGCCGGACGCGGTGGCCGAGCGGTTCTAGGCGCTTTAGTCCGGAACCGCGCGACTGCTACCGTGTGATGTCCTTATGTTAGTTAGGTTTAAGTAGTTGTAAGTTATAGGGGACTGATGCCCTCCGATATTAAGTCCCATAGTGCTCAGAGCCATTTGAACCATTTTTTGATCTCTTCCACATGTTGACTGAGCCCTTTTGCATTACAGCGTGGGACGACAGTAACCTAATTTTGAGACTTTGTTTTTCACACATCTTTCGGTCGAGGCTGGTATGCTTCAGAGGTAGGGGTATCCCTCAAGGGACGTGGAGGATATTTTGTCTAAAAAAAAATGGCTCTGAGCACTATGGGACTCAACTTCTGAGGTCATTAGTCCCCTGTAACTTAGAACTAGTTAAACCTAACTAACCTAAGGACATCACAAACATCCATGCCCGAGGCAGGATTCGAACCTGCGACCGTAGCGGTCTTGCGGTTCCAGACTGCAGCACCTTTAACCGCACGGCCACTTCGGCCGGCTATTTTGTCTCACAGAGAACTTCTATCTCTGTGCTTAATATTAATAAATTACGTTGATCATTAGTTTACGAGCTACTTATGACAATTCGTCTAGGTGGCGAAAAGTATTACGAATATGTGATTTTTAACGATTCGAAAGAAATCTAAAGTCAAAATGTTAGACGACCCACCCTTTAACTTCCTTGTATTTAGTGCTTCATTGTGTGATCGTACTCTCCTCAGTTACTTTTCGGTTACTGTAAATAGTTATAACTATGTTCCATGGCTCAAGGTAGTAAAAAATGAAAGAGAGACGCTGTTTAGGAACCAAGAGATGCAACAGTCGAGAGGAAGCTCCGTAACGAAGTTACCTCTAGTGGCGCCCGTCTCAGTATGAGGGCCGCAGGAGAAAGATACGTGCAAGCGCGGAGCTGTAAAGTGATCCACAGGCCTTGGGCCGTGCTCGGAATTCAGCGGCTGGTGCGACAGCAACTGCAGAGCCGAGCAGACATCTGTCACCAACTGTTATTTATCTCTGCGCCCTCTGCTGGACTCATTTAGCTGCAGTTGCAGCTCACTCTCCATACGTGATTTTCCATGTTCGTTCGCTTCGTGTGAGTTTTGTACATTTTTCTGTAGACAGAAAGTCTTTCTGCAATACAACATCATCGCAAAATCTTTTCAGTAAAGAGTACGAGAGGCGGGAACAGGGAAAACGTAGCTGGTCTTAGCAAATTGCTTTCTCTTGGTTCAAAATTTATTACTGAAAAATATGTGACTGAAACAGAACGTTCATCACTTCCATTTATAACATCGCAAAAAGAACGTACGCTGAGGGTAACGAACAGTTTTTCCTTCTACCCATTTGTTGCAAAATCCTAGAGCATATTCTAAACTTTAACGTTATGACGCTCCTCAAGGAAAGAAAATTTCTCCCAGTTATTTCAGGTCTAGGAAAAACAGTACACAAGACAAACAGCATACTTCCTCATGTGTCGACAGAAGTGCCGACACAGTGTTATTTTGAGGGGGCCGATAGGCACGCTATCTAACGCAGACGGGCGTGAATTCTGGATCGAGATACGTTATGACTGCTATCAAGAAAATACGTAGCTGTGGAATATACTTAACTTTATTATTGGTTGTGATACATCTCTCTTGACTATACAAATGAGACTCGTAAGATACATGCACTGTTACAATTGGCGCCCTGCTAGGTCGTAGCCATGGACTTAGCAGAAGGCTATTCTAATTGTCTCTCGGCAAATGAGAGGAAGGCTTTGTCCGTATTGTCGCTAGCAATGTCGTCCGTACAACTGGGGCGAGTGCTCTATCGTATATCGAGACCTGCCTTGTGGTGGCGCTAGGTCTGCGATCACACAGTGGCGACACGCGGGTCCAACATGTACTAAATGGACCGCGGCCGATTTAAGCTACCACCTAGCAAGTGTGGTGTCTGGTGGTGACACCACATTCCTCCCCCGCAAATCGGCGAACGGTCGTGAGATAAGGCTTCCGCCCGCCGTGGGGAGGACCCCATGTTGACGTATGCGATGAGGTGGGGAGCCTAACAACAGGCGAGGCTGTACCACCCGCACCCGGCCATTCGGTCCGAGGGGAGCTAGGAAACGCCTGAAAACCTAGTCCAGGGTGCACGTCAACATGCGGGGTATGCGCCCGTAATGAGACAGGAGGGGCCGAAGGGTCGACCTCCATTGCGTCGGGGTACCCGACGCGCGATGACGTCATGTGGTCCGGAGCGGGCAAGAGGTCCATGGCGGAGGACAGCTGGTCACGGGAAGCGAGCGGCGGCGCGTGACCCGTGGAGGCGCGGGGCGGCTGCAGCGAAGCTTCGAATGCGGGCGGCGCCGGCGGAAGAACTGGCGGCGGCGGCGGCGGCGGCGGCGGCTGCGGCTGCGGCGGCGCGTCGAATGCGGGCGGCGCCGGCGGGAGAACAGGCGGCGGCGGCGGCGGCGGCTGCTGCGGCGGCGCGTCGCCATGGGGCAAAATGGAAGGCATCGTCGGTAACACCTGGGGATGAGGCGAGCCAGTAGATGGGTCCCCAGGGCTCTGAGCGGACGGCACCGTCGCTGAAAGCAGACGGGGAGCGGCAGAACCCATGCGACGACAGAGGCGCAGCTGATTGAGATGCCGACGCACCTCACCAGAGGTCCCCAAAAGCAAATACATCGCGCGGCCGAGGCAGCGAAGAATGCGCCCTGCGAGCCAACGCCGTGAACCTCGATAGTTGCGATAAAATACAACGTCGCCTGGAGCAAAAGCAGGAGTCTGCCGCTGCACAGGAACCTGATGCGGCGGATGCAGCAAAGACATCAAGGTGCGATGAGGACGACCGTGGAGCAACTCAGCCGGCGAGCGACCATCTCGGGGCTGAGAGCGATACGAAGACAAAAAGAGCAACAATGCGTCCTCCCCAGAATGCGACTCTTTCAATTTCAACATCTGTGACTTGAAAGTCCGGACCAATCGTTCAGCGGCACCGTTTGACTGAGGCGAAAACGGCGCGGATGTCAGATGTTGAATACCATTGGCCTGGCAGAATGACTAACAGAGGACTGTAACGAACGTGTGACCACGACTCGGGACTGATCATTATCAGAACGCAACAAGAAAACACCACGTCGAATAAAAAGTCTCTCCCTGTGAGCAAAAGATCGGCGAACCAACGGATCCTCGATCCGTGACTTTGACAAAGGCCATTGCGTATCAACAAAACGCAAAACGGTAGCAAGGACCGGGTCAGCAGCTGTGGCTGTAGCTACACGACGAAAATCAATCGGAAACGATTCGACCACTTAATCGGTTTCCGAATCAATGAACATGCAAGCAAGTTCGGCAGAATCGAATGCTTTATCCTCAGCAACAGGCAAACGGGACAACGCATCGGCGTTTCCGTGCTTAGCAGTGGACCGATACAAGATATCGTAGCGGTACTGCGAGAGGAAAATAGACCAGCGAATGAATTTCTGTGCTGTACGTGGAGGTACAGGCTTGGTCGGATGAAAAAGCGATGTCAAAGGTTTGTGGTCTGTGATGATGGGGAAGTGACGACCATACAAGAAATCATGGAACTTAGTAACACCAAACACGAGAGCCAAAGCTTCTTTCTCTATCTGGGAATAATTTCGTTGCGCAAACGAGAGCAATTTTGACGCAAAGGCAATAGGGCGATCATGAGAGCCAACTTTGTGCGCAAGCACAGCACCGATCCCGAAATCCGACGTATCTACCAACAACAAAAGTGGTTTCTGGGGATCGAATGGCGTAAGGCAAGCATTAGAAAGCAACGCCGATTTCAACTGGCGAAAGGCGCGTTCGCATTCCGTCGTCCAGAGAAACGGAACACCTGTACGGCGTAAGCGATGAAGCGGAGCTGAAAGGGAAGAGGCATTGCGCACATCCACTCACACCCTGTGATTCTAGATCGTTTAATGTTCCGGCGACCTCATCACGTAATGCGTGGGAAACATTGCTCGCTCTGAAAAATTGCGGTTGCGCGTTGACATTCAGTTCCAATTGTGCTTCATAGTTCGTAGCGCAACCAAGGCCCGGTGCAAAAATGTCTGCAAATTCGTCACATAGACGAGAAACACTGTCTGAAGGCACAGTTTGATTCACTGATAGGACCTGATTTACAATAGACATGTTAAACAACTGAAATAAATCTAAACCAAACAAGTTCACTGCAGTAGAAGAACGAAGAACGTAAAATGACACAAGTTTCGTTTGTCCCTTGTATGTTGCAAGAAGGCTGCACGGTCCTAACACAGGAATTTTCTGTCCGGAATATGTGGTTAGCTTTATTATTGGTTGTGATACATCTCTCTTGACTATACAAATGAGACTCGTAAGATACATGCACTGTTACAATTGGCGCCTTGCTAGGTCGTAGCCATGGACTTAGCAGAAGGCTATTCTAATTGTCTCTCGGCAAATGAGAGGAAGGCTTTGTCCGTATTGTCGCTAGCAATGTCGTCCGTACAACTGGGGCGAGTGCTCTATCGTATATCGAGACCTGCCTTGTGGTGGCGCTAGGTCTGCGATCACACAGTGGCGACACGCGGGTCCAACATGTACTAAATGGACCGCGGCCGATTTAAGCTACCACCTAGCAAGTGTGGTGTCTGGCGGTGACACCACACTTCCTTCACACAATGCCGAGCAGTGGTTGGATGCAGGTGAATAGCTGAATTCCAGCGTCATTTATTTCCGAACGACCAATACAGTTAAGGAGAGTACATTTTCCTGTTTCCCCAAAAAGTCTTTAGCTGAAGTATCCAATTGGCGCTTTAGACTGTCAAAATCCCGAGTTAGTTGGAGGGTCCTGTCCATAATGCTCCAAACGTTCTCAATTAGGGAGAGATCCGGCAACATTGCTGTCCAAGATTGGGTTTGGCAAGCGCGAAGACAAACAGTAGAAGCTCTCGCAGTGTGCGGGCGGGTACTATCTTGCTGAAATGTAAGCCCAGGATGGCTTGCCTTGAAGGGCAGTTAAACGGGGCGTAGAATATCGTCTTGCATGAAGGCCAGAGTTGGACCAACACGTTATTGACTTGTTCAATTTGTGAAGCTCTTTCTCTTATATAAATTACCCAAATTTTCTGTGGAGAGGAGAGAGAGGATGAGTAACAACTGCTTGATTAGACTCATTTATCCGTAAATCTTGTAGCCTCAGAACAATGGTATAATCTCTGACAGATATGAGCGTGTAGTCCCCCCTGAAGTGTGGCGTATTGAAGAATGTGTGTGTCATGTTTACTGAAGTTTCGTTACAGAGATTTGCCTGACAGCCACGTAACTTATATCAAAACGTTTATCTTCCTTCTTTATTGTTTAATACTGCAGATGACTGCTTCTTGGAGCCACGGGTGCCGTTCTTTTATCGTCTGCTGACTCGAGCTGCCGTCACATACATCCTCAAGATCTCACCTCATCTACTGGTCTTTCTGGGAATTCAGATACAGAGTATTCTGCTTATCTGCTGCCCCTCTGAGGCTGCTTGGAGATTTTTTAACTTAAGATCTCCTAGTTGGCTCCTCACTTCTACGGCTACGGGGCCGTAGATAACGAAAATCTCAAGGAATATTTAGAAAGAAAAGAGACTTACAAACGAAGAGGTGATAGTGAAGATACGTACAGATACACCCATTAAAACTGGAAACCAGTAAGGATAACAAATAAAGAAACGTTACTTATGGTGCATATACCCGTCATTATACATGGTCCAGTCACAACAATGTGACCACCACCATCCATATTTAACGTCAACGTGCAATAACTACTCAGCGACGGCAGATGGCAGCAGTATCAGTGGACGTTATATAGAGCGTGTCGTGGGGATTCGGAAAATAGTACAGTCGTTGTCTTAATGTGGAGACGGACCTATTTATCTGACGCCGAAAAGGGCACGATCATTGATTTTTGGACCAAGGGTGGAAAGCATTTCCCAAACAGCGAAGGTTGTGAATTGTTCGTGTGGCATCATAGTTAAAGTACACCGTGATGGCAAAATAGCACTATGTAAGCGGCGACGAGGCAACTGTGGTGCACCACAGCCCATAGATGGCAGGGGTGAACGACGACTGCGGAGATGCGTACGGGTGAACAGGCGTGCAGCTGTTGAGGACCTGACCGCCCAGGTGAACCAAGGAGCTACCAACAGTGTATCCTCAATTATTGTTCACTGAACTTTGCTGTGTATGCGCCTCCGCAGCAGGCCAGCGGCCATCTCGGTCATCCGCCCACGCAGAGTGCTACTTATCGACTGCAAAAGCTGGAATTTGCATGCCAGTAAAGCAAATGGACGTCCACTGTGTGGCCATTTCAGATTAATCACGTTTTTCGCTTCATCGGACACATGATCGTCGACCTGTGTGTCCCTGAAACAATCGTCGAGAGTGTTCAGGCTGGGAGAGGGAGCGTTGTGCTGGGAAAGTCCCTGAGCTTCAAGCGCTAATAGAAAGCACAGGAGCTGAAATCGTTATAGGTACAGAAAGCTGGCTATGGCCTGAAATAAGTTCTGCAAAAATTTTTACGAAGTCTCAGAAGGTGTTCAGGAAAGATAGATTAGGCAGAATTGGTGGTGGAGTGTTTGTGTGCGTCAGTAGTGGTTTATCTTGTAGTGAAGTCGAAGTAGATACTCCGTGCGAATTGGTATGGGTGGAGGTTATACTTAACAGCCGATCTAAGATAATAATTGGCTCCTTCTACCTACCCCCAGACTCCGATGATATAGTTGCTGAACGGTTCAGAGAAAATTTGAGTCTCGTAACAAATAAATACCCCACTCATACGGTTATAGTTGGTGGGGACTTCAACCTTCCCTCGATGTGTTGGAAAAAATACTTGTTCAAAACCGGTGGTAGGCAGAAAACATCTTCTGAGATTGTCCTAAATGCTTTCTCCGAAAATTATTTCGAGCAGTTAATCCACGAACCCACGAGAATTGTAAATGGTTGCGAAAACACACTTGACCTCTTAGCCACAAACAATCCAGAGCTAATAGAGAGCGTCATGACTGATACAGGGATTAGTGATCACAAGGTCGTTGTAGCTAGACTCAATACCGTTTCTTCCAAATCCTCCAGAAACAAACGCAAAATAATTTTATTTAAAAAAGCGGATAAAGTGTCACTAGAAGCCTTCCTAAGAGGCAATCTCCATTCCTTTGGAACTGACTATGCAAATGTAGACGAGATGTGGCTCAAATTCAAAGATATAGTAGCAACAGCAATTGAGAGATTCATACCTCATAAATTGGTAAGAGATGGAACTGATCCCCCGTGGTACACAAGACAGGTCAGAACTCTGTTGCAGAGGCAACGGAAAAAGCATGCGAAGTTCAGAAGAACGCGAAATCCCGAAGATTGGCTAAAATTTACAGACGCGCGAAATTTGGCACGGACTTCAATGCGAGATGCCTTTAATAGGTTCCGCAACGAAACATTGTCTCGAAATTTGGTATAAAATCCGAAGAAACTCTGGTCGTATGTAAAGTACACAAGCGGCAAGACGCAGTCAATACCTTCGCTGCGCAGTGCCGATGGTACTGTTACCGACGACTGTGCCGCTAAAGCGGAGTTATTGAACGCAGTTTTCCTAAATTCCTACACCAGGGAAGATTAATGGAATATTCCAGAATTTGAAACACGAACAGCATGAGTTTCTTAGAAGTAGATACCTCAGGGGTTGCGAAGCAACTCAAATCGCTTGATACGGGCAAGTCTTCAGGTCCAGATAGTATACCGATTAGGTTCCTTTCAGATTACGATACAATAGCTCCCTACTTAGGACTCATATACAACCGCTCGCTCACCGATAGATCTATACCTACAGATTGGAAAATTGCGCAGGTCGCACCTGTGTTTAAGAAGGGTAGTAGGAGTAATCCATCGAACTACAGACCTATATCATTGACTTCGGTTTGCAGTAGGGTTTTGGAGCGTATACTGTATTCAGCATTATGAATCACCTCGAAGGGAACAATCTATTGATACGTAATCAGCATGGTTTCAGAAAACATCGTTCTTGTGCAACGCAGCTAGCTCTTTATTCGCACGAAGTAATGGCCGCTATCGACAGGGGATCTCAAGCTGATTCCGTATTTCTAGATTTTCGGAAAGCTTTTGACACCGTTCCTCACAAGCGACTTCTAATCAAGCTGCGGGCCTATAGGGTATCGTCTCAGTTGTGCAACTGGATTCGTGATTTCCTGTCAGGAAGGTCGCAGTTCGTAGTAATAGACGGCAAATCATCGAGTAAAACTGAAGTGATATCAGGTGTTCCCCAGGGAAGCGTCCTGGGACCTCTGCTGTTCCTGATCTATATAAATGACCTGGGTGACAATCTGAGCAGTTCTCTTAGGTTGTTCGCAGATGATGCTGTAATTTACCGTCTAGTAAGGTCATCCGAAGACCAGTATCAGTTGCAAAGCGATTTAGAAAAGATTGCTGTATGGTGTGGCAGGTGGCAGTTGACGCTAAATAACGAAAAGTGTGAGGTGATCCACATGAGTTCCAAAAGAAATCCGTTGGAATTCGATTACTCGATAAATAGTACAATTCTCAAGGCTGTCAATTCAACTAAGTACTTGTGTGTTAAAATTACGAACAACTTCAGTTGGAAAGACCACATAGATAATATTGTGGGTAAGGCGAGCCAAAGGTTGCGTTTCATTGGCAGGACACTTAGAAGATGCAACAAGTCCACTAAAGAGACAGCTTACACTACACTCGTTCGTCCTCTGTTAGAATATTGCTGCGCGGTGTGGGATCCTTACCAGGTGGGATTGACGGAGGAGATCGAAAGGGTGCAAAAAAGGGCAGCTCGTTTTGTATTATCACGTAGTAGGGGAGAGAGTGTGGGGCGAATTGGGTTGGAAGTCATTACAGCAAAGACGTTTCTCGTCGCGGCGATATCTATTTACGAAATTTCAGTCACCAACTTTCTCTTCCGAATGCGAAAATATTTTGTTGAGCCCATCCTACATAGGTAGGAATGATCATCAAAATAAAATAAGAGAAATCAGAACTCGAACAGAAAGGTTTAGGTGTTCGTTTTTCCCGCGCGCTGTTCGGGAGTGGAATGGTAGAGAGATAGTATGATTGTGGTTCGACGAACCCTCTGCCAAGCACTTAAATGTGAATTGCAGAGTAGTCATGTAGATGTAGATGTAGATGTTACGGTCTGGGGAATCGCTTCATGACATTCACTGAGGGAGCTTGTCATTCTGAAAAGCACAATGGATCAACATATGTAGGTATCTATTCTTGGGGACCGTATCCATCCCTGCGTGCAGTTTTTTTTTCCCTCGGCACAACGGCATCTGCCATCAGGAGAATGCAATGTGTCACACAGATCCCAGTGTACCTGAGTGATTGGAAGAGTACCACGATGACTTTATCTTCTGGGCACCAAATTCAGCGGAGTTAGACTCGAGAACCTTTGAGACTACCTCGATCGGGCGGTTCGCGCCAAGGGTCCTCAACCGACAAACCTAGAGGAGGTGTCCACGGCACTGGAGCTGGCGTGGCTCGACGTCCCTGTCAGTAACTATCAGAATCTCATTGACTCTCTTCTTACACTTCCGTACTGCAGAAGGCGGTTATTCAGGATTGTGACAGATGGTCACATTAATATGACTGGACCGTATATTTCTAGGTGACTTGGGGTACAGAAGACGCGAAATGTAGTGTACAGAACTAGCAACAACGACTCTAACCCGACAGGAAAGCTCTCTGTTACATTTGCCGACTTCATTAGGTTATGTTTATTTTAAAATGGTTCATATGGATCTGAGCACTATGGGACTTAACATCTGAGATCACCAGTACTTAAACCTAACTAACCTAATGACATCACACACATCCATGCCCAAGGCAGGATTCGAACCTGTGACCGAGTGTTTATTACGTATCTACTACTAGCGAGTAATCTTTGCTGCTCCCAATGATTGACTCCTGTGTATTCCCTGCAGCATTTGCTACGCTAGTTTCTCCGCACATGATCTCTGAGGCGAGTGCAGCCTCGAGCACTGAAAAGCGAGGGCACTGAGTTGCTCCACACGGCTTGCAAAATTTGAAAGAGGACAAAGCGTTCTTCTTTAATTCTAGTCTGTTCGAGACTGTTCTTGAGGGAAGGTGTGCTTTTTCCTGCGTGTAGTATGTTGTCCTAATGATGGTGGCAGCATTGCATTATCCTGAAGATGTATGTACGTATGAAACCAGCTACGGATCTGTATTTGTGTAGTTAGAATTATTTGCAGCTCTTTCGATGCTGCTCGTCTGAAACACAGGGTAATGTTCTATTACAACAAGATGGTCGATGAATCCACCTTCCTAGCTTAGTGGTCAGAGTGCCTGACTGCCATGCAGAGGACCTGGCTTCAATTCCCGATACTGCCAAAGAATTTCCCTTGGCGTAAGGACTGGCACAGAGTTCAGTCGACTTGTGAGGCCAATTTAGTAGCTACTTAACCGATTAGTACCGGTCCCATGGTCAAGAAACTCGACAACGACCAAGAGGACAATGTGTTAACCATATGCCCTTCCAATTGATTCAGATGACGCCATTGGCCGAGGATGACACGGTGGTCGGTCGAGACCAATTGGCCGGCCCATGTAGTACACAAACGCGTACCTTTACCTTATATGCTTGACGAACCGTGTTGGAACGCTAAGATTTCCTAGGAAGTGATGAATAACAAGTAGCAGAGCGCCGTACGTGTTTAGGAGTAAGGTGGGGTACATTCTGTTCTTTTTACGTACCGTGCTGGATTCGTCATCAGGTTTAGAAAGCCAGGATTTCATTATTCAAAAGATCTTTGTATTTTATATTCTTTTTTCGAATCTACGTGGCGTGACAGGTCCTTGTATGACTGTGCCAAGGGTACCACGTGGGTTATGTTATCCTGCTGATTAGGCGAAATTTATATGTTGTTTATGGCTCTGAGCACTATGCGACTTAACTTCTTAGGTCATCAGTCGCCTAGAACTTAGAACTAATTAAACCTAACCAACCTAAGGACATCACACACATCCATGCCCGAGGCAGGATTCGAACCTGCGACCGTAGCGGTCGCTCGGCTCCAGACTGCAGCGCCTAGAACCACACGGCCACTCCGGCCTGCATATGCTATTTATCAGGTCCAAGGTTAGGTTCAGTAATGAGGAAGTGAATTAATGACTGTTTTAGATATCGAAGAATATCCGTCGTGTGAAGTATGTTTGTGACGAATTATACGTGAAGGCAGTCAGACTGCATAATAAAATTATTTCCTTTGGCGCTTTTTCACTTTTTAAAGAAGGCACCATTTATCAGGGCTATTTCAAGTGAGATTTTAAAGTGCACCACCACAAATATCAATTTTCAAACATTCACAGACAGCACGCACCGGGAACTGGTTCAAATGGCTCTAAGCACTATGCGACTTAACTTCTGAGGTCATCAGTCGCCTATAACTTAGAACTAATTAAACCTAACTAACCTAAGGACATCACACACATCCATGCCCGAGGCAGGATGCGAACCTGTGACCGTAGCGGTCACGCAGTTCCAGACTGAAGCGCCTTTAACCGCACGGCCACAACGGCCGGCGCCGGGAACTGGGATATTAGCTAATGTCGATGTACCATTTCATGTGATCAAAGTTAGCTCGTTCCCGTATGTAGGAGGAGGTGGTGGTCATTGTAGCGAGAGGATTTGTGGCGTGAGGGCTGCAGCGCTGCCGCTACTGATACGCCGTCCATGCGCCCGCGGCTTTGTTATGGCCCACGCATTGTGCGCCAGCCGACCTCGCCCTCTCAACAAACCGTCAGCAAACCGATATAACTGCAACAATTCGATTGCCTCTTGTTCAGATTGGGTTATAAGCGGCTGATTTTCCTTTGTTGCTACTGCACGCTGTGGTCTGCACGACACATGGTTCTGTTGTGTTAATTCTTTAAACTGTGGAGGGAACCGACCACCAGAGGTTCTGCTGATTTATGACTTGTTTTAGTTTTCGTCATTTAGAATACTTTATGAAGAATCCGTCGTTGGCAGCAAAAAAATATATATAGTACGTAGAAAGCTGAGTAGGTCACAATGTAAGTAGCCATTTACTGAATATAAAATGACTTTCTTGATCCAAAATGACGCGTTTCGGCGTATGCCATCACCAAAAACTGTACCAAAATTGAAATATACATGACATAAAAAAATAAAACCAATATGCACAATTTTTCTAAAATTTTGACAATAGGCGCATACGCTGGCAATCAAGGTAACCAATGGACCTCATAGTTACATGATTTAACGTAACCAACAAGATTCCTGAGCTGTGTACAAAGTAAATAAATTTTAACACTAGATGGCGTTACTTGAGTGGCTACTGGATATTACAGCGCCATGAAGCTTGGAAAAGATTTTATTATGAATAGCAACAACTCAGTACAACATTTCAAACTTATAATAGGAACAGAGAACAATATTCACCATTTTTATAAGAAATGATAGGTTTTTTACAAGATGCCATATTATTTCCGGTAATAAAGAAGTACAATATGTTTTGCACACCTCGTCGCATGCTCTATGGTGTTACACTTTTTATATATAGAGTCAACAGAATATCTCGTAACCACCCTGCTTCTTGAGGGAAACACAGACACAAATACAGAGATACACGCCAAATTTATAAGTGAACTAGATAACGTATTCGACAGTCAGATGTTGGTGATAACGTTCTCTCAAGAAGAAGTTGCTGCTTGAATTTCCAAGCTCAAAACTGGAAAGGTACCTGGTCTACAAGTTGTCTAACGTGATGTCGTGCGGATGGTAGGTCCACTAATAATGCCATATTGACGGCATTACTGGGTGGTTCAAATGGTTCAAATGGCTCTGAGCTCTATGGGACTTAACTTCTGAGGCCATCAGTCCCCTAGAACTTAGAACTACTTAAACCTAACTAACCTAAGGACATCACACACATCCATGCCCGATGCAGGATTCGAACCTGTGACCGTAGCGGTCGCGCGGTTCCAGACTGAAGCGCCTAGAACCGCTCGGCCACTCAGGCCGGCTTACTGGGTGGCCGAGCGGTTCTAGGCGCTACAGTCTGGAACCGCGCGACCGCTACGGTCGCAGGTTCGAATCCTGCCTCGGGCATGGATGTGTGTGATGTCCTTAGGTTAGTTAAGTTTAAGTAGTTCTAAGTTCCAGGGCGCTGATGACCTCAGAAGTTAAGTCCCACAGCACTCAGAGCCACTATTTGTACCATTTTAACGGCATTATCAATCGAGGCGTTGCGAATGGGTAGGATAGTAAGGATATAGTGATTAGAAGGGCAAAGGATAAAGTCTCAGCATCACCGAAATACTATAGACGTATTTGCTTATTAAACGTCTTGGCCAACGTTCAGGAACCGAGCGAGGTGGCGCAGTGGTTAGACACTGGACTCGCATTCGGGAGGACGACGGTTCAATCCCGCGTCCGGCCATCCTGATTTAGGTTTTCCGTGATTTCCCTAAATCACTCCAGGCAAATACCGGGATGGTTCCTCTGAAAGGGCACGGATGACTTCCTTCCCCATCCTTCCCTAATCCAATGAGACCGATGACCAAGCTGTCTGGTCTCCTTCCCCAAAACAACCAACCAACCAACGTTCAGGAACGTTGGCTCTGCTGTCGGTTGCAGACACGCAGGAAGCTCTTGGGTCTAAACCAGTGTCAATAATGGATTCAGAAACGGGAAGTCTATAGAAAATGCGGTTGACAAAGTTCTTAAGATGGTAGAAAATTTGACAAGGTTGTATGCAGTCGCACTCATGAATGATATCGTAGGTGTATTCGACAATCTTTGGTGGCCTGCAATGTTCGCACGCCATAGACCTCAGTGTCTCTAAAAGTTTGTATAAGAGATTTGTAGATTATTGTAGTGTTCAGTGGCTTGCGGGTAGAGCAAAGTAATCAGAAAGGCTACCAAGGACTGTCCTTAAGTCTTCCTAAATGGTCCACTGTTCTCGGATCTTAGTACTGAACTCCTATTACATCTGTTGGGCGGGGCAGATTCTACTGCTGGAGCTGATTGCATACGTAGATGATATACTAGTAGCTGTGTTTGTAAACTCCAGAGTGGGACCTGAGGAAAAAGTGAATGATTTGCTTCCTCACATGCCGCATTGGCGCAAGAGCAGCAAACTTACTACAGCTGTTCATAAAACCACATACGTACTTCTGAAGGGAAGACTTTCCCTTGCCAGAAATACTTCCTTCTACAACTCGTAAGATCTGCTACTCAGAAAGAGGCCAAAATAATGGCCCGTGTTGGCACTGCTTACTATAAATTACCGTTGCGTATTGTGCGGTCATATCACGAAGCAACGCTACTGTGGCCTTCGCTGCTAGTGTCTGGGCTCATCGACTTAGATTAGGCAGGTGCAAAACAGTACTGTGACGAATTCAGCGGTGCGCAATTGAAGTTAGAAGTAGGTATACCTGCAGTTCGTCGGCAAACCTTGAGATCTTCCGAGGCTGCCTGTAACATATCTGGTAATGTGGGATGGAAATTATTCACTTGCAATTGGAGTTAATTCCTTTTATTTTATGTTATTATTATTTTTTTAAGTGATTCTTACGTTTCAAGTGTTTTGTTTTATTTCTACGTTAATATTACCAATGGTTGATGTTAGCACGATTTGCTACTACATACATAACATAGAACATTGTATATTACCATAATTAACGGATATGTACAACATGTTCAGAGTTTCCAGATAACAGGTCTAAAATCCGTAGCAATAAATAAATTGAACTGCAAAATCGAACTGAAATTGTCCGAAATGGAGTCCTGGCTCGGAGTGAACTGCTAACGGACGGCCGTGCACGGGTCTAAATGCTGTCGAGCAGCAGGATATCTGGGATCTCACGAAAACGAGTAGGTACCCGTAACCTGCACCCTCTGACGGCGCTTCTAGGACTACATGGTGGAACACCACGAAGTCTTCTATTTTTCTATATTATGTTGATGTTGTTTGAGGGCTTTCACTGTATTGTAAGATTTTATGAAATTATAATATATACTGACAGACACTTGTTACTAACATTTTATTGGCACAGACGTTTCGGCAGCATGCTCCTATCATCAGGTGCATTTACAGTTACTTTTACATAGTGATTAATATTAATTTTCTGTGTCAACTACTCACCTAATATTTGCTATGAGATAAATAGATCTACACATACAAGATTCATCTTCACTGTATACTCAATAGAAACTAGTTTACCTTCGTTTTTAAGACTCTTTGGACTCACGTGAATAAATGATTGCGAAAGTGTTAAATTGTGATGCACTTGTTAGTGTGCTCTGTGTGCCAGACAATGAAATTTCAAACAGAAATATAAGTAAATGCAGTAACAAAATGACTAATCATGTATATCACATAATGTACATACTATAACATATTTATCTTCCTGAACAGAAGTCATAAATTCACTTGCACACACAGTAAAGGAAACTAACCGTACTGCATATTAATTACAATGTAAACGTAACTCTAAATGTAAAAAAAGGTTTGCGTTTGTGAAATAGTAAATTAGTACCATTGTCGTTTCAGATCTGAAGATGGTTCTAGAGGAACCGAAACCGGTCATGTGAATAAACATTTTTGCAATCAAGGCGGATTATAAGTAACATTGTATAACCAGTGATTGCGGTATCCCATCAGACGTTATGTCTGTTTTTGCAAAATCTATACATACTAGGCAGTTAGAATCGCCATATATAATCCTCGATTGCTGGAAGGTATAAGGAGTCTCCAACTTAACATTAAAAACATACTTCCCTAGATTTCTATAAATACCAGATACTCATATTAAACCTATAATTTTTTTACTGAAATCATGATCATGCTTGATACAGTCAATGTTCGTAGGTGACAGTATTAGAAGGATCTCCAGCAACTGTCACTACATTTTCAGTTCACTCCTAACGGCATTTAAACGTACACATACTCTTGCGAATTATAGCCCGTAAGTCGTTACATTTTGTGTTAGCACCATTTCTACGTGAAAATTTTTCCCGATTATCCCCTAAAAGCACCGGAATTAATATTTTTATAAGGTTGAACTAGGGTTCTGAGACCTCATATTTAATGGTTGAAACTACTTAAGCAGTTTTAAAAGCGTATGTCAGGGCTAAAGTGATATGGGACAAACAACAGATGAAAGCGTCAATGTACAGCAGCTAGGCTTCAATTCTTACGCTATAGTATGCTGACTGTCCACCAATTTCTGCACCCGTTTTGAGTGTCTGAAATTTAATAAACGACGTAATGTCGTGGATATTCCTAAATGATTACAATATCGCGACAAACGAACTCTAGTAAAGACAACCTTCATCCAGTCCATGACGGCCCAGTAAGAGAGGCATTTAGAGGTGAGAATAAGTAGGTGAAGCTCACACAATGACTCTTTACGCATACGAAGTAATGAGTGCTATCGGCAGGGGCTCTCAATTTGATTCGATATTTCTAGATTTCCAGAAAGCTTTTGATACCGTTCCTCACAAGCGATTTCTAATCAAACTGCATACTTATGGAGTATGGAGTCTGTTGTGAGACTGGATTACTGATTCCCTGGCATAAAGGGCACAGTTCTTTGTAATTTATCGGAAGTCATCGAGTGAAGCAGAAGTGATATCTCGCGTTTCTAATCTGTGTAAACGGTAGTGGAGACGGTGTGAACAACCCTCCTAGATAGTTTTCCGATGATGCTGTCGTCCACCGTATAATAAAGTCATCAGAAGGTCAGTACGACCTTCAGATTAATATAGACAAGATTGTAAGTAGGAGGTCACTGCGGGACCTAGATAACCCCGACTTAGAGGGCATTCCAGTAACGCTGATGTCAGAATCGGCATTCCCAGAATTCCCTCCCTCTCCACCATTCCTCAAAATTTCCTCACGCTCACCCTCTTCACTCCATGGCCAATGGCGATATGTGTTTGTACCGACATCATCATGCGGAGACCCAGTGCACTGACGTTTCGGCCAGTGGCTTGCAAGCTTACCCTCTGGCAGTTCCAATCAATATGAATCGATTGCATGAGTGCCATCATTCGCTGTCTTCACTTTGTAGTGAGATGTACAGCGAGAAGTGCCAGCACGAGTCACCCGGGCAGAAGTCTGATAGTAAGTATTTGTCAGTTTTTTGTTATTACGATGGGATTATTAGTAACAAACTCAGCTTGCACGAAGGCAGCAGCCTCCGTTGTACTGTTTCCATGCAGATTTAGAGAACTTTCTTTCGCAGTGCATATGTATTTTACAGACGCACTAAACTATTGTGATAAATTAATAATGTAATGGCATTCTCTTACACACTATGCATATTTTGACATGCTCAAATTGCCTTTTTTTATTGGTACAACTCCTGATCCAGTGCTGGCAGAGCTACAGACGTGGGCAGTGGCCTGAACCCAATCAAATGCACGGAGTGGAATCTGTTAGTCGCCAAGACCTGATGTGGAACCAGCATATATTGCGGGCGGTTTTTTCAGTGCGTAGAAGATATTGGCACCTGGAGAGAGACTGCCATTGAAACGTCCCCTTTGAACAATTATACATGACTGTGCTTAAACTGACACACAATATTTTGTTAGCGCAACGCAATCTGACTTTCAATAATCCCTACAAAAGAATGGCCCTGACTAACATTAAACTATACCTTTCACAAATCACTTACCTCACAAAAATCTTCACTACTCAAGCTACTGCAATACAGCGAGCGCCACTACTGCCAGCTAAATAAAAGATTCAAACTACTGAAGGCACTAATTACTGATAGGGGTAGTTAGCAAATGAAAGATATTAATAGAGAACAAACAATGTATTTACCTTGATATCATCATATATAAATATAGCAGTTCATGACAAATTTCAAAACTCCGCCATCTCTCTCCCCACATCCACCACTGCTGGCGGCTCACCTCCAACTGCGCAACGCTACACGCTGTTCACATCCAGCTGCCGCTGCCCAACACTACAATGGCAGACAACAATGCAAACTAGACACAGACTGCACACAGCACAGCCAGTGATTTTCACACAGAGGTGGCGTTACCAATAAAAAAACCTAAACAGCCTACTTACATAGCCCCCATGCTCTCCACAAAAAATTTTACAAATTGGATTGGGCAGTGGCCAATACAGATTTGAAAAAAATTTTTCATAATTACAATAACAAAGAAATCAAATGCACACACTTATTGATACAATGTTGGTCAAAAGCTAAAAATTTCTCACAGTCCATAAAGACAGTCCTGATCGTTCATCAAGGTAAAATAGTAGTGTTTTCCTCAAAGTCTGAGCAGTAGAAGAAAATGCACACGGAAGTAGTGGATTTCCATGCAGTCTTGAAGAAGTAGTGTTGTCCTTCCAACGGAAAGACAGTGCTGACTCTTGACATGCATACAGGTAATGAGCCACAACAGAGCAAACCCACAGCAGAGTCAGTCGAAATTTTGAAGAGTATTGGTAGGTAGGTCATCACAGAGCAGACTCACTGTAGTCTTGTTAGAGATTACGGTATTGGTGGGCCACCAGAGGTGCAGGCCCACTGCAGTCCTTGTAGAAAGTGTGGACAGGCCCACTGTAGTCCTGGTAGAGATGACCAGCAGCCATCTGTTGTGATTGTGCAGGTGCACAATCACCAGTGAAGAGTCTTGCAGTTAATATAGCAAGTCCATAACCACCACTTGTGCACTCACAAAGTTTTTTTGAATTGTCCTTAGAACGAGCAATGCTGTTATCCAGTCCCTTGCTGAATTATCAACACACGTGCAAACACTAACAGTCCCTACTTCTCACTTATTGTCCATATACTATGACCAACAGAAACGTGTGCAGTGAAATGGAACTTACAAGTTAATAATATGATGACCTGGTGTCAATTACAATTTTATAACATAAGAATACAATTACAAAGGTACAAAATACATCATTAAAAACATAACAATACACATAACATTTGTAGTACAGGCTTTACAAAAGAATCGAACTAACATATACATCAGTGGAATTATGACATGAGTACATACATAAAAGATCACAATAACTTTTGAAACATCAACTTCACACATGAGCATTAAACAGAACAGAATTAATAATGTCTAACTTCTTTACAAAGTAAATAACATATTATTAATGCCAATAATATTTGAGGATAACAGTATTCCTCATCATAGTGAATGTAGGTTAGTATTAGAAGAAGAAAAAAGTTCTATGAAACAGTACACAGAGACAGGAAGAAAACAAATACACAAGGGTACACAAACATATAGTGGGATAACACAAAAGGGAAAGGACAGGGTTTGTTTTACTGCAGTATTTTGCATGGAGATCTCCCTTTGTTCATCATTATTCCCAAAAAGTCCTATCTAAGCCTGCTTTCTGTATTCTGTTCATATTTCTTTCAAAATAATTATTTCTGATTGTACAATACTCATTTGGGCCCAAATCTTTTTCATATAACTTCGCAATGCATTCTTTACCTATTCTCCATAGTCAGTTTCTTATATAGTCTACCCCCTCTCTTAAGCTAACTTAAATCTACTGAGCTCAGATGCTAAACTAAGGGACAAGGCAATGCAGCAGCACAAAATAAGTAACACAAACAGCAATGCCAAAAAAAATGGAAAATTGCAAAGCAAGCTACAGTAAATCTAAATTACCAAGCAATGCAACATTTCAACTAATATGAGCCAATGTGCAGCAACAAGAAAAATAAATGAGTAGTAAAACTGGCTTAGCAGAGTAACACAAAGTCAAATTCAGTAACACTATGCCTGGCAAACAGCAGTAACTTATACCTAAACATGACATAGCTCAAGCAGAAAAAATAGTACACTAAAGATAACAATGCAGATAAGGAAAATGTATAATCACATCTTAATGTCTAAGTAATTAAAATGGTGCACCACAAATTATTCTACAAAAGAAATTACCAAGTACTTGAAAAGAAAATTATAGATGCAGTTACTGTTATTAGTCCCTTCTTATTGTTCTCTCCATTCCAAGAGCTCCTTTTTCGAAGAATGTGGATCAGAAAATACTTATTTAATAAATCTGTTGACAGAAAGTGTTCACATTAGCAGAAGCATTTAAGTTTATTTTATAAAACCAATGCTGCAACACAGCTGGAAACCAGATATTAAACAAAATGAGCAATCTCTTAACTACAAAGACAATAGATGTAAAATGTTTCTAATCATTTCATTAGGCATTTTAGTAAATATCATAAATTACGAGCTCCACAGTATGCTTTCAACAAGGAAATGTCAATAGCGAGGACAATGGCCTCCCCTTTCTTTTTTTCTACCTGTGCTTCTGATGCGGCACTCACTAATGACTTGTTCTCCCGGCGTCTGACATAGCTGCGTGCCCATGACGCATTATGTGCAGGTGGTCACTTAACTTTCTTACCGAAATATTTACGACACCAGTTTCCGCTACAGTGACAGTCTCACATAAAAATATTTCACAGGTCAAGGATTAGCGTTGCAAATCTGTAGAAAGAAAATCCTATAAATATAAGTGTCCAAATAAAATATTCGTCAGCATTGTGATACAGTCACGCATTTATGCACATTTCATAACTCTTAAAGTACGATTCTTGGTTTCCAACATACTTCTTATTCCTCATATACGGTAGCATCATCTTAATGATCATAAACATATCTCAACAGCATAGTACACATCGTCGTCGTAATAATAACATCATAACACCTCAGTCAAATCTCAAAAACGTCGTAACTTTCTGCAATAATTTCAAAACCTAAAAAATATTCTCTGCTCATTTCAATAATGTCATCTACCTCAAACGTACTTTAAAAATCATGATCTCATACCAAATACATCATTCAAAGCTCTCATAGTATCACAATGATTCCGAAAAAATATGAACAGTTTACAAAGTACAGACAAAATACAGTTTCATAAGTGTGAAGTTACCCAACTGTGTATTGCGTAAACATGTGTCACTGCTGTAGTAAAAAAATGTTTATCTCTCAGTTAAATGATCAGATAGCTGTGTAATTCTGTGTTAGAGAAATATGGTACCGATGTGTAAAGTTGTATAAGCAAATACCATATTAGCTAGGGTTCCTTGTGGTTGCCACACACATGGTACACAAAGTAAGCGTGTAGCCCCCTGAGGATTAATGTAGTTATACCCTCAGGTGTTACAGATTACAGCAATGGAATGAAATGTATCATGGAAAACTTTCTTTGTAATTCAAAACTCTTGAAAAATAAATGGTTTAAGTACAAAATTAATCACTCAAATACGTGTACTGTAGCGCTAAATGTGCATCTTGTTGCAACATAATCTGTGTGGAAGTGTCGTAGTTATCGTCCTCCGAAAGCTAAGTTCTGCAGAAGTCAATGTACTTACCTCATAATACACAAAAGTGAAATGCTTTGCGTATAAATGTCTTAGTTATTACGCTTGTTGCCGTGATGAAGAAATTACTGTGCTGTAACGTATTGTTGTGCTACGGAAAAGGCAGTCTCATTGTAGCTATACCACAAAAGTTACTACTAAAACATGTTTTACTTTCCAGAATAAAACAGAAAAACTGTGCAGATATAAAACAGAAACACCGCAAAAGCAACAATGTATATTGTCACTCATTAGTAGCGTCGTGATAAAATCGTTTAGCTATCACATAAACTAACCACTGTGTCATCTGGTATCTCACTGAAAGTACTTTAAATCCAGAATGTATTTTCAAGTAAACCAAAATGTTGCATTAAAATCTCATTAGCAGTACCAGATACAATGTTATTTTTCTCGGAGCCAGCCGGCGCACGTGTATGCCTGTGGTGCGAGTCATTGTCTGTCTCTTTGTTGCCGCGCGTCGTTACTGGGATTAGGAGACCTAACTTCTACAAATTCGCCTTGCCGAGAGGGCCCAGCTCTGTTTAAAGCTCGCCAGTTCTGATGGAATTCAGGTCTGTCGTTTTGTCGGTAGTTTACTCAGTTTCTTTCGTGTCGTCACGTGGTCGAGAATTTCTCCCTGAATCGTAAGTGCACGCTGAACTGTTGCGTCTGAAATTATTCTGTCTCCCTAGATAATAATAGTTCTGATTACCATATTGTTTGTTTCTATGGTTATCTCTGTCATATTCATTACTACGGAAATGCGATCTTTCTCTGTAACTATTACTCTGCCAATGGTTGTCTTATGGGTGGTGTCTGTTTTGGTCACGATTTGCGTTGTAAGAATAGGCTTGTCGTGGCCAGTTATTGTTTCTGTCGTCACGGAATTGTGACCTGTAGTGATTGTTTTCCTGTTTTCGCCTCCCGCGACTGTCTGTGTCAATTTCTAATTCTTGTAACAGTCCCTGAAAAGCTTCAATGTCGTCTTTGCAACGTCCTGCCAAAATAATATGTCGTAAATGTTCAGGTAATTTGATTAAGCAAATGCGGATGAGTTCTGAAGGGCTGTATGGGTTTGACAGGTACTGATTCTTGTGCAACATGTCTTCAAAATATTTCACAAGACTGGAGAATTCAGATTGTTCGAAATGTTTCATCATTATGATGCCATGTTTTACTCGGTCTTGTGTAGCTTGAGACCAATATGCTGAGAGGAAGGCATGGTAAAACTCTCCTTCACTGTGGCAATCGTGAATTATCGATCGCATTCTTACAGCTGGTTCATTCTCCAAGTAGCCACACATAAATTCTAATCTGTGTTCTAACGACCAGTTGGGAGGAAAACAATGCGAGAGTTGATGGAGCCATGCTTGTGGATGAATGTCGTTGCCAGAATTCTTAAATGTTTTGAATTTACGTGTAGTAATGAACAGCTTATAGTCAAAATCATCATGTCGGCGAGTCGCATATCGGTCATTGTTAGGTCGTGTCGGCCGTTCCATCTCAAAATTCGGTGCACATTGCCAATTTCTTTCATAACTTCCGAAATGCCCTGTGTTATTATTTTGTGGCTGTTCCGTATTTCTGTGTCCCTCTTCCCATATTGGGGCGTGAGTATCCTCTGAAATACGTAATTCTTGTATTACCTGTGTCAGCTGATCTTTTACTTCCCGGATTTCTCTTTTGTACTGTGTATTGATTTGATTTTGATTCTGTTTGAATTTTCTAATTTGTTCATACTCTTCTGTGTCAGTGAAGGCTACAGGTCTTGTGTCATTCAGATCATCATCTACCTTTGTAGATAAGTTAGTGACCTGATCCGGAAGTTCGGCTACTTTCTCCGATAGTGAACACATTTGCTCAGTGTGTTTTTGTGAACAAAGTTTCAGAGTGTCCATTTGTGTTGAAATCGAATCTACTGTGTCCTTTAAGTTTTCCTGAGTTTTTGCAAGTTGCGTAACCGAATCGGTAGATGCAACTGAGTCAATTTTAGCCCACAAGGTCTCATGATTTTCATGAACAATGGTTTGCAGTTCTTTTATGGCTGCTTCGTGATTCTGTAATGCATTTTCATGCCGCGAAAAAATAGGTTGAAAATGCTCACAAATTTGTGTTTTTACGTCATTACAGACTTTTTGACATTTCGATTCAATGTTATGTAACTCAGTAGTTAAATCTTCACGTGTTTGTTCAAGTGTGGTGTCTAACTTTTGAAGATTTTGTTCTATAGTGTCTAACTGTTGCTGTGTTTGTCTCTGGTGTTGTTCCATTGTGTCTAAGTTTTTAAGATTTTGTTCCACTGTGTCTAACTTTTTAAGATTTTGTCCCATTTGTCTCTGATTTTGTTCCATTTGTTGCATTAATTGCAATAATAATGTATTAGTGTCTGGAATCTGTTTCTCTACGCTTTTCGGCAGTGCATTTGCACCGGCAACATTCACATTTTGACAAGCAGAAAATGTGTCTTGACTTATTTGAGAAAACGGTGATGACCCAAAACCTGAATCGACAGTATTTGCGAAATTGTGTCCTGTCATTTCGGATTCCTGAGGCGAGCTGTTGCCGACAGGTCGAACGATAATGCTTCCCTGTTCATTACCTGTTTCACTGTCTACACCATTGTTTGCAGCCCGCTCCATTTCCCTATGCCCAATTACCAAATTACTACTTTGAACATCAGTTAATTCATTACCCGGTGGCGCTAACACACTGCTTTCATTTTCACTGTCATTTCTCAGTTTACTTTGGAGCCTAGTATTACGTTTTCACACGCCATTATTGTCACAGTATTTCACACGACAACACAGAAAAACACAATTTGAAGATCAAAAATAAGAGAACACATTAACATAGCACTGAGAATAATATCTAGTTAATTGCAGCTGCGAAATACTTGGTGCAAATCTACATGCATGCCACAACTGTTTTACTGTACAACAATGAAAGACTGCAACTACAAAGGAGATTTTCTCTACAATTACGCGCTAGCAATAAACAATATCTACACTAATTACACAAACTACAAGAAAAAAATCAGAAGATTCCAGTGAGGTATCCTCGGCTAAGGGTCGACATATGAAACGTCCCCTTTGAACAATTATACATGACTGTGCTTAAACTGACACACAATATTTTGTTAGCGCAACGCAATCTCACTTTCAATAATCCCTACAAAAGAATGGCCCTGACTAAGATTAAACTATACCTTTCACAAATCACTTACCTCACAAAAATCTTCGCTACTCAAGCTACTGCAATACAGCGAGCGCCACTACTGCCAGCTAAATAAAAGATTCAAACTACTGAAGGCACTAACTACTGATAGGGATAGTTAGCAAATGAAAGATATTAATAGAGAACAAACAATGTATTTACCTTGATATCATCATATATAAATATAGCAGTTCATGACAAATTTCAAAACTCCGCCATCTCTCTCCCCACATCCACCACTGCTGGCGGCTCACCTCCAACTGCGCAACGCTACTCGCTGTTCACATCCAGCTGCCGCTGCCCAACAATACAATGGCAGACAACAACGCAAACTAGACACAGACTGCACACAGCACAGCCAGTGATTTTCACACAGAGGTGGCGTTACCATTAAAAAAACCTAAACAGCCTACTTACACCATGAATACACATGACTGACTCTGCGAAGAGAGATGTAACAGCTAGAGGGGCAGTATAGATCTATGTAAATAAATACATCCTTTCAGAAGCTACATTTATCTTCAACGCTAACATTCAATAACACCATGTAAACCTGCAGTTTATTAAGCGCCAGCAGCTAAACTTGCAGCAGTAGAGTCTTTTAACTGACAGATTAATACAACACACACACACACACACAGCGCTACAGGTTAGTGCTCGTCACGACGTAATAATAACCATTTTGTACGGTGAATGGATAGAAAGTGCCTGTTTCATTGTTGTTGCAGTCCGTCCATGGATGTTAAGACATGAAACACACAGACAAGACACACAACTATCAATATGTGTCGCACCTTGAAGTATGAATCTTTGTACCAGCTATTGAACTCTACCTTAACAAATTAAATTCTGAGTTCTTGGTAGCAAGACACTCAACTACAGTTTATAAAAACACTTTTTTTTTAATTCAGTACGTATAGTCTCGGAATACAGCAGTTTCAGCGCTGACGCTGTTGGGGTAGTAGCCGGCCGAAGTGGCCGCGTGGTTCTGGCGCTGCAGTCGCAGGTTCGAATCCTGCCTCGGGCATGGATGTGTGTGGTGTCCTTAGGTTAGTTAGGTTTAACTAGTTCTAAGTTCTAGGGGACTAATGACCTCAGCAGTTGAGTCCCATAGTGCTCAGAGCCATTTGAACCATTTTTTTGTTGGGGTGGTAACATGGCCACGGCGTGTACTTGTATTCGTCTTTGATGGAGCCTGCATTATAATTTACACCACCACAGGGAGAGGGGGGGGGGGGGTGACTGGCAGATATTACAGTGAGGATAGTTTAACTGCTGTTTTTTTATTGGTATTTAGGAATTTAAAGTTGGGTTGACATTTATTTCTCAGCACAACCAACCCTCAAACACTATTACAACCTTTTCAGACTGTGTCTGATGACCTTATATATCTTTACACAGTGAATAAGCTAACTTGCGGTTAATTATTACATCAGTCCTTGAGAAAAGCTCGTTAGGAGATGATCAGACTTTGAGGAATTTATATGACACAGGAAATAGATCTGTGGAGACTATGCAACACTTCACCCCAATATAAACGCCGGAAAAAAATCACAGCACCAGGAAGGAGTTGTGCGACATAAACGAAAGTTGGTAGGCGTGTTTCTACATCTGAAAGATAATGTCTATTCAAATTTTGCGCCATTAGTATAAGAATGGGGCTAGAAGCGCCACTATGAGGATGCAAATCAAGTTTTGCTTTAAATAAGCGCTGTAACGGTTGTCAGCATTAGTTACCTTTGAGATTGAAAGAGGTGAATTGATATTAGTCAAGAATGCCTTTAAGACGACAATGATGTCAGTATGAACACATCACTGAGTTTCAACGATGTCATGCAATAGGGCTACGAAAAGCTGCATGTTCCTTCTGCGATACTGCAGAAAGACTTTCCAGGAACGTGCCCACTGTGCATGATTGTTGCCAGCGGTGGACAGAAGAATGTACGGTTGCAAGAACATCGGACTCGGACAGCCACGTGGCACTACCGAGAGGGAAGACCATCGTGTACGGTGTATGACTCTCACGCATCGTACTGCTTCTGCAGCAGCAATTTAAGTAGCAGTTAGGACCACAGTGACATGAGGAACTGTTACAAATAGGTTACTTCAAGGACAGCTCCGAGATAGACGTCCTGTAGCGTGCGTTCCACTGACCACAAACCGCTGCCGTTTGCGACTGCAGTGGTGTCAAGCGAGAGCTCATTGGATGGTAGAATGGAGGCCTGCTATGATTTTCTGGTTCTGCCTCGGTGCCAGTCATGACTGTGTTGGTTAGGAGACTAGTTGATGGGCTGCAACGAACCTGTCTGCGTGCTAGACACACTGGAGCTATACCGGGAGTTATGGATGGCATGCGATTTCATATAACACCAGGACCACTGTAGTGGTTATCACACGCAGCCTGACTGCGAAAATGATACGTCACTCTGTTGATTCTATCTGTTCTGCTGCCATTCATGAACAGCGTTGCAGGGGTGTTTTCCAACAGAATAATGCTCGCCCACGTACCGCTGTTAACCCAACATACTCTACAGATTGGCGACATGCCTTGGTCCGCTCGATCACCAGATGTGTCTCCAGTCAAGCACGTATGGGACATCATCGAATGACAACTCCAGCGTCATCCACAAGCAGCATTAATCACCCTGTATTGTCCGAGCAAGTGCAACAGGCATGAAACTCCATCTTACAAACAGACATCCGGCAATTCTTCAACATAATGCATACACGTTTGCATTACTGAATTCGATATTCTGTCGGCTACTCCATTTATTAATGTACCAGCATTTCACATTTGGAACGGTTTATCTCGCGGTCACATTAATCTGTGATCTTGCAATGTTAATCACTTAAATATGTTAGCTAGACAAATGTATTCCCAAAATTTCAATACTGTGCATTAATTATTTTTTGGTGTTTCGATTTTTGCCGTCAGTGAACGTTACAGCAAAATAAATAAATAACCTCCCAAACTGTACTAAAATGTCCAAAAAAATGCCCCGACATTACAGCAAAATGATTCCAAAACTACAGCTTTCATCATCACCACTCTCATTGCTCCCATCACTACACAAGTGTTCTATGGAGTCTGTGAGTCCCGGCAATGGAATTGGGTCTTATATCAAGGTGGTCAAGTTCAAATATGTCCTTTACTTTCCTTGAGATTTCTTCAAATGTATACTCGCTCCAGATGCTTACTGATAGGTATTTTTTACTATAGTTAATGTTTCTGGCGACACTATGATACTTAAATTTATTTACATTCAGTTCACTTCTGGCTTCTAGCAGACAACATCCTACATCCAAACAAATACCCTTCATGCCGCTGTACAGTGCTTGACAGAGGGTGGATGAATTACGTTTCTCCCAGCTCGGCATCTGCCTCTACCTTTATGTATCTATCCTACAACATGCATCCACGAAAGCAGCAGCAGCAGTGCAGCAATAACAGAGAAGTAACTGAACAGTGTACAGTATATCTAAAGTGCCAAAGTGATTTGCACTGCAATAGGTAGACTATCACTGATGAGTCCATGTTACAACGTCTTTTGAGACTACTTACCTGTAACTGCTAACTTCTGGTAGTAGTAGATACACACGGTGTCATGGGTTTTGTAACCTCTAACGATGTAGTAATAATAACTTTGCCAGTGTGACGCCTACTTCACTCTGTCGCATAACCGAGGTGGTGGCAGTGATACGCCGATGTGATGCCTGTGAGACTCATGGGAGAGGCGCCCCAGCACTGACCGCCAGCGGTGGCACATGTGCCGAATACGCGACTGTTCTCGGAAAATTTGCACTGAGGAAGAACGATTTCGCACGTTGGCGATGTAGTTTCTTTAACGTTCCTTTCACTCTATTAAAACAGCAAGAGACCAATAAAATATGGGAAAAGGAAAAAGGAAAATTTTATAACTATCCATATGTAAAGTATGTCTTAAGTATTTGTGCTGATAGTCGAGGACATTGTATAGCATGTTCGGGAAGTGGTTGGAAACATCATCCGTCAGCCCAGAGACAAACGCAGAGCAATGGAGCCAGCTGGCTGCTAGAAGAACGACCGACGGTTATATATTGCTCATTGATAATTGTTAAGTAATAACGATGACGCCGCACATTTGTCAACGAAATGGTTCAGGTACAGATTTATGACCGAGGAAAGGCAGTTCCTATCGAGGAGCAGTGAGAGACACTTACGAAGAACGGAGTTTGTGTGTAGGGGGTCGGAAGTACCAGATATGTAGTTGTTATTTGTTCGCTGACTTGAGCTGATGCGGTTAGCTATCGATATTAGTTAATCGGGCAGTTGTATCCATTTATTGTGTACGATTTACTGTGTAGGAAGGGAGTTTCCGAAATTTTAGAAGTATGACTGAAATTGTCTGTATTTTGGTTAAAGACTGCAGCAACGGGCATAGGCTGGATATTAAAGACTGGAAATAATTTAATTTTGTTGGGATCCGCGATTTATTTTGAGGAATTACCGCAGAGACGCGTTCTTCAATTAGCGGAGCATAGGTTTAAGTTTTGTACTTGTGACTCGGTTATGAGTTTTCTGGGGATTGTGAATCGCGATTCGAAGAGGTATTATTTGATTTCAGAGATCAGACTGAAGCTATCTGAGTCGGTGTCCCGGCTATGGTGTATCTGTAGCACACCTATAAAGTGGGTGCTGTGATTAATTGTAAAAGTTGACGAAGGCGTTCTCGGTATTTGAGATGGTACGTGAGTAGGGTTTTGTGGATAATGAATTATTTTATTGTTGGGCGGAGTTCTCGATTTTTGAAGAGAATTGAAGATCGTTACTGGTAGACCCAGACCTTATTCAAGTTGCGATAGTAACGTTTCGTGTTGATCCAGACCATAGTAGAACCATATTCAAGCGGAATACCACCGCAACCACTATTCCTGTAGTTAAAAGTGACGAGTGACATTTTCATTAAGGTTTTTTTAGTGGGATCGCGGATCGCTAACACCTGAAGTGGCTGAGAATTTTGAAACTTGTGTTTTATAATGAGTTAAAAAGTGGCGATAGTACCTAGGATTTTTGTTTAATTTTTTTGTATTATTTCATTTCGTTTTTAGAGTGGGGATTTAATTTTGTTTGTCACTTGATCACTCGTCGGCGTTTGTCTGTGTACGCAGTTAGTAAAGAGAAGGAAATAAACTGTTATTGTCTCCGCACTCTCATTTAGTCCGAAGTTCCTAAATAATTGCTATTTGAGAGAAAGCATTCATTATGACAGAAACCTTGGAATTAACGGGTAGAAAAGAGCTGTGCAAATCAAAGAATTTTGTGCGACGAATGAACACAAGACACGTAATCCAAACCATTTACGAGTTAAAGTATTTTACCTCAAGATCATTTAACTGATCAAACCATCATAAAATAATTAGGGCTATACTTTGTATTTAAAAGTACAAAAAAATACGAAGGCCGAATTTATTTTTGTTCTAAAGTTGAAAATTTATGAACGTAGTTTCGTAACATAAAGACTGAGACATTGCTTATATTATTGACGAGCGTTGCCGTAGCAACAAAATAGATCGCTGGCTGTATCTTTCAAAATTCATACATTTGAAATATTTTGGGTATTTGGTAAAGGTAGTACGCGCAAGTAAGAAGATAGAAAAATATATCAACCTTTACGGTGATTTCACAAAAAGCTCACTGGGAAAGTGAGTGCATTTAAGGTCTATGACATGTTAAAGGGCGGTCTGACGTGAGTATTTCTAGTACTGATTCCTGGCTACTCTATAAGGTTACAAATACGAAAATTAAATTATTTCTGTTATAGAAAGAGTTCTAGAGCACTATTCGTTACATACATGTTTAGACAAAGTAATTTCAGATTATTTACGATCAATTTATGGGATTTTATCTTCGGTGTTACTGGGCAGTGTACGATACGCTATGGCACTTTTCCGTTTGCTTATTGACGTCAATATAGGAGAAACCACCTACTAAAATTCACTTCTATTGACCTTCACATAACAATGACAAATGACGGAAAGATATTTAGAAACTATATGGACAAGAATCTACGCAAATAGCTGCCGTTTATGAGCTCAGTTGTAAATCCGCAGAGCCTGAACTTCCGTGTAGCGAGAGCGTTATCGCTTTATTGCTGCGTTTCTTCACATTATAAATCATAATTCTTAAGACTACTTAAATTTTTTCTCAGTTTCTTCTCTTACTGGCGTTGGATTGTGTTTGCTAGCAACAGGGCTAGTTATGTGAAGTTATAGGCGGCAATTCCAGTACAGTGCAAATTCTATAGAAAATACTTTCCTGCTAAAAACGCGGATGCATGTCGCATATCGCTAACCGACACACAGAGACTTTTGGCAGCTGCGGTGCTGCACATCAGTGAGGAAAGAAATTCTACGACCTGGCGCCCTTGCCACTACTGTTCTGCTAGCATGCGTTGTTTCTTTTCTTTTTTTGTTTTTTAAGTGCGAAATATACAATAATTACTCAGCGTGTTTCTAATGCATTGTCTGCACATCACGTGTTGAACACATTGTGAACGTATCGATCGCAGGAAATGCTTTATCCTTAAAAAAACTTCGCCAATGCACACCGCAGTGCTTAAATCCACTGCTACGTGCGCCATGGCATATACCTGGGGAAACGCAGCAAGTGACATTCCCCAAGCCTGCATTCATTTCTGTGACACACAATAGCATGGATGCAACTTATTTAGCTGTTCCCACAGCGACACAAAGGTATTAAATCTGCACTCTTATCAAACAACAGCCAGCAGACTAGAGGAATTTCCCTACGTCAATATGCAGAATACCACAATTCTTCTTCTGCTTACATGGTGTTCACAATATGGGACATAAAACATATACATCTGACATTACTACGAAATCTATCAGTCAGATATTGTATTTTAATAATAATGTGATTACAGCGCTATGAGTTACACTATCCACTTATTCTTCTCTAGCACGTACAGAATGCGATGTTCAACACTTTCCTTCCACAAGTCATAGAAATCAAAGCTTGATGCCATCTGTGCAGCGTCGTATATTATGGAGCAATGATTTCAACGAACTTGAATTACAATGGAAATATGTATCAGAAGTTGCTTTCCCTATTAGCGTATCCTTCTTTTGTCATGTCTTTCCACGCCAGAAACGTAACTAAAACACACAAAGTTAACGAATTTGTGATAAAATTCTGCTATTTAAAAGTACAGCATCTAGCGCTCTTGTGGATTTTGATCCAGTATTTCAAATGGATATTGGAGGCTGTGTTAGAGGCACTTGATACAAGTGAAATGGGTGACCTCATGTGAACAATTTGCGGCTTGTAATTTGGTATATATCAGGAAATCAAAAACAATATTGAGTTACATAATAGCTTTAGAGGTTGAGGGGTCTCACAAAAAATTTCCAGAGACTATGCAACACACTAGATTCCGGTGGTAGTACTCATGTTAATACAGGATCATGGAATAGCACACCTCATCCATCGATGAATGTGTCACCACCACGTCTTAATGCACACCTATAAATTAACTTAGTGCACCACAGCCGGTTGGCACTGGATATTAACTTGGAAACTTTGCTACACAGGCTCGTGAAACATTTGTAGCATAGTGATTGGTTAAATACATCAGCACAATCTGCCAGCTTGGCTAACATGCATTAACACACAAATACGAATATTTTAAAACTGTGTGTGTGGAACATGACCTATGTTGCAGTATGCATGGTACGGCCACAGCACCACATCTGGGTAATGTGTGGGAGGTGTGACACTGCTGCTTTCTTCTCCGTGTGAGCCTGATGTAGGAGTCAGGTTGTGAAGAGAAGCTGATATCTGCTGCGCAATCCCCTAGTCATTTCTGAAGTTAGTTTCCCAGTACGGAGGGATGGGAGTAATTTCGTGACTCAGGCAAGCGTTGTGTGTTCATGAGACTATGTACGAAAGAGTGGTACTATAAACTTGATAGACAGAGTGACTTATATGTATGGTTTATTGCAGAATTTCATCGAACTAGTGCAACATTTCGTGTGTAGGTGAATTAATACATAAATACGCATACATACATGTTGATGCGTTGATCAGCATAGCAACGATGATGAATGCAGACGCTCTTCCATTCCACCCAGGCTTCAACAAGCAACATATGAAACTCAGGTGTGACAGTTGATTG
Source organism: Schistocerca serialis cubense (assembly GCF_023864345.2). NCBI lineage: Eukaryota > Metazoa > Arthropoda > Insecta > Orthoptera > Acrididae > Schistocerca > Schistocerca serialis. The sequence goes on along the minus strand of NC_064640.1, from coordinate 607,490,977 downwards.
GTTTACCTATTTCAATTATTTCTATAAATTATTTCACGGGATTTCCATTTATCTTGCTCAGCCAAAATAACTTTTTCCTCATGGGTTAAATGAAAAATTGTTTCAACCAATGCTTTTGAACATAAATGGGTGTTCCTTGATGAGGGCATGCGTTTTATGTATCCCCTCAGATGTAGCAGATACGGGGTAGAGGTTAAATTTTTTAAATGGAACCATGTACATTTTGTTCAAGAATACACTTACCCTCTCCGAGAGCTACTAAAAATATATATCACACTCTACCAAACTTTTTCAATAAAACGTAGATGTGCAAACATTAAAAGCATCACAGGCTATGAAGGAACCGAGCTGCTAACTTCCCTGGTTCTACACATTACGTGCCCAATGTAGTGCTGTAGTAGAGATGTGGGTACTGTTCATGATTTCCAACTCATGTAAACTCAGGTACTCCCCCCACTCCCCCCCAATCCACCCACGCCCCTCAGTTGTTGTTTCTTTAACGTACGGCCGGCCGGGATGCCCGAGCGGTTCTAGGCGCTACATCTGGAACCGCGCAACCGCTGTGGTCGCAGGTTCGAATCCTGCCTCGGGCATGGTTCAAATGGTTCTGAGCACTATGGGACTTAACATCTATGGTCATCAGTCCCCTAGAACTTAGAACTACTTAAACCTAACTAACCTAAGGACAGCACACAACACCCAGTCATCACGAGGCAGAAAAAATCCCTGACCCCGCCGGGAACCGAACCCGGGAACCCGGGCGTGGGAAGCGAGAACGCTACCGCACGACCACGAGCTGCGGACCTCGGGCATGGATGTGTGTGACGTCCTTAGGTTAGTTAGGTTTAAGTAGTTCTAAGTTCTAGGAGACTGATGACTTTAGAAGTTAAGTCCCATAGTACTCAGAGCCATTTGAACCATTTTTTTAACGTACAGTATACTGCATACCAGTGTAATCGTGCATCAGAATAACTTAGTAACTGATTGACTGTAGTACATATTATGAATACAATTTTTGTTGGGTAAAGGTGTATGATGTACACGCATGACGATAAGGTAGAAATGCTGGTAATTCATGGAGAAAGTACGTTGACAGGAAATAATTTAGTAACTTGCATATTTATGTTCAGTACTGTTACAGAACATTATGATTATTATGTTGTTATGTCTATCTTGTCCTCTACTGCACATACTTGTACTCTAATTTTCTGTAGAAGGGCGAAATTCTGTTCAAGCACAACTAATGTACGGCTGACGATTCCCTGCCAAACCATTGCCTTCTCGCTTGATGTTTGGTCGTCTCATTTCCGGGAAGTTTAAATGCAAGGCCTCGAAATCATCGTAGAATACGAACAAATGAAGCTGCTGAGGTCGCTGTTCTGGCTGCCGTAGCCGTGAATCCACACACGGCAAATTCAACATGAACTCAAAAACAAGTGCACATCGCATTCTGAAACGTCATAAATTCCATCCTTACCATGTTCATTTACACCAAGAACTTCATGGAAATGATTTCAACAACAGGCTTCAGTTTTCTCAGTGGGCTCAGCAACAACTTCTGACCAATCCTAACTTCTTCTCAGACGTTCTTTTTACCGAAGTGGCGTCATTCTCCAACAAAGGAATTTTCAATATGAGAAATGTGCATTATTGGTCCATCAACAATCCTTGATGGTTCCGACACGTAAAGGATCAACACCCATGGACCTTACTCTGGTGTTCTGCGCCTGTGTAAAAAATTATTCTACGGCCTGCTCCCATACAAAGTGTATAAAATACACAGTAATCAGACAAAACATTATGTGACCACTGCCCACCGCGACTCCGAATGACGGCTGCTGGCGTTCCGGGCACGTGACGCGGTAACAAACTTAGTTAGGCGGAGCAGGCACGGAAGGGGGAGCACCCTAGTGAACACATGGGCTGCAAATGGGGAGATCCATTGAGATAAGCGACTTTGACGAAGGGCAGATTATTATTACGCAGAGCCTGTGAACGAGTATCTCGAAAACGGCGAAGCTGATCGAATGTTCACGTGCTGCTGTTGTGAGCATCTATGGAAAGAGGTAGGACAGTGAACCAACCACTAGGTGCTAATTGGTAGGACGTCCACGACTCTTCCCAGAACGTGGGGTTCGGAGGCTTGTCTGCTCTGTAAAGTAGGATAGATGATGATCTGAGGCATCTACGCCGAAAGAACACAATGCTGGTGCAGACACAAGTGTCTCGGGGCACATGTTCATCATACATTGCTCAACATGGAGCTCCGCAACAGACTACCCCCACATGATCACATGTTGTCCCAACGACATGGCGAATTACGATTGCAGTGGGCACGAGACCATCGGTCAATGGAAACGTGTAGGCTCTACATGTGAATCACATTTTTGCAACACAAGATCGATGGTCGTCTCCAAGAACGCCGCCATCGAGGTGAACGGAGGCTCCAAACGCGCAGCGCACCACGGACGCAGGCTGGTGAGAGCAGTATTATCCTGTGGGAGACAATTTTCTGCACTTACATGGAATCTGTCGTGGTAATCAAAGACCCGCTGACACTTGCAAACAACCTGCATCCCTTCGTTGTTGATGTCTCTCTGACTGCGATGTCATCTTTCTGCAGTATAATTGTCCAGAACTGTGCTACAGTGGTTTGAGAAGCATCATAGTGAACTTATGTTGATGACTCGAAACCTAATTCGCCTGATGTAAGTCCTATGGACCCCATCCGGTTCGCTAGCAGGTGCCATCATCGCGTATGTAAATCAACGGTCTGTTATTCAGACGAATTACATGATCTGTGCGTAGACATCTAATTCCAAGTACCTCCACAAACCTACTAACAAACTGTCAGATCCCTGATACGCAGAATCGGTGATGTATTTCGTTCCAAAGACGGACAAACTAACTACAAAGCAAGTGGTCATAATGTTTTGGCTCATTACTGTATATGATCAAAGGTATCTGGACATTAATATGTGTTTAAACGGACAACTGCACTGGGAGGGCCCGGAAAATCTAGCAGCTGACATTTTCCTTATAATACTCCTGAGCTAGAAGAATTTAAATCCATTACGAAACTTGTTTTCATATGCTCTTGCAATAACATAGGAACAATTTGTAAAACCTAATCCATTTGTGCCTAATGTAGGGTGCAAATAATCTCTTCACAATGATCTGCTGACTTCACTGGATCCTGTCTGTAACAAATTACACAACAGCAAAAACTCATGTAACTATCCACAGTGGGAACAGGAAGATTTCAAACAATTACAAAAGTTTTTTTCTTAAAAGGATTTCATCTTGCTTTCCCTGTTAAAATTTTATTTTGCGATTACAGTTTCGGCAGTAAGTCGTTTTCCGACAGATGTTTTTGACATACATATGTCAAAATCTTATTCCTGTTAATGGCGACTCGCTTCCCGCCCCCGGATTCGATTCCCGGTGGGGTCAGTGATTTTCTCTGCCTCGTGATGACTGGGTGTTATGTGATGTCCTTAGATTAGTTAGGTTTAAGTAGTTCTAAGTTCTAGGGGACTGATGACCATAGATGTTAAGTCCGGTAGTGCTCAGAGCCATTTGAACCATTTTTTTGTTAATGGCGTACACTCTTTGACATAAAACTTGACCGGCGGCCGGCCGCTTCAGAGGCTAAGTCCGCGCCGATCGCGACATGGGACAAAAAAACTGGCCAACTCGCTAATTCTCTAAGTCCGGTTATCTGCACAATCTGGCAACACTGTAGACTGCGGCACTTCCTGGAGGAAAACTTGTCCCATGATAGAGAAACTCTAGGCTGATTACGCCTGTGGTCAAGCGGTAGCGTGCGTTGTTTCTGTTCATAGTGTCAGTGGATCGAGAGCAGCTGGCATAAAATATTTTTATAGCCTCTTCTGTCTGAATGCTGAAGACGTGAATGTAATGGTAGCGCAGATTCAATCTATTTCGCTTTGTGACACACCGATATCAAAATTTTATCCAGTAACGATTTTGCGGCAGATTTCCTGCAGACTGTCCTCCTCTGGACGCCGTATGCGGCAAAGCTCCGGGATCCATTTGCTGGCTACTGGCAGCGGCCGTGGCGACAGCAGCGGCGCTGCACTCCCCCGTTCTTTATCGAAAGCGTCTGCTACCGCTCATCGCTTTTGATGATTTAAAACGCTTTATTATTAAATGTTGCTCCACAGAAAATTTCTACAATTTCCATTCACGCTCAAAAGCAACGCAGACAGACGCCCTGATTAGTAGGCGGGTATTATATTACATTAATCGGCAAGAGCTGAGTATGGCCCGAAATTAATTTTATAGACTGGGACGAAATGAAACCACCTCACTACATTCGATGAATTTATAAATGCTTCATACCTCGTTTCTTTTCCTTTCAAACTCAATTATTTGTGCAACTTTTGGTCAATGTTTGGATGTTTTCGTCAAGCCAGAGTGAGCGTCTGTGGTGTAAAGTGTATTACAGTTCTTGTTTCATTTCTTATGGTAAGTCTATGCGATAAACTGTGTGAATACCTTGCAATGCATGCTCTGTAGCAGTGCAGGAACACTGCACATTTGGAGTTCATGAAGTATTTATTGTTGATCGGAAGTGATAGTTAAGGTCATCAGATTTAAACCAGAAAAATTTGTTGTTTTCAAGGTTTCAGAGAACGGAAAGGAATTGCTAACGCCGGTGTTAGAAAACGTCTACAGTTAAATGCTATTGCAAAAATTTAGAAGAAGGGAACTATATTAATGAACATGTGCACTTCATAAACAACCTTCTGACATGTTAGACCTATATGACGAACAAAGCTCAAATTTATATCGTTGACAGTCGGTTTGAATCTTTTCAGGGTCTATTTTACAGTGAAGCACCTTGGAATTTGCAAAGCAGAAATCCATGATATTAACTTAATTTACTAAGTCGAAACCGGACGAAGATTGATGTTTAAAGGCATTCTTCAGATTTCGCATAAGAAATTTTTACTAGCAGTTTGCAACTCCATTAATTAAAATGGAAAATAAAAGGTTGTAGTCAGCGGCTTCTACCGTGATTCGAACTGCTATGTCTTATAGTACAAGCACTGCAACGCACAAGGGAACCTCTGAGCTTACGACTCACTCGCTGCCAGAGGCGGAATATAGTCACTGCGATGTTGCCTGAGCCTCAAAACGCAACCTTAAACACACGAACAGAGGAGGTGGAGATTACTGTTTTAACGTCCCGTCGACAACGATGTCATTAGAGACGGAGCACAAACTCGGATTAGGGAAGGATGGGGAAGGAAATCGGCCGTGCCCTTCCTAAGGAACCATCCCGGCATTTGCCTGAAGCGATTTAGGGAAATCATTGAAAACCTAAATCAGGATGGCCGGGCGCGGGATTGCACCGTCGTCCTCCCGAATGCACACACAAACAGGTGTTACTTATGTGAAGAACGCCGTTCTTGGAGTCCAGAAATTAAATATACTTTCTAATTGTGTCATCTTGCAGTGGATTATATCGTACGAGTCTTCGATGTGGAAAACGAATGTCAAGTGAATTTAGCGAGGTAACGCCGACCTACACCCGGAAGTAAATGCACTATCAGAGTGTTGACAAATACTTGCTACGACGCTGCCATTTCTAGGCTCTCTGACGAGGCAGCTCTTCAGCGAAATGCTTGCCGTGATTCTCCGATACGGTTCTTCAGAGTGGAGACGCGCGCGCACGTTTGGTTTTTATGCGGCGTTCTCCCCTGATGGTTTCTGACGTCGCCTTGTGGGCTATGTATACATATGAGACATTCAATTATCATTAATCCAGAATCATACAAGTTTCAGCTTCCGGCGTGGAAGAAGGCTGTTGACGCCGACATTATATCATTTCAACGTAGGGAAAGCAAAACGGATCATTCAATGTTTCTCATTCAACATAAAGCATGTGAGATAATTTTCCGTAACGTTCATAATCATCTAAAAATACAAACGAAGTAAAAATACACCGGAAGCTTATTCGAATTGAATATAACTCTTTGCACCTCGATGTCGAATTTGTCCACTTGCAATCTTTTGCAGCATACACATAGAATGTCATGATTACCACGAGAATGAAGAAATATGTTGGTAAGGATGGAAGCAAGAAGAGACGCAGTCAACAAATATTCTATTCCTCATGGCATTCATTTCATTTGACACGTAAGAAGAGGTAAAGCGGGAATTTACTTTCGTTAACACGAAAGATATGCCGCACATATTGATAATGAGGAAGTCTGCGTCTTCATACGTTTCCTCCTTGAAATCTGTATGCTCTATTATATACTAAGTAGCCCGATCATTGTTTCAGTAATGTTACCCTCTTGTTTGACCCCGTAACGATGAACAGATTCCAAATGCATGTCTCCCTTCCTGGGTTGTTTTTTGTGTTTTATTGCTTGGAATTCCTGAAGCAGACCACTGTGCCTTCCCCCCTCGTGGGTTAGGTCTCAAAACTAAACCGCTTTGTATCCAATGGCATAATTTATTCAGACAGCATCAGCATAAGACTATCAAACAAAGCCTTCCATTTACAGTTGCAGCACTCTAACCAGCACTGACCAAGGTGTAATCCACGGTCATGGTCCTAAATTACCAGCTGTCTGCTACTGTGGCAAAGTCCGTACTACACTTTCGATTCCGCAGCACCATTTTATCTGGTAACACTGTGTAGTTGCACAGTTGTGCTACCAGGTCTGTCCTCACACTGTCAACTTTATGTATCTCACTTCTCCTGTAGCGTAGATCACGAGGAGCCGAAGTAAATGAGTGTATTCTACATGACGTAACATTCAGTATTCCCTACTTTCATAGCCACTCTTCATGTGCATCGATACCAAATAGGAATGCGAAAACTCTTGCGAGTGAGAGAATGACAATAACAATCGTAACAAGAACAAGCAAATAATGAATGATGTTTATTCCAACGCAGAACGAGAATGGCTTTAAATATAAAAATCTGTATCTGTATCTATATCCATATCTATTGATCTTTGAGTTGGCACAATGCAAATATATTCTTAGCATTTAGTTACTGAATTTAGTTCTGGATGTTTGCAGAGAAAAGGAAAAGTCGGTACTTCTCGCTAGTGTAATATAATGTGAACCAGCAACTACCCTTTCCTTAGAACACGACTCAAGCAGGTCCTCAAGTAGGTAGCAAGGCACTGCTGCATTCTGTTCCCTGACATTGCTCTGATGACGGTTAATGCAGATAGTTCCGATTATGAAATACAAAACGTATTGCAGGTTAGTTACTAGTATAGTAACATTAAATTTGTGTTGTAGACGGCACATGAACGTGACGACTATCCATATTACTCATCAATATAAAAAGACAATATTTTGGGAATTTAGCAGGATTACTCAAAATGAATTCTGAAATTGGGTGACTGACTGCACAGGTGCTAAACATCGTCAAGAGTATACGATGTCCTAATCGCATTAGGAATATGAAGATCGTCTTCGACAGCTCGCAACTTTCACATTGCTATCTCCACCCTACTCCAGACAGCCCTCGGTGGAGTTGCACTACGTTGCCGATGTTATGGAAGGCCTTCAAACCGACAACAGACCAAATATTGAAAAATACAAGCGAATTCTCTTGCAGCGTAAGCTTATTGTAACTAATCTAAAAATTATTGGAGAGGAACATTGTCCTATTCAAAAAAAGTAAAATGTTACACACGGTTGACGTCAAATGGACATTATCTATGTCCTGTCTTGTGTCCTACTCATCTATAATATCAAGTGTACTATGAAAATGATTATATATAATGGATGATAGGGTAATGCATTGATACCAGATGGTGGGGGCCGGCCGGTGTGGCCGTGCGGTTCTAGGCGCTTCAGTCTGGAACCGCGTGACCGCTACGGTAGCAGGTTCGAATCCTGCCTCGGGCATGGATGTGAGTGATGTCCTTAGGTTAGTTAGGTTTAAGTAGTTCTAAGTTCTAGGGGACTGATGACCTTAGAAGTTAAGTCCCATAGTGCTCAGAGCCATTTGAACCATTTGAACTATTTAACACAAAATGACATTAAAAATTAAAGTTATTCACGAGCAGCTAGTTGAGAATATGTATGAACATTAAATGACACGACGAACTGAAATAATATGACGAAGAGTTCAGCGCTCACTGGGAATAGAGCCCCACACATATCGTTGTTGACTACACACAAAGAGACGTCAGCTACCGTATTTTTCTCCACCAGCTGCTCAGAATAGCATCTTGAACTTACAGTCATCTCGCAAATAGTTCTGTGTCTCACTGGGAGTTAGAAACGTCAGATATCGTTAGTGTTGACAACGAATGAAAATACATTAAAAATCAAAATTATTATCCACCAGCAGATAGGTGTTCTCCTGATAGAACTTGATAATACATAATTAAATCTTTAGTGCCGGGCCAGGATTCGATCCCATTCACGCGTAATATGTGAAGGTGTTGAGGAATCTGCAGTTTTGAACAAACAACAAATTGTAGCTGAGCTGTATTGCCACGAAGGGATCAAATTCCGCGTTAAGGGCGGTCTGAGTTGCATTCCCAGTTTAGAACCAATTTTATCGACATACAGAAGCTCAAATAAAAGATGGAATAAGTGTCCTGTGACCATACATAGCGTTTGTGTCGTCACTTGAAATAAATAACTAGTATAAACTAGTGTGTAGTTTCTACATGTCGCCACTCCAGACTTTATTGTGGTTCAACCTACCGTCTACGTGGTAAAGAAGGAATATCATCTTTAATGTGAATTTTCAGACCACGCAGCCATTATATCTCCTTCACTTGGTGTAGCCAGGAGAGAATGGAATCTGTCTCTCCCTATCTAAAATCATTGACGGACGTGGGAATCGAACCCAGACCATAGGTATAACAACCTACCATCCGTCCAACAGACCACGAAATCCTCTTCTCTGCGAGTCATTTTTCTATCGTAACGCAGTTGCGCCACACTGGATGAGAATTCTGACACACAGGCTCCCTGTAGTAATTTGCAGCATGTTCAGTAAATTCATTTACTTGGTTGACCGAATCACCATGAACTAGCTGCCTCGGCTACCCAGTGCATACATTCGACTATTTTGTAATCACAGAAATAAAATCACGTAACTGCCACCTACACACAACTGCCAACAGTGTAGGATGCAGAAGTTTAAATAGGAAGTGTTCCTTTCCACTTGAGCTATTCTATTGCGCTATCTGTTACTAGAAAACGTCGTTCAGTCCAAAAGAAAAGCTGTAACTGTTTGTTTCTCAGAAGTCAAGACCTGGCCATATGCATAATCTCACAGTGCTGTGGAATCCAAAAGTTCTGGAGGAATAGTTGCCGAGCTCTGGAGCTTATGTAGCTACGTGTCAGCTTGTAGCATAGATAAGATGTCGCGAGTTCAAATACATTCAGTGCTACATTTTTTAAAACGCAATTCTGCTCTCTGCTGAAGGTATCAATCTAATGGAACTTTGAACATAATTCCCTTCACTTCTCAACCCAAAGTAGTCGCATGTGGAAAAAGGGCTAACTACTGTGACATTTTGTTCTATTCAGGTTTAATAGACAGCAGGCAGCAGATGCATCTCGAAGATGTGCAGGGAGAGCGCATCGTGCCATAATATGTCAGAAAAGTATTTTCTACATTAGCCGTCGTGTGGTAGTGATATTTTATTCTTCTTCAAACTTTGTTTGACAGCTTTAACTCAGAACAAGTTTTCTACATGCATGTAATCAATAAACTGCATGTGCATTTTCAGACTGTCATAGGTAACATCAGAGAATTCGCATATGTCGTTGATGATTAATTTATCTCTCATGTTTACTATTGTTTTAACAACACTAAAGGAAACCTTACGAAAATTGTGCACTGTATTATAAGAAATGAAATAAAACTAACCATGATAACCTTACGACGAAAGTATCTGTACACAAGCATGCCTCTATCGACACGAATTAGTAAAATACTACTCACTTAGATTTTGATTGGGTCTGTGTTTAATTGGTATGCTGTGTCATACTCAAGAGGTATGCAAATGTGGCAATTCATAAATATAGTTACGTATTCCTAGAAACCCAAAATTCGCTTGGCAGCAGCGGAAAGAGGCCTTACCTGTTGTGCAGCATTGTAAGTTTTTCAACATTGCACTATGAGCTGAAAGCATTTTCTTGCGATTTCCTTATTGATGTTTGATCTGACTGCTTGTAGCTCTTTCACAGAAGGGATAAAAACGTTACAGTCAGTGAGACTGGAACTGCGAACCGTAACAGACGCTTTTTCACAGGTCAGCACGTTACCACAGAGCTGGCGAGGAGGTATGGGTCTGAGCTTCCTATTAATAAGGCAATAGGAACTCGAACTCGTAAACCGCTATTTGAAGGTCGAGATTAGTTGCGGTTTCCACCTGCAACGACTTTCCTGGGCTGAAAACCGTAAATTTTCAATCTTTTGTTACCCTTCAAGCGATAATAACTCAGATTATTCATTGGAAATGACAGGTAAAATCAAGTGAACTTTGAGGCTTAATTCCGTGCACACCAGGAAGTAACTCGTCGATCACAGAGTTGCCAAACATACGTTGCCTTGTTGCCAAATCTCAGTTACAGTACCAGCAGGAAGAAGACGAACCGATGTGATCCTACAGCGGTCTGGGAAGTGACCATAGCTGGTGTCTCCAAGTCGCGGCTGCTACGGCCTGGAATACGTAATGCGTCTGATTCGCTTTCTGTAACTAGGTTTAGGGACTGGAGCGTAGTTACTAATAATACTCAGAACTGACTGCAAACTGAGCATCATAAATCAGTAACTCTCATTGTTGTTTTTATATTTCTTTCGTAAGTGTACTCAAAACTAAGAAAGTCATTCACAGGCGTTTTCGTGCCTCGCCGATAGTCGAACACAACATACAAATAAAAATAAAAAAGAATGTGTATGTGTGTGTGTGTGTGTGTGTGTGTGTGTGTGTGTGTGTGTGTGTGTGTGTTTGTGAGAGAGAGAGAGAGAGAGAGAGAGAGAGATAAATAAAAAGCAATGAGAGAGAGTGTAAAAAATTGTTGTAAAGAAATTGAATCATGGTATATTGATGATTAGCCATGAAGAGTCATGAATTACCGAAATTTTGGCCCATACCAGTAACCAAATCTAAACTTGAAAATAAAAGACGACAATTTTTGTAATAAACCGTGACTCCTATCAAGACCCTTTCGTCCCTGTTATCTAACCACGAAAGATGTCTGATATACCTCCATTCTAAAGTAGCAAAGTGTGCATGCATTTAAAGATGAAGTGCATGATGTGAAGTTCTGTGACGGAGATACGAACCCAACACGTAATCCGATTGTTAACTAAGAAAAATCAAATGTTACGTATCGGTTTTTCTTACGAGCCGCTAGGTGTCTGAATCTAAAATAAGGATACAAACTTTTGTGCCTAAGCGACAATCGAACTGCACACCTACCGTGCATCCACGAATATAGCTTAAGTATCAGTTGCTTACTCATGAACAGTAAGATGTGCGCGTGTTTGACCAGAAATAACGACACCTGTTGCGATTGTTGGAAACACATGAACAGACATGAAATTGCGCGTTAATTTTCACTAGCAGGTGGGTGTGCACTTGATAAAGCTAGAAATGAAATTATGAATATTTTTGTACTGGATCAGGTTTCAGACCCACATACTTACCTTTGGAGGAGACCTAGAGAAGATTGCAGTCTTGGGAAAAGGAACGAAATGACTGAACTATACTGTTCCGAGAGATTCAGATCCTCGAAAGAGGAGATACGAATTCGAATCACAGTCCAGCACCAAATTTTTAAACGTCTCTAGTTCAATCAAGTACAAGTGAAATAAGAGCCCTGTCCCTTTAAATGGCTATCGGTTCATCAAATAAAATAAAATTTGCTAATGTAAGTAAGCTTACTGGCGACTGTATTTCTGTTTACCATGACTTCCGCTGTGTCATTTCCCAACGTAAACCGGCTCTGCCCAGTTGGTAATGAAGGAACACGATGTTTAATGCGGATTCTGGATTATAACGTCTTTCTCTTGAGGTTACCACAGGTAAAATAAATCTGTTTGTGCCTCTTAAAAGTAAATGCCTGAACCCACGCATTGCACCTGTGATAGCTCGTTCCACCATATCATTGTGGCCACATTACCCAGCCCCAAGAGTGTGCTGTAACAGATGGTGTGCTTAGGTTAAAAAATTAGTCACGGTGGAAAAAATGCGAGTCTATTAAATGGTCAAGTAGAAGCAAGCTTCTGACGCAGAGATTATGCTATTCTCATGTCAGCAGGATGTAAAGACTCTTCTAGGCATCATAGGCTGGATGTGAAGCCATTTTGATTTTTCACAAATTCAGCAAATTTCTCAGTTCGAGAAAATCCACTGTGAAGTGTGAAGTTGCCGGATAATTCGATTATTACTGTTATTATTACTATCATTTTATTCATACCGCTGCTGGAAGACGACCGTAGTCTTCAGGTAAAACGCGAGACCAGCTAATATGACGTCTGGCGACCGAAAGCACATATCGACAAAATTTTTATCGCCCCTTTCCTCTCGGTGCTGAAGTTATGAGTGTAATTCAAGCGAATCTACAATATCATATTAGCTGGTCTCGCGTTTTACCTCAAGACTACGGTCGTAGTCAAGAGTAATGTACTAAGACTGGAGTCAAGACTTCCTCTGGGAAGTGCCGCAGTCTACATGTTGCTAGATCGAGCATATTGCCAGACATCGAATTCTGAGAGGAGCACGATTGTATTGTCCACCTTACGTGAACGACTCGGCGGTCAATTTTTTGGTCTGAGACTGTATCTACAACACATGTTGCACGCTGAAGACCCAGAAGAATTTTAAAAAAAAGTAGTTTATGAGAGCAACGTTAACCATAGCGTTCGAAGTATTCATAGTATTGTATACGTGTGTGTAAACGCCTTCCAATGACCACTAAAGAAAGACAAGGATACACAGTCTAGCTCCAATATTATAAATACGCCTCAGTTTGTGGATGAACTCAGAGTTAGGTTGATAATAATTGTGAAAATTTAGCAGCACTGTACCCATTGGTGTTAAACTCGTTTTCAACCAATGATTCCCACAGCTACAGGGATACTACTTGTGATACCTCTTAGACAAAATACTTAAGCAGTGTTATCAGACGAAAAGATCAACCTGACACAAACTGTGGGAAGTTTGTTTTACAACCTTCGTACCTGGATATTCAGCTTTTTCCTATTTGAGATATCTGTGAACGTTGCTGCTTAAGACGTTTTAAGCAGAAACTAAATTCCCTCAGCTTCGACAATGTTTAAAGAAATCGTCTTATTGGCACTAAATCGTGGTTTGTGAATTGTTTACCGGCCGTACTCTGCCGTATTTTGCCGGTTGGAAGGCAAAAGCTTACTGACAAATTTCGCACAGAAATTACTGTTACAGTGTACTTACGGAGCCAAATGAGTGAATTGCGTATTTTCCGGTGAGAAAGAGCACTGGCAAACAGTCTTTGCTACATTAGGTTATTTAAACTGGTGTCACTCTGAGCTAGAATTTATGGGCAGCGACTAAGTGTAAGGTCAACGTTTCGGATGCGAGTTTTGCGACTGTGAAATACTTTCCTACATTATAGAAGCGAATATTAAATTTGAACTAATATTGCGAAAATTTTGTACTTGGACAGTTTAGAATGAAAATACTTCTGTTTATTTCACAGGGAAACAATAGATTTTCTAAAACACTGTCTGTCATACACAACTTGAAACAGGTCATGTCGACCAAATCATGTGAAAGAACTAACAGCAACGTATATCGGAAGGCAGTAAGATCTCTTGCCTTTTGGTTTGTCAGTACTCGATAGCCATTTCTAGGCGAAAGTAAATGAAGAAAGGCAGTGCGTTTTTGTTACCAAGTAACGTCTTCGTCAATTACTTTAGTTTTAAAGTAATCTACGAGTAATTTCTGGTGTTTGATATTAACATGAAAAGGATTCCGTAGACAGGGAAAGAACCTGTTCTTGGGAAACTACATCTATAGTGGCCAAAAGGCATTAAATGATGTTCAAGCACTTGTGTTACAGCAGCGGTATGAATAAAATGATATTAATAATAACAGTAATAATCGAATTATCCGGCAACTTCACACTTCACAGAGGATTTTCTCGAACTAAGAAATTTGCTGAATTTGTGAAAAATCAAAATGGCTTCACATCCAGCCTATGATGCCTAGAAGAGTCTTTACATCCTGCTGACATGAGAATAGCATAATCTCTGCGTCAGAAGCTTGCTTCTACTTGACCATTTAATAGACTCGCATTTTTTTCCACCGTGACTAATTTTTTAACCTAAGCACATCATCCGTTACAGCACACTCTTGGGGCTGGGTAATGTGGCCACAATGGTATGGTGGAACGAGCTGTCACAGGTGCAATGCGTGGGTTCAGGCATTTACTTTTAAGAGGTACAAACAGATTTATTTTACCTGTGGTAACCTCAAGAGGAAGACGTTATAATCCAGAATCCGCATTAAACATCATGTTCCTTCATTACCAACTGGGCAGAGCCGGTTTACGTTGGGAAATGACACAGCGGAAGTCATGGTAAACAGAAATACAGTCGCCAGTAAGCTAACTTACATTAACAAATTTTATTTTATTTGATGAACCGATAGCCATTTAAAGGGACAGGGCTCTTATTTCACTTGTACTTGATTGAACTAGAGACGTTTAAAAATTTGGTGCTGGACTGTGATTCGAATTCGTATCTCCTCTTTCGAGGATCTGAATCTCTCGGAACAGTATAGTTCAGTCATTTCGTTCCTTTTCCCAAGACTGCAATCTTCTCTAGGTCTCCTCCAAAGGTAAGTATGTGGGTCTGAAACCTGATCCAGTACAAAAATATTCATAATTTCATTTCTAGCTTTATCAAGTGCACACCCACCTGCTAGTGAAAATTAACGCGCAATTTCATGTCTGTTCATGTGTTTCCAACAATCGCAACAGGTGTCGTTATTTCTGGTCAAACACGCGCACATCTTACTGTTCATGAGTAAGCAACTGATACTTAAGCTATATTCGTGGATGCACGGTAGGTGTGCAGTTCGATTGTCGCTTAGGCACAAAAGTTTGTATCCTTATTTTAGATTCAGACACCTAGCGGCTCGTAAGAAAAACCGATACGTAACATTTGATTTTTCTTAGTTAACAACCGGATTACGTGTTGGGTTCGTATCTCCGTCACAGAACTTCACATCATGCACTTCATCTTTAAATGCATGCACACTTTGTTACTTCAGAATGGAGGTATATCAGACATCTTTCGTGGCTAGATAACAGGGACGAAAGGGTCTTGATAGGAGTCACGGTTTATTACAAAAATTGTCGTCTTTTATTTTCAAGTTTAGATTTGGTTACTGGTATGGGCCAAAATTTCGGTAATTCATGACTCTTCATGGCTAATCATCAATATACCATGATTCAATTTCTTTACAACAATTTTTTACACTCTCTCTCATTGCTTTTTATTTATCTCTCTCTCTCTCTCTCTCTCTCTCTCTCTCACAAACACACACACACACACACACACACACACACACACACACACATACACATTCTTTTTTATTTTTATTTGTATGTTGTGTTCGACTATCGGCGAGGCACGAAAACGCCTGTGAATGACTTTCTTAGTTTTGAGTACACTTACGAAAGAAATATAAAAACAACAATGAGAGTTACTGATTTATGATGCTCAGTTTGCAGTCAGTTCTGAGTATTATTAGTAACTACGCTCCAGTCCCTAAACCTAGTTACAGAAAGCGAATCAGACGCATTACGTATTCCAGGCCGTAGCAGCCGCGACTTGGAGACACCAGCTATGGTCACTTCCCAGACCGCTGTAGGATCACATCGGTTCGTCTTCTTCCTGCTGGTACTGTAACTGAGATTTGGCAACAAGGCAACGTATGTTTGGCAACTCTGTGATCGACGAGTTACTTCCTGGTGTGCACGGAATTAAGCCTCAAAGTTCACTTGATTTTACCTGTCATTTCCAATGAATAATCTGAGTTATTATCGCTTGAAGGGTAACAAAAGATTGAAAATTTACGGTTTTCAGCCCAGGAAAGTCGTTGCAGGTGGAAACCGCAACTAATCTCGACCTTCAAATAGCGGTTTACGAGTTCGAGTTCCTATTGCCTTATTAATAGGAAGCTCAGACCCATACCTCCTCGCCAGCTCTGTGGTAACGTGCTGACCTGTGAAAAAGCGTCTGTTACGGTTCGCAGTTCCAGTCTCACTGACTGTAACGTTTTTATCCCTTCTGTGAAAGAGCTACAAGCAGTCAGATCAAACATCAATAAGGAAATCGCAAGAAAATGCTTTCAGCTCATAGTGCAATGTTGAAAAACTTACAATGCTGCACAACAGGTAAGGCCTCTTTCCGCTGCTGCCAAGCGAATTTTGGGTTTCTAGGAATACGTAACTATATTTATGAATTGCCACATTTGCATACCTCTTGAGTATGACACAGCATACCAATTAAACACAGACCCAATCAAAATCTAAGTGAGTAGTATTTTACTAATTCGTGTCGATAGAGGCATGCTTGTGTACAGATACTTTCGTCGTAAGGTTATCATGGTTAGTTTTATTTCATTTCTTATAATACAGTGCACAATTTTCGTAAGGTTTCCTTTAGTGTTGTTAAAACAATAGTAAACATGAGAGATAAATTAATCATCAACGACATATGCGAATTCTCTGATGTTACCTATGACAGTCTGAAAATGCACATGCAGTTTATTGATTACATGCATGTAGAAAACTTGTTCTGAGTTAAAGCTGTCAAACAAAGTTTGAAGAAGAATAAAATATCACTACCACACGACGGCTAATGTAGAAAATACTTTTCTGACATATTATGGCACGATGCGCTCTCCCTGCACATCTTCGAGATGCATCTGCTGCCTGCTGTCTATTAAACCTGAATAGAACAAAATGTCACAGTAGTTAGCCCTTTTTCCACATGCGACTACTTTGGGTTGAGAAGTGAAGGGAATTATGTTCAAAGTTCCATTAGATTGATACCTTCAGCAGAGAGCAGAATTGCGTTTTAAAAAATGTAGCACTGAATGTATTTGAACTCGCGACATCTTATCTATGCTACAAGCTGACACGTAGCTACATAAGCTCCAGAGCTCGGCAACTATTCCTCCAGAACTTTTGGATTCCACAGCACTGTGAGATTATGCATATGGCCAGGTCTTGACTTCTGAGAAACAAACAGTTACAGCTTTTCTTTTGGACTGAACGACGTTTTCTAGTAACAGATAGCGCAATAGAATAGCTCAAGTGGAAAGGAACACTTCCTATTTAAACTTCTGCATCCTACACTGTTGGCAGTTGTGTGTAGGTGGCAGTTACGTGATTTTATTTCTGTGATTACAAAATAGTCGAATGTATGCACTGGGTAGCCGAGGCAGCTAGTTCATGGTGATTCGGTCAACCAAGTAAATGAATTTACTGAACATGCTGCAAATTACTACAGGGAGCCTGTGTGTCAGAATTCTCATCCAGTGTGGCGCAACTGCGTTACGATAGAAAAATGACTCGCAGAGAAGAGGATTTCGTGGTCTGTTGGACGGATGGTAGGTTGTTATACCTATGGTCTGGGTTCGATTCCCACGTCCGTCAATGATTTTAGATAGGGAGAGACAGATTCCATTCTCTCCTGGCTACACCA
Source organism: Schistocerca serialis cubense (assembly GCF_023864345.2). Classification (NCBI taxonomy): domain Eukaryota; kingdom Metazoa; phylum Arthropoda; class Insecta; order Orthoptera; family Acrididae; genus Schistocerca; species Schistocerca serialis. Next base: position 607,473,243 of record NC_064640.1, on the reverse strand, counting down.
AGTGAAGGAGATATAATGGCTGCGTGGTCTGAAAATTCACATTAAAGATGATATTCCTTCTTTACCACGTAGACGGTAGGTTGAACCACAATAAAGTCTGGAGTGGCGACATGTAGAAACTACACACTAGTTTATACTAGTTATTTATTTCAAGTGACGACACAAACGCTATGTATGGTCACAGGACACTTATTCCATCTTTTATTTGAGCTTCTGTATGTCGATAAAATTGGTTCTAAACTGGGAATGCAACTCAGACCGCCCTTAACGCGGAATTTGATCCCTTCGTGGCAATACAGCTCAGCTACAATTTGTTGTTTGTTCAAAACTGCAGATTTCTCAACACCTTCACATATTACGCGTGAATGGGATCGAATCCTGGCCCGGCACTAAAGATTTAATTATGTATTATCAAGTTCTATCAGGAGAACACCTATCTGCTGGTGGATAATAATTTTGATTTTTAATGTATTTTCATTCGTTGTCAACACTAACGATATCTGACGTTTCTAACTCCCAGTGAGACACAGAACTATTTGCGAGATGACTGTAAGTTCAAGATGCTATTCTGAGCAGCTGGTGGAGAAAAATACGGTAGCTGACGTCTCTTTGTGTGTAGTCAACAACGATATGTGTGGGGCTCTATTCCCAGTGAGCGCTGAACTCTTCGTCATATTATTTCAGTTCGTCGTGTCATTTAATGTTCATACATATTCTCAACTAGCTGCTCGTGAATAACTTTAATTTTTAATGTCATTTTGTGATAAATAGTTCAAATGGTTCAAATGGCTCTGAGCACTATGGGACTTAACTTCTAAGGTCATCAGTCCCCTAGAACATAGAACTACTTAAACCTAACTAACCTAAGGACATCACTCACATCCATGCCCGAGGCAGGATTCGAACCTGCTACCGTAGCGGTCACGCGGTTCCAGACTGAAGCGCCTAGAACCGCACGGCCACACCGGCCGGCCCCCACCATCTGGTATCAATGCATTACCCTATCATCCATTATATATAATCATTTTCATAGTACACTTGATATTATAGATGAGTAGGACACAAGACAGGACATAGATAATGTCCATTTGACGTCAACCGTGTGTAACATTTTACTTTTTTTGAATAGGACAATGTTCCTCTCCAATAATTTTTAGATTAGTTACAATAAGCTTACGCTGCAAGAGAATTCGCTTGTATTTTTCAATATTTGGTCTGTTGTCGGTTTGAAGGCCTTCCATAACATCGGCAACGTAGTGCAACTCCACCGAGGGCTGTCTGGAGTAGGGTGGAGATAGCAATGTGAAAGTTGCGAGCTGTCGAAGACGATCTTCATATTCCTAATGCGATTAGGACATCGTATACTCTTGACGACGTTTAGCACCTGTGCAGTCAGTCACCCAATTTCAGAATTCATTTTGAGTAATCCTGCTAAATTCCCAAAATATTGTCTTTTTATATTGATGAGTAATATGGATAATCGTCACGTTCATGTGCCGTCTACAACACAAATTTAATGATACTATCCTAGGAACTAACCTGCAATACGTTTTGTATTTCATAATCGGAACTATCTGCATTAACCGTCATCAGAGCAATGTCAGGGAACAGAATGCAGCAGTGCCTTGCTACCTACTTGAGGACCTGCTTGAGTCGTGTTCTAAGGAAAGGGTAGTTGCTGGTTCACATTATATTACACTAGCGAGAAGTACCGACTTTTCCTTTTCTCTGCAAACATCCAGAACTAAATTCAGTAACTAAATGCTAAGAATATATTTGCATTGTGCCAACTCAAAGATCAATAGATATGGATATAGATACAGATACAGATTTTTATATTTAAAGCCATTCTCGTTCTGCGTTGGAATAAACATCATTCATTATTTGCTTGTTCTTGTTACGATTGTTATTGTCATTCTCTCACTCGCAAGAGTTTTCGCATTCCTATTTGGTATCGATGCACATGAAGAGTGGCTATGAAAGTAGGGAATACTGAATGTTACGTCATGCAGAATACACTCATTTACTTCGGCTCCTCGTGATCTACGCTACAGGAGAAGTGAGATACATAAAGTTGACAGTGTGAGGACAGACCTGGTAGCACAACTGTGCAACTACACAGTGTTACCAGATAAAATGGTGCTGCGGAATCGAAAGTGTAGTACGGACTTTGCCACAGTAGCAGACAGCTGGTAATTTAGGACCATGACCGTGGATTACACCTTGGTCAGAGCTGGTTAGAGTGCTGCAACTGTAAATGGAAGGCTTTGTTTGATAGTCTTATGCTGATGCTGTCTGAATAAATTATGCCATTGGATACAAAGCGGTTTAGTTTTGAGACCTAACCCACGAGGGGGGAAGGCACAGTGGTCTGCTTCAGGAATTCCAAGCAATAAAACACAAAAAACAACCCAGGAAGGGAGACATGCATTTGGAATCTGTTCATCGTTACGGGGTCAAACAAGAGGGTAACATTACTGAAACAATGATCGGGCTACTTAGTATATAATAGAGCATACAGATTTCAAGGAGGAAACGTATGAAGACGCAGACTTCCTCATTATCAATATGTGCGGCATATCTTTCGTGTTAACGAAAGTAAATTCCCGCTTTACCTCTTCTTACGTGTCAAATGAAATGAATGCCATGAGGAATAGAATATTTGTTGACTGCGTCTCTTCTTGCTTCCATCCTTACCAACATATTTCTTCATTCTCGTGGTAATCATGACATTCTATGTGTATGCTGCAAAAGATTGCAAGTGGACAAATTCGACATCGAGGTGCAAAGAGTTATATTCAATTCGAATAAGCTTCCGGTGTATTTTTACTTCGTTTGTATTTTTAGATGATTATGAACGTTACGGAAAATTATCTCACATGCTTTATGTTGAATGAGAAACATTGAATGATCCGTTTTGCTTTCCCTACGTTGAAATGATATAATGTCGGCGTCAACAGCCTTCTTCCACGCCGGAAGCTGAAACTTGTATGATTCTGGATTAATGATAATTGAATGTCTCATATGTATACATAGCCCACAAGGCGACGTCAGAAACCATCAGGGGAGAACGCCGCATAAAAACCAAACGTGCGCGCGCGTCTCCACTCTGAAGAACCGTATCGGAGAATCACGGCAAGCATTTCGCTGAAGAGCTGCCTCGTCAGAGAGCCTAGAAATGGCAGCGTCGTAGCAAGTATTTGTCAACACTCTGATAGTGCATTTACTTCCGGGTGTAGGTCGGCGTTACCTCGCTAAATTCACTTGACATTCGTTTTCCACATCGAAGACTCGTACGATATAATCCACTGCAAGATGACACAATTAGAAAGTATATTTAATTTCTGGACTCCAAGAACGGCGTTCTTCACATAAGTAACACCTGTTTGTGTGTGCATTCGGGAGGACGACGGTGCAATCCCGCGCCCGGCCATCCTGATTTAGGTTTTCAATGATTTCCCTAAATCGCTTCAGGCAAATGCCGGGATGGTTCCTTAGGAAGGGCACGGCCGATTTCCTTCCCCATCCTTCCCTAATCCGAGTTTGTGCTCCGTCTCTAATGACATCGTTGTCGACGGGACGTTAAAACAGTAATCTCCACCTCCTCTGTTCGTGTGTTTAAGGTTGCGTTTTGAGGCTCAGGCAACATCGCAGTGACTATATTCCGCCTCTGGCAGCGAGTGAGTCGTAAGCTCAGAGGTTCCCTTGTGCGTTGCAGTGCTTGTACTATAAGACATAGCAGTTCGAATCACGGTAGAAGCCGCTGACTACAACCTTTTATTTTCCATTTTAATTAATGGAGTTGCAAACTGCTAGTAAAAATTTCTTATGCGAAATCTGAAGAATGCCTTTAAACATCAATCTTCGTCCGGTTTCGACTTAGTAAATTAAGTTAATATCATGGATTTCTGCTTTGCAAATTCCAAGGTGCTTCACTGTAAAATAGACCCTGAAAAGATTCAAACCGACTGTCAACGATATAAATTTGAGCTTTGTTCGTCATATAGGTCTAACATGTCAGAAGGTTGTTTATGAAGTGCACATGTTCATTAATATAGTTCCCTTCTTCTAAATTTTTGCAATAGCATTTAACTGTAGACGTTTTCTAACACCGGCGTTAGCAATTCCTTTCCGTTCTCTGAAACCTTGAAAACAACAAATTTTTCTGGTTTAAATCTGATGACCTTAACTATCACTTCCGATCAACAATAAATACTTCATGAACTCCAAATGTGCAGTGTTCCTGCACTGCTACAGAGCATGCATTGCAAGGTATTCACACAGTTTATCGCATAGACTTACCATAAGAAATGAAACAAGAACTGTAATACACTTTACACCACAGACGCTCACTCTGGCTTGACGAAAACATCCAAACATTGACCAAAAGTTGCACAAATAATTGAGTTTGAAAGGAAAAGAAACGAGGTATGAAGCATTTATAAATTCATCGAATGTAGTGAGGTGGTTTCATTTCGTCCCAGTCTATAAAATTAATTTCGGGCCATACTCAGCTCTTGCCGATTAATGTAATATAATACCCGCCTACTAATCAGGGCGTCTGTCTGCGTTGCTTTTGAGCGTGAATGGAAATTGTAGAAATTTTCTGTGGAGCAACATTTAATAATAAAGCGTTTTAAATCATCAAAAGCGATGAGCGGTAGCAGACGCTTTCGATAAAGAACGGGGGAGTGCAGCGCCGCTGCTGTCGCCACGGCCGCTGCCAGTAGCCAGCAAATGGATCCCGGAGCTTTGCCGCATACGGCGTCCAGAGGAGGACAGTCTGCAGGAAATCTGCCGCAAAATCGTTACTGGATAAAATTTTGATATCGGTGTGTCACAAAGCGAAATAGATTGAATCTGCGCTACCATTACATTCACGTCTTCAGCATTCAGACAGAAGAGGCTATAAAAATATTTTATGCCAGCTGCTCTCGATCCACTGACACTATGAACAGAAACAACGCACGCTACCGCTTGACCACAGGCGTAATCAGCCTAGAGTTTCTCTATCATGGGACAAGTTTTCCTCCAGGAAGTGCCGCAGTCTACAGTGTTGCCAGATTGTGCAGATAACCGGACTTAGAGAATTAGCGAGTTGGCCAGTTTTTTTGTCCCATGTCGCGATCGGCGCGGACTTAGCCTCTGAAGCGGCCGGCCGCCGGTCAAGTTTTATGTCAAAGAGTGTACAGTAGAAAAAAAATTCTAACAGCTGAAAGCAAGTTAAAAATATTTACAGAAGCAGTGGACCCATACTACAAGAAAGACATTATAAAAGTTCCTAACAGATTCCAAATGTAATTACTTTAAGCCATCAAATAAAACTGAAACCCAGCTTACTCAGCATGTCTGCTCACTACGACAGACTACCAGAGAGAGACAAAAAAGAGTGAATGAGCTCGCGCTCTTACACGAAAAACTTCCCTGCTCTGTTCTGTTTCAGCAACAGGCCATTTCAGTACCGATGATCATCGATAAATTTTCACTACAGTGTCACTGAATACTGTAGTTATTATTATTCCATTTCATTGAACCACTAGACATGGTGTGGGGTTTTTCTTGTTTCTTATACAGAAATTATTTAAGAAAAAATATATGCACAAGAGACCGGCTCTTTATAAACATTAGCGAGAACATTTTCTTCCTCCAAAAAGTACCGTACTACTTTGTTTTCCCCTCGAAGACTTGAAGCTATTCTATTAGACGAATAGGATTCAAAGCTTCGACCCTCTAAAAGAGAGGGAGGGTCCTTCCATTGCCAATTATCTCAGCATAGCTTTAAAAGAGGTATTTACTGACTTAAGTTAAATTTCCTAATTACTTCGTGTGCTCACATTTTTACAAAAACAACCTATGTCTTAGCTTGCCTTTTCATACCACAATAACACGATTACACAAAAAATAATTAAAACAACATTACAAGAAGAGACAAGTTATTAATTAAATCTAAAGTAGATTAGTAAAAACACAATATAATTCTCTACCATCTAAGTAATCATTTCCTCTGGTTTGTTACTTAATCTAAGGAACGTCACTGCCCGCAATTTTTCGCACAGTAATTTCAGTTCCAGTCAGTGCCTAGCACCAAGCTTTTGTTTCATAAATAGCTTATAGTACTTGACAGTATATAGGTTTTTAATTTTCTGCTATGTTGAGGCTTTGCTAACAAAATTTTTTCATTGTTAAATTCTAGGTTGTATTTACAACATGGAAAAATTTACAGAAACACCACAAGATGACCTGCTAGCTACGTATGTTTTTCATTACACAGCTAAATTAGGTCATGGCTTGGACTATAGTGTCGTAGTTATGATCACTCAATCTTTCAGAGTAAACAGGAAATGTTCGTGCAAATATACGGTATTTAAGTACAAATACGTACAGTAATTAAAACTTCGGCCGGCCGAAGTGGCCGCGCGGTTCTGGCGCTGCAGTCTGGAACCGCGAGACCGCTACGGTCGCAGGTTCGAATCCTGCCTCGGGCATGGATGTGTGTGATGTCCTTAGGTTAGTTAGGTTTAACTAGTTCTAAGTTCTAGGGGACTAATGACCTCAGCAGTTGAGCCCCTAGTGCTCAGAGCCATTTGAACCAATTAAAACTTCCGGGCTAAGAGGCCGTGGTCCAATAGTAGAAATACTTCTCCCTGACGTTTCGTTGCCAGCTGCGGGCAACATCATCTGAGGTGAGTCTAAATGGTTCAAATGGCTCTGAGCACTATGGGACTCAACTGCTGAGGTCATTAGTCCCCTAGAACTTAGAACTAGTTAAACCTAACTAACCTAAGGACATCACAAACATTCATGCCCGAGGCAGGATTCGAACCTGCGACCGTAGCGGTCTTGCGGTTCCAGACTGCAGCGCCTTTAACCGCACGGCCACTTCGGCCGGCGAGGTGAGTCTACGACTGGCTGCTAGGCACTGCACTGCACTGTAAGTCTCTGGTTTCATCTACCAAGAGGGAGACAGGCTAAGCAGCGAAGCTGCTGTTCCTGTGTGGACCTCAAGAACTATAGGTTGACCTCACGGTTAGGATTGGCCTATGTGAGCGGCCGCGCGGGGGCGGACGCTGTGTCAAAGCGTCGTAGGGGCTGCGGAAGAAACTACTCCCGCAGCAGATCAGGCCAACGCGTGGTCGGCCTGCGGTGGACTTGGTGTCCCAGTCCGCGTATAAGACGACTGCCAGAGTGTTCTGCAGAAGCATAGAACACCCTGGCGGACTGCCGGATGCGATCCCGCAGCAACGGGACGCCAGCTTCCTCATGAAGCAGCCGCGTGGAGTAACGAGGCGGCTTGTGGAGTGCGAGTCGCAGTGCCCGATTCTGGACACGCTGGAGCATCGCAACGTGCGACGGAGCGGCATTGCCCCACACGACGGCGGCGTACTCGAGTACCGGCCGGACGAGGGCCAAGTACACGGTCAGGCCGTGCCGAGGGGGGAGGGTGGATGTGGGGTTCAGCAGCGGGTAGAGCGCCCGGAGACGCACAGTCGCCCGCCCCCTGATGTCTCGGATGTGCGGCAGCCAGGTGAGATGCCTGTCCATCGTCACACCGAGGTATCGGCCGGCTGGTGAGCACGGGATAGGGCCTCCCGAGATCGAGACAGGCGGCAGGGCAGGAGGCAGCCGTCTCCGAGTGAATACGACCGCCTGGCTCTTGGCGGGGTTAAATTTGAGACGCCACTTGGTGGACCACGCCCCCAGGACGTCGCACGCTAGTTGGAGTCGGCGGCACATCGCGACCACGTTCATGCTGTAGGTGAACAACGCAGTGTCGTCGGCATAAAGAGCCAACTTTACGCGCGCCATCCGCGGTGCGTCAGCGGTGTACAAGGTGTACAGCAGGGGGCCAAGAACCGACCCCTGCGGTACCCCCGCACGAATCGGCCGGTCGGTGGAGGTGCCGCCGGCGGCCCGGACGTGGAAGGTGCGGCCTGCGAGGTAGGACCGCAGCAGAAGGGCGTGGGACGTCGGGACCCCATGTACAAGGAGCTTGTACCCGAGGCCCTCGTGCCACACGCAGTCGAACGCCTTGGAGACGTCGAGGAGTACCGCCCCAAGGTACTCCCGCGACTCCAGCGCCCGCATCGCCTGTTCCACCAGGCGTAGGAGCTGGTGCGTGGTCGAGTGGCCCCGCCGGAATCCTAACTGCTCCGCTGGAAGGAGCCCTTCGGCAATGACGTGGCGCCACAGCCGCTCCACGTACAGTCTCTCAAAGATCTTGGAGAGAGACGGGAGCAGGCTGATCAGCCGGTAGTGCTCCACCCGATGCGGTTCCTTGCCGGCTTTGGGGATAGCCACCACTTCCGCGTGTTTCCACGTGGAAGGGAAGATCCCGGAGCGGAGAACTCAGTTGAAAGTGGCCGCCAGTGATTGATGGAGTGCCGGCGGCAATAACCGCAGGAGGTGGTTCGTGACACCATCGGAGCCACCCGCCTTCTTGGGGTTGAGGCGGCGGAACTGGAGGCCAACCTCATCGGCTATGATTGGTGCGATCACATCGTCAGCGGCCCTGGCGGCGAGGAAAACCGGCAGGCGGTCTTCCACGAGACGGACGTGGTCGGCATAGAAGACGTCCGCGATCGGGCGGAAGTTGTCGGCGAACACGTCGGCGAGGGCGTTGCCCTTGGCGTCCGGGGCACAGACAACCTCGCCGCCGACGTGGAGCGGAGGAACAGGCTGATGGCGGCGGAGGAAGCGCTTGGTGGTCCGCCACGCACTCCCATCAGTCGTGTTCAGGGTAGCCACAAGGCCAGCCCAGTCACGGTTTCGGTGTTGGTCGATAGAGGCCCGGATTTCGCGCCGCGTCCGATTGAGGCGGCGCTTGGTCGCAGGGTGGCGAGTAAGCTGCCACTCACGGAAGAGACGGTTTTTGGCCGTTATAGCCTCCAAGATGTGCGGCGGAAGCTGCCGGTACATCTCGCGAGGCCGCCGCGGCTGGCGGGGAGACGCAGCGGCAGCAGCGCTGAGTGTGTGCCGCGTAAAGAAAGCCAGCGCAGCATCGGCCCCCGCCAGGGCAGGATCCGGAGCACCGTCGAAGCGACCGAGCAGTTCAGCCTGAAAGCGGGCCTCGTCAATACCGCGGAAGGTACGGCGGGCAGGCGGCAGGGAGGAGCCGACGATGTCCATGTCGTAGACCACCGGAAGGTGGTCGGAGGACAGGGCGCAGCGGACGGTAGCCGACGTAAAGTGCCCGACGCCTTTCAGGACTGCGACGTCGAGCACGTCGGACTGGCCTCGGTTGGGGAAGAAGGTGTGGTCAAATGGACCAAGGACGACAGCGCCATGACGTTGTGTGATGCGAAGAAGGCGCCGCCCGCTGACGTTGGTGACGCGAGAGTTCCACTGCGGGCTCTTGGCGTTCAAGTCACCCGCAATGAACAGTTTCCCACGCAGCGTCAGCAGGGCATCAAGGTCGGCCTCCAGGAGGTGGCCCCTCGGGAGCCTGTAGACGGCGATGAAGGTAATGACCCCCGCCGTGGTGGCGATAGCCACCCCAGTGGCCTCCACTGCAGCGAGAGGCGGCAGCAGGACGGCATGGTGCTTCAGCGAAGTCTTCACATAGATGGCGGTGCCTCCGCCATGGGTGGGCCGGTCGGTACGGTGGCAGCGATAGTTCGCCACCCCGACGGCCACACCAGGTTTCAGAAACGTCTCGCAGACGAGACAAACGTCTATCGCCTCATCCTGGAGGAATTGGCGGAATTCCCCCTGTTGGGGAACCAAGCCGCGGGCGTTGAAACCGCACACGGTGAGCCCATGGATATGCTCATTATCCATGACGGACAGCAGGAACAACGCCGGCCTGGAGGGCGGACGTGACGGCGGTGACGAGCACCGGGAGCTCCTCGAGCAGCTGGCTCAACGAACGCAGGAGCGTACGGAGCTCAGCCGCATCGGGAGCCGTGGGGGCCCCTGGGGCGGCCTCCAAGACAGGAACAGGATGCTGCAGGGGGACCGCAGGAGGCGGCGTTTGCGGGGGCACAGCCCGAGGGGCAGACCGCCGTCGCGGGGCAGCAGTGGCTGGACGTTCCGCCGCGGTACGCCGCGGTCGTCGGCGGCGCCGGCGGGGGGCGGCAGCAGGTGCGGGAGGCGTGGGTGCAGGGGCAGCAGCCGCATCGGACGAGGCAGGCTGCTGCGGCGCAGTGCCATCGGAGGCAGCAGGCCGCTGAGTGGAGGGGGCGGGCGCCCCCCCCCCCCCTTGGCGGCATCAGCGAAGCTGGTTCCAGGCTGTACATTGCGGGAAGGGGCAGCCGGGCCACGGCGCTGATGGCGGCCACGCTGGAAGGCCGCACATCCCCGGTAGCTCGCGACGTGCGCGCCGCTGCAGTTGCAGCACGTCGGTTTATCCTCTCGTGGGAGCGGGCATTCCTTGCTCTGTTGCTGGGCCCAGCACTTGACGCAGCGGGGCGGTATCGAACAGTAGCGAGACACATGGTCGAGCCGTTGGCAAGAGAAGCATTGGGCCCTCCTGCCTTTGGCCCGCAGCGGCTCCACTTCGACGTCGACCCGCCCAACCCGCCGCACCTGAAAGATCTTGCGATTCGCCAGGTTGTCGACAAGAACGACCTGGTACAGCGGCATGGGGCGGTGGGTGGGTGGGGAGTTCATGAGCCCCGTGTGGCGGATGCCGAAGCCCATGTCCTCCAGTTCTTCACGTAGGTAATCGGCCCCAAACTGGAGTGGGAGGCGGCGGAACACCACCTTCAACAGCTTGAGCGGTTCCGACGGGCAATGGAGGCCATCTTTGCAGATGACATCCATGACTGCACGGTAGTCCTCGACAGACGTCATGGAGAGCCGGTAAAGATCATTGCCGGCAGTCCTGATGCTGGCAGTGGGCGCCACCCGAGTGATCTTCTGCTCGAACGGCTTATAAGGGCCGTCCCATTGGACCACAATCGGGGGGGGGCGCGGTGCTGCTGTCCGGGGCGGAACCTCGGCATCGTCCGGGACGTCATCAGACGCGTCCTGGAAGGCGTTGGCGGTCGGCAGCGGCAGCGCAGGCTGGAGGACAGCCGCCCTTGCCGTGTGCCGCCTGGCAGGGGCGACGAAACCATCCTCATCAGGGTGGCGCACAGCAGCAGGCCCTGTGGAGGACCGCTGCTCCCTCGCGCACACTGTCGTCGCGACCGTCTGGGCCGCAGTGGCAGCGGCGGCGCGGGAGGCCTTAGGGGCCTTCTTCCGCGGCCGAGCAGTGTCGGAGGCTTGGGAGCGGACGTCAGAGTCGTCAGCCGCGTCAGCACGGCGCTCCCGGAGCGCACGAGCATCGTCAGCGTCACGTCAGTCTGCATCAGCAATGGCCTCCGCAAGATTTGCGTCTGACAATTCGTCGTCGTCGGCAATCACGGCGGCCTCTTGAGCTGGCTTTGCACCCGCCCAGACCGCGGTAGTGCCCTTCGCGCAGGGCGGGGCAGAAACTGGCGTGGCTACGGGTTCTTGATGTTGCAGGGCCGTAGGAGCAGCCACGAGCGAACCGACCTCTTGTATGGCCGGCCCCTGTGGCGTACCCAGTGAGACCGCCGTCGCCAGGGACGCAGACTTTGCGCCTGGCGAGGCCCCCACCGGCTCACCTGCCGCCTGTCGCCCCGTGCCCGGCAGTGCAGCGGCCTTCCGAATCCTGCAGTATGCAAGCACGGCAGCTACGTCGTCCTCACGACCGGGGTAGTCACCCCCATGTGCAAGCTTGTGCATGCGCACAAGCATGCGCTCCTGGGAGCGAGAAACATCACCAGAAGAGACATCCAAGTCATTGTCAGGTAGTCGGCGCCGGTTCGTCATAAGTGGGGGGCCGGATGGGGCCGCCGACGGGAGCAACTCAGTCGCCTGAGCTGACCCCGCCGGACAGCGATCCGCCACACCCTTCGCTCGATCGTCAAACACGTCCTTTCGCCTCGACATCGCAACTCGGAATGCGTGTGCGTGCGTGGCTGCTAGGCCGTGGAGGTCCTGTTTATATAGAGCGCGTAGAGGGCGCCACCACTCGTCACGTGTTGTCAGCAGTAAAACAGTTTTACTGTTGACAACACGTGACGAGTGGTGGCGCCCTCTACGTGCTCTATATAAACAGGACCTCCACGGCCTAGCAGCCAGTCGTAGACTCACCTCAGATGATGTTGCCCGCAGCTGGAAACGAAACGTCAGGGAGAAGTATTTCTACTATTGGACCGCGGCCTCTTAGCCCGGAATTTTTAATTACTGAAGACGCCGGCAGTGAAAGCCTACACGCTATGACAAGTACGTACAGTTTTACAATAAAGACTACAAAATGTCATATGTGGTATCTTCTGCTTCACTGCATCCTCTTTTGCCCACGGAATGGAATAAGTTTGGAGTGGAGAAGTGTCGTGGGGAACGAGATTCGTATGATATGCGTAACCTCATATCACTACGCGTTTACTCCAGAAAACATGAACACATGACAGTCTTCAGTTTGTTGATTGATAAGAGATTGGAGACCGTTTATCAATGACCTGTTACAGATTCGGAATGTTGCTTTGGCCAACCAGAAGGTCGTTCTGAGTAATTTAATGGCCAACTGTAGTTAACATTCATACCTTATATAGGCGGTGGTCCGTGAAAATTCGACTGCCACTATTCGGTACGTTCCCAACCGTCTTATATACAAGACGGTATCGATACTGATCATTTTTCATTCGTCTTTAAAACACCAAACCGTTTCACATCTGATTACGACCGTTTTCATTTATAGGGTGAGCTGGAGGCGGAGCGTCGTTGCTGGAAACGACGTGATTCCAGCAGTGTTGCAGTGGTTCGCGGAATGCTTTGTCGGCACGCCCGATTTGCCGTTAACATGCTTCGCATCTTCTTGAATCAGATCGAGTGAATCTACTACAGACAAAAGTTTTTCTGTTGTTTCTTGAGCTACATGAATCAATTTTCCGCGAATGCTGATTTCCCTAAATAGTTCTCAAAATATTCTCTGAGACTGCCCTGTTTCGGGTTATCCGTCACGATATTAAGCGAGCTTCGACACGCTCTGACTAATACTTCACAAGAAAAGCTTGTTCAAACTGATAAAAAAATTGGACAAGTTTCAGAAGTTGCTGTGCCCACAGCGCGAATCTCTTTGCATGTAGGATACTGCAAGCTTTATTTATGCACCTCACTCCAAGTTTTAGGTAGGATTCCCTTAAAACTTCGAATGCAAATGACGGGATGCGGATACTCTTATTCGGGCGTGTAAACCTGGAACTGCTGGTGCTTGAGCAAGCTTTCCTCTAAAAGCACAGCGGTTACCGTAGACGCTGCCCCCACCGAACCATAGGAACATTCCTGACACGGGCTATTCAAAAAATGTTCAAATGTGTGTGAAATCTTACGGGACTTAACTGCTAAGGTCATCAGTCCCTACGCTTACACACAACCTAAATTATCCCAAGGACAAACACGCACACCCATGCCCGAGGGAGTACTTGAATCTCCGCCAGGATCAGCCGCACAGTCCTTGACTGCAGGGCCTAAGACCGCTCGGCTAATCCCGCGTGGCGACACGGGTTATTAGGCTCTTCATAACGCTGAATAGATTGATTGTAGTGACAGGTGTTACCATACCTTTCATTTGCATGTGCCGGTGTGGGCATTGTCTCACGTGGTTGAGTTTTTCAAAATCTCCTGTTCTAGGTCAGAGACCTGCGTATTAACGTCCTCACGCCAGCCAGGTAAGCAACGAGTTAATATCTGTCTTATCTGATCTAGCTCGTGTCGTATTATCTCTCCGAAAGTACCCGATTCAGGTAGGACTTCCGCGCCAATGGATTATACCGTAGCATGAATTTCCTTTCCGGCTTTTTCAACAGTGTCAGTATATTTCTTTTAAACGTTTTGTTAAACTGTTCATCCAGAGCACACAAGGTTCGCTTTATTCTCTGTCTTTGATCAAGTGCCAGATTGTTAAATTGTTACGTCAATTTTTTCATGTCAGTCTCTATTATAGTCTGAGTAGTTTTTAATTCCTTAACATTCTCATACCATTGGTTTATTGCACCAGGTATTTCACAGTGTGCTTCTGTAAGACCTGATGCTTCATATTTCAGGGAATCTGAAGTGGTGGTAATCTGATTATTTATATCTTAATTTTCATCATCAAACTTTCTACCCAATCTAATAGATAGTTCCTTTCCAATTCGAGAAAAATTTCCTTTCAGTTTACCTGCTGAAGCTAATTCATTCTTCAATTTAGCATACGTAGAAGTTAATTAATTCTTTAGTTTAGTATCCCGAGAAGTCATTAGCTCAGACGATTTTTCAAATAAATCTTCGAACGATGAGGGAGGTTGTCTGCTCAGCTTAACTTCCGGACAAACTGGAGGGTTTACAGCAGTCTCTTCGAAAAAACCACGTATGATAGCAATCACTGATTCTGTAGTGTCAACACCAGAACCCGTTTTTGAGTTATCGGAAAGACAATGTCGCTCCCGTCGACAAGGGCTTGTTTCTCTGTACTAGGTTCCGTTTCCATCTCTCCTGGGTTCTAAAATTTTAATTAAACCTCACAACACACAGTAATATTTAAAAACAGAATTATTCACAGAGTTTGAGTTTTTTCATTCTATAACTATGCACTGCAACAATTTTTGACTACTGCATATAGACAAGATGGACGCACATTTAAGTAACAGAAGGTCGGCTAGCACTCCATATCGCCAATGGGCGGCGCCATAGCGGCCGTGTTTGACAACTTCTGTACAACAATGAGCAAAAATGAAATTACAGATAACAAGGTTCATCATGAAAAAGTCAAAAGTTATTTAAGAGTTATTTATGAAAAATTTAAGAAAGCTGTCGAACATGTAAAGGCGAGCTAACTATGACCCTTAAGGTGCGTTTACACCTGTGCACCTTGCGGTTAGTTGCCGTACAGCTGCAGCTAGCCCCACACGGAAGTAGAGGAGCCAAGTGTGAATACAGGTGTGAATGGAATCGTTCGCACGCTCATGTTGAGGAACAGGCATGCAACCTACACACGGATCTCTACTTGCGTGTGGGGTAAGAGCAGTAACAAGGCGACTAGGCGCAAGGCGCACACTTCTAAACGCACATAATATAAAAACAATTATTTTTTAACGCGTCTCACGTTGGGCGCCAGAATGACTTATTGCACCTCTCGCTTTTTACTTTCCTTTCACCTTGCCCTTATAATTTTACAGGAGGCAACACATTATTGTAAGATGGTGGAAAACCTAATTATTAAATAGGGGCCGGTGTCTGACATGGTCAAAGACCGCCAGCAACATTGTTTGGGACGAATGACCGAATCATTCCCACATCTATTGCATGAAATGACTGCAAAGTAAATTGAAATACTCGGCCTTTAATCTCTGGGTCGCTGATTGCTATGAGTGCAAGCGTTCGGTCATTACATCTCTTCATAATGATCTGCCGCCTTCGTTGGATCCAGTCTGTAACACATTATACAACAGCAAAAAATCATGTAACCATCCACACTGGAAGTAGCTAGATTTCAAATAATTACAGAAGTTCTAAACAGATACCACATTTAATTGCTTTAAGCCAGAAAACATTACATACACCATCAGAAAAAAAAATGGCAGCAACAAGAAGGAGTTGTGCGAGATAAACGAAAGTTGTTAGGCGTATTTCTACATCTGAAAGATAATGTCTATTCAAATTTCTTGTCAGTCGCATAAGAATAGTTCTAGTAGCGCCACTATGAGGATGCAAATCAGGTTTGCTTTAAATTCACGCTGAAACGTCCTTGAGCGTCAATTAACTTTGAGACCGGACGTGGTGAGTTAAGATCAATCAAGAAGTCCTTTAAGGCGACAAAGACGCTTTTGTCAACACCTCTCTGAGTTCGAACGAGGTCGTGGAAAAGGACTACGAGAATTTGCACGTTCCTGCTACGATACCGCAAAAAGACTTGACAGGAATGTAGCCACCGTACATGATTGCTGGCAGCGGTCGTTACAAGAATGTATGGTCGTAAGAAGGCGTATCTCTGGACGGCCGCGTGGCACTACCGAGCGAGAGGGAGGACCATCCTGTTCGGCGTATGGTTCTGAGTATCGCATTGCATATGCATCAGTAGTATGAGCAGCAGTTGGCACCACAGTGACACAATGAACTGTTACAAATCGATTGCTTCAAGAACAGTTCCGAGTCAGCAGCCCTGTAGTGTGCATTACACTGACTCCAGACTACCGCCATTTGCGAGTTAAGTGGTGTCATGTGAGAGTTCATTGGAGGTCACCATGGAGTTCTGTTTTGTTTTCTGATGAAAGCTCCTTCTGTCTCGGTGCCAATGATGGCGGTGTGTTGTTTAGAAGGAGGCCATTTAATGGTCTGCAACCAAGCTGTCTGCGTGTTAGGCACATTGAACCTCCACCTGGAGTTGTTGCCTGGGGTGCGATTTCGTATGACAGCAGGAGCATTCTAGTGGTTATCCCACACTCCCTAACTGAAAATGTGTACGTCAGTATTGTGATTCGACCTGTTGCGTCGCCATTCATAAACAGCATTCCAGAGGGCGTTTTCCAACAGGATAACGCTCGCCCATATACCGCTGTTTACCCAACGTGCTCTACAGGCTGTCCTCATGTTGCTAGGTCCTCTCGAACACCACATATGTCTCCAGTCAAGCACATATGGGACATCATCGGATGACAACTCCAGTGTCATCCACAGACAGCGTTAACCATCCCTGTGTTGTCCGAATAAGTGCAACAGGTACGGCACTCCGTCCCATACGGCACCCGCGCGACACAATACAGGCGCATTTGCATGCTTACATTCAACATTCTGGTGATTACGAAGATTATTAATGTAGCAAAGTTTCACGTCTTCAATGGCTTATCTCGATCTTACATTAACCTGTGATCTTGGAATGGCAGTCACTTAAATATGTGACCTAGATAAATGTATTCTCAAAATGTCATTACTCTACATTAATTATTTTCGGTTTTGCGATTTTCTTTTTGGTCAATGTAATTTTAAGAAAGACAGAAAAGAGTGAATGAGCTCGTGTCCTACACAAAAACAAGGAAAAGTTTTTCCCTACAATGTTAGGTTTCAGTAACAACTCCGTTCAGTATCACTGATCTTTGATAAATTTTCGCTACGGTATCACAGAATATAACTATTTTTATTATTACATTTCAGTGAAGAATTAGACATTGTGCGCGATTTTTCTTCTTCCTTATGGACAAGCTATTAAAGAAAATATATATGCACAGGAGACTGGCTCTTTACAAAAATTAACGAAAAAATATTCTTCCTATAAAACGTACTACTTTACGACGTAAACTTCTAGCCATCCATTCGTTTGCTGAACTGCTGAATAGAGGCAGAAAATACTTGCTGACGTGTGATGTACCTTCTTACTTCAAGTTATTTTCTTATTAGAGTACACGATACACGTATGATCTACGGGGTGTTACAAAAAGGTACGGCCAAACTTTCAGGAAACATTACTCACACACAAATAAAGAAAAGATGTTATGTGGACATGTGTCCGGAAACGCTTAATTTCCATGTTAGAGCTCATTTTAGTTTCGTCAGTGTGTACTGTACTTCCTCGATTCACCGCCAGTTGGCCCAATTGAAGGAAGGTAATGTTGACTTTGGTGCTTGTGTTGACATGCGACTCATTGCTCTACAGTACTAGCATCAAGCACATCAGTACGTAGCATCAACAGGTTAGTGTTAATCACGAACGTGGTTTTGCAGTCAGTGCAATGTTTACAAATGCGGAGTTGGCAGATGCCCATTTGATGTATGGATTAGCACGGGGCAATAGCCGTGGCGCGGTACGTTTGTATCGAGACAGATTTCCAGAACGAAGGTGTCCAGACAGGAAGACGTTCGAAGCAATTGATCGGCGTCTTAGGGAGCACGGAACATTCCAGCCTATGACTCGCGACTGAGGGAGATCTAGAACGACGAGGACACCTGCAATGGACGAGGCAATTCTTCGTGCAGTTGACGATAACCCTAATGTCAGCGTCAGTGAAGTTGCTGCTGTACAAGGTAACGTTGACCAGGTCACTGTATGGAGAGTGCTACGGGAGAACCAGTTGTTTCCGTACCATGTACAGCGTGTGCAGGCACTATCAGCAGCTGATTGGCCTCCACGGGTACACTTCTACGAATGGTTCATCCAACAATGTGTCAATCCTCATTTCAGTGCAAATGTTCTCTTTACGGATGAGGCTTCATTCCAACGTGATCAAATTGTAAATTTTCACAGTCAACATGTGTGGGCTGACGAGAATCCGCACGCAATTGTGCAATCACGTCATCAACACAGATTTTCTGTGAACGTTTGGGCAGGCATTGTTGATGATGTCTTGATTGGGCCCTATGTTCTTCCACCTACGCTCAATGGAACACGTTATCATGATTTCATACGGGATACTCTACCTGTGCTGCTAGAACATGTGCCTTTACAGGTACGACACAACATGTGGTTCATGCACGATGGAGCTCCTGCACATTTCAGTCGAAGTGTTCGTACGCTTCTCAACAACAGATTCGGTGACCGATGGATTGGTAGAGGCGGACCAATTCCATGGCCTCCACGCTCTCCTGACCTCAACCCTCTTGACTTTCATTTACGGGGGCATTTTAAAGCTCTTGTCTACGCAACCCCGGTACCAATGTAGAAACTCTTCGTGCTCGTATTGTGGACGGCTGTGATACAATACGCCACTCTCCAGGGCTGCATCAGCGCATCGGGGATTCCATGCGACGGAGGGTGGATGCATGTGTCCTCGCTAACGGAGGACATTTTGAACATTTCCCGTAACAAAGAGTTTGAAGTCACGCTGGTACGTTCTGTTGTAGTGTGTTTCCATTCCATTATTAATGTGATTTGAAGAGAAGTAATAAAATGAGCTCTAACATGGAAAGTAAGCGTTTCCGGACACATGTCCACATAACATATTTTCTTTCTTTGTGTGTGAGGAATGTTTCCTGAAAGTTTGGCCGTACCTTTTTGTAACACCCTGTATAAGCGTCATATTATTAAAAAGCTGGTAAAACGTATTTTAGGCTTCGTCTACACCACATCACGGTTCGTAAAGCTATTACTGCATGTGACTAAGTTTTGTTACGTTGGGATCTAATGGAAACTATTATCTGCCTGTCTACACAGGGGGCTCCCGTCTTGGGAGTATGTGGGTGGCAACCACACGGGCCCTTAGCTAAGCCTGGCATTACTTCCACTTACTTGTGTCAGGCTTCTCCTGTTTCCTTTCCTATCCGGCCCCCCTCGGCCAACTCTTGGTTTCTTCGACCCCAACGGTATTAGGTTTCCGAGGCCCAAGGGTGTCTTTCACTTTCATCTCTAGTATCTATTATCTACCCTTCGACCCAACGGCGAAGCGAGCGGAAGAAGAATCTTATATCCCAGGTTCTCAAAGATCGTGGAGGCGGAAGAGGTCATGCCAGACGAACTGGCTGTAAAGGCGCCGCTCAGCCATCATTGAGCTCGCGGCAGTTCGTTGCAGTTCTGGTACCTGAAGTCACATGTCACATACATATGTGCCGTGATGAATTGTTCCAGAATTATAGTGTGTGGGTCACTTCCTCGCAAGCTGTAATCCACCTTAAAGAAATTCACGAAAATGGCAGTTTCTCCTGCCATTTTCTCTAAAGACCAATGGCGATGGGATAAGGACGATGGTAGCAGGCTCCGAGTGAGGCTGGAAGCTACTAGTCTGGACCTGCACACTGGCGGCAGGTGTGTGATGGTCGCCTTCCTGAGAACCCGTGTGACTACTAGGGAATCCGGTCCTGCATCTGCGACTGGGCAGGCCTATTTAGGATGACCGCTGCCCACCCTGAATGGGGAAGGCCCTAGAAAATGTGGGCTAAACATCGGAAGTCACACTTGAACCGGGCTGGGAATCCGCACCCAGTAGGTCACTCCTTATACTGCGGACGTAAACAAAAGAAGAATGAAATGATTATGACAATAGGGACATGGAATGTCAGGACCCTCCTGGACGTGAACTATTACAGACGAGAGAGAAGAACCGCTCTTATCACCCAAGAACTAGCCCGTCTAGATATAGACATAGCTGCCTTGAGTGAGACAAGACTCTCAGGTGAGGGACACATTAGTGAGGTACGTTCAGGGTACACCATCTTCTGGAAGGGAAAGGATGCAGGAGAACCACGCATCCATGGTGCAGGATTTGCCGTAAAAACGAAAATAGTGAAAGATCTTCGACTTACACCTGTCTCAATTAATGAAAGACTGATGACTCTTAGAGTACCCATTGGTTCAGACAGATTCATCACCTTCGTCTCTGCATATGCTCCTACTTTAGACAGTGATGAAGACACAAAGAATCAGTTCTACCACCAACTGAACAGTACTCTCTCTAAAATACCCATTCAAGATAAATTAATTTTACTTGGTGATTTCAATGCCAGAGTGGGAAGGGACAACCGTTTTTGGAGAGATGTCATGGGTAAACAAGGGGTGGGAAACTGCAATGCAAATGGGTTGCTACTTCTTGGTCTATGTGCTGAGCACGAGCTTTTCATCTCCAATACCCAATTCCGTTTGCGTAACCGCTATAAGACCACATGGATGCACCCACGCTCCAAACATTGGCATCTTATAGACTACGTTATTACGCGACAGCGTGACAAGAAAGACATTCTCATCACAAAAGCAGCACTAAACATCGATGAGTGCTGGACGGACCATAGACTTTTAGTCAGCCGTTTGAGAGTACCAAAGTATCGCAAGCCACGATCCCACTTTTCAAACCCACCACGCAGAAAATTCAACATAAGCAACCTGAACAACAAAAACGTTCGCTCACACTTCCAAGACATACTGTCTGAACAACTTAACAAAGCTCCAGCAACCACAGATGACGTCGAACAAGAATGGACCACATTAAAGAACATCATCAAAGAAACTGCTGAGAATGTTGTTGGTTGTGGTGCACGGAAAAGAAGTGACTGGTTTGATGACAACCACGGAGAAATCAAAGCCATCATCAATGCAAAGCGGGATGCTTACCTATCCCTTGCTCAAGATCCATCCTGCGCAGAAAAGAAAGCACACTTTCAAGAACTCAAGCAGAAATGTCAAAGTGAAATACGAGTAATCAAGAACAAATGATGGCAACAGAAAGCCACAGAACTCCAAAATCTTTCTGATGCAAGGAACCTGCGTGGCTTTTACGCTGGTATTAAAGAGCTGTATGGACCTATCCGCTCCTCATGAGGAGCACTGAAAGCTGCTGACAACTCCACCATTCTTACTGAAAGTCAGGACATCTTAAATCGTTGGAAAGAGCACTTCAGCTCACTGTTAAACAGCCCTTCTACTGCCGCTGGAGATTTTCTCAAAAATGTCCCACAGCACCCTCCAAAACCCTGGCTGGCTGATCCTCCAAATTTTCAAGAATTTTGCGAGGCACTCAAGAGTGTGAAACCTGGGAAGGCTCCTGGACCTGACAGCATCCCGATGGAGCTTATTGAGGGTGGCGGCTTGCCTCTAAAAACTAGACTCTTCTCACTTATTATATTAATGTGGGAAACCCGCAAGGTACCAGCTGACTTGAAGAACTCCACAATTGTCACCATCTTCAAAAAGGGCGACAGAAGCGTCTGTGGTAACTACCGGGGAATATCTCTACTCTCTGTCACTGGAAAAATTTTTGCAAGAATCCTTTTACATCGCCTCCAGACACTTTCAGAGACTACACTACCTGAGTCTCAATACGGGTTTCGACCTTCAAGAGGGACAATTGACATGATCTTCTGTGCACGACAACTACAGGAGAAGTGCAGAGAACAGCAAAAGCCTTTACTACTTGTTTTCTACGATCTAGAAAAGGCCTTTGATACAGTTCCCAGAGAAGCCATGTGGATGGTCTTAAAACGCTTCGGCTGTCCTGAACATTTTGTTGACCTGATTGAAGCTCTCCACGTTGATATGACTGGACAGGTCCTCTGCCAGAATGAAATGACTGGTGAATTCCCAATAACAAGTGGGCTTAAACAAGGATGCGTTCTTGCACCAACATTATTTGCATTGTATCTGGCAGCTATGCTTTACGAGACAACCGTAAACAATGCAGGAATAGAACTAAAGTACAGGTTTGATGGAGGATTATTCAACCAGTCCAGACTCCATTCAAAAAGGTTCACCAGTACCACTCGTGTGACAGAGCTGCAGTATGCTGATGACAATGCCTCTCCAGCTCATTCACCTGCAGAGTTGCAGCTGTCAGTTGATTCCTTCAGCAGGGCGTACGAACGATTTGGTCTCTCCATCAATATTCCAAAGACAAAGGTGATGGCGCAGTCAACTCCTGGCTCCTCCGTTCCTGACTTCAGCATATCCATCTATGATACACTCTTGGAACAAGTGGACCATTTCCTCTACCTGGGAAGCATACTGTCATCCAACTGCTCATCTGGAAAAGATGTGGAGAATAGATTACGTGCTGCACATGTAGCATTTGGTCGTCTTACAAAGCGTGTCTTCCTGAATAAAGACCTAACACTGTACACCAAACTGATGGTGTACAAAGCTGTAGTCATTTCCACCCTGCTATATGGTTGCGAAACCTGGACGTTATATCGCTGCGATCTGAAGAAACTAGAACGCTTCAACCAACAGAAGCTAAGATATATCATGAACCTGAAATGGGATGACTTCATATCCAACACGGCTGTTCTAGAGAAAGCAAAAATGCATAGCATGGAAGCTCTTATCATTGGGCATCAACTGAGATGGGTCGGACATGTCCAGCGGATGAAAAATGACAGACTTCCACGCCAAATGCTGTACAGCGAAGTGAGCACAGGTAAAAGGCCACGAGGTGCCCCTCTCAAACGTTATAAGGATCAGTACAAGAAAAATCTGAAAAACTTGAACATCGATCCGAGTAACTGGTCCACAATAGCAGAATACCGAAGTCGCTGGCGCTCAGTTACCTCAAATGCTCTTCAAAACTTTGAGCTGGAACGTCGAAGAATGGAGAATGACAAACGCCAGAGACGTAAACTCCTCCAGGCTCAGCCACGTCCTCCACCTTCCATCAGCTGTAATGTCTGTGGCCGCCTGCTCCACGCTAGGATTGGATTGCTAAGCCATCAACGACACTTCCACGCCTGAACCGTGACAAAGGAAATCTCAGGAGAGAAATGAAAACTCGGATACGAGTATCAGCCGACGACGACACATTTAATTATTTAACGTGGAAACCTGTAACACAAACTCGTACTGGTGTGGTACACATAAAAAAATGTGTTCTCTATGCACAAGCATGCGATGGGTTGGACTGATGACCAAAGGCTAGAATGTCTTTATTACTTCGTCAAAATACTCGTCTTGGTTCTACGTAAAACGATATCAAAGTCACCGATTCACTATGACGATCCTGCATGCGTGGGTAACTTCCGACATTATAATTACCTCGTTCTTCTATACAGTTGTCGGGTTAGGACGTTGTGCTCGCGTTTTAAAGACACCGGGGCTGATACAGTAATAATTATATGCACCACTGAGTTTCCTCCCCTAGTATGCATACACACCACCCCTGGCCCTGATGGTATCCACATCGCAGCGCGCGCGCGCGCACACACACACACACACACACACACACACACACACACACACACACACATACAATATAGTGTAATTGGACTATAAGAATCCCCGCAATTTGAAGACACGCCCAGAAGAACACGTGACCAGAAGTGTTGTCATCTTGGTGTACACCTAGCAATTTTGCTACCAGTTCGAATAATCGGCATTAAGGTAATGAAAGCATTAGCTATTGTGATTACATTACTCTACTGAAACCTTTCCCCGTTCATCCTACACACATACAAATACTATGATAGATTAATATGGGATATAAAGGAACACCTTCTGGACAGCTGAAGTAAATACGTAGGAGTTGATATGTAACACTATGATACAGATGTGCTACCTAAAAATTTTGCCCATTATGTTTATTGTAAATATGATATAATTGTTTCCTTCTTTGTGTTAACTAGAAATGTGATACATGCTGTAACCTGCATAAATTATTATTTGTTGTAATGTATTTATTCTGGGTTAATACCGTTAGGGAAAATTAGGGTACGCACTATCGTTGTCGGCCAGTAAAGATTTGTGTAGGAGTTGTTTTGGACGCGAGTATGAAGTCAGAGCAGAGTGTGCAGGAGACCTAGCTGGTTGTGAGACTTAAGAGTGAACACATGCAAGTGGAACGCACTGTTGGGCAGCTCTTACTAGAGAGGCATCAAGAGCATAATGAGCGTGGGCAGATGCAAGACGCTCCAATAACATCAGTATCCTTTCCCATAATTCATTACGAATAAAGCTGTGTCCACAATGTTACATGGAGCAGTGGGAGCATAGTAGACTACAACGAAGACGATGGTTTAAAATATGCAACGTGCTGTAAGGCTATTCTGTTTTAGTTCAGGTTAGAAACTTTGTGAGGCGTTACCCAGTGACATTCTCAGTGAACTGTATTTCGGTAATAAGTGTTGTGCAGCAAAGTTGTGGGTATTTGATCTTGTCGCTATCCTTTGCTACCGACTTAGAGTTCCATTCCTTTCCAGTTATTGAGTACTTGAGTGTAGTTGTTTAAATAGGTAAAAGTAGAAGTATTAAAAGTCTAGCATTGCCAGTTTTGTTTGTCTGTTAAAAGATAACTGACAGTAAATAACAATGAAGCCTCAATAAGTTAACAATGTTCTTCAATAATATTTTGGGACGAAGTCATCTTGCTAATTGACTGAAGACAAAGTACAGTAAAGTAACTAAAACTAAAGTAATTTTGGAA
The DNA here is from genome assembly GCF_023864345.2 of Schistocerca serialis cubense. Classification (NCBI taxonomy): domain Eukaryota; kingdom Metazoa; phylum Arthropoda; class Insecta; order Orthoptera; family Acrididae; genus Schistocerca; species Schistocerca serialis. Next base: position 607,448,431 of record NC_064640.1, on the reverse strand, counting down.
ATCTTAAATCAAGGAGAAGAATAAGTTAAGTTCACATATTTCATGTCAGTGTCTATTGTAATAACGACATTGTGTGCTGGCAGGGTTAGCATTTTGGCCATCTCACTCTGTCGAAAACCAACAGTTGCTTATTTGATCCAATAGAATTTTCAGAGTAATTACAATCTCTTCAAAGTATGTAGCTTGCCATATCCAAGAAACTAGTGCACCTAAGTAAGCTGAAATGTTCCCTTAGGAAAATTATAAATGACTGTGCTTAAACTGACACACAATATTTTTAGCGCAACGCAATCTGACTTCCAAAAATCCCTACAAAAGAATGGCCCTGACTAATAATAACCTATACCTTTCATGACTCACTTACCTCACAAAAATCTTCGTTATTCGAACTACTGCAATACTGCGAGCGCCAATACTGCCAGCTACATAAAAGATTCTAACTACTGAAGGCACTAACTACTGATAGGCATACTTAGCAAATGAAAGATTTTGATAGAGAACAAACAATGTATTTACCTTAACAGTGTTCAAAAGTCATAATATATATCTCAGTTCATGACATCCAGTCGTACAAATTTACTCTCTCAAACTCCGCCATCTCTCTCCCCACATCCACCACTGCTGGCGGCTGACCTCCAACTGCGCAATGCTACGCGCTGTTCACATCCAACTGCCCAACACTACAATAGCAAATATTGCAACAATGCCGACCAGCCTCGTACTGCACACAGCACAGTCAGTGATTTTCATATAGAGCGCTACATGGCGTTACCAACATAAAAACCTAAACAGCCTACTTACAAAGCGTTAATATGAGGTTATGTAAATTATTGTAACGAAAGAGCTAACTCCAGTAAATCATTTACTTTTTAGTAACGAGTTTAAGTATATTTTCCAAATTAATATAGTTCAGTATTAACGATATCAGACAATTTCTTTCCTTATTCATTATAATTTCGTAACATATTGCGTTATCAGAAACTTGTGTCGACCTTCTGTTGCAGCGCGTACAACCAAAAATTTACGTATTCATTTCTGTCCGCATTATTGATTGGATATTGGACAGACCGCGCTCAATTGGACTGGCGACCGTATTAAATAATTTCTGTATTACTTCAATTAGTTTTGTTGTGGACTGCGATAAAGTAGAAATTACTGGAGTAAAATAGGTTGTGCTTTAGAACGACTTTTTGTACACTTCTCTCCATCAATCGACGAAAACTTCTTCAGAGTCGCTAGTCTTGTCTAAAATCAAATTCATTAGGTATACGCGATCACTGTCATATTGTCGCATTAACCGATTAGTAAGGGAGAGTTTACAGACGGTTGACTTGTGTAGACGTACACGTAGCCCAGGCAATCAAGACCGATAATGGGTTACAAATTTATGTTCTGTACATATATAGTTTTAATTATTTAATGTAGAAACCGATTACATAAACTACCGAAAGTTCGATAAAGTTACTTCAATTGTAGACAACCTCTTGATGAAATTCTGTGTTGTGCTGCTGGATGACTTTCTATTCCTCGTAATCAATATAAATTTCAAATTCAGTATGGAATGTATATGCTTTACAACACTGCCAGTTTTTACTGCAACATTTGTTAATGGGAGGAGATCGATTAGCCAGCTACATTACTGGAGTTGGATACTTTCAATAGAGCCGTGAGTGGGTAAGTTAATGATAATGGGAAACATGGTTATCTTTTGCGGTTCCTATGGCAGGCGAAAATACAACATTCCCATAGGTTTTTTCTAGTGTTAAGAACAAAGAAAAATCTAGTAAAATTCATTGTCTCCATGACAGCAACTGTGAGAATGCGAAGAATTCTACCACACTTACAACGTTACCTAATAAGGGCTTATAAGATGCTCATATGACCATGATGTCTCTTTTTTTGGATTTGTTAGCTTAGTGCTATAACAATACAACATATAACTTTATATGTGTAAATGTGTTAACAGTTCCACCACAGTACAATAATTTCAATATGCATATGTAAACCACCCACGATTACCCACCAAGTTAAATCCCATCTATAATCATTTATCGCCTGCATAACACGTTTCCAGTTTTCGTGGTGTGTTATGTGCAAAATATGCGATTTTTTTCATGAGCCTGGGACACTAATCAGGTTGGATTAATAGATGTTGAGTATAATTATCACGAGAAAATATGATGGTAGGCCATTTTACTCTGTGGATGGCAAACCAGTCCATTGTTTACATATATACAACTATTAGACTGAAATGGTAGCTAATTATTCTGACAAGTTGCGGATCCTTCGTGTTTTATATGGACTGTGATTCAGCATATTGCGTTAGGTAGCTGAATTGGCAGAATTTATGTGATATCCCTGTGTACTCAGCAGTAACGCCTCGGTTTCTTATTTGAATGAGCAAACACTGTCAGTATGCTGTTTACGCAGACGTACAGTTAAAGACTGACGACCAACCATACGTTGGGCTCGCACAGAAACATCACAAGAAATTCATGCAGGTTGCATGACTACGAACAGCACATGTGCAATGTCTGTGTCTTTTGAGTGCGTAATATTGTAGCTGTATTTCAAGAGGCTTTAAGATTCCTATCAGTGTCTGGTTATGTACGGTTTATGTGGTTCGTTTATCACTGAGTTGGAATGAGAGTGCATTGCATCAAAATGTGTGCCAGCCGTGTGTGGTATGTGCCTGATATCTTTTGGTGAAGTGACATTTCTGTATACATGTGGCACAGCGAGGAGTTAGATCAAGCAGTGTCTCGCGAAAATGCACTCAGTATAGTGCTAACGTCATCGTGATGTATGGGAGGCTCCATGCATTAAGATGTAATGCAGACACTTACATGGATGCAGGTCACATGTTATTCTAGTATTCTAGCAATCTTATTATCAAGAACAATATAAATTCACCATGCAGCTGCATTACAGCATTCGTAGCCAGCACAGTGTCCAAGATTTTTTTTCAGATCGCACTTCTAGTATCTGAGACCACACATGTGCAATGAAGTCAAAAATGGGCAACGCCATTATTATAAAATGATTTTTTCAATCCAGTCTAGAAGGTTGTCTGCAGTGGGTTGTTCAGCTGACAGGCTTCACAGGTGATGTGAACGTGATATCGACAATATGTGTATTATGCTTTGGTCGGTGTGCCATGTGACAGAGGGAATAACTATCGTTAAAAATTGCAAATACATAGAACTTTTGCTGAAGGTATTGCTTTACTGCATGAGAATGTAATATATTAAATCATGAATGTGTAGCAGAAAAAGATGAGTGGTGTCCATGCTTTGTAGTGCTTACAGTTGACATTAAATTAGTGGCAGTTCTGTCGATTGGATAATACACCCATTTCAACACAAAGTATAATGTCATTGACCTAGTGTTTTACGCATTTGGGAATGAGTTTGCTCATAACAGCAGCTTATTTTCCATACAATCCGATATTTTTGATGTTCCTATGCAAAGGTACCAAATATTTTTTTGCTAGATACAAAAGTTGAATACAGTCATTAATTATGGTAATATTGCCGATAAGTCTTTTAATGTAGGATAGCAGCTTAGTCTCACACAACGCGCATAGAGGGATGGGTGGACTGAGACTTGTAAATATGTGAGCTGCCTGATCGAGATGTATGTCGAACAACTACTCTGACATATAAAATCGATAATGCAAAGTCACAGCATCCAAATATTAAATGTAAATGCTTTACACAGACTCAAACTTATTGTAAGCATATGTGGAGTGGTTACAGAAAATGTCCAATACTGTAGTGCTAAGGCTGTTGATTAAGACAAGAAAGCGACTAATTATACTAACTTGGGCTACCATTTTTAGGTTCACACATAAAATTTTCAAAATATCTTACCTCGCCATTATTTACCTCTGCTTCTCACTACAGCAGGGCTTAAGAACTGGCCGGCTTTGAGCACGAGTACTCGCGTCTGCTCACTCACGTGCTCGCGAGCAGGTGCAAGGTCGCGGAGTAGGGAGGGAGGGAGGGGAGGGAGCGGAAATGCGCGCGCGCGTTTGAATAGGGCCGCAGCGTGCCTATTGAATTCGCGCCGACTGTGTAACGTTAAAAGTACTACGATCAGCTCTAACAGTCACTTCACTGGTTAAGAATCATGTCAAGTCGCCGTTGTGTAGCCGCAACTATGATTTCGCAGTTCAACCCCCATTTGGAGGAATTGTATCTGTTTACAGAAAAAGATGGTGTTGCAAAATGTTTAGTATGTCACAAAACGCTGAATTCTTTTAGGAAATTTAATTTTCAGCGACATTATATGTCGTACCACGCGAAAGACTACGGAAGTGGAAAATGTGATGGACCAGATCGTGCACAGGAAGTTATTAAACTTAAAAGCAAGCTATCCGAAGAAGATCTGGACGACGAAGAAAAATCAACTGAGGGAGCTCTCAGAGTGAGTTACAAAATTGCTTTGCTTTTAGCAAAATCCCTGCGCCCCTTCACTGATGGCGATTTAATAAAAGAATGTTTGGTAGTTGCAGCGGAGCATTTGTGTCCATCTCAAGTTGAACAGTTTCGGATTGTGCCATTATCTAACATGACCATTATGCGTCGCATACAGGACATGGCAGACGACGTCCAGAGCCAGCTTGCAAATATCTGTAAAGATTTTGTGGCGTATTCTCTAGCTCTGGACGAAAGTGTTGATATCACAGGAACAGCGCAGCTTACCATATTTATTAGAGGTGTTAATAGAGATATTCAGGTGAGGGAGGAGTTCCTCGATGTAGTAGCCATGAAGAACACTACAATAATAAGTAGTGTTGAAGAAAGTGTTGAAAATATAGGATTGTAGTGGAATTCTTTAGTTTCAGTGTCTACAGACGGTGCACCAGCGATGACAGGGAAAAAATCAGGTTTCGTCGTGCTGTTGCAGGAGAAAATGCAAAAACTGACCGTGCCGGATGAAACAAGGGGCGTTCACTGGCTGATCCACCAGGAAAACTTATGTGCAAAGAGTATCACCCTAAAAAATGGGATGAGTGTTGTTTTTCGTACAACCAGTTATATAAGGAAGCATGGGCTACAACAAAGGCTATTTAAAAGCTTTCTTGAGGATGTAGAAAGCCAGTATCGTAGCCTGCCTTACTACAGCGAGGTCCGCTGGCTTAGTCGTGGCGAATTATTAAATCGAATTTTTTGCGTATTAGATGAGATAAATATATTCATGGAAGTAAATAACATGTGTGTTCCTGAATTGAAAGAGCCTTCATGGAAATGTGATCTCGCGTTCTCAGAAGATTTAACTAGCCATCTGAATGCTTTGAACATTTCACTACAAGGTAAAGATCTGCTAATTACTCATTTCACAGATCGAATACGAGCTTTTAAAATGAAATTGACGCTCTGGGTGAGTCAGCTGGAAACAGGAAATCTAGCTCATTTTCCTAAATTATCATCCATGCAAGATGTTCACAAAGACTGTAAACGTTATTCACATAGTTTAGTTGCCCTTAAGGAAGAATTTGATCAACGCTTTCAAGATCTGACAGCACGAGATAGTGATTTTGATCTGTTCTGCTCTCCATATTCAGCGAATATTGAAGAGATTCGTCCTGAGCTGCAACTAGAAATTATTGACCTGCAGTGTGACAGAGAATACAGAGACAAATTTCAGAACAAGAAAAACATTTTGGAATTCTACAGACACTTCCCCCAGGATAGATTTCCTCCTTTGCACAAACTGGCGGCTACAATAATATCAACGTTCGGTTCCACGTATGTTTGTGAACAACTGTTCTCTGCAATGAAATGTAACGCATTGTCTGGTCGAAATTTAAACTGCACGATGCGCCTACTATGCACAAGAACAATTACTCCGAACATAGACGCAATTGTAAAGGGCAAAAAGTACAAGATAACCGAGAATCCCACACTTCAGTGACACCTTTTATTGTGTAACAGTTCACAAATTAATACCAATGTAGAGGCATACACTAAGCTAATAAAATTATGTGGCACGTGTACATTCTAATTATTTGTTTCGTTTGTCGCAGTAATAATTCGTGAGTGATATCCCTGTATACAATGCAGGTGGCCGCGGATTTACATTGACTGGCGGCAGCTGTAGTGTGCCCCACGTGACTCTCCCCACTCTCCGCTCTGGTCCGGTAGTGGGGGTAGCGTGCTCGCGCTGCTCCGTGCTCGCACCTTGCTGCTCACAGCTTGCTCCGCGAGCACGTACGTTGTGAAGCCCTGCACTACAGTATCTGACTGATAAATACTTCAGAGACTGCTGAGCACTAAATTAATCATGGGCCTCAGCAGCACAGTATGACGCTGACAGGAGACCAGCAACATGGCAGCTCGACATCTAAAGTTATTATTATTACACTGTCACAAGTTACAAACCCCTGGCCCATATGTGTGAGTGGTCACATCATGTAATACAGCTACTGGATCTATTACCACCAGAAGATAGCAGTCACAGAAAAGCATCGTCAAAAGCAAAACTGTTTTCACATGGGCTCACCTTTGGCAATAATTATCTGTGTGGGTAGAATACAGGTCAAGTTGTACTTTGTAAAATGCATTACATTTCATGCCTTTGACGTGTCTGTGGAAGGTGGCATGAAACACGTGCAACTGATATCAGGTGTGAAAAGTGCAAAGTGAGTGAAAATCACATGCCATAATCAGCTGCTGGTATTAATGCATATCTAGTGGAAGACAGGTGGTACTTGTATATGGCTTCGAACCAGTCCTTTTCCCGAAAGTATACAAATGCTCACACTGTAGGAATTGTCTCTGTGTTTATACCATAAAAGGGGAAGGAAGATAGTGTGCTGTCACTGATGATATTCCAACACATGGTTTGACCCATAGTAGCACAATGATTATTGAGAACATTTGTCGCCTATGTAAATGCGTCATAGGACTGGTCTCTAAATAACATCTACCACTGTAAATCGTCTTACTTCCACTGCATAACTAAAAATGCATGTCTTTTCAAACAATTCTAATGCAAAATGATTGGAGATGAGCTGGAAGCTCAGAAAAGGAAACTCACATATGCAAGATAAGCAATACCGCTTCTTTATTTCCTGGCAGCAGTTTCATTGACAATTGTTAAAGTATGTGCAACTTTAAATGCCATATTTCGGTTTTGGTGCAAAAGTTAACGCAATACTCTCATTAAATGTAGTGCTGTTAACTTGTGTAAGAGCAGCAACCACTGTATGTCCGTTAATTCACGGCATTTGCGTATGTTCGAGTCGTCAAACGTTTTTACTGAAAGACAGCGTTTCAAGTTTTAAGTGTTCTAGGTGGCTTTTGTGCGGATTTAGTGTCCAGATTGACAATCTTACAACCAGTTTCGTTTTTCGGAATTTGGTGGCCTACAAATTTTCCAATTGTACAACCAATCTGCGAATTTACAGACTTAGCTTTCTACCAAATTGTCAATTTTTCAACCAGTTTTACCAACATTCCGATTTGGAGTCCTCCCAGTATACCAATTGTACAGACAATCTGCCTGTTTCCTGATTTGACATTCAACCGATTTGCCAATTTTACAGATAATTGACAAATTTTATGATTTGGTTTCCTACCACTTTGGCACGTCTACAGTTAATTTTCCAATTTATGTATTTGGCATCCTACCAGATTATTAATTTCCTAGCAATTTTACCGGTTTCTGGATTTGGCATCCTACCAGTCTGCCAGTTGAACAGCCGATACTACCAGATTCCGTATGCCGCTCGATTAACGTAATGCAGACTGTAGCGTCATGTCATTATTTTATGCTGTCAAAGTGTCTTACCTCGTCTTTCTTTCAACTCTGCTACTCACTGTAGCGTCATATAACTGAAATAACAATAATAATAATAACTTGATATTTCAAGCTAGAATTCAACTGCTGCCACACAGGCTCTTTGGTATATAGTAGTATGGTTGTTTTTATATACACTCCTGGAAATGGAAAAAAGAACACATTGACACCGGTGTGTCAGACCCACCATACTTGCTCCGGACACTGCGAGAGGGCTGTACAAGCAATGATCACACGTACGGCACAGCGGACACACCAGGAACCGCGGTGTTGGCCGTCGAATGGCGCTAGCTGCGCAGCATTTGTGCACCGCCGCCGTCAGTGTCTGCCAGTTTGCCGTGGCATACGGAGCTCCATCGCAGTCTTTAACACTGGTAGCATGCCGCGACAGCGTGGACGTGAACCGTATGTGCAGTTGACGGACTTTGAGCGAGGGCGTATAGTGGGCATGAGGGAGGCCGGGTGGACGTACCGCCGAATTGCTCAACACGTGGGGCGTGAGGTCTCCACAATACATCGATGTTGTCGCCAGTGGTCGGCGGAAGGTGCACGTGCCCGTCGACCTGGGACCGGACCGCAGCGACGCACGGATGCACGCCAAGACCGTAGGATCCTACGCAGTGCCGTAGGGGACCGAATCGCCACTTCCCAGCAAATTAGGGACACTGTTGCTCCTGGGGTATCGGCGAGGACCATTCGCAACCGTCTCCATGAAGCTGGGCTACGGTCCCGCACACCGTTAGGCCGTCTTCCGCTCACGCCCCAACATCGTGCAGCCCGCCTCCAGTGGTGTCGCGACAGGCGTGAATGGAGGGACGAATGGAGACGTGTCGTCTTCAGCGATGAGAGTCGCTACTGCCTTGGTGCCAATGATGGTCGTATGCGTGTTTGGCGCCGTGCAGGTGAGCGCCACAATCAGGACTGCATACGACCGAGGCACACAGGGCCAACACCCGGCATCATGGTGTGGGGAGCGATCTCCTACACTGGCCGTACACCACTGGTGATCGTCGAGGGGACACTGAGTAGTGCACGGTACATCCAAACCGTCATCGAACCCATCGTTCTACCATTCCTAGACCGGCAAGGGAACTTGCTGTTCCAACAGGACAATGCACGTCCGCATGTATCCCGTGCCACCCAACGTGCTCTAGAAGGTGTAAGTCAACTACCCTGGCCAGCAAGATCTCCGGATCTGTCCCCCATTGAGCATGTTTGGGACTGGATGAAGCGTCGTCTCACGCGGTCTGCACGTCCAGCACGAACGCTGGTCCAACTGAGGCGCCAGGTGGAAATGGCATGGCAAGCCGTTCCACAGGACTACATCCAGCATCTCTACGATCGTCTCCATGGGAGAATAGCAGCCTGCATTGCTGCGAAAGGTGGATATACACTGTACTAGTGCCGACATTGTGCATGCTCTGTTGCCTGTGTCTATGTGCCTGTGGTTCTGTCGGTGTGATCATGTGATGTATCTGACCCCAGGAATGTGTCAATAAAGTTTCCCCTTCCTGGGACAATGAATTCACGGTGTTCTTATTTCAATTTCCAGGAGTGTATGTATACATACATATTTACAATACTCACGCTGCAGCACAGTATTTTGCAAAAAAAATTATTGTCCAACTCGCACGAACACATTCAGTAGAATACCATCTATGTACTTAATAAGATCGACACAGACACACTTTGGTACGGAGGAATACATGCACTGATACATTGCTCCACTTGATACATATTTACGCTGTTGTTGTGAAAATACTGAACAAATTCATGGAGTGCCCGCTGTACATACGGGTACCATTGACACAATATATCTGTTGCAATTGATAATGCACAATACAGGACTTTAACAATACTTGAATGTTTTAGATGCATGTTCGTGTCGCATGAATTTAGCTCTATGATTCCCTCACAATATGTATCTACTACACGCACCTTACGAACAAACATGTGCTTCCCAGTCATAGTATGTGATGGCTCACACTCATCCATCATATTCCTCTGTATGTGTAGCAGAGTACTAAAGTTTAGTACCAACGTGTTGTGCATTTGCCATTTCTATTATCACATTAAAGTCAGATTCCGGTGATAGGTCCACATTAACGTGATTAGATCCACTCGCTGTCGCGTTATAAGTGAGCGAAAAGCAGTACTGCTTGGCTAGCAGTGGTAGCTCCAGAGCCTACTGCTGCTGCAGCGGCTGTGCTGCAGCATATTCGAACTACAGCAGCTCCGATAGAAAGGGAAGACATCCTGTAGACAGTGACTGTTGCTACTGAGGCAAGAGTATGTCACAGTACATCTGCGTGTCCTCATCCAGCATCGAATCATTGCCTGTAAGAATAATAATTGTAAACCACAACAACTTACACTGGCTTTCCTAAAGTCATTGGATAGTTATATGCACATGTACGTATAGTGGAAGAATCGCGTGCACAAGGTATGAAAGGTCAGTGCATTAGCGGAGTTGTGTACTCAGGTGATTCATCTGAAAACGTTTCCGACGTGATTATGACCGCACCACGGGAATTAACAAACTCTAAATGAGGAATAGTAGTTGCAGCTAGATGTACTGGACATCCTATTCGGAAATCGTTAGGGATTTCAATATTCTGAGATCCGCATCGCCAGCGTTCCGAAAATACCAAATTTCAGGCATTAATTCTCACCACGGACAACGCAGTGGCCGATCGTCTTCACTTAACGACCGAAAGCAGTGGCGTTTGCGTAGAATTGTCACTGCTTACGGACAAGCAACACTGCATCAAATAACCGCAGAAATCAATATGGGAGGTACGTTTTAACCTATCCTTTAGGACAGTGCGGTTAAATATGGCGTTAATGGGCTACGGCAGCTGACGAGCGACGCGAGTGCCTTTGCTAACAGCACGACATTGACTGCTGCACCTATCCTGAGCTCGTCGCCACATAAAAAATGTTCAAATGTGTGTGAATTCCTAAGGGACCAAACTGCTGAGGTCATCGGTCCCTAGACTTACACACTACTTTAAACTAACTCAAACTAACTTATGCTAAGAACAACGCACACACCCATGCCCGAGGGAGGACTCGAAGTTTCGGCGGGAGGGGCCGCGCAATCCGTGACATGGCGCCTAAATCCGAGCGGCCACTCCGCGTGGCGTCGTCGCCACATCGATGGATCACTAGACAACTGGAAACCCATGGCCTGGTCAGATAAGTTCCGATTTCATTTGGTAAGAGCTGATGGTAGGGTTCGAGTGTGGTGCAGATCTCACGAAGCCGTGGACCCAAGGTGTGAACATGGCACTGTGCAAGATGGTGGTGGTTGCAAGCTTGCTACTCTCTTTTAGAATCTGGACTTTAATAAAAATGGCAAGGTACTGTTAATTAGAACACAGGGATAAGTTGTGATCTAAATGACAGCAGAGTTATTCATTCTTAACATCACAAGACAAAAAAATGACTAAAGAACCGTCACACAAACATTTTCATTTGACAAACGCTTTCACTAACATGGTGTCTATGGTGGACAAATTGATCAGCTGGGGATCGACACACGACCCAAACCAGGACACTAATCGCTTTATATGACTTCATACACGTGAATCCGGGTTATGGCACAAAAACTACGCCACCATGAAGCATCTATACTGTACTACTGAAAAAAAGAAAAATATGGTTCTATAAAACAGGGTGCTGAGAAACATATATTGGAGCCCCACGCTGTAGCAGCGGATACTTTACCCTCCTGCTGATCAAGGCGGCACACCATGATGCGTTCAGCGACTGAAATCATGGACGCCCGCAATCTGTTATTAAAGGCGCGCACCCGAAAAATGCAAGTACGCGGTCTCGTGTTCGGTTAATTCAGAACGTAGGTACTTCCTTATGATCCTCTGAAACCATGGTGGATTCCAATGTGCAGGTGGATCTATTTGCTGGTCTTCCAAACCAATTCGGCTCAGTGCCACGACTACGCGTGACGGAATATGTCAAATGTTTAGACGGCCGACTCAAGACAAATAAGTACATCTACGCATCACTTGTTGTGTGAGTGATGCTAGAAGCAGTACCTCTGACGGTTCAGAAGGCTACTCGCACAGGCTCTAAGTGGCACACTAGCAAAGGACACAAGTCTCACTGTTTAGGTAGAGACCTGCAGTTCTTTACCAGCGAAGCGCCAATACAAGAGTGATCTCTTCTGTTTCTGTCCGCTTCCTCGTCAGCTCAGTAGCAAAGCACATTTACATCTTCGACTTCCCCCACTTTAGCACAAGCCAATCAGGAACTGGAGCGTGGCATTTGAAGCTGGGAGAGCGCCCTTTGCTCTGCATACACCGATTTGACCAGTCAGAGACATAAAGTTAATTGGAAAAAAAGGAAAAAAGATTCACCTTTGCGGCCTCTTTCCCACGCGTTTACACCATGTCTTTTGCTAACAACATGACCAGGATGGAACCACACCCCTCCATAAAAAGCTTGTTATCTCCCCTGTTGCATCCATTTCAAAGTTTCCAAAGAACTCGCTACAAGCCTCGTGTTATCACAAATCTGTTTTGTAACAGAGTCTGGACGTCTGGGCGCCAGTGACCTCTCCCATGGGAATTGGCAGAACGCTCACAGTTGTCTTGTAGGCTTCCTGCCTAACAAGGGCCCATCCTTCGCTTTATTACCGGTCTACAATGCGCTGGCCATTGCAGCGACGTCTTCTCCGCGCTAGTTAGCCTACCTGAACGCAGCTGCCTACCGACCAGCGCCAACCAACGTGTCTGCACAATGAGACCACGGAACTCGGCCGTCCAGAAACGTTTCCACCCAGGTTCCGCAGAAAAAACACGCTTCCCTCGGCCCACTGTCACCGTGCTTTTACAGCAGTCGTTTAAATCGGCACCTTATTCCTTTGAACGCAGGTAAAGCTTACCGTTATTCCTTCCCTAGAGCTCGCAAGTAAGAGCATTAACTACTGCCCACCATTTCATCGTGATGTATGAAGTCAAATTGCCATGCGGGATTAGCCGAGCGGTCTACGGCGCTGCAGTCATGGACTGTGCGGCTGGTCCCGGCGGCGGTTCGAGTCCTCCCTCGAGCATGGGTGTGTGTGTTTGTCCTTAGGATAATTTAGGTTAAGTAGTGTGTAAGCTTAGGGACTGATGACCTTACCAGCTAAGTCCCATAAGATCTCACAATCATTTGAACATTTTATGACGTCAAATTGCAATAAAGATCATATTTCCTAAGAACATGAAGTGGTATAACACCGAATCAGAAGTGAGAGTGCCCTGCAATCTCTCATGGTTCCATAACGGAATGGACTGTGTTTACATGGAATGGACTGGGTCCTCTGATGCAACTAAACCGATCATTGGTGGTAAATGATTGTGTACGGCTACTTGGAGATCATTTGCAGTCATTCATGGATTTTATGTTCCAAAATAACGATGGAACTTTAATGGATGACAATACTGCCAACAGGCCACAATTGTTGGCGATTGGTTTAAAAAACATTCTAGACAGTTCCAAATCGCCCGACATGAATCTCATTTATGCGACATAATCAAGAGGTCAGTTTGTGCACAAAATCCTGCACCGACAACACTTCCGCAATTATATAGCACTGTAGTGTCACAGAATAGTAAAGAGTTGGAAACGTGGAATATTGTCAAAGTTTAGTTGCCTATGCCGAGAACCAGAGGCAGTATGTTAGCCAAGAGCTAAGAGGATTGCACATATATCGGAATGTGTCGTCACGCAGGGGCAATGGCCTGGTTACACACAACAGGCGAGAGAGGATTGCTTAGCACGCGGGTTTGTGTTGGACGGAGACTTTCGTAGAGTGCAAGACATAGGTATAGCGTCAGCTGTACTGCATTTCACAACTTCGCGTAAGTCTGTCGTAACAACACGTAACTCTGCCGCAAGAACACCTAAGGGGCGAGTACGACAGATGAATCAGCAGTATAAGTGGAACGAATGCGTTCATTACAAACGAGCATGACGTCAGGACGTCGCTCGTGCTTCCTTTAAATACGCCTGCTTTGATAGCAACAAGGCATTCGTAGTTAGACTTGCAGTTAGATGTGTACTGGTCGCTGCATAGCGCTCAGCTTGATGATCGATATGTTAATCTTTATTAAGGAGATGTTGCAGTAAGGGCGGCCCATTCAGCAGCAGACGTGAGGGGACAGTACCAGCTCTGGTCCTCTCTGCTGCCGCTGTCAATCATCAACGCAGGATTAGCAGACATCGTGGAAGACTCGCTCACTGCCAATGCTGACGACATCAGTGAGCCGTCGTCGAGATCGTGCGGGGCCCTGTGCATCCACCGTCACAACCGGGTGAGCCGACGACGCTGGGGGACTGCAGCCTGTTCCGCCCGTCCACCGCGGACGAGCCACCAGGAAGAGCAAGGAAGAAGACGGGGTGGGATAGAGTACACTTCGTACTATGAGAACACTTCTCGTGCCGACTGGTGCGGCCCGGATCTGGTGTCATCGCTACGAGTCAGCGAGGACTCGGGGAAGATCGTTGATATCACCAAACCACATTGTACTCGGCAGGAATAAAGGTGTTATAAATTAATAATGTTTCTTTGGCGTTTCTGATGCTTCTACAGCCATTTCCTAGCATCCTGACAACTGGAGAGGTCAGCGCTCGGCCTCCAGTCCACCGTAGGCGACCGGGAACACTGGGGCGCCTACAGCACTATAGAAGCAGCATGGCTCAACATTTCTGCAGGGGACTTTCAACGAGTTATTGAGTCCATGCCACGTCGAGTTGCTGCAGTGAGCAGGCCTAAAGAAGGTCCGACACGATATTAGAAGGTATCCCATGACTTTTGTGATCTGAGTGTATAACGAATCGTGTGCATATAGTACTAAGAGTAATAATTACAGTAATTAGAGGTGTATCGACAAAAGACTTACTGATAGTCTTCTTCTAACCGGCTGATCGCAGCTGCTGGCGGCGTTTCATACTGTTCACCTCACTACAAAGTGTAGACAGCAAAATATAGCACTCAATCTAACTATAACAATTGAAATGGCTAGAAAGGTAGGTAAGGGGTTGAGCTTGCAAGCAATTGCCTGAAACTTCAGTGTCCTAGAACCCAACAGCGATTGGCTGAGAGCATGAAGACGTCTATGCACACACATTTCCCTATTAGTTGGCCTCGGGATGTGTGGGGGAGAGTGGAAGGGGATGGGGGTTGTAATTCTGGGAAATAGCGAGGGAAGAGGCGAGGGAAGAGTCCGGTTTCTGACGTCAGTGTTTCTTGAATGACACACCAAGTCGGCGTTATGTAGAAACTGGAAATGACCTCTTCTTCTGTATGGTACGAAAGTTGGTAATGGCCCCTGTGATACCTGTGCCAGGGACAACCGTCGATGGGACGTTAAATACTAATCTCCTCCTCTTCGGGAGCAACCTTCGCCGGTTCTCACCGCCAGCAACCCTAGAGAAAGCCGTCTGGAGCCCATGTGGCGAACGCCTGCAATGTGAACAATGGAGCCATTTTGCAGTCACTTAGGGGGTAGGCAGGTGGACATTCTCGCCTCACTTAGTAATGTACATGTTGCAGAGAGCCTGGCGGACAATGAGAAGCATGCCGACAACTGATGGACCCCTGTAGTCATTAGGATGGAACGTCAAGAACGCACACAAGAAAACATGAAAATTTTTGTGGCCTGGCAGCAGTGTCTTTACCTCTCTTAGAAAGCAAGAACGTGTCAACAATTCCAGCACCCCACTGGCACTGAGGAGAGAGTACACAAAGCGCGAAGATTTCTCACAGAGAAGAGTAGGAAAGAAGTCAACCTACTTTAAAAGATATTTTCTGGATAGTAAGGACGTTCCTTAAAAATCATGGATGCCAGCAGACTCTGAGGCGAAGCCCAAACATGCGTCTGTCCAGGGATCACACAGAGACAGCGGCTACAAATAAGTGTTGTGTGGCTGCTTTCACAACAATTTTTGAACGCAGAGAAACATGGGAAGACTGTGCTACCAGCGCTGGTGAAATTGTGAGAAGGACGCCAGTTCCCGACTCGCACACAAGCCGACGCAGGAGAAGAAATTTCCACCCTGCAAGGAGAGGCGCGGTCATGAGACGATGATCAGTCATTGGGGGACATTGCAGATCGAGTCCGTCAACTACAACGCTGAAAGAGGAGAAAATTTCGGGAACCATGGAGCTGAGAAATGAGCGAGGAGCAAGGACAACGGATGAGACAACGCGGAAGCAAGAGGTCGTGGGGGCTTTTCCGTCAATCGGCAACATCCAACTTCCGACACCATGATATCGCAGCTTTGGCCACGCATTCCACAACGGGAAGACACCGCGGTGATCGTATCCGGACCTCACCGCAAAACCGCGGATGCCGAGGACAGCAGCCGACTCGCACCGTACAGCTCCGAGGCGACTCGAAGCGCCTGCCGCCGACAGCGCTACACGACGAATAATAATTATTGATGTCACTTAATTGTTGGCTGCCAGCGTTGGGTAATCTTATTGGTAATCTGCATGTTATTTGATATCACATAGGAGAATTACTCGATTCGCTACATTTTTGGTGCCCAACGCGGGGCGCGATTTTATTTCATTCTCACGTCTTTTGCTATTTGAGAATGTCAAAATTTTCAGACACGACTTAGGAAGAATTCCTTTCCTTTATTAGAATATGCTAACCTAGTTGTATATGATACCAGGCGCATGGGGTGTTTGTGTGTGTTCGGTTTGTTGCTAATGAGCATATGAAGCGGTAACTAGTGTACTCATGTTTGGTTCCCACAGTCTCCCCCACATTTTGTGATGCAGTTTAAGAAAGTGCAGTTTGTTGTTGTGATCGTTCTGTTCCACGTTTCCATTTTTCTAGTTCTGCTACCAGCGATGCCATCAGCATTTGCCTGTCTCAGGTTGTTCTGTGGAGTGGATTTAGTTCGTGGTTCTGTTTTTCTATGCAACTGATGTCCGAGAGACTGATAACTACGGAAACCGTCAGGCCAATGGAGGAGAGTTCGGGTGTGAATGAGGAAACGGTTGGCACCTCGGTGGGGAGTACACAGATTCAGAGTACACTAGAAACCGAAAGACCAGCTGAGGAAAGTTCGGGGCTGAACCAGGAAACACAAGGCACGTGTGTGGGGAACTTGCAAAGTCAGAGTCCACTGCATCGAATTCTCTCGATATTAGAAAACCACACATCTCAGTCAGCCGCCATGCGGAAGGAGAATGAAACACGATTTGAGAAACTGGAAACCCAGCTATGTCTTTGCAGTGAAAATGTTGAGGGGCAGATCGATGAATTTAGGCACCATCTGGAGACCGAAAGCAAAAAGATACGGCCGGAGGCAACCAACAACATGTACGAGGTGAGAAAAGAGTGTGAAACGAAGATTGACAACTTAGTGACGAGGGTAAACGCGAAGATGACTGACATCTCTGCGCCATAGATGAGGAAAATAAATCGTCCAAGAAAACACAAACGCAAGCGTCAGTCCTCGAGCAAGAATTTTCTGCAATGCGACAAGGTAATGTCCTTGTAACTCAGGTCACGCCAGCAAATTTTCAAGTCACATTCGCGATGTACGGAGTGTACATATCACTGCCTAAGTTCGGCCAAACGCGTACACCCACCTGAAGGAATACCTAAAGAATTTAGATGCGTGTGTGCGTGCGAAAGGAGTGGCGGAATGTTATGCTTTACTCGTGACACGGCAGACGCTCGACCAGGAGGAGGCTGCCTAGCACGACGTAACAATTTGTGAGAACATTAGTTACAAGAATTTCTGCACTAAGTTTCTGGCAACCTTCTGGAAACCAGCCGCACAGGTTAGTGCACAGATGAGCATATATCAGTGATAGCATGCGCTACAGTCACACCACACATGGTAACATATGCCATTAACTTTGTCGTTCTGGTGGGATACTTGAACGATAAAATGACAGATGAGGAATGATGTAGCACGATGCGCTCACATTTTCCTGCTCATGCACAACGTGCACTAGTCGGATCACTGTCGCGATAACAGTTCCTCGATATTTTAAGATTCTTGGACGTCATCGAAGAGCAGGAGCAACGAAGGACGGCACATGCTAGCACAAAAAAGACGGAAAATAGGTCGTCACAGGGGTTTGTCCGGGACAGTGACAGGCAGAATTGGCACATTAACGAACGAAGGCGAAAAGAAGAGGATAGGTGAGAGCGAGATAGATGCCATGGTCCACACTAGGGAGAACAGGGCAGTAATAAAATGCTAGACCACGGACGCCACGTGAAATGTGTGCAAGCGTCGCATAGTCAGGACGAGACCACTGACCCAACCTCAGGCAGAAGTGAGTGAGATCACCCAAGTGAATGACCCAAGACAATGAGATATCGCCACAGCAGAAAAGGGAAATCTCATACGCAATGTGCGATTCTGGCATTACAAGTGCAAGACGACATAGACCAGTACTGTGATGACGACAGTCAGAGTCACCTCACTGAGATAACCGTAGAAACAATTAAGACGAGAGTATGTCTGGATTCTGGGTCGTAAGTGACAGCACTTTCGATGACTTTTTACGCAGAACTGCGGTTTCAGATGCGAGCTAACATCCCTAACATGTTGGGGCTCACATGCGGTTCCCCTTAATCGAAATGTCTTGGCTCAAACTCGTCTAGGGGTTGAACCGCACGTGTCCCATTACGCGCCCAAATTAGACACTTGTGACCCTTTGGTTAAATTGTCTGGCTGATGGCAAGTTTGCGAAATACAAAGTTAATATAACATACAATAACCGTAATAATAATATCGGGAACTAAATTAACGACCCATAAATGATGTAGGCCACAGAGTTGCTATTTGGTTAGAATAATGTATATTCAGAAAGCAAATTAATAGCGAAAGTGGTCGTATTTATTGTTACTGTTACACAGCGCATATCCATTTGACACAGTTCGGTCATTCACAATCTCATCGTGAAACACAAGTCCGACACTCCACCTCGTCATTTACACGAAAAGTTAGAGTTCACACCAGGCGCGCGGCTGCTCACCGCTCAGACACTAAGTCGCGCGATACCACACAATGCGAAATTTTCTAAGTCGTTTCACTTCCTAGCTGCCTAAACACCGACCGTCCGCTTTCGCGTCTGCATCCAAACTGTACCCTTTGATGTCTCCAGCCGAACTGCCCGCTTTCGCCTCTGCCACAGCACTGTCCTTCTGCCCGTCCCCTGCCGCGTTTTCCCGCGCGCTGAACATACTCGCTCAACTGACTAGTGCAGTTCCCTTTCCTGAAGCCATCCAACCGACTGACTACAACTTATTCTACATTATTTTACATTTTAACACATTTAAATAATCAAAGCTTGACCACTTTCACGTTCTAAATAAAGTAACAATAATTTCCATTACATAAAAATATTACAATTTCTTTATAAACTTTGAATGTCACTGCCAGTAGCCTTGCACCAATGTGCTTTCTGATAAATAAATAAAGAACAAAAGTAACTATTATGCACTAAACTTTACAACAATATTATATTACCTAATGATTCAATAAGGTGTCATGCTGTCATCGTTCAATGTGTTTAGTGTGGAGGAAGCGATGATTTTATGCTCAACCGAAAATACTGGTAATTTAAATTTACTATATCTCTTACCCAAACAAAGTTACAGAGTTGATATTTACAACGTTTGTCATTTTAATTATGCGCTTCTATATGAAATGTCGATCGTTAAGATCGACCAAAGCATTCAGATTTTAGCATTCAGGTCTTCGTTACAAAACTTTTTAATTTCACTTTAACAGTAAATCCTAAACTATTATAGATATGATCAATATTCAAGACAGTAGATTAAAATGACTGTGGCTTCATTCCCTGCACTACTACAGAATTAAATAGTTTTGATAAATGTTTCCCTTTATGATCGATCTGAGGTCCGCCATATTTAACACTGCTACGTCTCCCTGGCCACAAACGCCTTCTACTGGGTTTCCCTATGATATGGGTTCTCGTCTGTCTCATTCGCACTCTACAGCGCTTAGGCCTCAATAGATAATAGACGCCTGTGAGTTTCCCCATCTCGTGGTGAATCTGCGCCCTTTGTTTCACATGGTCGTGGACGACAGGGTTCGTTTCACAATTCCTGTAGACTGACTCTTTCGGCCATATATTTAAATGAGAGCGCAATGCTCGTTAACCCACACACCTACACTTCATAACATGTTGGCGTGACATATATGTTATAAAGTAGCACCCAAATTTACAAGACACAAATTCATAATACAATAACATAAATATCCTAAGCGCCAGATCAATAGTGTAATTATTTGTAGTTGTTTGATGCAGCATGCTTTAAACTTAAAGAAACTTATATCTAACACAAATTATGAATTGCGGCATATTATTAAATGCCAAATAAAACTATACATTTATCAAAATCGACTGTCTATTGGAATGCCGCAGAAATATCAGCGCCATTGCGTTCACTTTCACAGAACCTTTTTGTCTCCAGCGGCGCTCCACAGATTCGGAGCCGAGTACCCCGCCGAAATTCTGCATGGCTCTGCATTTCATCGCCAGCGTTTTTCGGGAACAGATCTGTTGAAATTCGAATTGGTTGTAGATACCAGAAAACAAACACTTTCAGAAACCACCCACGATCTGCACTGAACGCTTCCCCCAGTGGAATCGATACAAACAGATCTAAACTACACAGTTGATATTCAGAATTTGCAAGATGCTCGTAAGTTCTTCAATGATTCTGCCACGTTTTTCAAGTCCCACTAGAGACATGCATCTAGTGACAGATTCCCAGTCGACTTCATCAGCGAATTAATATTTTCTTTCAATTTAAATAACTGAAAACTAACAACAAGTATGAACAAATCTCACCCCTCGTTTAATTCTGTGTATTGAAGCTGCGTACACAAGTCGTTACTCCGTACAAAAATAGATTATTCCCCCAAAATATTCTCAGATAAGTAGATAAACATACATCTGTTTTCCTAGGTAAGCATTATTAATTTTCATTTTTCAAATTTCTCCGACCTCCATGCACCCATATTGTCGCGACGACAACTTATAATTTGGAAATTACAACAAACATAAAACCATCCAGAAACTTTAAAGCTTAACAGATACATACATATTAATAAACCCCTTATAAACCCCCTAAAACCTAATTCATATGCATACTGTGCAGTGATTTTTGACTTGGTACCGTTCACCAAATAATTAAGTTCTTCACCTCCTCACACACAAATGTGCATCTAAACTATCTCTTTATAATTGCACAGACCTAGTGCCCAAAAAAATCCTTATGCGACTAAACAACAAACAAGCTACTATAAATCCTGAAATAAAACATTGTTGATTACCCCTCCAAATAATCTTATAATCTAAACACCGATACACTTATTTCTTAACGTACTTTCCCCTTCTCTTCCATCTCTAGAGTACACATATCCTGTTTGATCCACCCCTCAATTTCGTATTCGTCCCAAAATAATTCATTAAATGCTTCTTTCCCCCAATTTTATTTTTTCTTCCTTCTGGACCTCTCGCTATCTTAAACTTCTCTTGAGTCAACAAATGAGGCAGTAATGATCGTAATGTTGTACTGCACCATCGCCAATTAGTTACAGTAAAATCACATTCCTCCTTAAGATACCATTCCGTCCAAATATCACTTTCTATATTAGAATCAAACTGTATTCTCCCTTACAATTATCGACTTAAGTAGCTACAACATCATTATCATGAAATAAAGTATTACTTTTCACTTCCACGTCATTACAAACACCTTCACTAACAGCACTTTCAACAGCTGCTGATACGTCGTTCAACTCGCTATGTAAAACCTCATTTACCTCTGTCGACAAATCACCAACGTAACAACCGTTCATAGTTTCACCATCCTCTTCTATTACATCACATAAATTGTAGCTACAGCGTCGTGCTTTGTCAGAATCAACAGTACCATTAAATTCCGCTGCGTTTTGATTTAAACCTGAGCATAATACCCTTTCCTCTCCTACACGCTCCTGCACCACATTAATTTCAGATCGCACATCAAATTCAGATCCAAATTCATTCTCAGACAAACATTCAAGTTCCACAGATTCATTCAGACTTTCTGATTCATCTCCATTAATAGAAAGATACGCACAGATTCCTTCCTCTGAAGTATCAATACCAGCAGTTTCAACTTTCGTAACTTCAGCACATAAAATACAATTACTACCTTCCTTCAAAAATAATTCACCAATATCCACCGATAGACACACAAATTCGTCAACAGCTGACGAGACTAATGCTAGGCCACCCTTATTAACCTCCTTAACAACTTTCGCCGTCACAATATCACCTGAAACATCATCACCTTAATCTCTATAATCGTTACCGATGGTTAGTACCTCTTTAGAATTTTCTGTACCATCTAACTCCACCAAATTCAGCTCCACCTCAGCCTGCTTTTGCCACATAGAATCTTTCATTGCATTAACATTTACACACTCTTTCGTCTCACATTCATAAAACAAATCATTTAGCCCTAAATGTCGTCATCGCCTTTATCGTTATCTTTCATTATCTTAGGATGACGCCTTTTACATACGATCTGATTTGAAAATTTACCTATTTGATTCTCATATCTTATTAATTTCATTTCAATATTCTGACGCCTTTCTGCCGATTTATTAAAACCTATCACATTTCCGTTTAATCGCATCCTATTCATCGCCGGTTTATTTTGCCATCTCTGGACCTGAGATGCGGCGAAACTTAGTTTCCCTATCTCCCATTACGCTGGTTCATTTCGCCATGTGCCGGTGCCTCAAATCTACGTTCTTGGTGTCGGTCCCTATCACGAAAGTATGCGTTCCCATTACCCCACATTATTGGATGCGTTCCTGTTACCGTTTCCCTTATCAAAACTGCTGTTTGCGTTCCGTTGCCGGCCGGGGTGGCCAAGCGGTTCTAGGCGCTACAGTCTGGTACCGCGCGACCGCTACGGTCGCAGGTTCGAATCCTGCCTCGGGCATGGATGTGTGTGATGTCCTTGGGTTAGTTAGGTTTAAGTAGTTCTAAGTTCTAGGGGACTGATGACCTTAGAAGTTAAGTCCCATAGTGCTCAGAGCCATTTGAACCATTTTGCGTTTCGTTGATAACTTCCCGGATATCTTTCGTAGTAATCACTCGGCCTGTAGTTATGATTTTCACTCTGAAAACTATTTGTCTGCTTACTTAGTGATTTAAATTTCAACGCCCGTTATAACTTTTCTACAAAGTCCAAAAATTTGTTTATTGAGTTGCTAGGACTGTGCACTAGATCCCACAGAAAATTTTCCGGTAACCGCCGTTTCAACGTCGTAATTTCATTAAGCACTCCCAATGAATGTTTCACATACATTAATCTCGCAAGTTCACGTTTACAAAATTCTCGCACCGACCTGTTCCCGAATTTAAGTGTCGACCCGTACAGAAACTCATTTTGGAGTCGCGTTTGCTTCCCTTCACTTCCGCACTTGTGCAGGAATCTGCTTTCAAATATTTCGTAGGTATACTTTCCCACGATTGCAGTTCACCTTCCAAATGTCTTTTCCCGAATTTTGTCTTCGCCTCGGCGGACATTCCCCTTATAAAATCATCCCTGCATGCTACTAGAAAATTTACTGGGTGATATTTCCCGTCGTCTCCAAAGCATTTGAAAGATCCTGAGTGCATCCACGGAACACTGATCACTGTAGTGATTTGATGTGCAGCTAAGGAATTCAATTCGCTTTTTACTTCATTGCCCGCATCTCGTGGTCGTGCGGTAGCGTTCTCGCTTCCCACGCCCGGGTTCCCGGGTTCGATTCCCGGCGGGGTCAGGGATTTTCTCTGCCTCGTGATGGCTGGGTGTTGTGTGCTGTCCTTAGGTTAGTTAGGTTTAATTAGTTCTAAGTTCTAGGCGACTAATGACCTCAGCAGTTGAGTCGCATAGTGCTCAGAGCCATTTGAACCATTTTTTTACTTCATTGATTTGATTTTTAACGTCACTATTTTCAATTGTATTGCCAGATTCTACTTGTTCATTTATTTTACGTACTTCTTCCTCCCCTTTACGTATTCGAACGGATAAGTTGTTAATAGCCTCTGTCGTCTCAGTCATTAGAGTATCTTGCCTATTCATACGATTTCTTACGTTGCCTCCCTATCTGCCTGCAACTTCTGCACCTTATCATTGAAATTTTTCTCCGCTTGATCTACCTTAGAGTCAAGCATCCTAACTTCATCAGAAATTTTGCCCATTTCTTCCCGAATGATTTTTAAACCATATCGGTATTAACAGAATCAATTTTTAAATTTACGTCACCCATATCGGATTTAACAGAATCAATTTTTAAATTTACGTCAACCATATTAGTTTTAACAGAATTAATTTTGGATCCCATATCGGTTTTAACACAATTTTTTAATATACGTCATTCATATTGGTTTTAACAGAATCAATTTTGGATCCCAATCCTCTAATCACTTGCATTAATTGCGACATCATGTCTCCCCCAAATTCATCTCTCTTGCCTGATTTCGGACTGCTTGCCCTATTGAATTCACCCCGATCACGCTCTCCCGCTCCGATTTCGGGCTAAGCGGCTGGCTAGTATTTTATGACCCACAAAAACTGGCCGACTGCTTAATATTAGCGACGCCTGTTATTGGCGATTTAACTACACAATCATACATAATCTCGCTATCAGCGCAAGTACTTAGCTCTGTCGTGCTGGATCCTTCTGCCATGGTATTGCTGCCGATGTTGCAGTTGAAGCCGACGCTGAAGGTCTCGTAGCCTCTGCTGTGGTACTGCAACCGCCGCTGCGTGATGAATCGCCGTTGAAAACGCCGCTGCTGGCTGCAACCACGTGCTTTCGATGTCTCCTCTGCTTCCGTGTTACTTTTTTATCATTCCTAACCACTGATAAAACTCGGTGCACACAACTGTTGCGAAATTGGTAGCTCAGAGCCCCCACGCAAACTGCCTAAACTGCTACAGACTTGGGACCTACGTCACAGAATATCGTTAGCTTTGAGAATTACAATTGTTATTTCACAACTATTAAAGAAACCTAATATTCAGTCTTGAACCGAACTCACATTTAACTTTTGCAAGAGTTCCTACCTACCGAAGTTCAGATAATACCTTTGAAAACACTTTGCATGTGGCAACTTCTGTTTTCCAGATCTCGTTGTTGGTGCTAGTTCATCCGGAGGACGAAGTCTTGCTGCTCCTGGAGTTATTACGACCGGGCGAGAGCCGTAATTATCCTCGTGCGTTGGTGTTTTTCTTCAGAGCTGGGCAGTGAAGTGTTTAGCACAGTTCTTGGAATATAATCCGGCAGCTTGCCCATTTGCCCTGTTCTGGAGCATCACTTTCCTTTTTATTTTGACATGTGCCTGTATTACTTATTTAGTGAGTCTTTGGTATGTTCATGGCGATGTAGCAACACTATGCGTTGCCCACATCTAGAATGTAATTTGTTTTCGCTTTTGGGTTTTATTGCCAAGCGTTTCTGTTTCATTGTGTTCACCCGTTGATTGGTCTTTATATGTTATCATGTTCATGCTAATGTACCCGCTGTAAATTTTTTTGAAGCATGGTTAGCTATTTGAGACACCTTTTGGTATTTCATGTTTCAATTTGTTAAATGTTCCAACCTCTCTCGAGGCACCACCATTGTTTTTTATTTACGTTGAAAAAGGAGGTTGTAATACGCATTTTCTCACATGTTTTAAGGAGTTTTGGTGCGTTGTAGAAGTAAGTTATAGTCTGGTCCCTCACCTCAGCCTCGGCGTGTGCCTGCGTGCCCTGGGCGGACCTTGTAAGTCCCTGTTTTGTTTGACGCGTCAGCTGGGAGCCTCCACCGGTCTTCGGACACGCTGTTGTTGATCACTCCTTACTGGCACCACTTCCGTCCGGAATTTGTCCGCCCCGATAGCTGAATGGTCAGCATGACGGACTACCGTCCTGAGGAGTCCGGGTTCGATTCCCAGCTGGGTGGGGGGTTTCCCACGCTCAAGGTCTGGGTGTTCCGTTGTCTCCATCATCATTTCATCCCCATCCGGCGCGCAGGTCGCTCAATGTGGCGTTGAATGTAATAAGACCTGCACCAAGGCAGCCGGACCTGCCCCGTGAGGGGCCTCCCGGCCAATGACGCCAAACGCTCATTTCCATTTCTTTTGTCCGTATTTTGCCCGTTATGTTAGTATTTTCAGCTTTTACCGTTTGTAAAGTTTACTGTTGTGTGTGTGCGTTTTTCCACTTTTTCTTAACTAAAGAAACTTAAACTTGCTTACTAGGACATTTGCATAGAAGTTAAACGAGTCTTGAAAGATCACCCAAATTCTGTTACCTAACCTGTAAGCTTCAATGGTTCTGTTTTATGATTTTTCTAACGAAACAGCGTGTCCCTTGCTAAAATCACTTTAATTCAGAATAATTATTTTGTGCTCAATTTGATTTTGCAGCAATGATAGGTTTGTGACCCACTAAATTTAAAAATGTCTTAAAAGAACTATGCTCAATTCCCACCTTGGTCCAGTCATTCCTAATACACTGCTGGCCACCGTAAATGCAACACCCTGAAGGAAGCATCCGAATCAAGTGAAATTTACACCATGGGTTTGCAGCGATGAGATATGCAACTGATTAGAATTTCAGCGCAGAAGCACATCACGCGCGCCTGTGGCGCCACCTCATAGCGCCATTTAAGGCTTGGCGATTTCGACGAGTGTACGTTCGGCACGTGTGTTTACCTTGTGGTTGTTTCACAAGACGATCAGTTATGCCTCGTAGACAACAGCGAACATCGTTTGATCAAGTATCCGAGTTCGACAGAGGAAGGATAGTGGCTTACCGAGATTGTGGATTATCATACAGAGAAATCGCTAGTCGTGTTGGACGAAACCAAACAACTGTAATGCGGATATGTGACCGTTGGATGCAGGAGGGTACGACGGACCGACGTTGTCGATCGCATTCACCTCGGTGCACCACTGCACGTGCTGATAGGCAAATTGTGCGCATGGCAGTGACGGATCGCTCAGTGACATCCCGAACCATAGCACAGCACATTGCGTCTGTAACGCATCATCCAGTGTCTGCGCGTACCATTCGACGCCGTTTACAGCAGAGTGGTCTGTCCGCAAGACGTCCATTGCTTCGTCTACTATTGACGCAGAACCACAGATGTCTCCGTCGCCAATGGTGTGATGACAGACGGATGTGGATGACAGAATGGAATGACGTTGTCTTTACTGACGAGGCACGCTTCTGTCTGCAGCACCACGATGGTCGTATTCGAGTGTGGAGACACCGTGGAGAGAGGATGCTGGACAGCTGCATTTTGCACCACCACACTGGTCTTGCACCGGGCATTGTGGTATGGGGCGGTATTGGATATTACTCTCGCATGCCTCTAGTACGCATTGCCAGTACTTTAAATAGCCGGCGCTACATATCCGAGGTGCTGGAGCCAGTTGTCCTTCCTTACCTTCAGGGCTCGGCCACAGCCATATTTCAACAGGATAATGCGTGACCACACGTGGCCCGCATTGTCCAAAGGTTCTTCGTCAATAACCAGATTGAAGTGCTTCCCTGGTCGGCTCGCTCTCTGGATCTTTCGCCGATAGAAAACATGTGGTCCATGGTTGCTCAACGAGTGATCCAGATTACATCCCCAGCAGCCACACCAGATGATCTTTGGCAACGTGTGGAAGCTGCTTGGGCTGCTGTACCCCAGGAACACATCCAACGTCTCTTTGACTCAATGCCGAGACGTGTGGCAGTGGTGATCTCCAACAATGGCGGCCGGCCGGTGTGGCCGTGCGGTTAAAGGCGCTTCAGTCTGGAACCGCGTGACCGCTACGGTCGCAGGTTCGAATCCTGCTTCGGGCATGGATGTGTGTGATGTCCTTAGGTTAGTTAGGTTTAATTAGTTCTAAGTTCTAGGCGACTGATGACCTCAGAAGTTCAGTCGCATAGTGCTCAGAGCCATTTGAACCATTTTTGAACCAACAATGGCGGCTACTCTGGCTACTGATTCAGGAATGGAACCACATGTCACAGACGTCTGTAAACGTAATCATTTGATACTTGGTCAACATGTTATCTACAAAATAAATTTTGTTGTGCTACCTCTTGTCTTTCTTGGTGTTGCATTTACGGTGGCCAGCAGTGTATGTTAAGCCGAGCACGCACAGTGGTACCGTAGTACCACGTCACATTCTGGTAGGAGATCGTGATTTTGTTGTTTACCTTCTGGTATTTCTGATCGATTGATCATTGATCGTTTCTCTATTTGTTATTTTTAGGTTTTGGTTAATTCCGTCCTTGGTTCAGAGGCTACCAGTTTTTGATGTTTGCAGGTTTTCTCTGACCAACATGGAACCGTGCCAGGTGATCAGGTTGTATGTGTTGCTAAGGAACAGCTCAGGTACGAGCTCAAGATTCTTGGCCAGTCCGAAGACGGTGACGTTCCGGATTAGTGTTCGCGGCTTCGCGGCGTCCTCACGCTTCCTGTACATATTACACCCTGGCGTATAGGGCACGTACGTGCCACGCTGGAATACTGTTCGGCCTCTCCCAGTAATTTGGCCAAGATAATCTACTTCTTAGAAGGCAATTCACCTTCTCGGTCCCAAATCTATAGGCTTCAGGTTTAGATTACTCACAGGAGTAATCGCACAGAGTATTAAAGTTTGGTAACGACTCATGCTTCTTGAAAAGGCAGGGATAGCGAATTACTTGTTCGAATAATGGCCTCACAGAGGAGGGTAAGTGCCTTAGAACGGGGAAAGGGCTTACGCAGAAGCGCCGAGGGCAGTGTGTCGATGGAAAACTCCGGTCTGGACCAAGGTCTGCTAGGCGCCCGAACGGTTGTGATTCCGGTCATTTGGCCAAGCTTCCGACCCCATTTTGCAACGTGGTACAATGAATAGATTATTTAGCAATAAAAGCTGTTCCTCGTTTAGTAAAGTTTTTGCTGTTTTCGGTCTACTTGGAAAGGCTGATCAGTGTTTTTTTTATTATTCCTTGGGAGGTAACTTAACAGGTGGTACCCCCTTTGTGCAAAATTTCGATAAGCGACTTGATTAGCGCTGTCTTGGTTAGTCGTGGTGCAGTACAAGAGTTGCGTACCTGCATCTTAAGAAAGCGGCTCTCCGAAAGAGTTCGGAGTGATTTACTTAATCAGCATTTATTTTTAATTCTTTATTCAGTGTACTGGGGAACTCCTGACTAAGTATATATCTTATTCAATCAAAAGTATCCGGACACCCCAAAAACATAGTTTATCATATTAGGTACATTATCCTGCCGCCTACTGCCACGTACTCCATATCAGCGACCTCAGTAGCCATTAGACATCGTGGGAGAGCAGAATGGGGTGCTCCGCGTGACTCACGGACTTCGAACGTGTTCAGGTGGTTGTGTCCCTTGTGTCATACGTCTGTACACGAGACCACACTCCTAAATATCCCTAGGTCCACTGTTTCCGATGTGATAGTGAAGCGGAAACGTAAAGGGACACGTACAAAAGATGGTTCAAATGGCTCTGAGCACTATGCTACTTAACATCTGAGGTCATCAGTCCCCTAGACTTAGAACTACTTAACCTAACTAACCTAAGGACATCACACACATCCATGCCGATGGCAGGATTCGAACCTGCGACAGTAGCAGCAACGCGGTTCCGGACTGAAGTGCCTAGAACCGCTCGGTCACAACGGCCGGATGGGACACGTACAGCACAAAATCGAACAGGCCGACCTCGTCTGTTGACTGAAAGACACCGCCGACGGTCGAAGAGAGTCGTAATGTGTAATAGGCGAACATCTATCCAGACTAACTCACAGGAATTCCAAACTGCATCAGGATCCACTGCAAGTACTATGACAGTTAGGCGGGAGGTGAGAAAACTTGGATTTCATGGTCGAGCAGCTGCTCATAAGCCACACGTTACACTGGTAAATGCCACACGATTCCTGGCGTGGTGTAAGGAGCGTAAACATTGGACGATTGAACAGTGGAAAAACGTTGTGAGGACTGACGAATCAAGGCACACAATGTGGTGATCTGATGGCAGGGTGTGGGTACGGCGAATGCCCGGTGAACGTCATCTGTCAGCGTGTGTAGTGCCAACAGTAAAATTCGGGGGCTGTGGTGTTATGGTGTGGTCGTGTTTTTCATGGAGGGAGCTGGCACCTCTTGTTATTTTGCGTAGCAGAGCCACAGGGCGTCAGTGCTATTGTACAGGGAATTAATCCCGCGGATCGTTCCTGCACTCTATTTTCAAAAGAACCAATTACACACCAATACCTAAATCTTTTGGTTTCTAGTACCATCGAGGTTCCTCAAGCGGACGCAAAGCTCAGTTGTGATGAGCAGGTAGCACGTGTAGTTCAAGCTCAACCTAACATCTCGGCAAGGGCAAGAGGAAGCAAGGGCTTCGCTATCGTTGCGGTGAAAATTTTGCTGGGAATTTCGTGTTCCTCAAGCGAAGCTTTCGAACAGTTGACGCCAGGTTGAAGGTAGGCGGACAGCTGCAGAAATCTTTCCGTAAGCTTGTAACGAGGCGGCGGGTGTTAAAGGTCCTTCTTTGCCTTTATCTTGGGCTTTCCTCAACACGAACCAGTGTGCGCCTTGCTCGACTCCGGTAGTACTACACTATGTGGTAAAAAATATCCTGACACCTGGCTGAAAATGACTAACAAACTCGTGGCGCCCTCCATCGGTAGTCCTGGAAGTCAATATGGTGTTGGCCCACCGTTAGCCTTGATGGCAGCGTCCACTTTCGCAGCCCTACGTTGAATCAGGTGCTGGAAGGTTCCCTGTAGAATGGCAGCTTATTCTTCACGGAGTGCTGCGCTGAGGAGAGGTATCGATGTCGGTTGGTGAGGCCTAGCACGAATTCAGCGTTCCGAAACATCCCAAAGGTGTTGTATAGGATTCAGGTCAGGACTCTGTGCAGGCCAGTCCGTTACCGGGATGTTACTGTCGTGTAACCACTCTTCCACAGGCCGTGCCTTGTGAAGAGGTGCTCGACTGTGTTGAAAGATTTGAAAGATGCAATCGCCATCCCCGAATTTCTCTTCAACAGTAGGAAGAAAGAAGGTGCTTAATACATCAATGCAGGCTGATAGTGCCACGCAAAAGACCAAGGGGTGCAAGCCCCTCCATGAAAAACACGACCACACCGTAACACAACCGCATGCGAATTTTACTGTCGGCAACACACACGTAGTGACGTTCACCGGGAATCCACCGTACCCACACCCTGCCATCGGATCGTTACATTGTGTGCCGTTATTCGTCATTCCACGCAACGTTTTTCCACTGTTCAATCGTCCAATGTTTACGCTCCTTACACCACGCGAGGAATCGTGTGGCATTTACCATTGTAACGTGTGGCTTATGAGCAGCTGCTCGACCATGAAATCCATGTTTTCTCACCTCCCGCCTAACTGTCATAGTACTTGCAGTGGATCCTGATGTAGTTTGGAATTCCTCTGTGATGGTCTGCATAGATGTCTGCCTATTACACATTACGACCCTCTTCGACCGTTGGCGGTGTCTAGTCGGTCAACAGACGAGGTCGGCCTGTACGATTTTGAGCTGTACGTGTCCCTTCACGTTTCCTCTTCACTATCACATCGGAAATAGTGGACCTAGGAATGTTTGTGGATGCGGAAATCTCGCGTACAGACGCATGACACAGGGGACACCCAATCACCTGACCACGTTCGAAGTCCGTGAGTTCCGCGGAGCATCCTGTTCTGCTCTTTCACGATGTCTGATAATTACTGAGGTCCCTGATATGGAGTACCTGCCAGCAGATGGCAGCACAATGCACCTAATATGAAGAACGTATGTTTTTGGGGGTGTTCGGATATTTTTGATCAGATAGCATATGTTCTTGTTGGATATTCCAGATAGCGGCGTATTTGTAAACTGTCCAAGGTAAAACCCATAGCAGGGAGCTGTAGAGCAGTTAACGTGCAGCAATTGGATTCAATAGGCACAGTGAGTGTGTATTGCGTTACTGGGGAATTTTTGTGTGCTGTTCAGGTCACTGTGGTGAAGGGGTTGTATACCAACCTCCTGTTAGGGTGCAATTTTATAAGAAAAACTGGGCTAGTGTTATACTATACTCAGGGAGACTTTTTTTTGAGGTTTCGCATTTCTTTAAAGATTTTGTTCTGCAAGCTTACTCGTTATTTAGGTGTTTGTTCTATGGTTTCTGAATCTAAAGAGTTTGAGTTCATTGATTTATCTAATGAACAGGTACAACAGTTTTAGAAACTGCTTTGTGATTTCCCTCACCTGTTAACTGACAGGTTAGACATGACTAATAAAATAGAGTACCCAATTCAGTTATCGGATCGAGAGTCCATTAGGCAGTCTTCCTATAGATTTTCACTGCCTAAGATGAGGTCGTTCAGACACGAAGGTAACGAAATGTTAGCGGATCTAGTGATTCGTCCTACGACTTCCCACTATATATCGTCCATATTTTTGGTTAAACAGCCAAATGAGAGCGGTTTCCGTCCTATGGTGGATTACCTCGCCTTGAATCGGAAGGTAGTTCTTGAATCTATACCTCTTCCTGACCTTCACCATTACTTCACCTGATTCATAGGCGCCCAGTGCTTTACGGTACTTGATCTAAATCAAGCGTATTACCAGATACCACTGGCGGAGAAATCCAAGGCTGCCATTGCGTTCGCCGCTGAGTGGAATCTGTATGAATTTTGCTGGGTACCCTTTGGTGTCTCTACCGGCGCAGCCGTGCTATCTAGGTTGCTGGATTCTGTTTTGGGTGACCTGAAGTTTCAGCTGGTCTATAATTGTACTGACGACGTTTTGGTATACCTCCGTCAGGTACTGGGTAGGATGAGTGAGGCGGGATTAACGGTGTAGCCATTGAAGGTCAACCACATGCGCCGTGAAGTTTGTTTCTTGGGCACCTGGTTTCTGTTGATGGGGTCCAGGTAGACAACTCACGAACTCGGGATGTATATGGATTCCCTTCTCCGAAAACGAAGAAACGGATAGCCCGCTTCATGGATATGATAAACTATTTTTCGACAGTATATTCCACAAGTTGCCCAACTAGTGACCCCTTTGGACGCGTAGCTCTGGAAGGACGTAGAACTTAAGTTGACGAAAACCCAGCAGGCAGCCTTCGATAGTTTCAAGGCTGCACTGAGTTATACTCCCGTGCTGGCTGCCTCTGATTTTGACCTCCCATTTATTCTGCAAACTGATACCTCCAGCTCTCGAGTAGCAGCAGGGCAACTGCGGAAGCAAAATGGAGAGAAACGGCCTATTGCTTATGCTGCCCGTTCCCGGGCTCCGGCTGAATTTAAGTATTCTACGTATGAGTTGGAGATACTCGCGGTCCTGTCCGCGGTCGAACTATTTATGTTTTATCTCGAACACCGAGTGTTTGCAGTTGAAACTGACAACCGGGCCCTAATCTGGGTGCTGTCTCGCCCACCTAAGATCGACAGCATTGCTTGTTGGGCTGTACGCCAATCGGCTTTCAAATTCTCGGTGAGGCATATTCGGGGCAGTGAGAATATGGTGGCTGATGCCCTCAGCCGCATGTTCGAGGAGCAAGGGGTGGAAGATTTCGTTCGACCCACTGACGAACTGGAAATCGTGGGAGGTGTTCTTGTCGAGGTGACGGCTTTGTTTACCAACTTAGAGAAGGAACAACAGGCCGATACTGACACGTGTGCTCTTAGACGGCGAGTTGGGTAAGGAGACGCCAGGGTCTCATATCAAAAAGGGGATCTAGTGTTTCAGGCCTCGAGGTGGGGATCGGTTGAATGTTTATCTGCTCCGTGCTTTGGTTCCGCCAGTCTTCAAACATTATCATGAGTCGTTTTAGGGGAACACCTTGGCATACAGAACACCATACATAAGGTCATAGAAGTCATAACTTGGCCAACTCTGTATAGAAATATTGGGCAGCTAATCAGCCAATGCCACGCATGTAGGCGCTACGGTCTGGGGCCGAGCAACCGCTACGGTCGCAGGTTCGAATCCTGGCTCCGGCATGGATGTGTGTGATGTCTTTAGGTTAGTTATGTTTAATTAGTTCTAAGTTCCAGGCGACTGATGACCTCAGAAGTTAAGTCGCATAGTGCTCAGAGCCATTTGAACCATCTGAACCAGGCATGTAAATTAGTGAAGCCCAGTTTAAGTAACACGAAGGGGTTGCAGCAGTTCTCCCTGGTAGAATGGCTAATGGAAAGAATTTTCATTGAATATATGAATTCGCTATCCTACACTCAGGCCAAGTACAGAAACATTTTCGTGACCATTAGTGCTTTCACTAGGTTTGTTTGGTTATGGTCAAGTACGGGGGGGGGGGGGCGGGAGGGAGGGAGATGAGGTGGTTTCTAATATCAGTGTCAAACATCTAAGCGGAATACTTTGGCGGTTCGGTCCATCAAACGTATTGGTCAGTGACAATGCTCTTCCCCTTGTTTATCGGGAATTTCGAAGTTTTTTCTTTCAGTTGGAGTCACCCATGTGAAAACTATATCATTTTATCCTCGTACTTCTTTTGCCGAAAGGTTTAATCGAAAATAAAAGGCAGCGTTGATCACCTTCCATGTCGAGGAGGAAATCGAATGGGATCGTTCCTTGCCGTGGTTGAAATTTGCTTTCAAACATGGTGAGGCATGAGTTCCATCAGGCCACGCCATTTCCCCGTTTTTCCACCACCCAGTCAATTCCCAACTTGTCAACTTGTGGGAAATTACATATTTACTCCCAGATAAAACAACACCTGAAGATTTTCGAGATAATTGGCAAAGGACAAAGAGGAATACTGAAAGAGCCCATAAGAGGGGTGGAATAGTACAACTACGAGCGCAAAGCTGCTAAATTTATGGGAGGCGATACTGTTTCTGTTAAAAACTTTCGAGGGTGAAAGCAGGAAGGTGCGATATTGAACACGTTAGCGCCGCACTTCAGCGGCCCTTGGTCTGCCTTCAGAGTGTCCACTCCGGTTACCGTGGGTGCCGAGAGCAAAGAGATAGGACAAGTCCAGAGAGTACATGTCAGCCAAGTTAAATGTGCTAGCCCCAACTGACCAAATCCTTTTGGCCAATCTCGTCCTAGTGCTCGAGTTTTCGGGGAGGATGCTGAGCCG
Source organism: Schistocerca serialis cubense (assembly GCF_023864345.2). Taxonomy (NCBI): domain Eukaryota; kingdom Metazoa; phylum Arthropoda; class Insecta; order Orthoptera; family Acrididae; genus Schistocerca; species Schistocerca serialis. The sequence continues at coordinate 607,413,448 of NC_064640.1, read as the reverse complement.
TGCTACAAGGTCGATACCTCGCGCCCGACTCACGAGTGTCTGTGGTACTGCGATGTGAGGCTCTCTTTGGTTTGCATAGAGAGAACAGGATGAGGCAGCGTGCGGGGAGAGATTTCTGGTGGTTGCCTTTAAAAGAGGTCGCTGGTGGTCTGTTTTGGCTACTAGACGCTCGGTACGGGAGGACACTGGAGCTCGCTCGGCGAGTAAGGAGAAACAGCGTAAACACTCCAAGGGGACGTTCCTGCACCGGGGACGCGCCGCGGCCAGAAGACGTGCGGCCTGCAGCAACTTCCGTTTCCCAGATGTTGTTGTTGGAGCAGGTTCATCCGGAGCACGAAGCCTTGCTGCTCCTGGACTTATTAAGACTGGGTGAGCGTCGTAATTATCCTCGTGCGTTGGTGTTTTTCTTCAGGTCTGGGCAGTGGATTGTTTGGCACAGTTCTTGGAATATTATACGGAATCTTGCCCATTTTCCCAGTTGTGGTGCATCACTTTCTTTTGTCCTTGTATTGTTTATTTGGTGTGTCTTTGGTGTGTTCATATCGATGTAGCAACACTATGCTCTACTTACCTCTTAGATGTAATTTGTTTTCGCTGTTGGGTTCTATTGCCAAGCGTTTCTGTTTTATTGGCCGGCCTTGGCGGCCGAGTGGTTCTAGGCGCTACAGTCATTTGAGCCATTTTCTGTTTTATTGTGTTCGCCAATTGATTGAGCTTTGTATGTTATCACGTTCTGAATAATGTGTCCGCCATAAATATTATGAAGCATGTTTGACTATTTGAGACAACTTTTGGTATTTCATATTTGAATTTGTAAAAGTTCCACCCTCTTTCGAGGCACCACTTTTTTTTTTTAAATTACGTTGAAAAGGGCGCTTGTTGAACTACGCGTTTTCTCACTCGTCTTAAGAAGTTCTAATCTGGCCGCTCACGTCAGCCTCGGAATGTGCATGCGCAGTCTGGGTAGACCTCATGCATGCCTGTTTTGGTTGACGTGTCGGCTGGGAGTCTTAGCTGGTCTTAGGACATGCTGTTGTTGATTACGCCTTACTGGCATCTCATCTGTCTGTATTCGGCGCGCTGTGTTTGGTACTTTTATCTTTCACCGTTTGTAAAGTTTGCAGCGCCCGCTGTGGCCGAGCGGTTCTAGGCGCTTCAGTCTGGAACAGCGCTGCTGCTGCGGTCACAGTTTCGAATCCTGCTTCGGGCAGGGATGTGTGTGATGTCATTAGGTTAGTTAGGTTTAAGTAGTTCTAAGTCTAGGGGACTAATGACCTCAGATGTTAAGTCCCATAGTGCTTGGAGACACTTGAACCATTTTGTAAAGTTTGCTGTTGTGCATGCGTTTTTTTCCTCTTTTTCTTGACTAAAGAATCTTAAACCTGTTTGTTAGGATATTTGGATAAACTTTAGACTAGTCTTGAAAGAGAACCAAAGTCTACCTTGTAAGATTTATTGGTTCTGTTTTTTATGTTCCTTCTAACGGAATACTGATTCCCTTGTTAAAGTCACTTTAATTCACAATAACTATCTGATGCTCAATTTGCTTTTGTAATATTAATCGTTTTATGGCCCAATAAATTAAAAAATGTTTTAAACGAACGGCGCTCGATTCCCCCTCCCCCTTCCCCATGGTCCAGCCATTCCTAATACGTGAAGCCGAGCACACGCAGTGGTACTGTAGTCCCACGCTACAGTGAGAACGCTCCCGTGTTGCCACTAGCCGCCCAAGCGAGTGCGGAAGACACACTCCAAAAGGAACATAATAATACACAAAGAGAGACCACCTTGCCGTCACAAACAATCTTCAATGTCAAAAGCTTAATGGTCATGACAAGGAGTTGTGTGATACGTCCTCCTTGGCCACCTTCGCCACCTTCGCGACTTACACCGCCAGCAGCCCAGGAGAAAGCCAGCCGGGATCCATGTCGACGGCGCCTGAGATACAGACACTGGAGCCACTCTACAACCACACAGGGTGTAGACGGGTGGACACCCTCGCATCGCTTAGTAATGGACACGTTGCAAAGAGACTGGCGGACAGCGAGGAGTGTGCCGAAAACTTACGGATCCCTGCAGTCATTCGGACGGAACGTCAAGAATGCACACACAAAGGTACGTGAATTTTTCTGGCCTGGCGGCAGCTGCATTACCTACCCTAGAAAGCAAGAACAGGTCAACAATTCCAGCACCCCACTGGCACTGGGCAGAGAGAACACAAAGCGTGAAGGATTCTCACAGAGACACGTAAGAAACAAGTCAGCCTTCTTAAAATGATTTTTTCTGAACAGTAAGGACGTTCATTAAAAATCAACGATGCCAGCATACTCTGAGACGAAACCCAAACACGAGCCTGTCCAGGACTCACGCAGAGATAGCGGTTAGAGAGGAGTGTTGTGTGGCTGATTTCACAACAACATTGAAATGCAGAGAAACGTTGGAAGAATGTGCTGCCACCGCTCGTGAAATCGTGAGAAAGACGCAAATTCCCGACTCGCACACCAGACGACTCGCTCCGCGTAGCTCCGCGGCGACTCGCCGTAGCGACGCAGCACCTGCTATCAACACCACTACACGACGAATAATCGCCAACAATGGTGAGATGATTTGTCAGCCCCTCCATCCCCTTAATAACTGGGTCGTGTGCACATCCAGCCAAATCGGCCGTCTTGTTTGTAATTTTGCTTTGGTTTGTGTAAACGGTATTGAAATAAATACACTTCTTTCATGTTTTAATCGTAAAGGCAATCTGTTCCATGCATACATCAACCCCCTAATCTCATAATTTTTGTCTTCGATTTCATTTAATTATTGATATCACTTAATTGCTGGCTCTCAGCGTCGGGGATCCCATTCGTAATTTGCATGTTACGTGATATCAGAAAGGAGACTTCCTCGATTCACTACAACCCTGACCAATAAAAACTGTGTGGTCCTCTAAATGATTACTAAAAGGATTCCGTTGTATTTTTGGTAAACAATTAATTATACTATTTTAAATGTTGTCAATGCGACTAGATACCTACCAATTACAATTACGGACAACGTAAAACTGGTAAACATCACAAAGAAAATTTGGGGAAAGCGAACCAAAGACTACATTTTATTGGCAGAACTATTAGAAGATGCAACGAATCTGCTAGACTGCCTACAATTCGCTTGTCCGCCTCTGCTAGAGTATTGTTTCACGGCGGGGGACTCTACCAGATGCGATTGACGGAGGACACCGAAAATGTTCAAAGAAAGGCACATTGTTTTGTACTGTCATGAAACAGGGGCGACGGAGTCACAAATATAATACACGTGCTGTGGAGGCAATCACTAGAACACAGGCGTTTTCCAATACGGCGAGATTTTTAAAAAACGTCAATCACATGTTTCTCCTTCGTATGTGAAAATATTTTCTTGACTGCTACTTACATATGCAGAAATGGCCGTCATAATAACATAAGAGAGGTCAGAGCTTTCACGGAAAGATTTAGATGTTCATTTTTTCCTCGTGCTATTCGAGAGTAGAAGGGTTGAGGAGGACTTTGAAGGTGGTTCTGTGAAGCCTTTTCCATGCACTAGGATGTAAATTGCAGAGTAGCTCTGTAGACGTAGATACACGTCACAAAATATGTATGTGTGAAACGCAAGTAAGTACGTGGCGGTGATGTCATCTGAATTAGGATTTCTGATTTTAAAAACAGCAGTATCTTTCATCTATTTGAATCTGTCGGAGACTCAAAGGTTTAGTAATATCTAGCTTTACTCACAGCTCTGTCGCTGTGTATACATACTTTCCATCAACGGCTGTTCTGGCAAGAAATAAAGAAGAGTATGGAATTGATGGCTGGGAGTACACGAGGAGTAGGTTGAGCCACCTAACTGGAAAAGCGTTTTCGTTTCTTGTGCACACTGACCTCTTTCCACACTGTTTTGTAACTTATGTCCTACGTGTATCTGTTAATGCATGTAATGGATGTGTATATTGTAATGTTATGTTCTTGTTGTATGATGATGAAAGGAGGGATAGGTTGAAACCTGGAGCCCGCACATAGCGCAATCCTTGCAAATAGTAGAGAGGGAGGGATACTGAACTCAACGTCCTATTCCACGGACTAGTAACACTCAACAATGTAACATACCCTCCCTTCAAGAAACTGAGAAGGGGATTGCAAATCAACCCATTACACTGGAGCAAAGTGTGGTGATCAGGAAGCTTACGTCAAACGTCTACTCCTATTTTCGGCCATGTGATGGTGGTGAATTGGTTTTTACATCACCAAGGCTCGAGCTGGCTACAACCGAGTCGAACAACACCCCATCAATGTGTGTTAGTGACAACCTTTCGTTTTTTTTCCTTTCAAGGGCCTCCGTCGTCTGCTCACAGCGCACCTCACACTAGTCATTTATTCCTTAATATCAACGAAAATTGAGGATAAATTCAGTACACTCATTTTCCTTTAACTTTTACTCGGTCTGCTTGAAGCTAAAAAGGAGCTTCTCCTTTGAAACGATAAACTCTTTGGATCACTAGAAGATCTGAGAACAAACTTAATTTCTTTTCTTGTGCGGCTCAAAATTGGCCACTACGAAAATAAAATTGGGAATGGAAGTCTACCATCATGCAATAATAGAATATTTGAATCCAAGGAGCATGTGGAGACTTTTACAGTGATCTAGACACTAAATTATAGTTAGAAACCTTCTTCGGTTGCGAAGGCGTCTTTAGCGAGAAATAGAATCATGTAATGAACTTAAGGTCCTCTTCACTAACAGTAGTGTATTATATATTCCAAACATCTATATAAAGATAATAAAGTAAAGAAAAAATCATCACTCCTTAGTGGCAAGGCTTAGTTCATCTTTAATATGTATAATTGAAACCTCGACATGGCATTGTCATGACCTTCTTCTTTTCGTCTGGTACCGATGTTACGATGATATTCTTTATGAGATATACTGATGTAGTCTAAGTGTCTTGTCGATATGATATTTGTGATTAAATGCTATAGAACAAAATAATTCCCTTACATCCGATTATTATGTCTTGCAGGGTAGCAAAATGGTCCAATCCGGGTGTAATGTTTAGTCTAAATATATTTGATCCAGAAAGGTTCGTCGTAGAGGTGGTAGATGTTTCCTTGTTTCCTCATTCAATTGCAGACTCTGTTTTCATCTGAGTAAATCTGTGCTTGTGAAATTCATTGACGCTGGGTGCAGGAAAAATTGTTTGAAACTGGCTCAAAAAAAATTAAGGGCGATCAAAAAGTTGCCGTTCGAAGGCCGTATAATCCAGAATCCGTGTGAAAATTGGGCAAAATCGCCGTGAGCATAGAGGCAATCATCCCACCGATGCACCCGGTTGAAGATATCCGTCAGGTAAAACACTGTGTCCTGCTGTGTGAAGAAGTCTGTAGCTGCCTGCTGCACATTTTCATCCGACAGAAATCGTCGACCCTTCAAGGCCTTTTTTAAGGTACAGAAGGTATGATAATCACATGGGGGGAGATAAGGATTAGAGGGCGAGTACTCAAGTGTCATCATGAATCGTGACCAGCACGAAACATGCTCTGTCATACACATTCTTCACTCTACGATGGATGCCGGCCGGAGTGGCCGTGAGGTTCTAGGCGCTACAGTCTGGAGCCGAGCGACCGCTCCGGTCGCAGGTTCGAATCCTGCCTCGGGCATGGATGTGTGTGCTGTCCTTAGGTTAATTAGGTTTAATTAGTTCTAAGTTCTAGGCGACTGATGACCTCAGAAGTTAAGTCGCATAGTACTCAAAACCATTTGAACCATTTTTTTCTACGATGGATGTCTGCCGGTGCATGATCTTTTGCGGCGAAATAAATAATAACAGCGCATTGATACTGTCTGGACGCATTGGTAATAACATCGCCATAGTTAATGCTTCTTCATTTACCGAATGCACGTCGGAAAGAAACGAGTGCCACACTGATCCCTAGTCTACACGTCAGTGTTTTTGTACCATAATGCATGGCACGCATGTGCTATATTTTAGCTGGTGTTTGTAGACGAATTTGAGTCTATTTGGCAGGTTGATAGACCACAAGTGCAATATAAATTTATTCGTCTTCAGTTGACCTTCAACACTGCGATACGTTACAAACAGCTATCGTTTGCATCCTATATACAGGGCATTCCATTTGTGTCTACCACCTCAAATAACCTTTTTGTCCATAAGGAAAATAAAAAACTGTAGCAAGCAATTTGTTATTCTGAAAAATAATATATTTGGTGCAGCCAAGAAAAACTCAGAACCCTTTCTTGCGACACAAGAAGCAGTGGAAAATGGATCAAGTCACAACAGCTGAGCAGGGGACACTGCTGACAACACAGTATTAGGGGCGCAACACAAGCCATTTACCTCATCCATACCCGAGACAGGCAGTCCGAGGTGCCAAACAACGGACGCAGCAAAACGGGGGAACAGCTGCGATTCTGATGGCCTCATGTCGCCATGTCCAGGTTTCAGCAATGACATGAGTTGTCGTGAAGACACTAGTATGGGAGCGTAATAAGCATGTATAAATATTTCTGTTTATCAGTAGAGATATGTTAGTCTGTAGCCAACCATCTGGAGAGGGGACCTACGTCGTTCCACCATCTACCCCTCTAGCTGTCTGCATATTTCTATGAAATAACAAGTCCCACCCTGGTGACTTCGACACTGTTATCTGCAGCACCACCATCCATGGTAAGGAAATGACCTTCAATCTGAAGGTGCTTGGGTTTGTAATACAGTTTTACTAACGCCCAACAGGTATTAAACAGGAACCCACTCAGCAAGCCACTGTTCATTTTGTCTAGGGATGGTGTTCTACAGCACCTTGCCATCGACTTACCCTATAGCGTTATCGAGAGTAATGTCCGAACCCCATGCGCTACTTCTTCTGTCAGAAGGGACCGTCACCTCTACGTTTCCGTGACAGCGGAACCGCACCTGTATCCATCCCTGGAGAAGATGACTCTACTACTTCCAGGTTGCAGTTTTTTCGACATGCATCATGGGAAGTGCTGTTTTCTTCTGGTGTTTTTTTTTTACTGCAAGGATCATAGAGAATAAATAGGTTTTTGCCAGCTCTGTAAATAAATTTCTATGCATAAGATGAGGAAACTGAACACAAATGATGTCCTGAGATTATGTTAATAATTTGTATCGTTTTGAATGGGCGTTGTATACTGTTGTGTGCAAGGAGAATGATTGAGAGTGTTTAAATGCACTGATGAGCTAGGACATTATGACCACCTCCTTCATAGGCGGTATGTCCACCTTCAGCGAGGATAACAGCGGTGACGCGTCGTGGAATGTAACCAGTGAGATCTTGGAAGGTCGCTGGAGGGAACTGGAACCATATCTGAACACACAAGTCACCTAATTCCTGTAAATACCGAGGAGGGGGGCGATGGGCTCTGACGCTACGTTCAATCACATGCCAGATTTGTTCGATCGGGTTGAGATCAGGCGGGCTTAGGGGCCAGCACGTCAATTGAAACTCGTCACTTTGTTCATCGAACCACTCCATCACACTCCTGGCCTTGTGACATGGCGCATTATCTTGTTGAAAAATGCTCTTCCGCCGGGTAACATGATCGTAATGAACGGGTGTACCTGGTCTGCCAGCAGTGTACAATTCCCCTTGGCCGTCACGGTGCCTTTCAGGAGCTCCACTGGACCCATGGATGCCCATGTAAATGTTCCCCAGAGCATTATGAGTCGCCGCCAGCTCGTCTCCGTCCCACAGTACTGGTGCGAAGGAGCTCTTCCTCTGGAAGACGACGGATTCACGCCCTCCCATCGGCATAATGAAGAACGTATCGGTATTCATCAGACCATGCAACGCACCGCCATTGCACCAACGTGCCCATTTCAGTCGTAGTTGCCGATGTCGTGGCTTTAACACTGGCACATGCAGGCGTCGTCGGCTGTGGAGACCCATCGTTAGGGGTGTTCGATGCACTGTGTTTTCACACACACTTGTATTCTGTCAGTGTTAAAATCTGATGTCAGTTCCGTCACAGTTCGCCACACGTCCTGTTTTACCAGTCTGCTCAGCCTTTGACGTTCGACATCTGTAATGAGGGCTGATCGCCGAACCCCACGATGTCTGGACGTGGTTTCACCTTGGATTCGCCACGTGCTGAAGAAACTCACCACAGCACTCGTCGGACACCCGACAAGTCTTGAAATTTCCGAAATGCTCGTGCCATATCTCCAGGCCATCACAATCTGCCCACGATGAAACAGATGGTTCGAGCGCCTTCCCCATCATACACACGGTTAGCCCGTTCACTGATACTACATGCACTATGCGTGTGTCTGACTAGACAGTCATTCCTCACCAGGAAACATTGCTATCGCCTGGACGATCGATAGTAGATCGCTGTTCATAATGTTCTGGCTGATCAGTAAAATGTGATAATGATTGTTGTGAGAACCCATTCAGGCTTATGCTAGTAGTATAGTAAAATATCCTCATCGTAACTTTTTTCTCTTTTATTTGTTGGGTTTTCATGTCGTTGTCAAGACGACAGACGGCTACCCTGGAGGATACACCACGAATTTTGTCAGCTGAAATAACTTAGATGCAAGCAAGCAATATTTTTAAGGAAGTACAGGTGCTAGGACTCATCCAGTACCAAATACCCTTCTTCTCACGTTGCTCCTCTGATTTTGCGGACAAATCTGTGTCTCCACTGAATAGATTATGTAGACGGTTCAATTCCCAATGCAGCTGTAAGCGCTGAAAACAATTATCTTGATTACGGTTTCGGACTTCGACGTGCAATTAACGCCAGATACGGAGTGAGTTATGAAAAATTTATTTTTTGTCGACGTTATATGCACCTATGAAAATTTGAGAATCGGCACTGAAGACTTGAAATCACAGCAAATGTCATCTACTGTTGCTGAGACAGCAATATCCAACCAAAATAAGGCGTCTGAGGAATCCACTCTCCAAAATCGGTTCCAAACTGCGTCTTTGAAGCATCATGTTATAAACGCTACGAAGAAACTCCACTCCGCTCATAGAAGAGTAGCAAGTTATGAATCTGATAACTGTTTTTTGTTAAGTTTAAATCAGATAGTTGTTCGAAGAAAGGAATACCCCAGAATACCCATTACCTATACACGTAACACAACTATAAATCGTGAATAAATCTTGACAGACATTTAGATAACTTTTACATGTTAATGTAGATTTGGGGACTCTCCAGCACGTAACTGTAGCTATACAGTCACAAAATTTTAGATAAAAGGCGTTCCAAAACGTACTTAACAACTTCATAGTCATGTAATTAACTTAGAGAAAAAGGTAACGTCCGTCTGAGGCACCAACTCATAAAGTTTTTTTTTCTGTTTTTTTTTTTTTTTTTTTTTTAGCAGATTCTAAATGCGGTCGCCTCGTGGCACGTACAGCACCCAGTCGGTATTCCAAATCTACCCAATCCTGTTCTAACATGTCAATGTCAACTGTCTCAGTTGCTGTCGTTGTTGTTCTCTAAGATCAGCAACATTATGTACAGGTTTGACTTCCTGTAAAAATTGTAGTCATCACGGAAACAAATGGAGCACCTGTGCACTGTCGTTCGAGGGATTCACAGTTCTTTTGATGTCTTACAGACTTCTGTGACGAACGTTGGAAACTTGTCTCATTCTCTTCGTATCTTCGTCACTTCGCCTTGGTCTGCCCATATGGTGCTTCAAATCAACACTCCCTGTTTCCATGAAGTTCCCGTGTCATTTTCTTACAGGAGGCCGAGGGGGCGCTTGTCTCCTGTATCGCAGTCTGAAATTTCTCTGAACTTGGGGATCTGACTTCATTTCAATAAACCAAACCACCCACTGCGCTGCTTCCCTTGCAGACTCCATTCTTCGACTCATTTTTGTTGCTCCGACCACTCTGCCACAACAACGGAAATTTTGTTTCAGTTGTGCTGGTCTTACCACTTAGAAAGGTAAGACATTTATTCATTACCTTATACAAGAATATCTTTTTTCATTTGGTTACCTTTTTTCTCAAAGTTAATTACAAGTCAAGTTATATGACACTGAAGTAAGTGGTAGAGTACCTTTTGGGACAACCTGGACAGTAATAGAATGGTGGAAATATACTGAGACTGTTTTAAATGAAATCATCAAATAATAGTGGAAAAAATAAATAAAAGTTTTATATTTTTATGAGTGGTGTGTGATTTTGGGAAACTTCGAATTCAATCTTAACTGGGTTCCTTAAGAATGTTAATTTATTTTTCTTTCATCCTACATTTCATTTACTTTGATTTGCTGCTACTTATATCTTTAATAAACTAATGACCAGTTCATCCGCCCGTTTTTGGTTATTTCACATACCTTATCAAATTGCCGTTTGCCTTCGCGTTAGAACATGAGAAAGCGTTTACATCACTCTCTCTATTACTCAGGATAGTTGCCGATATTGCTGTTTTTACGTTAACAAATCGATGTAAATATACGAGGTGATTCAGCTTGGCTGTTCATCTAAAATATTTCCGAACCCTTTAAGATATAGTTATAACATATGACATCAAGAGCATATTTTGCCCACCGACCAAAATTGGGGTTATGCTGGGGAATGTAAAAGATGACCTGGGGCTACGCGAGCCAGGTATTTACAACATACCATACCAGTGTCATACATTGGCCAGACCACCAGAACTGTGGACATCAGGTGTAAAGAACACCAGAGACATACCATACTCAGGCAGGCAACTAAATCAGCCATAGCAGAGCATTGTCTGGAACTTGGTCATTCAATGGATTACAGTGACACCAAGATTGTGACACAGACCTCAAGATTTTGGGACAGTGTCATCAAAGAAGCCATTGAGATTAAGGTCACAGACAATCTAATCAACCGTGACTCGGGATACCAAATCAGCACTGCCTGGAATCCAGCGCTTGAGCTTGTGAAAACTTAACGCAGGACACTCCGAGATTACACAAGAAATAGAAGTGGAGACCGAGAGATCACCCGTGAGACAAGGTGTCGGACATTAGAGACCAGATCTGACACACCCCAGATCATGAACTCGACTTCAGAAGACGGCCAGGCCGGGCGTGGACGGCGGAGGGAACACCGGCGACCAGAGAGGGACAATGTAGCCGCGTCTGGTGGGCGCGGACCACAGGTGGAACACTCGACTCGGAGCGGACCGATTAGGGAACGCCCAGCTCCTCCCAGGCATACATACTGGACTCGATCGACCCATGGACCAGTCTCAGGTAGCACCTGAAGAAGACAGCGAGGCGCGCTGTTGAAATATCGTGCGAGAACGACGCGAACATCCTGCTGGATTCCCGAATAGCCAAGATGTCTATAGTAATTCTGTTTTCACCTAAATCAATTAAGAAGAATTTCTTAATATATGAAGAATAGTCGCTTTCTGCATCTGAATTAATTATAGAAATACCGGTATCAACTTTTTTTTTCAAATGAAACCATAGTAATTTCTGCTGCTACTATAGTAGTGTCAAAAGAGACGAATTCAACGGCGTTGCACTCTTCAGCATTTGACTACTAGTTTGAGTAATTACGACATTTAGAACATAGGATTTATCTGTTATGAACGTGAAACAGATTGCGGTCTTACGTGGAAGTTCTTGATTGCAGCCCAAGTAAGGAAATATATCTGTCAGATGAGAAGGAAACAGAATGACGCACCGGTGCAATACTGGTATGAAAGGGGCACAGAGAAACTACTCTGTGTCCTTCACGTGTATAGAGTGATGATTAGTCTGAAATAAATCAATTTATTTCACAAACCGAGAGAAATTAGATATGCTTCTTTTCTACGAAGTATGCTTAAGGAATGGCAAGAGAACAGCTGAGATCTACGCAGAAAGGTATCACGACACAGTGTCCAAGGAGAATGACAGTTCAGCGAATGTGCCTGAGGTTATTATTGAGGAGGTACTGGAATACTCCACAGAAGATTTGGAGAAATCCTCAATGAGTGGAGCGAACGAAATAGACGTTAGGTTCAGAGAAATTGCGAGTACCTCTGGAATAAGTCACTTCTGCGTAGTTTACACTTCGAGCGCAAACAGCTCCAGTTTGTGCCATGTGTCTCTTCAGCAGAAGATTAAGCAGCAGGATTATAGAAGACGCATGGAATTCTGTCACTCATTACTAATTCGACATCGTAATAATAGTTTCTTTCTGAAAAGAATTCTCGTTGCCCATGAAGCACCCTTTACAAATCACGAAAGCTGAATGAAAGATTTTTTGAATTATTGGGTGGCTCATAGTTCACACTGGCTGAGGTAGATGAACAGTGGAGACAGTGAAATGTGCTACTTGCTCTCGTGGAAGAAGAATCATCTGACTCACGTAGATGTGCGTGTACCAGAATGACGGGTGCCCGGTTCACTACTCGTCTGTGGCTAAGAAAGGGCTCACCCAGTTGTTTCCTGGACATTAAGGCGCTGTCAGTTGGACTGCACGTTTGCCTGATTTGACGCCTCTGGATTTTTTTCTCTGGAGTTAACTCAAAGATGGAGTTCATGCACAAGCTCTGACAAACCCATGCGAATTTAAAATATCGCGTTTTTGCAACATTTGCAGTGATATCGAAAAAAATCTCTTCGGATAAAAACATGCGGTGGGCAGTTAGAATACTTCATGGCATAACTGGAATTTTATGATTCTTTTGTGATCTCTTTTGAGTTGCTGTTGCTGACGTAATTTTGCATTTTATGTGTGTATCGTGAGATTAAACTAAGGGTGCGGGTTTATTGCACAGAGGGAAAAAAATCCCGTCACCAAAAAATAATTAATGTAGGGTAATTAAATTTTTGGATTACATTTGTCTAGGTAATATATTTATGTGATTAACGTTGCAAGATCACAGGGTAACGTAATTCGAGAAAAGCCATTGTAAATGTAAAATTCTGGTACATTAATAAATGGTTTAGCCGCCAGAATGTTGAATGCAAGCATGTAAACGTACATGCATTGTGTCGCACAGGTGTCGGATGTTAGTTTGTGAGGTAGAGTTTCATGCCTGTAACATTTGGTCGGTCAGTACAGGGACGGTTAGTGCTGTTTGTGGATGACGCTGGAGTTGTCGTCCGACAATATCCCATAGGTGCTCGAATGGAGACAGATCTGGTGATCGAGGAGGCCAAGACAACATGTCTACACTTTGTAGGATATGTTAGGTTACAATAGCGGTATGCGAACGAGCGTTATCCTTGTGGAAAACACCCCCTGGAATGCTGTTCATGAATGACATCACAACAAGTAGAATCATCAGACTGCAGCACAAATTTGCAACCAGGGTGCGTGGGCTGACCACGTGAGTGTTCCTGCTGTCAAGCGAAATCGCACCCCAGATCATAACTCCAGGTGTAGTAGGTACAGTGTGCTAGGCCGCAGACCGGTGGGTTGCAGGCCCTCACTTGACCTTCTTGTAGCCAACACACAGACATCACAGGCACCGAGGCGGGACTGGCTTTCATTACCAAACACAACAGACCTCCACTCCAACCTCCCATGAACTCTCGCTTGACACCGCCGAAGTCGCAAACGGCGGTAGTTTGGGGTCAGGAACCGTCCTTGAAGTAACCGATCACTAATAATTCCTTGTGCTACTGTGGTTCCAACTACTGCTCGAACTGCTGCTGCAGACGCAGTACGATGCGCAACGGCCATACGCCAAACACAGCGTTATTCATCCTCGGTAGCGCCACGTGGCCATCCAGAGCCAGGTCTTCTTGCGACCATACGTTCCCGTGACCACCGCTGAGAATAATCATGCTCATTGACTACATTCCTGCTAAGGCTTTCTGCAGTATCATGGAAGGAACATCCAGCTTCTCGGAGACCTATTACACGACCTCGTTCAAACGCTGTGAACTGGTGGCAATGCCATCTTCGTCGTCTTGACTAGCATCAACTCACTATATCCAGTCTCAAAGGTAACTAACGCTCACGATCGTTACAGCACGTATTTAAAGCAAACCTGAGTTGCACCCTCATAGTGGCGCTACTAGCGTCACCCTTACGCGCCTGGTGCAGGATTTGAATGGACCTATAATTTGTAATGCAGGAAAATGTCTATCAACTTTCGTTAATCTCGCACAACTATTTCTTGATGTTGGGATTTCTTTCCATCAGTGAGTTTAGTAATCTTTATACCTTGAGTCCATGTTTTACAGATTCATCCAGTTTTTGACGTGGACCTTTATTTCAACACTCTTGAATAAACAAATTCAGAAATGTTATCGTAAGTAACTGGTGAATCGTCCTTAGATTTCACGAACTTTGCATTCCAAACTGTGTGTCGGTCCGCACACGTGTAGCCAAGTGTGATTAGAATCAGTTTTAAACTAAACTTTCCTGCACTTTTCCGCTTTTGTAGGATGTCTGTCTTATTTACGTCAAGCTGGAGCGCCTCTTCAACCAGACGGGACAGCCAACGGGTTCATGCTCAAAGCAAACAAATCCTGAGTTTTAAATAATGTAATTTCTTCAGAATTAGTAAAAGAATTTTGGAGAGTGAAGTACGACTGAATTTTTCTCTCTTAAGGCTGAGATATTAGCAGCTGAATTTACACTGATGTGCGAAAGTTAAAGGTGAAAGTAAATTACGAATGATGTGTCACCGCCACGTAACACAGCTCTATGAACTTGGATCATTCATAGAAAGCGCTGCTACAGTATAGTACCGAAGATAACTGAAGGAAATCCGCAATGAGACGAAGAGAAATGACACTTTCATTTAAAGACAATAGTTACACTAAAGCCACCGCTATTTATGATGGTCCGTTGGACATTACAATAGGCAGATAATGGTTCTTAATAGGGTGTGTGAGCACCACGGACGGCACTGCATTGACTGCAACATGCTCCCATGCTGGCTACAACGTTGGTAAGTCGTTTGTTGTGGTGGACTTGTTGCTGTACGTCTCCCCCGCTCGTGCAGGCCAGTCCATTCGCCAAATATCCTCTCGTTCCAAGAGCTCCTCCTTCTGTGCAGTTCGATGCTATCGCGCACTGTCAACCAGTAAAGTCATGGCCGAACGCTCCCCTAGAAAGACGCACGTGGGAAAGCAGTACAGTGTAGCAATAAAGTCGACTGGTGAATGTGCCGTATCCATAGTCTTTGAAATTAGTACGTCCATTGGAAATTATGCCTCCCCACGCCATAACAGATGAACAAGCAAAACAATCGTGGTCCACAATACTCCGGGATGCATTACATACCCTCGTGTTTTGTGGTGTAGGTGTTATGGCGTCGGGAGGCGTAACGTTGTATGGGGTTACTGACCTCCAAATCTTTGACCACGGTACGCTCACCGGTGAACGTTATTGTGACACTGTACTCCTTCCCCATAAGTGTTTTTCCAAGGGTACAGTGAGTTCTGAAGCCATTTCTATGGATAACAGTGCACGATCGCGTTGCAATGCGCAGGTAAACGATCTCTTGGAATGGCATGATATTCGGCAAACGAATTGGCGTGACCGTTCACCCGATTTAAATCTCATTGAGCATAAGTGGAATGTATTGGCGAGATGTATAGCAGCACGTCCACATGCACCAACAACCATCCAGTAGCTGTCCAAAAAAAAAAACCTAAGGACATCACACACATCCATGCACGAGGCAGGATTCGAACCTGCGACCGTAGCGGGCGCGTGGTTCCAGACTGAAGCTCCTAGAACCGCTCGGCAACACCGGCCGGCCCAGTAGTTGTCAACTGCACTGGTGGAGGACTGGTACGCCCCACCAACCATGGGAGCACGTTGCAGTACACGTAGTGCTGTCTGTGGTGATCATACACCCTGTTAAGAACCATTTTCTGATTATTGTAACGTCCAAGGGACCATCAAAACAGCGGTGGCTTCAGCGTGATTATTGTCTTTAAATAAAAGTCTCATTTCTGTTCGTCTCATTGCGTGTTGCTTTCAGTTATAATCGGTAGTGTACTGTAGCAGTTCTTTCTTTGTATAGATCTAGTCCAATTTTCATGGAGTTATTTTACTCGGCAGTGGCACATCATGCGTAAGTTACTTTGGCCTTAAGTTCTGCAGACGAGTGTGCCATTATCCCGTTTGAAATAGCGAAATTGATACCTCTGAAATTAATACAGCTATGGGAAGAGATTGCGCATCATTTAATGAGAGTTTTTCCCAATTTATTTAGTCGAAAAACGATATCTCTAACGGTTCGGAAAATATCTGACGTGAAGAGCTTCGCTGGATCAGATGGCATTTTTTGGAGGGCTTCGGAATAAAGAGAGGAACTGAGACGCAGGCGGCAGGCTGTACAGAGCAGAGCGCGCTGCGTGACAGCACGTCGGTGTAATAAAGGGGCGATATTTACCAGGCCGGGAGGGGCAGCGGCGCCCATTGTGTACCTGGGCGCACTATCGTAAATCGATGTGGCGCGGTTAGCCGCCCTGCGAGGTACAGCTGTCCGCGCACGCAGATGCAGCCTGCCCGTCACCCTACACCCTGCACCCGCCGATCGAACGCCCAGCACAGCGAGTTTTCTCTACTTCCCTCCTCGAGCATACCAGGGAGGCTTCGGCCACTAGCTGTACCCTACTTTAAAATTGAAATAAATGTGCACCAGATGTTCGTGAAATACGAGAAAGTAATGTAAATTAAAATGGAAAAAGTATCAACGGTGGAATTTGAACCAGTCTGAGAAATTTCCTTGTCGTGACAGGAAAATGTATCAGGTTCCATGCTTGACCAGATTTATTGTACACTGTCTTTTTAACGCAGTAACGATCCTACATTGAGAGTACTGAGTAAAGATGATAAAGGAAAACAGAGACGGAGAGAAAAACCACTATGTGAGCGTCATGATTTTCCCAGGCTCCCGAATTTTTTTTTATTTATACAGACAAGGATTATTTCCTATTCCGTATCAAATGAGGGAAATGGGAAGTAACTACGAGGGTGAGTCAAATGAAAACATTAAATATTTTGTAAATATTATTTATTGTTCAGAAGTGGTACAAAGCTGTATCATTTTTCAACATAATCTCCACCACGCTCAATGCAAGTCCTCCAGCGCTTACAAAGTGCATAAATTCCTTTAGAAAAAATTCCTTTGGTAGTCCGCGCAACCACTCATGCACCGCGTGGCTTACCTCTTCATCAGAACGGAACTTCTTTCCTCCCATTGCGTCTTTGAGTGGTCCAAACATATGGAAATCGCTTGGGGCAAGGTCTGATGAGTATGGTGGATGAGGAGAACACTCAAAATGCAGGTCTGTGATTGTTGCAACTGTTGCACGGGCAGTGTGGGGCCTTGCATTCTCATGTTGCAAAAGGACACCTGCTCACAGCAATCCACGTCGCTTTGATTTGATTGCAGGCCACAGATGATTTTTTAGGAGATCTGTGTATGATGCACTGGTGACAGTGGTCCCTCTAGGCATATTAAGCTCCAAAATGACGCCTTTTTCGTCCCAAAAGAGATTCAGCATAACCTTCCTTTCTGATGGTTCTGTTCGAAACTTCTTTGGTTTTGGCGATGAGGAATGGCTCCATTCCTTGCTCGCTCTCTTCGTTTCCGAAGGTGGAAGTGAACGAAGGTTTAGTCCCCAGTAACGATTCTTGCAAGGAAGCCATCATCTTCTAGTTCAAAGCGCCGAAGAAGTTCTTCACAAGCATCAACACGTCATTCTCTCATTTCAGGAGTCAGCTGCCGTGGTACCCATCTTGAAGACACTTTGTGAAACTGAAGCACATCATGCATAATGTGGTGTGCTGACCCACGAATAATCTGTAAACCTGCTGCAATGTCATTCAGTGTCACTCGGTGGTTTTTCTTCACTATGGCTTCAGCTGCTGCAATGTTCTGTGGAGTCACAACTCGTTGTGCCTGATCTGGACGAGGAGCATCTTCCACTGAAGTCACACCATTTGCGAACTTCCTACTCCATTCGTAGACTTTCTGATGTGACAAACATGCATCACGATACTGAACCTTCATTCATAGATGAATTTCAATAGGTTTCACACCTTCACTACGCAAAAGCCGAATAACAGAACGCTGTTCTTCTCTGGTGCAAGTCGCAAGTGGGGCGGTCATCTTTATGCTGATACTGCGACGGTATGTGTGCATCTGCGCTATGCGACCAGCTACAGGCCATTCTGCACGCCGTTTGTAGCACGCTTACCAACTTTCAGGATAATGGAGCTAAATTTCGATTTGTTATTACAAATTTAAGATTTTCATTTCACTCACCCTCGCATTACAAAATGAACAACTTGACTGAAGTCTATCAAACTTGTGGGACACGTTGATTAAAATTTCACGTCCGAGCATATTTAAATACAGAGAATGGACATTCGTTCACATGAAGGATGGTGTGAATGAACGATGGCTATTTGGGGTATCTAATGTTATTGCAACTTTAGCAACACAGAATGCCCAGGTGACGTGCAGGTGGGGGGTGGCGGTTATCGGTGAAACAACTTGTTTTCCATCCCAGTTTAACCTGGTAGAATATTTTCTCGAGAAAGTCAAAGTTGAATGATTACAGTTCCAGTCAGTCGAACGGAATTATTCGACCAAAAACTTTCAAACTAATTTTTCTTACAATGCTATTCTAGCTGCGGGTTTAGGACCACGGCACTTTAAATATCAAAATTATTGCGTTTAAACTTCAATTTGTTCTTGAGGGCATCCGACACCATGTTCAGAAAATTACATCTCATTTCTCGGTTATACTTAGCTTTTGAAACGACCGCGATCTGACCGAGTTTACAACATACAGTCGGTGTCTGTTTCGTATGTTTGCTCTGAAATGGTGTATCTCTTTGTATATAAATAACAAAAGTAAGAACTATTATATGAGTCTTCGAAGGGTCGTCGGGAGCATTTTCTCTGGTGTTTCGGTAGATATCTGCA
This sequence comes from Schistocerca serialis cubense, assembly GCF_023864345.2. NCBI lineage: Eukaryota > Metazoa > Arthropoda > Insecta > Orthoptera > Acrididae > Schistocerca > Schistocerca serialis. The sequence continues at coordinate 607,394,542 of NC_064640.1, read as the reverse complement.
ATTTAGTTTTTGCTGCTTGTAGTTGGAGTCAGCCGAAACAAATACTACTTATCACGTTTCACATACGACGCCCATGGTAGATGGAAAGCATCAGTTTGTTTCTTGTTACAAACAAAATATTATTTAAAATTGAATTTCAAGTGTCTATTTGACAGAGCGATCCCATATTAGTGTAGTGGGATATTCGTTTTATCGATTTGTGTTAACAGGGCCAGTAAAACATGAAGAATAACCATTACTCCAGCACCGATAGCAGCGCTCTGGCTCGCACCGACTGCTGCCGGCATGCAGAGGGGCTGCTCACCAGTTCCGGCGCAGTAGCTCAGCGTGTTCGGTCAGAGGGCTGGCTGCCCTCTGTATTTAATTTAAAAATACTGAGTGAAATTATCAACGATGAACTTGAACGGATGTCATGTGACGCGCGCCCCGACTAAATGAAACGAACAACAACGAACGAAATGAAAAAGAAAAGACAAAAAAGGTTCAAACTTGTGTGAATTCCTAAGGGGCCAAACTGCTGAGGTCATCTGTCCCTAGACATAGGCCTATACACTACTTAAACTAACGTAAAGTAACTTGTGATAAGAACAACACACACGTCCATGCCATAGGGAGGAGCCGAACCGCCGTCGGGAGGGGCAGCGCAATCCGTGACACGGCGCCTCTAACCGCGCGGCCACTCCGAAGAAACAAAAAAAACGTACACTGAAACGATTAAAATTTTTTAGAAAGGCGCTGCTGGAGTATTGATTGTTCTTTGTGTTATACTGCTCCTGTTAATACATATCTACATAGCGAATAACGCATTAAACTAATTTGGGACTGCTCTATCGAATGGACACGTAAAATTACGATTTAAAAATCATTTTTGTGATAGGAACCAAGCAGACGCTTTTGTCAACACTAGGCGTCCTATGTGAGACGTGACAAGCAGGATTTGTTTTTTTGCTTGCACTGAGTCCAGCTACATCTTGCAAAAATAAATAGCAATTATCTGCCAAAACACCAGAAGTAGGTGATAAAGCAAGAGCTAGTCAAATCAAAACTATATACACACATGATCAGAAAAAGAACAGAACACCTTGAACGACTAAAGATAGGACGTCCATAGTCACAGGATATGTATATCGGTATGTTCTACAGAAGTGATTAGCATTTGAACGTCATCGGCCCGCTGGTTCAAGGTCAACATCGATATCGCGAAGCAACTCCACATACCGGGAAATGTGCCTGCGGCTCTCGTCGTCACTATAAACCGAAGGTAATCGGTCAGCGCGACTTTAGCAGGCGTGCAGGATACCTCGCAGACGTATGCGCGAACCGTACCGTCAAATAAGTGAGTTTGAAAAGAGGGCGCATTATTGGCATGCGAGAAAGTGATGCATCCATCCGGAACAATGCTGCTCGTGTGGGAGGAAGTGTTTCGGCAGTACAACGGGTGCGTGTAAAATGATTCACGAAAGGCAGCACTACACGGAGAGATGGGCCACCTAGACCAACCACCGTGAATATCGACACCTCATCTGAATGGCACTGCAGGACAGATCTACGTCCTTCTCGGCTCTGGTCCAACAGTGGAACTCATCGTACACTATCAGCGGTGACAGCCCGTCCCCGTTTATTACGGCATGGGTTACGTGCACGTCGTACATTTCTCCGCCTATCTTTGACGATTGTGCATTAACATGCTAGATGGCAATGGTGTGCGGAACGACAGGACAGGGGACAGGAATAGCATCAGGTAGTGTTTTAGGACGTATCCAGGTTCTGTTTGTTTGAAAATGGCGGCCGCATTTTGGTTCGCTGCAGACAGAGGGAGCGGCGTCACGGTGACTGCATTCCCGCAAGACATGCAGCGCCAGCTCAGGGTCTTATGGTGTGGGGTACTACTTGGTACAACCACAAATCACAGTTGGTGCGTGCCCCGGGCACTGTGACCAGTGGGACCTACGTGAATGATATCCTATGACCCGTAGCCACATCCTTTCTGCACAACATTCCAGGCGCAATTTTTCAGCAGGACAATCCACAACCAAATGTTGCTGCACGAACAAGTGCCTTCTTGGTGCCACAGGATTCAGTCTTTTGCCTTGGCCCGACAGACCACCAACCTTCTTACCAATCGAAAATGAGTAGGAGATGGTGAAACGACGGGTGCAGCGCTGTGAACCAATTCCAGCCACCACAGATGAACTTTGGAACCAGGTGAACGCAGCATAGACGGCTATACCACAGGACGCCATTCACGACTTACACGAGTCGATGTCATTACGCAAGGACAAGTTATAAGTTCTCATGGCGGACCATGTGCCTATTTGGCACATTGTGAAGTTAGGATTGTCACCACCTGTAATACAGAACCTCCCACACAACTCACATTTAGCTTCCTTTTAGTCCACAGTGAATCTCTTTCTATAGCAGAGTGGCAGATTAGAACTGTGTGCCGGATTGGAACACGTACTATCTCTAGTCGTTCAACGTGTTTTGTTATATATATATATATATATATATATATATATATATATATATATATATATATATATATATATATATGAAACTTTATGAATAGAATTTGTTCTATTTCAGTCACTTCTTTTCTGCAGTTTCCAAAAAAATGTTTTTGAAAAACTGTATTGGTTTGACTAATTCTTGCTGTATCACCTACTTTAAATTATAGATATTCATTTGACAGTATTTCGTTTTAATATGACTTTTTAATAAATTTATTAACTTCAGTAGACAACTTTTGTAGCATTATGCTTTCTGTTATTATTTTACATCTGCACACTTATAAGTATCTTAGAGAGAGAATTTCTTTTAAATGTTCTCCTTTAATCGTCTATTAAATACACTACTGGCCATTAAAATTGCTACACCCCGAAGATGACGTGCTACAGACGCGGAATTTAACCGACAGGAAGAAGATGCTGTGATATGCAAATGATTAGCTTTTCACAGCATTCACACAAGGTTGGTGCCGGTGGCGACACCTACAAGGTGCTGACATGAGGAAAGTTTCCAACCGATTTCCTATACACAAACAGCAGTTGACCGGCGTTGCCTGGTGAAACGTTGTGATGCCTCGTGTAAGGAGGAGAATTGCGTACCATCACGTTTCCGACTTTGATAAAGGTCGGATTGTAGCCTACCGCGATTGCGGTTTATCGTATCGCGACATTGCTGCTCGAGTTGGTCGAGATCCAATTACTGTTAGCAGAATATGGAATCGGTGGGTTCAGGAGGGTAATACAGAACACCGTGCTGAATCCCAACGGCCTCGTATCAATAGCAGTCGAGATGACAGGCATCTTATCCGCATGGCACTAACTGATCGTGCAGCCACGTCTCGATCCCTGAGTCAACAGATGGGGACGTTTGCAAGACAACAACCATCTGTACAAACAGTTCGACGACGTTTGCAGCAGCATAGACTATCAGTTCGGAGACTATGGCTGCGGTTACCCTTGACGCTGCATCACAGACAGGAGCGCCTGCGATGGTGTGCTCAACGACGAACCTGGGTGCACGGATGACAAAACGTCATTTTTTCGGATGAATCCAAGTTCTGTTTACAGCATCATGATGGTCGCATCCGTGTTTGGCGACATCACGGGGAACGCTCATTGGAAGCGTGTATTCGTCATCGCCATACTGGCGTATCACCCGGCGTGATGGTATGGGGTGCCATTGGTTACACGTCTCGGTCATCTCTTGTTCGCATTGACGGCACTTTGAACAGTGGACGTTACATTTTAGATGTGTTACGACCCGTGGCTCTACTCTTCATTCGATCCCTGCGAAACCCTACATTTCAGCAGGATAATGCACGACTGCAAATTGCAGGTCCTTACGGGCCTTTCTGGATACAGAAAATGTTCGACTACTGCCCTGCCCAGCACATTCTCCAGATCTCTTACCAATTGAAAACGTGTGGTCAATGGTGGCCGAGCAACTGGCTCGTCACAACACGCCAGTCACTATCCTTGATGAACTGTGGCATCGTGTTGAATCTGTATGGGCAGCTGTACCTGTACACGCCATCCTAGCTCTGTTTTGACTCAATGCCCAGGCGTATCAAGGCTGTTATTACGGCCGGAGGTGGTTGTTCTGTGTACTGATTTCTCAGCATCTATGCACCCGAATTGCGTGAAAATGTAATCACATGTCAGTTCTAGTAGAATATATTTGTCCAATGAATACCCGTTTATCATCTGCATTTCTTCTTGGTGTAGCAATTTTAATGGCCAGTAGTGTATTACCACAACAGAAATGTTGACTCTTGATTATTGACGACTTTTTCCAGCAGTTCACAAAATCCAGTATCATAATTTTCTGTTCCGTTAACTGTTTAAAGAACTTTGGGAGATGTAAGGATACTCTGAAATGAGTTTTCAAACTTTTTTGTTCTTTTTTTTTTTGTACCTAGCCAATTCAGATTTAGAAATAACCTCAACAATAATCAGGAAATATTTGTATCGTTTGGTTATTTAGTAAAGTTGTTTCAATATTCCTCAAAACATTTCAACTAAATTTGCTTGCCATAATTTAGCAATATGAATAGAAACAACGCTGTTCTTAAAATTTTCTGTCATTGGTTAATCAAATCATTTGCAATCCTCGATAAGTGTTGATGCTGACTCATTCTATGAATTTTTCTAAACATCCCTCGTTTTAGTTTCACATATTGCATAAATTCTTTTAAGTATTCCTCTACCATTTTTGGTGCTATTTTTGAGGTTTATTACCTTCTGTGAGTTTTACACACTAACAAATATGTAAATTATCCACTTATATTAGAGAAAATATCTGAAATAACGCTCACAGCTGCACCATGAAATGTATTAACCCTTGTTTTTCCTTAGTCATACTAATTTATAATTTGAGAATTTTATTATCAACGATAACAAATTTTGATAATGGTAGTTCATGAGTAAGTAAAACTCAAAATTGTTTTTGGTTGCAAAGATGCCAAAGTTTTATTTCTATATGTCAAAGTTCACCAGTTTTAGAAAAAAATATTAGCAACAAAATAAAATGAAACATTTAGAGCTTCTATGGCATAAAATTTTAATATTACGTGCAATGGGGTATTTCTTTGAAAAACACAATTGAATTCTAATAAACTTCCTACACTGTTTATTTTACCCAAGTTTAATTTTAAATTAGTGTGTTTAACATTTTACCTCTATTGGAACCAGTCTTTGATTCATTTTGTTAATATATTTTTTGAGGTATATTAAATTTCATGTATATGTTTTCCTTTTCGTACTTCAAACGCGCTTATTATTTGGCCTCTTCACGCTATACTAATATTTATGTCATCACTGTAAATCACTGTGAAGCTAGGACTCAATCTACAGCAGATTGGGCATACTTTTGAAACTTCCTGGCAGATTAAATGGTTCAAATTGCTCTGAGCACTATGGGACTTAACTTCTGAGGTCATCAGTCCCCAAGAACATAGAACTACTTAAACCTAACTAACCTAAGGACATCACACACATCCTGACAGATTTAGAACTGTATGCTGGACTGGAAATCGTACTCACAGCTCAAGAATACTGAGTTGGTAAGAGGATTACCCGTAGTAAGCAGAGTTCTGGGAGGGAGTACTGACTGATCTGGCACATTATTTTTGATTCATGCCCTCATTTACAAAACATAAGAAAGAAAATACTCTCTTTTTTTTTTTTTTTTGCTCCGGTATTTCTTACGATTTTGCCACCAAAGATAGAATTTTTGACGGTTGAGTTACGTAACTTAAAGCTAGACGATTATCAAAGTATGAAACTAAATTCGATATGACATCATAGAAGGACGGTAATGTTATACATTTCCACATCGGCGACTATGATGGCATCTACATCTACATCCATACTCCGCAGGCCACCTGACGGTGTGTGGCGGAGGGTACCTTGAGTACCTCTATCGGTTCTCCCTTCTATTCCAGTCTCGTATTGTTTGTGGAAAGAAGGATTGTCGGTATGCGTCTGTGTGGGCTCTAATCTCTCTGATTTCATCCTCATGGTCTCTTCGCGAGATATACGTAGGAGGGAGCAATATACTGCTTGACTCTTCGGTGAAGGTATGTTCTCGAAACTTTAACAAAAGCCCGTACCGAGCTATTGAGCGTCTCTCCTGCAGAGTCTTCCACCGGAGTTTATCTATCTACATCTACATCTACATCTATACTCCGCGAGCCACCTTACGGTGTGTGGCGGAGGGTACTTATTGTACCACTATCTGATCCCCCCTTCCCTGTTCCATTCACGAATTGTGCGTGGGAAGAACGACTGCTTGTAAGTCTCCGTATTTGCTCTAATTTCTCGGATCTTTTCGTTGTGATCATTACGCGAGATATATGTGGGCGGTAGTAATATGTTGCCCATCTCTTCCCGGAATGTGCTCTCTCGTAATTTCGATAATAAACCTCTCCGTATTGCGTAACGCCTTTCTTGAAATGTCCGCCACTGGAGCTTGTTCAGCATCTCCGTAACGCTCTCACGCTGACTAAATGTCCCCATGACGAATCGCGCTGCTTTTCGCTGGATCATGTCTATCTCTTCTATTAATCCAACCTGGTAAGGGTCCCATACTGATGAGCAATACTCAAGAATCAGACGAACAAGCGTTTTGTAAGCTACTTCTTTCGTCGATGAGTCACATTTTCTTAGAATTCTTCCTATGAATCTCAACCTGGCGCCTGCTTTTCCCACTATTTGTTTTATGTGATCATTCCACTTCAGATCGCTCCGGATAGTAACTCCTAAGTATTTTACGGTCGTTACCGCTTCCAATGATTCACCACCTATGGCGCATTGGTCGGAAGCTCCTATGTACTTGCCAGTTAACTGGGTGATATGACTGCCCCGTGCTTATGAGCCTGTTGGGCTCGCAACTCTCGTCAGCTGGTGTGGTATTATCAGAGACACCAGGAGGTAAATCACGGCTCAGTCCTCAGAGTTCACGCTGGTTAATTAGATCCACTGACAACTTCACTTACTGATCTATAATCACCTCAGCATAAAACGTGAATTCATATTCACTACATTCTTGCATTTTTAATGCACCTAGATATAGTTTACTTTACAGATAAATCATCAGTTGCAGTCTATTTCTGTAAACATTTGCTAGCTCCCATGCGTTCCTCACTGTTTTTTTACACATTTCCTAATTTTCATCCTTTCTTCACTATTTCTTTTCATGGAAAATTTTCTATTCACATTTGCTCTATTCCGCCAATGTTTAAAACTCGTTTTTTACATTGATCCCTAATTTCAGTTATTATTACTCAATTTTTCCTTTCAAATTACATACACGCTACTCTTACCTTCCTCTCAAATTAATTGAAAATTAACTCTGCAAAGCTTCTCTCATTCTATTATAGTATCACTACGTCCACTCAGTAGTTTCAGATTCTGAAAAATGTTCGTATCTATATTTTAAAAAGTAGAAAATTGTGCACAATTTTGGAAAAGATTTTATTCGCTTATGTCAACAATTTTTGCATCCTTGTAACACTTGTGGAACTCTATCTTTGGAAGAACTATTAGTTCTCTCTCCGCGACGAGGTTTTAATCTCCTTATGCTTATAAAGCGGGCATCCATTAAGGTCTCCTTTGCTTTAACAAACAGAAAAAAGTAATATGGGGCCATGCCTGGGATGACGAATGGTAGGGCATCATGATGGTATTGGCCGGCCGCGGTGGCCGAGTGTTTCTAGGCGCTTCAGTCCGGAACCGCGCGACTGCTACGGTTGCAGGCTCTGAGCACTATGGGACTTAACTTCTGAGGTCATCAGTCCCCTAGAACTTAGAACTACTTAAACCTAACTAACCTAAGGACATCACACACATCCATGCCCGAGGCAGGATTCGAACCTGCGACCGTAGCGAACGCGCGGTTCCAGACTGTAGCGCCTAGAACCGCTCGGCCACCCTGGCCGGCCCCATGAATAGTCAACAAAGTGTGATAGGGTACATTATCGTTTTTAGGTCATCACAAATCTGGATGTTAAGGTGCTGAACTTGCAAGTAGTACTCCTTGTTGATCACTCGAGCTTGTGGCAAGAACTTGTCGTGCACTATAGTATTAACATCGAAGAACAGAGTGTGCCTAACCTTCGCTTCGCATTTGATTGCAGTTGTCGAGATTTCTTCGTTCTTAGCGATCCATAATACTTTTCCACTGGGACCATTGAGCCTTAGTTTCGACGTCATATTCGTGCACCCATTTTGGTCACCTGTTATGACACTTTTCAGTAGCTCTAGCGGCTCCAGAGCAACTTGCATTCGCCCCTGCTTTAGTTCATAATTCAACAATTTTGGAACAGAGTTGTCTGTCATAAGTTTCATAACTAAACATCTGACATAACCAAATCACAGCACGAGCTAGTTGATATCTGTTTCTGCCCTGACCTGAAAGAATGTGCGGATCAGTTTATAATTTTTTTTCTTGGTTGTTTTCACTTCTCTGGCTCGTACCGACTGGCGTCAGTCGCTTCCGTGTTGGTACGTCAGCAATCCGGATTCCAGTTTTAGCGGTATGCTGCTCGACAAATAAAATACACTAGGTCGGCGAGTTATTTTTCATTATACTTGTTAAATCAACAACGATATTAATGTTTTTTATCAATAGATGTGTAATAACTACAGCTGAACGCCATTCTTTGTATGTCTTTTCAAATTAAGCTGTTTATTACGGAATAACTATCCCCAACGTGCGGTTAATATTTGGTATTTTTAACACCTGCACAATGGTGTGAGTATTAATTCTCAGCTAAGAAATGTTAACTGAAATATATTTACAAGTTAAAAAGTATTTATTGCCAGTCTGATTTCATTACATTTGCTTCTCAGATGCTAGATCGTAAGTGTTTTGTCCGAAAGTGAAACACTTGGTACTTTGAACGAAACGTCAGATATCAGCAGTAGACTGAAGAAATAACGCTAATGTTGATTGTCCATTACAACGATCGATGGGTGATACAAAAGAAGCATCTTCAGAAGAAAGAAGTTAAAAGAAAGTTCCCTCAAAAGCAGTAATGAACCTGAAACGTTTCTTGCTATGCCAGAACTATCGTCAGTGAGCGTATCTCACGGTACATCTCCACAACAATATGTAATACTAGAAGAGTTCCTAGAAGCGATTCCTCAGCCTTCTATACAGATGACACACGGAGATAGTTGTGGAGACAGAAGTATTTTCATGAGAAGATTCCTTTCTGCACAAGCTTCCAATACTGAGGTGAAGCGCATGTTCGTTTGTTCGACGATTTTCTTAAATATTTTAGGGTACATAAGATATTTTTCTTTCAGGTTAAGGTTCTAAGCCGGCCGATGTCCCCGAGCGGTTCTAGGCGCTACAGTCTGGAACCGCGCGACCGCTACGGTCGCAGGCTCGAATCCTGCCTCGGGCATGGATGTGTGTGATGTCCTTAGGTTAGTTGGATTTAAGTAGTTCTAAGTTCTACAGGACTGATGACCTCAGTAGTTAAGTCTCATAGTGCTGAGAACCATTTGAACCTTTCAGGTTCTAGTGACATAGAAAAGCACTATGCATTACTGGTCTCAGTATTTATCTGCAGACTTCTTTACTTCTGCATCAGAACTGACACATGCCTTTAATAGCAGAAAGTGGTACCAAACATGTTGAAGTTTTGCATTTCCGAACTAACGACACATGACAAGTTTCTTGTGTTGGCCATTTTCGCAACACCTGCATATAAACTGCTATAGTTCTAAAGAAATTGCATTTAGCATACAGCACATTAAGTTTTTTTTTTTATTAAACGTATGCACTCAGACGTGTTTCGCCTTAGTTACAAGGCATCTTCAGTGAGTAGCATGAAATATTATACGATTTTTTCGTTTGCACATATAGGTCATCGTAAGCACATGTGGGTTATAGACTTAAAACAGTTCATCGAAGTTTTTCTAGTAAAATGAAAAAGTACGTACATACAGATCAGAGTATAGTTCACTATTTGTAGGCCAAGCAACTTTCTTTCTTGTCGCAATCTTAAATTTAGCTTGTGGTCACTGTTTTCGAAATAGAGCACTGTAACCGCCGTTTTCTGTGTCTAGACTGTCATTCATTTCTGTAAGTATCGCCAACTTTCTGAGGTTTTGCATTCAATTTTTTGTTCTGTGACTATATGTTAAGTGATGTAAGTTTCGTGTGTGTGTGTGTGTGTGTGTGTGTGTGTGTGTGTGTGTGTGCAAGTGCCATTGTATTTAATTTTTATTATTTATTGTCATATATGCGTGTATGGAAGGTGGCAACACGTAGAAAAACGAATGATACAGGAAATGACAAGTTCAAAATATATTCAAATGTGTGTGTGAAATCTTATGGGACTTAACTGCTAAGGTCATCAGTCCCTAAGCTTACACACTACTTAACCTAAATTATCCTAAGGATGAACACACCACCCATGCCCGAGGGAGGACTCGAACCTCCGCCGGGACCAGCCTCACAGTCCACGACAGCACCGCCTTAGACCGCACGGCTAATCCCGCGCGGCGAAATGACAAGTACTGTGCTGTATTTCGAAAACAGTGACCACAAGTTAAACTTCGAACCTTTAACTAGTTTGTCCATTAGCCCTATAACTGCTCTGGACGTGACGGGCGCACCTTTGTACCTGTCCCTGTGTGCTCTGAACGTGTCTACGCGTAGACACGTTCAGAGTACCAGGTAGAAGGACTGGTGGCGCGCATAAACACATTCAGAGCACACAGGGACAGGTACAAAGGTGCGCGCATTAACACGTCCAGAGCAGTTAAGGGGTTAGAGAAAGCTCACTGGCATACAAATAACAAATTAGACGGTGAGCTGTAAGTACTTTTCCATTTTATTAGAAAACTTCAGTGAACTGTTTTAAATCTATAATTCGTATGTGCTTACCATGACCTACATGTGCAAATGAAAAAATCGTGTTATATTTCAGCACGTTAACTGAAGATAGTTTTACTACAGTGGAAAGAAGCAGTTGGATCCTAATGGCATGCTCATTTTTGGAATTCACCCAGAACACTAGATGGGGTCCTGGTCGAAAAAGGTGGAAAATACATATTTTGTTACCACGTACATCTCGTATATGCAGATATAACCAGTCAATGGGTGAGGTGGAAATTTGTGATCAACAAATGGTGTGTTTCTGTACTTACTTTAAGACAAGGAAATGGATTTTAAAGGCCAGTCTCCATTCCCTCGATTAGCCGCAGTTAGCAGCAGGCTGGAACGCAGAATAACCGCAAAACGAGGTGAAGTTCCACAGAAAGATACTAAGGATTTTATAAAATTTCGACTAGAAATGGCAACTCCCTTGAATAAATGACCTGCACGGGGCTGAGGATGAAACTGAGTCTGAGGTACGCAAAAGACACATATTGCAAACTATCCTGTTCCTATTCCTTGCAATGACAAGAGATGTGATGGTTATGATTATTTGCCATTCCTTGATGATGTAATTTCTTCAAGAATGTGTAAATTAAATTCATGAAATAACAGAACCAAAATCCTTCGCGAAAAACGCAATGTATATTTACGTATCATGAAGCACAAAAATTTCTTCAAGTAGTTTCACACACAGTCACATAGTCTGTTAGATTATTATTAGTGCTTTTTCAATGACTGTTTTCCAATAACTTTAACTTATTTAAATTTATATTATTGATTATACATGAATGAAATAAAATATTCCACGCATTTTAAAACACAAAATAATATTAGCTTAGTGCGTATCATCATTAATAGTGATTTCTCAATTATAGTTAACCTACGACTTTAATTATTTACATTCTAGTATACATATAAATGAATAATGAAGCACGTAATTACACGTGGACGCGATAAACACACATTTAATCTTCAGTCAGAGTCCTATGTACATGCGAAGCACACAGCATATATTTTATAAATAAATCATGGCCTGCACTAACGTGTGGGTTCTTTCTCCGTGAATCTAACGGAGAAAAAGCTCTAGAATTTTTTCGGGCCCAATCGTAGTCTGCAAATCTAATTAAAACGAAAAAAATTCAGGGCTCAAACAGATATAGCAACTTCATCAGCAACTTTTCTGATAGCGATTCGGCTATTGTTCAAAATCATTTCTTTCAAGTTTTGCACAATTTCATCTTCTAATGATGTACTGTCACGTCGAGGACTCTCGCTATCTTTAACGACTTCACGGCCTTCGCCGAAACGATTATATTACTCGTGAATCCTTGTTTACTCATAGAAGACCAACTAAAAACAATATTTAACGTTCCTAAAACTTTGATACACTTCATTCCGTTCTTATATCAAATTTTAACACTAATACTCTGATTGAAATGTATACAAAATAAGTAGTAAGCGATACTACTAACACACATCCAACCTTTCTGACAGCTCACAACAGACTAAATAACCAACTCAGTATTTCTCAGTCATGCTCATTTACGTAACAACGAAAAAATCGTCCGAATCAGTCCATTACAACTCGCGAAATAACAAAATTTCGCTTTTTTTAAACACATCTCGTATATCAATTCCCATATTTCACGGCTAGCTTTTGGACAAAAAAGTAGAATGCAAATTCAGAGACTCTCAAAAATGGCAGTCAGTTACGGAACTCTCAGCCTACTTTTGATATTTCATATATTTTATGGCGTTTAATCAATTTTTATTATTATGTTAAATTTTTATGTGCTTTATCCTTATTAATCTTGTGCACATCTGTGGCACGTTGTGACGGTGACGGCAGGCTGTAGCTGTGAGGAGGGGGTTGTAGGTAAAGAGAGAAACACGGTGACCTGTGATTCCCTCCAGAAACGAACCCTGGATCCACTTCTGTCGGGATTTAGGTAGGTTTCTCGTGATCACTCCTGAGAAGATGAGTACGTCCCGAAGCCGCTGCCTGCCCTACGCCAGCCGCACAGTGTACGGTGATAACACGCAGATTCATTGCAGACACGGAAGCCCTCGCTGCAATATAATCGATCGACGCCAGAAATTTCAACTGTCCGGGGAGAGAGGGTTTCATTCCTAGGACTTAGCTTCCGCTAATCTCTTACTGTAACATGCGCTTCACGAAACTGTTTGCATACTTCCTCCTTTCCTTTTCATGTTAAATACGGGCGAAAACTTTAACTAAGGACCACTCAGGTTTCGCCTTTGGAACGACGAATAATTTCTTTGAGATCATACTGATACAAATATTTCCTTCTTCGAGTTTTCATAGTGGAGCTGTGTACTTAGGTCACACAAATCTGAAGGCTGTAAATTCAACTAAATACTCAGGGATCACAATCACAAATAACCTGAATTGGAACGATCACATAGATAATATTGTGGGTAGAGCAAACCAAAGACTGCGATTCGTTCGCAGAACGCTTAGAAGGTGCAACATGTCTACTAAAGAGACTGCTTACACCACGCTTGTCTGGAGTATTGCTGTACGGTGTGGGATCCGCATCAGGTGGTACTGACGGATGACATCGAAAAAGTACAAAGAAGGGCAGCTCGTTTTGTGTTATAGCGAAGTAGGGGAGATAGTGTCACAGTCATGATACGTGAATTGGAGTGGCAGTCATTAAAACAAAGGCGTTTTTCGTTGCGACGGGATCATCTCATGAAATTTCAATCACCAGTTTTCTCCTCCGATTGCGAAAACATTCTGTTATCACCCACCTACATAAGGAGAAATGATCATCACCATAAAATAAGAGAAATCAGGGCTCGCACAGAAAAATTTAAGTGCTCGTTTTTCCTGCGTGCCGTTCGATAGTGGAACGGTAGAGGGACAGCTTGAAGGTGGTTCATTGAACCCTCTGCCAGGCACTTTATTGTGAATAGCAGAGTAATCACGTAGATGTAGATGTAGATGCAGGTCACGTTCTTGCCTTGACGAAACCACAGTTGGATTAAACTGCTAAGTCAGCCAGTAATTTAATGTTAATTCAGATACTATTGTGAGGAGTACTCTGGCACTTTGTCTTTCCGAATAATTTCAGTGTCTACGAAATACACACTGCTGGAAAAAAATAAGTGGTAAGTTCCTGTGGGACCAAACTGCTGAGGTCATTGGCCCTAGGCTCATACACCACTTAATCTAACTTCAACTAACTTATGCTAAGGACAACACACACACCCATGCTCGATGGAGGACTCGAACTTCCGATGGGGCGAGCTGCGCGAATCCTGGCAAGGCACCTAAGACCGCGTGGCTACTCCGCGCGGCCACGCGGACATAATGATTAGTACACCAGGAAAGAAGTCGTTGATGTTGATCCGATGATGGCATATGCCACCTGGGGGATAGTAGATGTATGGATAATGGTTTCAACATCGTCCGCCAACAAATGTCGTAGTGGTATAGCTACCAGAGCGTCACCTGCATCTACCCTTTAATACGGAACGCTCGCAGGCAGAAAGCTCAGTGTGGTGCAGACGTGTGAAGCAAGTAAGCAGCCATACCACGGAGATACAGACATGCATCCTACAGCCAAATGAGCGAGTTAGACAGGAGACCAATTGTGGCTTTCCGAGTGGCGGGATGGTCCTTTTAGAGAATCGCGATACAAGTTGAACGTGCTGCGCCAGTTTTAAAACGATACTGGTATCAGTGGTCCCATGAAAAATCTTAACTGAACATTCCCACACCCACTACCGAGGTTGTGGACGTCCACACAGCGCAGACGGATGCCAGGATCGTCGTAATGTAAGGGCAGCAGTGGCAAATCGTACAGCTACCACAGCACAGATTAGAGGACTTGAGAGACCAGACGTCTCAGCATGAAGTGTTGTGAACCGGTTATTAGCAGTGGATCTATGGACACGCACATCTGCAACTCGTCTTCCATTCGCACCACAGCGTCGGTGGGCACGGTTCAACTGGTGCGCGTCAGAGGATCATTTGGAAGGTTTGTTCAAATGTGTGTGTCGGCCGGAGTGGCCGAGCGGTTCTAGGCGCTACAGTCTGGAACCGCGTGATCGCTACGGTGGCAGGTTCGAATCCTGCCTCGGGCATGGATGTATGTGATGTCCTTAGGTTAGTTGGGTTTAAGTAGTTCTAAGTTCTAGGGGACTGATGACCTCAGAAGTTAAGTCCCATAGTGCTCAGAGCCATTTGAACTTCAAATGTGTGTGAAATCTTATGTGACTTAACTGCTAAGGTCATCAGTATCTAAGCTTACACACTACTTGTCCTAAATTATCCTAAGGATGAACACCCACACCAATGCCCGAGGGAGGACTCGAACCTCCACCGGGACCAGCTACACAGTCCATGACTGCAGTGCCCCAGACCGCTCGGCTCATGCCGCGCGGCTTGGAAGGTTAATGCCGCGCCGTGGTCTTCAGCGATGAAAGCAGATTCTGCTTGCACGCAAGTGACGGTACGACGTAGACCTGGTGAGTGCTGTCTCGTACAGTGCTTTCGTGCAGGCCACACTGGCCTCATCTCAGGCCTTATGGTCTGCGATGCGATAAACTACAACTCTCGTTCACCTTTCGTGTTTCTGGAGGGGACGCAAACCAGCGCTCGGTACGTGCATAATGTTGTTGGACCCGTTCTTTTACCGTTTTTGCAGCAAGAAAGTGATGTTTTGTTCCAACAGGATAATGCTCACGCACACACTTTCCATAAACTCAACGTGCTTTGCAAGAGGTGCAGCAACTTTCCTGGCCTGCAGGATCTCCGGCCTTGTCTCCAATCGAGCACGTGTGGGATATGATGGGACGATGAGTGACTCTTGCGACTCGTCAACCAACAACTCTAACAGAAGTATGTGAACAGGTCGAGCAGGCGTGGCGTAAAGTATCCCAGGACAGTATTCGCCATCAGCACGATCGACTGGATGCTAGAGTCAACGCCTGCATTGCCGCCCGTTGAGGCTACACCATGTACTAATAGGGGTGTTTCAGCAGTGGTCCATACCTGGTACCACAGAACCGCTTATGCCGTTGATCTGTAAATGTAATTATTTCATGTACTCTATATGTACTGTTGCAACAATAAATCTTGAATAGATTGAAAACCTCTAAAATGGTGTACTAATTCATTTTTCAACAGTGTATTTTTACGTGTTATTCATGAAATAATAAATGTATTCTGCTAGCGGTTCCAACTCTATGGTTCAAGTATTTATCTCACCATTCTGGTTAAACTGCCAACACCCTTCAACGGTAAATACTTAAGTGAGAATGTCTGATGACATCAGGACTGAAATTAATGTTTCCTGCAAGCGCCACAGTTGTAGTGGTAATAGCTCTTAGTTTTTCATAGAGATATGCTACCGCTTTTCTGATCTGCGACGGCAGTACTGGCAACTGAATGTTTTTTTCCTATCCACCGAGGTTCGTAACAAGGGTCCGGTTTTATTTCCAAATACACCCGACTTTGAGAAACTTAATGACTACCCTTTATATTAGGCTGCTACAATTGGGTTAAATATTTAATTCCTGATCTCACATATTATTCTCGTCTACAGCACTTCTCAATACTTGCAAGAGATTTAATTTTTCTTCTTCACTTATCATTATCTGTTTCACCGGTTCAGAGACTCCATGTACCTGCAGTCACTGCTTTCCTGTGTGTTTTCATGTTTGCTCCAGCCGCAGTGTCTGCCCCTACTGCCGGCTAAACCACGCTAGGCAACAACGTTGCTGATGACGCAGGCCACGTTCGTCTCTCCTTTTCTCGAGTACACGCCTGTTTCTAGTTAACATTCCTCTCACTTACCTCACTTACGATTTTCCATGAGTGCCGCGTGTCGTGTTTCACTTTCTCAATACGCACACCCTCATACTCCTTATTTACGTAATTGATAACTTCCAAGTTTTCTGTCTGTTGCTCACTGTTTTCGTAGTTGAGTAAGTCATAACCATTCTCCAATCCAACTTTACCCGTTTGCTTAAAATCTTACAGCTGTAAATTCAATAACAGCCTTGCGAACGCTCCTACAGTCAGCACCATCCAGTTTTTTTCATTACATTACAAATTAAAATGACAGCTACGCGTTCACCGATAAAAAAGTTTCCCAGTTTACTTAATAAAAACTTATATTGCAGTTTTACGAGACTGCGTAATTCAAACCCTAGAGGTATGGAAAGTATACGAAACGCGCCCGTAGTGAGACTAGAAATGTTTGGGGGTTGGGGAATTGATACGTGCCAGTGAAACTAAAATTAATAAGGGACAGAGTAAATAAATGTCGTGCATATAATGGAAATGAATTCGGTAGTGGGGTGGTGACTCCTTCCTGAGAAACGTCATATTGACCGGTGTGACTTGAGGCTCCTCAGAACCGCCTTCAAACACCTTCAACCACGTAGAACAGAATCAGAAAAGAATTTTTTGCAGATTTAATAAAACGTCTCCGGGCGCCAGCAGCGTCAAGAGGTGCAAGCTTCGTGAGTATTCTGCCGACTGATATACAACCATAGACAAGTGGTACGGGACTGTTGTGTAGTTGCTAGCACAATCCTGATAGCGCCGTGCTGTTGATCGTTAGGCCACTGCAACATATGCACAGTCGTATATGAAAATACTTTAATTTCGCATCCACAGAGCCCGTTGCCATTGACTGAAGAATCACTCCCACCCCGTAATTAGGAACAGTTAACGACTTTTATGAAGATGATTTTGGTATTATTATTTTAAAAGTTTCTTTGATGCTGTTTTCCAAAATTTGCAATTCTATCGCATTATGGGTGCATTAGGTTGGTACGTAAGTTCGTAGTGCTTATACGTAAGTTTAATAGATACATACAGTCGGCCGGGGTGACCGAGCGGTTCTAGGCGCTACAGTCTGGAACGGCGCGACCGCTACCTTAGCAGGTTCCAATTCTGCCTCGGGCATGGATGTGTGTGTTGTCCTTGGTTAGTTATGTTTAAGTAGTTCTAAGTTCTAGAGGACTGATGACCTCAGAAGTTAAGTCCCATAGTGCTCAGAGCCATTTGAACCACTTTGAATAGATACATACAGAGTCTTCAATCATCAATAATATATTCTCCTTCACTGTTTGCAACAGTCTGCCAACGCTGGGCTAACTTGGATTCTGCGACTGTAGAAATCACATGGTTTTGAGGCGAAGAAATCGTGAAGCGCATTTACATCTGGAAAGGAAGTTCCTTGAAGGTTGTTCGATAGAGAGCGGAAAAGATGAAAATGTGACTGTGCAAGAGCAAGTGAATAACGTGGATGCGAAATGATTTACCAACTCAACACCTGTCTAGCGTTTCTCGTCAGTGTGGTAGAATGCGGGCGATCGTTATCGTGGAGTAGCATCACTTCACGCGGTCTTCTTGGTCGCTGAACCTGGATCACGTCTGCAAGACATCTCAGTTATTGACAGTAAATGTTAGCAGTGATAGTTACAACTCGGAGAAGCAATCCGTAGCATAACACACCGTCGCTGTTCCACCATATGCATAACATTTTCTTTTGCGGATGCGCGTAGATATTTGTAAGAGGAATTGCTGCTTTCTTTAGGCTCAACCATTCCTTACTTTTCCTTATGTTGGCATCAAGACACCATTTCTCGTCACCGGTAACGATAGAGGATACGAATGGTCGTCGTTGTTAAGGAGCCAATTCATGACGAGCAAGCAGAGGTGCATATATAGCCACTTGCCGATTTCTGTGATTTTGGCTTAGAGCATGCGGTACCCATACACCCGATTTTTGAACCGTCTCCATTGTATGCAAATATTGAACGATGCTAGAACGATCACAATCATCACATTTATCAGTTCTCAAGTAGAATGACGTGGATCACTGTGGATTAATGCGCTAAAACGATCTTCATCAAACCCCGAAGGTCTTCCTGAACGTGGAGTGTCGCTAATGTCAAAATGATCCTCCTTAAAATGAGAAAACCTTTTTCTTTCCGCCCTTGTCTAAAGGAATAATCCCCGTACATGGTGCAATAGTATCTGTCTTCCTCCGCTGCTGTCACTCCTCTATTGAACTCAAACAGAAGAATATATTGGAAATGTTCTGCTTTTTCCACTTGGCACTCCACTTTCTAGCGTCCACAGCTCCACTCACCGTCTCCAAATGACAAAATGACAACATGTCAACTGAAACACCAGCAGTAGACTACAATAAAAAAACGAAAATCGATAAACAAGCCCATATCAGTACCAACAGGCAAATCAAAAACGATACGAACTTATGCACAAACCTAAAGTTACTGAATGATGCGTATCTGTTTCCGCAAACTCTGTATACAATGAATATGATAAAATGCAACTAGACTGTTCTGTAATTTATTTTCTCACTAGGCAGTTCTGCAGCGGCATATACAAAATTAACATACATTAGACAAATATTTAACACTATAATCTCCACTAGAATAACGTAACAACAAAGTTTAGTGTGGTGGTACACCAGTTACCTTATTTTTCTTCCATATTTGTACTGAAACTAATTGAATTGTGGGCAATCGCCCATTCAAGATTTGACAGTTTTTATTTTAATACTGTGGTCTGGAGCCCTCGTTATGAACATAAACGGCAGATAACTTAAGGAGAAAATCTCTGTGAACAGTATAAACATAATTTGCGTTTCTATATTTGCTGTTTGTGTATTGCACATCTGATCGAGAACCAACGTGAGATTTGCCTAAACAAGTGTGGAAAACCGGCTAAATGCTACACTCAGTCTACCTGATATACAAGACTAATTATAGTTAATGCGGCGCAAGCGTTTGATCTGAAATGGTTACAGATCTCTGTCTCGGAAGCAAACACGATACAGGAGACAGAATGTTTGAGTATAACACATCAGATGTGAGCCTGCGATTAAATATTTGTCTTTCAGATTTTTCGTACACTGCTGCGATAATTGCAAACGACATGTTTTGTAAACAGAGCTTTCAGCGCTGGACTGCCAGACGCTGCAACAGGCACCAGTCACCGATATTTGTTCATCGTGAAATCATGCCTAGAAGCCGACGCGAAGTATGTTCTACCATTATTGCAGACACCGGAAGGATAATACCTTCGAGTACTGTACACAGAACGCTTAGTGAACTTAAATTTGATCTGTATGAATCTGAAGGTGGTATGTATGAGGTAACAGCAGCTACCGGCGTATGCGAGCTGCTTGTTACAACGGGAAACTTCAGCAGAAGGCACGCCGATGTGTAAATGGAGCTAAAGTAACGGATATGTCTCGGCCTATTTCTTAAAATGACAGCAGACGTGTCTTGATCTGGAGATAAGAATGCCAGTTATCCCCTGTTAAAAATGCTTGAAGTTAATGGATTGCTCTATATCCGTAAGGTAGTGCATCTTAAGAAGAGTGCACATGCCTCTCTGTTTCTTGATGTGGAACTATGACTGCACAAACCTTGAAGCTTAAATACGTTTCAGTCCCTGTGCAACTAGTAATGATAACGTCCTAGGAGAAGACTACGCTCAATCACTAACGTGTTTTGTCGCGAACGGATACCTTCTACAGCGATTCATTGAAAATCTGCGTACCACCAGGGCGCAATTCGCATTCCACCTCCCTAACCATTTTCCGCACTGTGATTCACTTTATAAGAATAACGTCATTTTCTCTTGTAGTTAACACTCGTAGCATCAAATATCTTTATAGCTGCGGTATTTACTCAGTTTAATTCCAGTCTTCATTGACGTTACATGTGGTATATCAAGAAAACGCATCAATATGTGGCACGTAAAGCATATGCTAATATTTTATGTTAATTTTTTTCTGAAAATGTTGAGACTGAACTGTTAGAACCATCCTATTACTTCCCTTAAGGTACTCTAGATTTCTCAGCTCCAGTGTCACACTGGTCATGTTCCTACCTTGTTCAGGCATCACGAACCTTTGGCGAAGGGACGGCTGCACTGTGTTTACTTACTTTATGATGCACATCCATTTCTTCTATCACTAATACGTAGCTATCAGTTACCTAATGAGTGAGTGATTTGGATGTAGGTTCGCTAGTAGAGTAGTAATAGTGCAGTGGTACGTGTTTTATTTAAGCTTTGCTGCCAACTTAATAAATGAGGTGAACGTTCAAAGACGAACCCGTAGTGGTGTAGTTTGCAGGGTTAGCCAACTCTCCACTCCCTCAAGGAAGCCCAGAGTGACCGTTAGGCGGCTCTCCGCCATTTTGGAGGATCGGTTTCCGGATGGCTTGGGGGGTGAACGGACAGTATGCATCCTCGTCAGGTTGCTTGGTAAATTCAGAGTATGAGGCATATTGTAATTAAAGTAAATAATCCGATCAGTTTCAGGAGCGTCATAGGTAGGGTTACGTTGAGACAACAATTTGTTATAATTTCTCAAGTTAATTCAGTCGTTAGTACTTAGGTTTCTAAAGAGCGTTTGTATTCATTTGAATCCACCGGAATAAAGTTAATCAAGTGGAGTCTTTAGCAGATTTAATGTGCGGCGGCTTTATATCACATTTTCGTTAATATTTTGGAGCTTCTTTAACTTTTTTTCTTTTTTTTTTTCTTTGTGATTTGGTGCTTAGCACTTGTCTATAAGACATCAATGTGATGGCAACTGCTGCAACTAAGAACATGTGCTCTCATGTACTTGTTTCAGCATAAGTTTATAACCGTGTGAAAAGTGTGCAATCTCTAATATATAAAAGACAATGTCCTGACTGACTCATCATCTTCCAGCCCAAACCGCTAAGGATAGAAACTTGAAGTTTGGAGAGGGCGTGGATCTTGTACAGAATAGATTGTCCGAAATTCCACTCCTAAGGAGGTGAAATACGGAATAAAAGCCTCTTTGAAAGTATGTCGCTATTAAGGGAATTTTGAAGCTATGACTACGGAAACTGATATTTGGCTTCTCATTCAGAAAAAAAAAAAATGTGTTTGAGTATTTTTGGAAATTCAGCCACTAATGGAATAAAATAGTAGGTTATAGTTCGTTGAAAATATATAATTAATAAAGGATTTTTAAGGCTACATCTATGACAATTGGTATTTGACTTCTCGGTTACAAATAAAAACATACGGGTTTCAGAGTTTCTGGATATTCAACCCCTTTGGGAGCGCAATAGGGATGAAAAATTTTAAGAAGATATTTCCTAACATCAAAAATAAATTTTAAACTGAATTTATGAAAATTGGTATTCCCGGTTAGATAAAAAGAAATATTTATTAGGGGATGAAAGTTACTATGGAAATGTCTCCACAAGAACGCAACAAGCATGACTAATAAAAACATTGAACTCCAGCTACCAGAATCGCTTTTTCGTCAAGTAAATTCGGAAAAGACAATGCTTATATGGCCTTAATTAGTGTGAAAATATTAGAAGGTGTTGCAATTTGTGAGCAACATAAAAATTCAGTTAAAAAAAAGAAATCTCTGGAAGCCTTACAGTCTACGCGAGCGAAGCAGCGGGCGCTATGTTAGTATTTAAATATTCGTGCTAGTGGAACTATTTAATTTTATTTGTTTTATCTTGTTTGGTCATTGCCTAAATGCTCCCATGAGGGACCATCTGCTTCCTGAGTTAGTTTAGGATAGTATTGGCGTATAATGCTTGTGCAATTTTGCTAATGATCTAAGAACGATCCAGAATGGTGAGCATATAGTTTTGCCACTGACATCGAACCACCCACGTGGTTGGTTGTACAGTAAATGAGCGACAATCATTCTTGCAGAATATAATACTGGGTTATCTGTGTGTTTCGTGTATAGTTTTAACAAAGAACCAAGAATGATTCAACATGGTTAGTGTTGTGACTTGGCAAGACAGCCAAGTCACTATGAGAGGAAGCCAAAAGGCACGCGCTTAAGCTCACGCAGATTGGCGTGAGGTCTGGAACAAGGTAAAGTAATTATCCGATAAAGAAAAGAACGTAGTTCTTGGAATACTTAACTTTAATCCACAATTGGAGAACATCGCTCTTGTTTAGACATTAATATAATCTCAATATAACTGGTAATGGCGCCTTGCTAGGTTGTAGCAAATGACGTAGCTGAAGGCTATGCTAACTATCGTCTCGGCAAATGAGAGTGTATTTGTCAGTGAACCATTGCTCGCAACGTCGGCTATACAACTGGGGCGAGTGCTACTAAGTCTCTCTAGACCTGCCGTGTAGTGGCGCTCGGTCTGCAATCACTGACAGTGGCGACACGCGGGTCCGACGTATACTACCGGACCGCGGCCGATTTAAGGGCTTCCACCTAGCAAGTGTGGTGTCTGGCGGTGACACCACAGTTAGTAGATCATTTTGACACCGACTTCCAATTACTCACACTGTGTTGGCAGCACCGTCAATGGATGTTGATCGTTCTTGAAGTGTTTTATGACAGGCTAAGCGTGTGATAGCGTGGAGATTTCGTAAGATATAATATCGATTTATATGCGCTCTGTGCAGTGTACTTTTGTCTGCGACCCTCACTTGTCCCCTTATGGCACCTAGTGTTTACGTACTCGCTGGTCCTGACGAATCTATTCAGACTCCCACTAGTCTTCTTGTGAGCATACTTATTAGAAACGGTAGCGATTAACCAGTGTATGGGCGGTATGAGTGTGAAACATACATTTACCAACAACATATTTTCCTACCAATTCCATACACAGAAAATTACGAGTAACTTCATACACAGTAAATTACGAGACCACTTAAATATGTATGTCGAGTGATCTGATCACATGAAATATGTAAAATATGTCTCGGCCCCCTCTGCGATTTGGGCAGAGTTCAACAATAAATTGGACCTTTAAACGAGAAATAGTATCACATTGCCCATGCTAGTAACTTAACTCACCTAACCCCCCCCCCCCCACACACACACACACACATCCCCCCCCACCACCACCACCACCCGATAGCTTGAACCTGAGATGATCTGCCACTGAGTTAACGTTGATGGGGTGACAAATAAATGTACAGGTGCTTGCTCAGTTATCCTGCTCAGACTAATAAAATAACGAACAGTAACTTTTCAATATGTTTTCAGGCGTCTCATGCTCTACTCTTTGGCTAAGTTGGGTCTCATATAGAATCTACATTTACCCGTCATTGTTGTTTTTCTTATTTATCCTCAATTTTCGAAACGCAGTGAATCTCATGTGAACATCCTCTTCTAAATTCATTTTCTCCAAAAATGCTTTGCTGCGTCCATGTTATTCTACGTTACTTCCTACTGAATAATTTATCACTAACCTTACACACTGAGATGACAAAAGACACAGGGATACCTCTAAATCTCGTGTTGGACCTCTTTTTGCCCAGCGTAGTGTAGCAACGCGACGCGGCATAAACTCAACAAAACATTGGAAGTCCCATGCAGAAATATTGCACCGTGCTGCCTCAGTAGCCATCCATAATTGCAGAAGTGTTGCCCATGCAAGATCTTGTGCACGAACTGACCTCCCGCTTATGTCTCATAAATGTTCGATGGGGCTCATGTCAGGCGATCTGGATCGCCAAATCATTCTCTCAAATTGCCCAGGATATTCTTCAAATCAGTTGCGAATAACTGTGGCTCGGCGACATGAAGCATTGTCATCCATAAAAATTCTGTCGGTTTGCGGCTGCAAATGGTCTCCAAGTTGCCGAAATAACCATTTCCAGTCAATCATCGCTTCACCTTGGCCAGAGGACCCATTCCATTCCACGTAAACATAGCCCACAGCATCACGCAGCCACCACCAACATGATCAGTACCTTGTTAACAACTTGAGTCCATGGTTTCATGGTATCTGCGCCACACTGGAACCCTACCATCAGCTCTTACCAACTGAAATCGGGTCGAATTTAACAAGGTCACGGTTTTCCAGCCCTCTAAGATCCAGCCAATATGGTCATGAGCCCAGGAAAGACGTAGCAGTCGATGTGGAGCTGTCAGCACAGGCAATCGCGTCGATCGTCTATTGCCAAGGCCCCTTTATCGGCAAATATAGTTGCAATGTCCTTGCGGATACGTTCATCGTACGTCCCACACTGACTGCTTTCGCTTATTTCACGCAGTGTTGCTTGTTCGTTAGCACTGACAACTCTACGCAAACGCCGCTGCACTCGGTCGTTACGTGAAGCCGTAGGCCACTTGTCTTGACACTGTGGATCTCAGAATATCGAATTTCCTAACGATTTCCGAAATGGAATTTCCCATACGACTAGCTCAAACTATCATTTCTCGTTCGCCGACCACGGTGGCCGAGCGGTTCTAGGCGCTTCAGTCGGGAACCGCGCGACTGCTACGGTTGCAGGTTCGAATCCTGCCTCGGGCATGGATGTGTGTGATGTCCGTAGGTTAGTTAGGTTTAAGTAGTTCTAAGTTCTAGGGGACTGATGACCTCAAATGTTAAGTCCCATAGTGCTCAGAGCCATTTGAACCATTTCTCGTTCAAAGTCTGTTGATTACTGTCGTAAGGCCATAATCATGTCTGAAAGCGTTTCACACGAATAGCCTGAGTAGAAATGACAGCTCCGCCACTGCACTGCCCTATACTTAAGTATATTAACCTTCAGACTACCAAGACGTCTGACGTGATTTTGGCAGTTGTGTTTTTCACATGCGTTTTTGCCGGAATTCCCGCAACACACGCCGTTCTGTCAGTGCTGGCCACACCGGCGCTTTCCTGACGCAATGTGAAACCCACGGAAATCCTATCAGATGTCGCTACAAGCTGTGGTAACATTTACCGTACGCACTTATTGTTAGTGTCAACTATGAGCGGAATTTTATTAAGTAAAAGTGCCTCTTTTGCATTATGTGCTGCAATAATAGTCGTCCACAGGTGTCGGATAAGGTATTAAAAAATTTGCAACTTTAAATTAATGATCGATCTTTATAAAGAGTTTCACCACTAACTTCATATAAACATTAGTAATTAATGAAAATTTACCCGTGTTTCTATCCATTACAGTAAACTGAACAATGCAGCACCTCACACATTGAAAACATCACGCATAAATAGCATAGAGCACAGAAAACGCACCTGAAAATGGGAAAAATTTCTAGAAAAGCATCGTGTAGAATATAAACAAAAAGAAAATCCGTAACCTTTCACCGACAATTTCTAATGTATCAAATGAAATTTTACAGCTAAATAGGGGCTGGAAATTCGGTATGTTCTCTGTATCTTGAGATCGCTCTCGGCCGATCTACAATTGCAAGCATTATCAGAGATATAGGAACTTTCTTGTGTCAGATGCTAAAAGATGAATACAATAAACGTCCTCACTGTGTGGAATCTAAGGATGGAAAACGTGTAAGACTCATTAAGCCATGAAGATCAGGGAGCGAATATTATAATCAGAAAAAGCACTTTCATTAATGACATTAGTAGACAGCAATTATTGCTTCAGACTCATTGACATAAAGGCATTTGGTCATCAAGGAAACTGTAATGTATTCAACGCAACTGAATTAGGTAAAAAAATTAGAATACAACTTTGAACTGGCCAGGTGCAGCACCACCTCCAGCTCATCCTTGTGGACAAAAGAACCCTTAAGTGTTTGTGGCTGGTGAGGCTTTTGCAGTGAGTGGTAACTTACTGAGACTATACCTCACAAAAAACCTGACTAAAAACAAAAATGTCTTTAACTACAGGCTGCCACAAGCACAACTTCGTGTAGAATGTGCATTTGGAAATTGCTCTAATAAATGGAGAATTGTCCATCACCAAGTCGATGTTAATGTGGATGTACAGGATGCTTTTACACAAGTGTGTTGTGCGCTTGACAGTTTTGTGAAACAACATGATTGCTACGGTTTGTATGATACACTGACATGAATAATGGAATGTATTTCTGCACATAGGGCAAAAGAAAGCTTCCTTTGAAATTTGTGTTTACTATAAATTTTTCATTTTTGCATTTGAAATCAATTTTGTATCCACCATTTTGTTTATATTTTCCAGTGTTTTCGATATACTGAATTCTTCATTAACTTGTAGAAATCTCTTCCAAAGTCATTTTCCGCTTTAGTCCTCATTTCTGTAATAAAATCTATATATTTTTTCAACATATCAGACACTTTAAATTTTAAAATTTAAGTCCTTTTGTTATTTTCATTCCATTAGATAAATATTGCTTAAGATTTCTAAAGTGAACTACACAAATCTTTTGTCATACTGCACTGTTAATAATGTATTTCTTTAAGTCTATCACGATTTTTTTTTCTATTCTGAAGCACTCCAAAAATATATACATATATAAATTATCAGAAATTTCACCATTTTTAGAACCAAAACTCTGTTCAAAACTTTCATATGGTAAAAATTGACTTATGGCCCAGCTATGTGAATTATTACCATTTAAATGTGTTAAATGATTTTATTTATTATTTGCATCACAATCTTTGAAAAAATTAGTATCTGACTTGACATATATTCTATAACATTGAGATATTTCACCTTTAATTCCTTTTTCAATCATAATAATCATGTTATATACGTCTAATAACTGGAATTTATCTTTTGTCTTTTTTAACTTTGAACCTTAACTAATCTGGGCGCTGTAAAATACCATGATGGATAAAAACCATAAGATTTTATACAACATTTCAAAAAAATTTCAAAACCATTACATATTAACAAAATATCAGTTTTGAAGTATAAATCATGATATTACTGATAATTTTTATATTAACTTCTCTCAAATTAATTTTACATGTTTGTAATCATCACACTAATTTCACATTCATGTCATTTATTATAAAATTCTTCTTTTGATGGAAGATATATTTCTTCAAATTTTTTCCAACTCCCCATATAATCATAAATTTAAACCCCTGTTTTAATTACTAAATGTGTTATATGTTCTTGAAAATAGTTTCTGATGGTTGTTATTTGATCCTTTCTTAAGTTTGACAAAAGTTAGTCAAGACATTAAGCCATAAATTTAAATGTATCAATAAACCTCATTTTCAGATTTTCTGTTTCTCTTTTAGCAAAACTAATATATGTACCTTCATTAATTGGTATTTACCTTCATTTACACTCATGATCTTACATTAGAATATAAAAATAGAATATAAAAGTATGTTTTGGATAATGTTACCCAAAGTGGAAGAATCATGAAATTCTGTGGGAATTATGAGGAATTTTGCGAGTTTTGACTATCCTGGAAAAGTGAGCTAGAGCACACAGTTATATTCTACCCAGGAAACCATGGACCCAAATTGTCAGCAAGGCAATGAGTAAGCCGGTGGTGACTCCATAATGCTGTGGGCTATATTTAAATGTGTTGGACTAGGTTCTCTGGTGCTACTGAACCAATAATTGGTTGGAAATCGTTATGTTCAGATACCTGGAGACAATTTGCAGTCACTCATGGACTTCATGTTCCCAAAGACAATGTACCATGCCCCTGGGTCACAACTGTTCACGGTTCTTTTGAAGAAAATTCTTGGCAATTCGAGTGAATGATTTGGCCACCAAGATCACGCAACATGAATCCAGCGAACACTTATGGTGTGATGTCACTGCCAGACGCCACACTTGCTTGATGGTAGCCTTTAAATCGGCCGCGGTCCGTTAGTATACGTCGGACCCGCGTGTCGCCACTATCAGTGATTGCAGACCGAGCGCCGTCACACGGCAGGTCTAGTCTAGAGAGACTCCCTAGCACTCTTCCCAGTTGTACAGCCGACTTTGCTAGCGATGGTTCACTGTCTACTTACGCTCTCATTTGTAGAGACGACAGTTTAGCATAGCCTTCAGCTACGTAATTTGCTACGACATAACAAGGCGCCATATTCAGTTACTAGAATGTATTGTGAACAGATAATATTGTGAATCATGTACTGTCAAGAGCGACGTTCATCATTAATGGATCAAAGTTAAGTATCAAACTAATTACGTTCGCTTTCTGAATTCTCATTCCTTGTCATGTTACAGACCTCACGTCAGTATAGTTCTTCCCTCCTCACGCCAGCCTGAGTGAGCTAAAACGCGTGCATTTCGGCCTCCATTCGTACCGAGCGAGGTGGCGCAGTGGTTAGCACACTGGACTCGCATTCGGGAGGACAACGGTTCAATCCCGTCTCCAGCCATCCTGATTTAGGTTTTCCATGATTTCCCTAAATCGTTTCAGGCAAATTCTGGGATGGTTCCTTTGAAAGGGCACGGTCGATTTCCTTCCCCATCCTTCCCTAACCCAGCTTGTGCTCCGTCACTAATGACCTCGTTGTTACAGGACGTTAAAAAACACTAACCTAACCTCCATTCATAACACAGTGTTGGCTCTTCTGCCAACACAACATTGGCGACGAGTAGTAAAAATGGTGATCTTAACTATACTGCCATCTGTCGTTGGACTGCCCTGATTTAATTGTGTAATGGCTTCGCCACAATCTCCATATGTACTGTCCAAATTTTATTACTTACAGAATCAGCAGACACAGGCATTACTGGATGCCCTTGGACAGCTCATCCAAGGTCAACGTGCAATGCAAAACAATGTGGCAGCCGCCGCTCCACCGCTAATGCAGCCACAACACGGAGTTGCACCAACCTTCAGACCTTTTGATGCAGCACTGGAAAACCGGATGGAGTGGTCACGCCGTTTGGATTCCATCTCACCGCCTACAGAATTCAAGGTAACGAGCGGCAGCCTTTTCTTTTGTCGTCCGTCAGTGTGCAAAACCTACCTTGTGACAGTCAAATTATTTCCCCGACGCGACGTAGCAACTCTGCCCTACGAAGAAATTTTGTCTGCATTAGATGCATATTTCAAACAATCAGTCAATGTAGTTGCAAAACGGTGTACCTTCTTTCGTACAAAACGTGCGGCAGGTCAGACTAATCGGGAGTGGGTTGCAACCTTGCAAGGCCTTACTAGGGATTGTGCTTTTGAGTGTCAATTTGGAATCCCTTATTCAGATACTATGGTATGTGATGCAATTGCACAGAACGTTTCAGATGTTCGTATAAGGGAACAGATTTTGAAACTATTCAACCCCTCCCTTCAACAACTGATGGACATATTGGATCAGCAGGACACACTTGACTTTGCTCAGAAATCATTTGAAACTTCGCCAGCCGTGTGTCAGGTTAACCATCCCGTCGGGCGAGCTGCACGGAGCAGTAAACAGCCCTCGCGCCTGGCCGTGCCGCTGCCGCCAGGCTCGCAGCCACGTGTGCCGCACCAGCAACCAAATGCAGTGCTTAAATCAGGCCCGCAGTGTGCTACTAAACATTCGCATGAGAATTGCCCGTCACGCCAAGCTTTTTGCTTTTACTGTAGTAAAAAAGGACATGTTCAGAGTGTTTCCCAGAAACAGCTCAGATCGGAAACTTCAAACCATTCCAGGCCCTTTGCTTCGCACCAGAATCGGAATCGAACCAAGGATACTCAGGCTCGCGGAACTACGCCCATGGAAATTCATGTCGTTCATTCCACTCCGCCCAGTGCCACTCTCTCTAACAGTGACTGTGTTCGTCCCACAAATAGTGTGCATCGACGTCGCCGGAACTCCCATCAAGTCGCAAGTGATTTTGTACCAGTGTCAGTTCACGTTGCACGAGACAGTCGCCCTTGTCGTCAGCAGGACAATAAACTTTCTGTAGACTTGGACATTAACGGCAAAGTGATAGCATTCCAGCTCGATACCGGAGCTGCAGTTTCACTGATCAATCAAGGCACTTACAAAATGCTGGGCACATCTCCGCTGCGTGCCGCAGATATTAAGTTAACTAGCTATTCAGGCCAAGAGATCCCTGTGTTAGGACGGTGCAGCCTTCTTGCAACATACAAAGGACAAACAAAAGTTGTGTCATTTTACGTCCTTTGTTCTTCTTTGGCAGTGAACTTGTTTGGTTTCGATTTATTTCACTTGTTTAACTAGTCTATAGTAAATCAGGTCCTATCAGTGAACCAGACTGTGCCTTCAGATAGTGTTTCTCGTCTATGTGAAGAATTTGCAGATATTTTTACACCAGTCCTTGGTTGCGCTAAGAACTATAAAGCACATTTGGAACTGAAAGTAAACGCGCAACCGAAATTTTTCAGAGCACGCAATGTTCCCCACGCATTGTGTGATGAGGTCACAGAAACATTACACGATTTGGAATCACAAGGTGTAATTGAACGTGTGCAGGCTTGTCTCTGGGCATCACCCTTAGTAATTTTGCCAAAACCTTAGGGAATATTGAGACTTTGTGTGGACTTCAAGGCAACAGTGAATTCACAACTAGTGATTGCAACTTTTCCTTTACCCGTCCCGGAAGACTGTTTTGACAAGCTGTGCCCAGGCACATATTTTTCGAAGTTGGACCTAGTAGATGCATACTTGCAAATACCGGTGGACGAAGAATCCCAGCGCGTTTTGGTGGTTAACACGCATCTTGGTTTGTATCAATTCAAGCGACTGGCATTCGGGTGTGCATCTGCCCCTGCATTGTTTCAGTAATATCTACAAACTGTTTGTGCGTCGGTCCCTACTGCAGCAAACTATCTGGACGATATTGTGATCTCCGGAAAGACGGAAGAAGAACATTTAGTCATTCTCAGAACATTATTTCAGGTCTTGCGACAAAATGGTCTTCGCTTACGGAAGGACAAATGTGTGTTTTTTGCTCGTGACTTGCCCTACCTGGGACATGTACTCAATGCCCAAGGCATACATCCCAGTCCCACACACCTCCGTGCCGCACAAGGCTTGCCTTAGCCGCAAAATTTGAAGCAGCTACAGAGTGTGTTGGGAATAAATCAACTATTATCACAGATATCTGCCGCATGCCTCTTCCATTTCAGCTCCACTTCATCGTTTACGCCGTAAAGGTGTTCCGTTCATCTGGACGACGGAATGCGAACGCGCCTTTCGCCGGTTGAAATCGGCATTGCTTTCTAATACTTGCCTTACGCCATTCGATCCCCGGAAGCCCCTTTTGCTGATGGTGGATGCATCGGATTTCGGGATCGGTGCTGTGCTTGCGCACAAAGATGGCTCGCGCGATCGCCCTATTGCCTTTGCGTCCAAACTGCTCTTGTCTGCTCAAAGACATTATTCACAGATCGAGAAAGAAGCATTGGCTTTCGTATTTGGTGTTACAAAGTTTCATGACTTCTTGTATGGTCGTCACTTTACCATAATCACAGACCACAAACCTTTGACATCGCTTTTTCATCTGAACAAGCTTGTACATCCACGTACAGCGCAGAAATTCATTCGCTGATCCATTTTCCTCTCGCAGTATCGTTACGATATCTTGTATCGGTCCACTGCTAAGCATGGAAACGCCAATGCGTTGTGCCGTTTGCCTGTTGCTGAGGCTAGGGCATTCGATTCCTCTGAACTTGCTTCCATGTTCATTGATTCGGAAACCGATGACGTGGTCGAATCGTTTCCGATTGATTTTCGTCGTGTAGCTACAGCCACAACTGTCGACTCTGTCCTTGCTACCGTTTTGCGTTTTGTTGCTACACAATGGCCCTTGTCAAAGTCACGGATCGTGGACCCGTTGGTTCGCCGATTTTTTGCTCACAAGGAGAGACTTCTTGTTCGACGTGGTGTTTTGCTGTTGCGTTCTGATAATGATCAGTCCAGGGTCATGGTACCACGTTCGTTACAGTACTCTTTCTTAAAGCTTTTCCACCAAGGTCATTGGGGTATAGTGAGAACGAAACAACTTGCTCGTCAGCACTGTACTTGGTTCAGAATCGATGCCGCGATTACGAATATGTGCTCTTCTTGCATGGTGTGTGCCAAACAACAATCAGCACCACCACGGAAATTCTTTGCATGGCCAAAAGCCACTTTCCCTTGGCAAAGCTTACACATCGATTTTGCTGGTCCATTCTGGAATGCTCGATGGTTGGTTGTGATAGATTCATTAAGTAATTTTCCTTTTGTTGTCCGGATGTCTTCCACGATATCATCTGCCACCAGCCAAGCGTTATCTGACATCTTTTGCATTGATGGTCTTTCACAGACAATTGTTTCCGACAATGGCTCACAATTCATGTCCGCAGAATTTCAGTCATTCTGCCAGGCGAATGGTATTCAACGTCTGACGTCCGCGCCGTTTTCGCCTCAGTCAAACGGTGCCGCTGAAGGATTGGTCAGGACTTTCAACTCACAGATGTTGAAGTTGAAAGAGTCGCATTCTCAGGAGGATGCGTTACTGCTCTTTCTGTCCTCGTATCGCTCTCAGCCCCGAGCTGGTCGCTCGCCGGCTGACTTGCTCCACGGTTGCCATCATGGAACCATGATGTCTTTGCTACATCCGCTGCATCAGGTTCCTGTGCAGCGGCAGACACCTGCTTTTGCCCCAGGCGACGTTGTCTACTACCGCCACTATCGCGGTTCACGGCGTTGGCCCGAAGGGCGCATTCTTCGCTGCCTCGGCCGCGCTATGTATCTGGTTTTGGGGGCCTCTGGTGAGGTGCGCCGGCATCTCAATCAGCTGCGCCTCTGTCGTCGCACGAGACCTGCCGCTCCCCGTCTGCTTTCAGCGACGGTGCCGTCCGGTCAGCGCCCTGGGGACCCATCTAATGGCTCGCCTCAGCCCCAGGTGTTACCGACGTTGCCTTCCATTTTTCCCCATGGCGACGCGCCGCCGCCGCTGCCTCTTCTCCCACCGGCGACGCCCACAGTGGACGCGTCGCTGCGGCCGTCGGGCGCCTCCCTGGGTCACGCGCCGCCGATTGCTTTCCGTCACCAGTTGTCCTCCGACATGGAACTCTTGCCCGCTCCGGACCATATGTCGTCTTCACCCGTCGGGTGCCCCGGCTCGATGGAGGTCGACCCTTCGGCCCCTCCCGTCTCTCTAAGGGTGCGTACACCGCATGTTGGCGTGCACCCTGGAATAGGTTTTCAGGCGTTCCCTAGCTCCCCGCGGTCCGAATGGCAGGGTGCGGGTGGCACAGCCTCGCCTGGTGTTAGGCTCCCCACCTCATCGCATACGTCAACATGGGGTCATCCCCACGACGGGCAGAAGCCTTATACCACAACCGTACGCCGATTTGCGGGAGAGGAATGTGGTGTCACTGCCAGACACCACACTTGCTAGATGGTAGCCTTTAAATCGGCCGCGGTCCGTTAGTATACGTCGGACCCGCGTGTCGCCACTATCAGTGATTGCAGACCGAGCGCCGCCACACGGCAGGTGTAGTCTAGAGAGACTCCCTAGCACTCTTCCCAGTTGTACAACCGACTTTGCTAGCGATGGTTCACTGTCTACTTACGCTCTCATTTGCAGAGGCGACAGTTTAGCATAGCCTTCAGCTACGTCATTTGCTACGACATAACAAGGCGCCATATTCAGTTACTAGAATGTATTGTGAACAGATAAAATTGTGAATCATGTACCGTCAAGAGCGACGTTCATAATTAATGGATTAAAGTTAACTATCAGACTAATTACGTCTGCTTTCTGAATTCTCATTCCTTGTCATGTTCCAGACCTCACGTCAGTATAGTTCTTCCCTCCTCACGCCAGCCTGCGTGAGCTAAAACGCGTGCATTTTGGCCTCCATTCGTAACACGATGTTGGCTCTTCTGCCAACACAACATATGGGACATAATCGAGAGATCAGTTCGTGCACAAAATCCCGCGCCGGCAGCACTTTCACAATTAAGGACAGCAGCAGAGGAAGCATGGCTCAATATTTCTGCAGGGGACATCCAGCGGCTCACTGAGTGCATGCCCCATCGAGTTGCTGCACCACACTGGGTAAACGGAAGTCCGACACGATGTTAGGAGATATCCCATGAGTTTTATGTCCTCAGTATATATGTAACAGCTTAGTAGCTGTCGTTTTTTCTGGAAGGCCGCTTCTCCCAGACAGATCATAAGGCGCAGCACGTTTCTCGCACTTGTGGCCAGCACCCAGCGTGAAACACGCGCAGGTCGAATATGCATCCCACCGCGTTGGCGGTCCGTCAACGCAAAAGTCCACAGGGGAACAGTGTGCGGAAACGCTTCGTATGGCCAGCCACATTCAACAAACAGTGGTCATCACATTAGCATGAATTCCTGCATAAATGCACGTGAAAAAAACTATCGTGTAGCTATAGCCCACAGTAACAGTGTAGAACTAAGTTATGACCACGAAACAGAATCATTAGAAAATGAGACTTTGTTACAGTTAGAAGAAAAAGTAGCAGATGAATTAGGAAACAGTGTTGATGAAAATGATATTAGTGATACAAGAACTAATAAAAATTACATAATTAAAAACGAAATTTCTTGGTCTAAAAATACATCAAAAACTATATGTCGAACAGTACACATTGAAGTACTTCCAGGACTTACTGCAGCATGGAGACGAACTGAACCAGTAAGTGATGCTTTCAGGCTGTCTTTTGGCGAAAGTATTTTAACAATTCTTGTGGACTGTACCAATAAAAAGGCATAGGCATATTATGAGAAATGAAACACAAAATACCCACCAAAGCAGAAAGAATGACTGTCATCAGATGTTGATGGAATGTATTCATTTTTAGGGATTCGCGTAATTAAGGGTGTTCTGATAGATAAATGGCAATCTATAGAGTTGATTTGGACCACAGATCTTATGTACTACAGAGACATTTTTCCTGCTCCAGTGTCTCTAACTCGATTTCAGTTGTAATCTACGTTCATCAGATTTGAGGACATCACTACAAGTAATCAAAGAAGAAAGTATGATAAACTCGCTGCTATCAGAGATGTCATAACATTGTTTGTCAACCACTATAAGTCTAATTACAATATTCATTCAAATGGTTCAAATGGCTCTGAGCACTATGGGACTCAACTGCTGAGGTCATTAGTCCCCTAGAACTTAGAACTAGTTAAACCTAACTAACCTAAGGACATCACAAACATCCATGCCCGAGGCAGGATTCGAACCTGCGACCGTAGCGGTCTTGCGGTTCTAGACTGCAGCGCCTTTAACCGCACGGCCACTTCGGCCGGCTACAATACTCATTCACATCCTACAGCAGATGAACAACTTGTTCTTTTTGAGAACACTGAAGTCAAACCTTTCTAATTATAGCGCAGAAGTATTGGCATTGGACTGAACTTAGGAGTGTATAATGGATAAGAGGCTACTGCTGCCCATCACAAAAAAAACCTATGACAAAGAGTAGTGCTTTATCCAACCAGCTGTCTTAGAGGAAGTTATAACATCACTATCGACAATGCTTTTTGGTCTCTTACACTTGTAAATAAACTTTACTAGAGAATTTTTACACTTTGTGGAACAATGAGCAAGAAATACATAAACCTTTGTTGCCCAAGCCTATAAAGAAAGTAATGTCAACTGTCTTCGTTTTTCATAATGAGGTTACATAGTTGTCCTATGTGCTGTAGAGGAATCTTGTTGTGATTTTGCATAGCACCGAGCATCATCGCGAGAATGTAGGAGCCGAAAATGAAAGCTTTGCATAACACCACCAAAGGCTGTGTCGATGCAGTGGACAAGATGATCAATGAATATTCTGTGATAAGAACTTCTTATTCCACAATATTGTCAATGTAGGGTGTTTGAACGATTATATACACTGACGGGAAAAAATCACCACACTAAACAATAACTGATGTAGAGTAACGAAATGTCGTGGATTTATTTATGTAGATAACATATTTAAATGACTAACGTTGTAAGACCACAAGTTAATGTAAGCGCAGGAGAAGTCATTGCAAGTGTGAAGTGATCGTACATTAATAAGCGGTGTAAGCGCCAGTATGTTGAATGCAGGCAAGCAAACGTGTTTGCATTGTGTTGCACAGGTGCCGAATGTCATTGTGACGGATGGAATTACATGTCTGTGGCACTTAGTCGGTCAATAAAATGACGGTTAATGCTGTTTGTGGATGATGCTGCAGTTGTCTGATGATGTTCCATATGTGCTCGATGGGGGACAGATCTGGTTATCTAGCAGGCCTAGGCAGAAAGACGACACACTTTAGAGTACAATGGGTTACAATAGCGGTATGTGGGCCAGTGTTTTCCTGTTTAAAAACACCCTCTAGAATGCTGTTCATGAATGGCACCACAACAGGTCGAATTAGCATATGTACGTACAAATTTGCAATCAGGGCGCGTGGGATAACCACAAGAGTGCTCCTGCTGTCATATTAAATCATAACACAGACCATAACTTCAAGTGTAGGTCGAGAATGTCTAGCAAGCAGACAGGTTGTTGGCAGGCCCTCAACTGCCCTTCTTCTAACTACCAAAAGATTATCACTGGCACCAAGGTAGATCCAGTTTTCATCAGAAAAAACAACAGGCCATCATCCTGCCTTCCAATGAGCTCTCACTTCACACCATAGAAGTCGCAAATAGCGGTCAGTGGGATGCACGCTAAACTGCGCCTGGCTAGGAGCTGTCTTTGAAGTTACAGTTCGTTGTCTCTCTGTGGTCCCAACTGCTACCCAAATTGCTGCTGCAGATGCACTACGATGTGCCATAGCTATATGCTGAATACGATGGTCTTCCCT
Source organism: Schistocerca serialis cubense (assembly GCF_023864345.2). Classification (NCBI taxonomy): domain Eukaryota; kingdom Metazoa; phylum Arthropoda; class Insecta; order Orthoptera; family Acrididae; genus Schistocerca; species Schistocerca serialis. Next base: position 607,357,170 of record NC_064640.1, on the reverse strand, counting down.
CTCGGTAGTGTCACGTGGCCGTCCGGAGCCGGCTCTTCTTGTAACCGTACATTCTCGTTATCGCCGCTGCCAGCATTGATGTACAGTGGCTACATTCCTCCCAAATCTTTCTGTAATGTCGCAGAAGGAACATCCAGTTTCTTGTAGTCGTATTACAAGCCGTCATTTAAACTCAGTGAACTGTTGATAATAGCGTCTTTGTCGCCTTAAAGGCATTCTTGACTAACATGAGCTCACCATATCCAGTCGCTAAGGTAACTAATACTCAAAACCGTTACAGTTTGTATTTGAAGCAAACCTGATTTGCATCCTCATAGCAATGCTACTAGTGCCACTCTTATGCGTCTGTCACGAAATTTGAATAGACAGCACCTTTCAGATGCAGAAACACGTCTACCAGTTCTCGTTTATGTCGCACAACTCCTTCTTGTTGTTGTGATTTTTTTTCCTTCAGTGTATTATGGAAAAGAAAAAAATCAGCATCTTCCACCAAGTTGTACGTAATGAAAGAGAAATTTTCTGCTGAATCTTGACAAGGATTTAAGTCATATCACAAGACAAACGGCGTCTTGAACGACCCATACGACGTACAAGGATAACAATAATTACAATGAAAAATCTTGTTCCAGTACTACAGTGTAACGGAAGAGAAGATTGTGGACTCGCATTAGCGTAAGCGGCTGTTCCATTTACTGTTCGTCCATTCCAATTCAAAACTTTTGTGGGTACCCAGAGTGACTTTATGCAAAGGCCAGGATGGTTTGTTAGAAATTCTCCATTCCGATCTTTTGCTCCGTCTATAATGACCTCGTTGCTGAAGAGTCGTTAAACCCTGATCTTCCTTAATATGTGATGATCTCTTCTGAATCTGAACGGTATCTACGAAATATCGAGTTGATATAGTTTTCTCTTATTAGCTTTGTCATTATTGCAAGATAGATTTTAGAAGTTCCGTACTTCATTCTCTTTCGTATAACATAATATATGCCAGCGTTGGAAAAATCTACAGCGCTGGAAAGAAAAACGCAGCCGTGGACAACTAAAAAGTGTTACTAGGGAACTTCAGAAGTAGGTCACATATTAAAACTGCAGGCCAACTAACTTTTACTGAATTCTCCACTAAACTTCACAGTGACACAGGCACATAGTCTCCAATTTCCTGCGAACAACGATCAGAACGTTCTACCATTCTTGCAAATCTTTGACGATAGAAATCCACTCCTTGGCTACGAAATCGTGGAACCGTTCGAGAATCGCTGTGTGAACATCATCATCGTCGGAAAGTGAGTGATTGCCGCGGATCAGGTCCTCGATTGCATGGACATTGTCGTCTGTTGTCGATTCGATAGCCTTCCTTCCTGATCAGCACGATCCACGTCTGTGGGGACCTCGTCAAATTGTTGGCATCACTTCACTATAGCTGGAAGCAACATCCATTTGATCTATGTACTACCAAAATATCAACGTGAATCTATGTGAAATGCATACGTTTTGCCCGCAGGAATCGTAATGTAGCACGTACTTCATCTTAGGAAGAAGATTCCAGTTGCCGCACCGTTTCACTCGCACACTGTGGTGCAACTGTAACTTGCACCGCAGCAGAACTGAGTCTGGAGAAAACACGGAACATGTATTGTCTTCTGAGATTTTGCTATTGTGCTACAAGAATGGCGCAATGGTCTCATCATGGGACGACATGTACAGGGTGACTCAAAAGAATTGGACGTTTCGCTGCGAGACAGATAGAAGGCTGCCCGCACTGCCATACCATTTAGTAAACAGCAAACATGGAGCAATAGAACGATGTGCGGAGTTCCTTTTCGGTAAAAGCCTATTACAAGAATAGAAGTGTGGAGGCCATGCGTCGAGATTTTCGGCGTTACCCTAGCGCATGCAGTCAACGCCTAGGTCCCCAGTTTTGGAGAAACAGGTTCTGCATTGAAGAAGCAATCTGCAGGGAGACCCTGAACCGCTCGTGCGGGAGACGCTATCTAGACTGCGCGAACTGCTTTTGCAAGAAGCCCACTGCTCTCTGTTCGACGTCACGCAGAGTTTCTACAGATGCCTCTTTCGAGTGTTCAACGAATACTGAAAGTGGATTTAAAGTTCCAGCCGTGCAAGCAACTTCAGCCTAATGATCTGCTAATGCGTAGACAATATGTTGAACGGATGTTAGCAATAGTGCACGACGACGACAATTTGATTAACAACCTGTGGATGTCTGACAAAACTAACTCCCACCGCAGCGACTTTTTCAATAGAGAGAATTTTCTCTGTTGGTCCTAGCAAAATCCACGTCAGCTTCCCGGGCGTCAATTACACAGCAGCAAAGTTACTGTATGTTGCGCAATATCATCGAGTGGCGTTATAAGCTCCTATTTCTTTTTTTTTAAGATGATGATGGGTAAACAACCACTGTAAAGTTTGAAATTACAATTAAATCAATACCATTAGCTGCTGACGGGCGTTGATATATGTCAACGGGGACAGTCGAAAATGTGTGCCCCGACGGGGACTCGAGCCCGGGATCTCCTACTTACATGGCAGACGCTCTATCCATTTGAGCCACCGAGGGCGCAGAGGATAGTACGACTGCTGGGATTTATCGCCGGCATGCTCCCCGTGAGACCCACATTCTCAACTTACAGTCCACACACTACGGTCGTAGTACCCCTGCCATTATACCCATTACTCGCGGCAGACAATCCACCGAGTCCCGTAAGAGTTCAGGCAAATCGTGTGCATCCGCACTGAAGGAGGTCATCAGCCGGTTAGCCTTAAACGATATGAAAATGGCATCTGTTCTTTCGGACATGTCCAAAGAACAGATACCATCTTCATACCGTAAAGTTCGTTCGGTATGTTGCCATGATGGAAAGTTTTGCTGCACACTAACCGTCCCATTTTCCAGTCAACACTTGGTTTCAACATGACGAAGCAATGTTACATACGGCACGCATATCGATGAGAACTTGTTTGATAACCGTGTCATTTCATGGCACGGAGACACTGCATCGCCCCATAAGGTCGCCTGACCTGGCAGTGTGTGACTTTTTTTCTTGTGGGGCCGCCGTAAGAGCGCGGGTTACCGTACTCCATCTGTTCCCACTGAAGAACATAAAGCAAGAATACAGAAGGAAATCTCCAGAATTGCTGCAGGCTACAGAAACGTGTGAGCTGAGGGGGATCTCATCTACCGTATGTGACATGCAATGGCTTACTCTGTACTACACATTGACATCAATAAATGTGTGTAATGTAATTGCGCTCATCTCTTAATCTCCATTCCAAAATTTCTCATTCTCTTGAATCACCCTGAATAACTTAATTCCTGAGTTCCCTATGTATATTGGATGCAAACTTGCATAACTTGATGCTTAAGTGGCTCAAATGGCTCTGAGCACTATGGGACTTAACATCTGAGGTCATCAGTCCCCTAGAACTTAGAACTCCTTAAACCTAACTAACCTAAGGACATCACACACATCCATGACCGAGGCAGGATTCGAACCTGCGACCGTAGCGGCCGCGCGGTTCCAGACGGAAGCGCCTAGAACCGCTCGGCCACACCGGCCAGCTGATGCTTAAACTTTGTTTCAAAGTCAGGGCATTTAGCATTTTAAATCCGTCAGCAGAAAATTCTTAGTGCACACAGTACTTTCGCCAAGGCATATTACCGAAGAAATCAACTAAGTTAAGGAAATTAGACTGCTATTTTGAGTCTCAAATTTGGAAACTGGTGAGACAAATCCCGCCAAAATTTGTTTGTTACAGTTTCAGCTTTTTCATATCAATCTGTCATATTCTATACGTTATACTCTATATCAATCATATAAGATCAATAAGAACATATCTGTCAAGCCATGTGGAAAATCGGCTATTGTCATGCCAGTATTAATATCCTTTTTTAGCTCAACTTCGAAGCAAGTAATATTAATGTTTAACGTCCCGTCGACAACGAGATCATAAGAAACGAAACAAAGGTTCGGATTGGACAAGAATGGTGGAAGAAATCCGCCATATCATGCTCAAAGACACCACCCTGCTCTTCACCTTAGTCGATTTGAAAAGCTAATTATCAGGTATGACTATCCCACTCCTCCCTAACACGACTCCAGTGCTCTAACCTCGGTGATACGTCAACGCTTACCATCATCGTAAACCCGTATTTTCATGACAAAACGGGTTGTTTTACATGAATCTACATCGGTTTATCGTGTACCAAAGTTGCCTTTGAATCTGGTGATGACGAAATTCTTTACACTGAGGTGACAAAAGTCATATGCACATATACAGATGGTGCTAATATCGTGTACACAAGGTATAAAGGGCAGTGCATTGCCGGAGCTGTCATTCGTACGCAGATGATTCATGTGAAAAGGTTTCCAACGTGATAATGGCCACAAAACGGGAATTAACAGATTTGAATGCGGAATGATAGCTGAAGTTAGACGCATGGGACGTTCCATTCGAAAATGTTTAGGGAAAGCAATATGCCGAGACTCACAGTGCCAAGAGTGTGCCGAGAATACCAAATTTCATGCATTACCTTTCACGACGAAGTACGCAGTGGCCGACGACCTTCACTTATCGAACGAGAGCAGCCACATTTGCGCACAGTTGTCAGTAGGCTAACAGACAAGCAACACTGCGTGAAATAACTGCAGAAATCAATGTGCGATGTACGACGAATGTATTCGTTAGGACAGTGTTGCGAAATTTGACATAAATGGGCTATGGTAGCAGACGATCGACCCTAGTGCCGTTGCTAACAGTTCATCATCTACAGTGCCTCTCCTGCGCTCGTGACCATGTCTATGGGATCCTAGACGACTGGAAAATCATGTCCTGGTTAGATGAGTCGCGATTTCAGTTGGTACCATCTGATGGTAGGGATCGAGTGCGGTGCAGACCCCACGAAGCCATGGACTTAGGTTGTCAAGAAGGCAGTGTGGCTAGTGGTGGCTCCACAGTGATGTGGGCCTCATTTACATGAAAGGGACTGGGTCCTCTGGTCCAACTGAACCGATCACTGCCTGGAAATGGTGATGTTCAGCTACTTGGAGACCGTTTTCAGCCATTCGTGGATTTCATGTTCCGAAACAAAGATGGAATTTTAAGTCACTGGGCCACAATTGTTCCCGATTGGTTTGAAGAACATTCTGGACAATTCGAGCGAATGATTTGGACACACAGATTGCCCGTCATGGAACCTGTCAGTTCGTGCACAAAATCCTGCTCCGGCAACACTTTCGCAATTGTGGAAGGCTACCATAAGGGCTGCATGGCTCAGTATTTCTATAGGAGACTTCCTGCGACTTGTTGTTCATGACGCGTCGAGTTTCCGCACTACGGCGGGCGAAAGGAGGTCCGACACGATATTAGTAATTCTTTCGTGTACAATAAATTACAGTGCGCATTTAGCAGCCCAATACCGCTAGAAATCTAACTTCTGAATTTTAATCTTTTTATGTTGGTTAGGTTTTGCAATGAGAAGTTCTGGAGTTTGGTAGCGGTCGTGCAGTCTACCTGCCACTATTACGGTTTTTAACAAAAAAGGAAAACTCTCCCAACGATTCCATGCCTTCAAAAATTTTATAAGGTACTTGCTGGTTGGAAAATCATTCACGTAGAGTATAACAATCAAATCATTCTACTGAAAAATCAACGAACTGATATCAATGTGAGTACCTGTATTGCAAAAGATCGCCGTCACAATGAAAGCACACATTAAAATAAACAGATGTGACTGAACGTATTTATAAGATTTTTAATAGTGAAGAGTCACCTATTCAAAGTCATGAAGTTGAGTAAAATAACTTAAGTGGATTACTTTTAATTATTGTAGCTCATTTTGTTGATGTAGAATATGCAATATACTCTGAGGCCAATGATATTTATAAAAAACATAATTTGCTGTAAGACTGGTATAATACGAAAAAGCAAGCTTCAAACTAAAAATGTTGCAATCTTACCTATTAGGCCGGCCACTGTGGCCGAGCGGCTCTAGGCGCTTCAGCCCGGAAACGCGCTGCTGCTGTGGTCGCAGATTCGAATCCTGCCTCGGGCATAGATATGTGTGATGTCCTTAGGTTACTTAGGTTTAAGTAGTTCTAAGTCTAGGGGACTGATGACCTCAGATGTTAAGTCCCATTGTGCTTAGAGCCATTTTGAACTTACCTATCAAAGAAGTGCTTACTGATTCACAATCTTTGGTGTACAACACCATTAAACTAATTATTAACGAAGTCTCTTCATAAAGGAGTTCTATCTATCAAACCAGACAATTGATTATTCCCCAATTATTTATGATCAATTGAAACTAGCAATAAGGAAGACTTCTAGCAGACGTGCAGGTGGCGTTCCGTTAGATCTGAGCAGCTAACAAACGCAGTTAATGGACACGGTTGACTTCTTAATCCAACACTGAATTAATAGAAAAGCAACACAAGTTGCGATTTTCAGGACATATAAGATACGATTTTCTCAGGGGTAAGAGGACTACGCCGCTGCAAAATTGCGACACCGACTGAAACAGTAAAGCCGTTCAAGGCTGCAGACTAGCGTCTCGGTGATCGAAAATTCTGAACTCGCGCCCTCGCTACAACCCCACATTCTCGCTCCAGAATACAACGTACTCGTGGGAAGATTCCATTACGATTACCTGTCTGATAACCGATGATTTCTCTTCCCTGTACAAATCGCAGGGGAGAAACTGCTAACATTCTTGAATAGAACCCATTGTGTATTTCTTAGTTGTTTGAAGGGTGACACACCGATTTCTATCTCACTGCTTATTGGATAAACCAAAACTAGTGGCGGGCATAATCCCATAATATGTGGGAGCACGCTGCGGAAGCACAAAACGGCGGAGTCGCGTACTTCAGTGTCCTACAGGGTTGGTTGATTTGAGAGGGTACAAAACAGCGAAGTCGTCGGTTCCATCAGATTAGTGAAGGATGGGTAAGGAAGTGGGCCGTGCCCTTTGAAAGCAACCATCCCGGCATTTGCCTAGAGCGATTTAGGGAAATCACGGAAAACCTGTCCGTAACTCGTGGTCTAGTGGCTAGTGTTCTTGCCTCTGGATCACGGGGTGTCAGGTTCGATACCCGGCCGGGTGAGGGATTTTTTCTGCCTGGGTACTGGGTGTTTGTGTTGTCCTCGTCATTTCTTCATCATCATCATTCGTGACAATGGCTAGATTGGATTGTGTAAAAGAATTGGACTGTGTACAAATTGAGTCTTCGTACGGGCGCTGATGAGCGCGCAGTTGAGCGCCCCACAAACCAAACATCATCACGGAAAACCTAAATGAGGATGGCCGCACGCGGGTTTTAACCGTTATCCTCACCAATGCGAGTTCAGCCCCTTAGTTGAGCGCCCCACAAACCAAAAATCATCATGGAAAATCTAAATCAGGATGGCCGGACGCGGGTTTGAACCGTCGTCCTCCAGAATGCGAGTCCAGCCCTACAGGGGCTTCCAGGACTCAGCAGAACTTCCTGACTTCAAACGGGACGCTCTGTCCTGCCGACAAACAAGAGCGGCCACAGGAATCCTGTGACGTCTTAGAATTTCGTGGCCACCCTGAGAAGCTTAGGGGAAGAGCCTTGTGTTCCAGAGCGACCAGAACTCCCATGCACCATGCTGACTTGCTTGACCTGATTCACACAAGAGAAAATATTGTAATTTGGCTCCCACAATCACTACATGTCTCCGTTCTCCCCCCACTGTAAAGGAAACACAGTTACGTTCAGACTGAACAAAGACTGAGTAGCGACATGTGGCAGATCAGGGGGGTTACTTAGTAGTCATCCCCAGTTGCCAAAATATAAATGTACTAAAAGAAGTAAAATCTTCTTGAAAAGAATTTCGGAGGAAGTAAAAGAAAAACACGAAAATTAAAATACTCCTAATACTCTTCCTTTAAGCAACAAAAAGATTTGTGGGACACTTTGTTTCTGAATTAATACGAAAGAATTTCTTATTGATGAGCCTTTATTGATGAACGTTTATAAAACCGATGTAAAGTCCTCATTGATCTAAAACGTCTATGATGACTTATCAGAAATATACATAGGAAAATATATAACAATTTTTCATAATAATTACACAGGAACATAAGGAAAGGTGGTTACTCGACTTAGTCAACCATAGAAAGAAAAATTTCAAAATTTTATATATACAGTGAAAGATGTTTCCGTGCTACGTACTGTATGTGTCATGGATTGGATTGGATTGTTTGAGGGAAGACACCAAACAGCAAGGTCATCGGTCTCATCGGATTAGGGAAGGATGGGGAAGGAAGTCGGACGTGCCCTTTTAAAGGAACCAACCCGGCATTTGCCTGGAGCGATTTTAGGGAAATCACGGAAAACCTAAATCAGGATGGCCGGACGCGGGATTGAACCGTCGTCCTCCCGAATGCGAGTCCAGTGTGCTAACCGCTGCGCCACCTCGCTCGGTGTATGTGTCATGGGTTTGATTTAATGTGCACCTGCTTTTCCGAAGTTGGCAGTAAGGCTTCTCGCTGTCCTAAAACATAGTCACCGACCCTCTTCGTCACAGGTGTGGACGGCCGCTGGGGTAAAACTGATGACGGTGCCGATGAAAGAAGCCGCCGATAGACAAAGCTCGGATTACAGGCCGTAAGAGTTGACCGATACACCTTGTAATGCTGGCTACCTTCTTGACGCTGTTCAAGAGGCTATCGTAACATCGCAATTCTAACTGCAAGCTGGCGCAGCAGCGCTGAAAAACCGAAAGCAAGTCTAAAAACCCCATCCTCCATCCCTCTCTTCTTCACAAGTACACAAAAAACTTGATGCAAGTTCCTACACATGAATTTATTGTTAGAATCGATTGTTGATCATTTTATTGCAATAGTGAATTTGCGGAAGGAAATGTCAGAATTTTTCTTCTTAGTTATTTCAGTTCAAATTTAAAAATTATTCAAGGTATTGATCATTGCTCATAGAAACGGAAATATAGAACAATACAATGATAAGATAATAAATAGAATGATATTTTCATGAACAATCAGGTACAATTCCATTCCTTCAAAAACAAATTAAAAGCTTATTTGAATCGCCCATTCTATTTTGCTTTCAAAATCATCCCATGTGATTGGGATTTGTGAGAAGGAAATTCTGTACACTTCAGTTGGGGTATGGACCGTCCATTGTTTACGGTACATAACAAAAACACAAAGTTGACTGTGAGAGTTACTGTATTCCAAAAGGATCACATCTGGGTACCTAAGCGAACCAACGGCTTAAACTGGCTGCCGACAAAACAAAACAACAGAAATTTTAAGTACAAAGAATGCGAGTGACAACTTCCCGGTAGAGCTCAAAGCCTCTCTTGGTGGGGCCTTTACTATCATCGCCGAAATCGCCTGAATACTAAAACACTCTCCCGGCAAGATTCGCCTGTGGCTCATACCATTCTGAAAGCAAACAGACTGTCGAGACCGAACTGTTTTCTACCACTGAAACGCTCCATACTTCTCAAAGAAAATAAAACGCAAATTCGCAAACGGATTTGCCAACACGATACATGAATGGAGCGCCAAATTACAGATACAAACAGAATAATAATGAAAGGAGATGATACGCGACATTTTTACCTCAGTTTCGGCGTTGATGTTCCTGAAATAAAACAAGATAAACATTCCTCAACTGAAACTGCCACCCCTACCTGTACTTCACCGCGTCGTAGGTTAATCTAAAACAGTAAACAATAACATGCTAAAACGCAGATAACATTATTGTCCATAGGGTGAAAAGAGTCCATATAAAAAGAGAAACCCCATGTCCATAGGAAGACAACCTACAGTCACATGCAAAGCGCGCTGCTAACAAGGGTCTCCATACTCAAAAGCGGAAATCGTATAGAACATACAAAATTCAAACTCTATACCAGGACTCGCTAAATTCGAAATTGATATGACACACATAAAACGCAAACACTGTATACATATAAAAAGAAACTAAAACCGTACACATAAAAAAATGTAAATGCATCAATATCTAACTTATAATATGACTCTTAAGAAAGGAACATCCACTAACTTTTCTAAAGTTTTCTGATATTCACTGTACAATAAGCTTGGTTTAGAGAAGTGGTGAGTGCTAATGTTTTTCCTTATCTGCAGTGTTTCGAACATGACAGAGTTTGTGAAAACCAAACGTTTAATGCGGTATGGTACAACATAAGGGAGAAAACTTGCGTTTTGTTCTTCGCTTTGGATGGTAGCTTGTGATTTGTTACTAAGACCTTTTGCCCTGCGAAGAAGAACCGCTGCTTCGCGTTTCTCTCGATCCTTTTCTGCCATTGCTCTGCCAGTCTTTTGATATTTGCAATGGCCTCTTCGATAATCTGCCGATCAGACAGGTCATTCTTTGGGGATTTAAATGTTTTTGGTGACCTGAAGAGATTTTCCACACCCCTCACATCTCTTAAGTCATTATGCGGTGATTTCTGCTGTAGTTGAGAGCGCCGAAGTCGCTCTGAGCTTCTCAAACCTGTGAGATCGTATTGAGGAGATGCCCCTTTCCTTGTTGATCTAAACAGCTGCTTCACACTCCCTACATCTGTTCAATCATTATCGGCCAGTCAGTGTGACCGAGCGGTTCTAGGCGATTCAGTCTGGAACCGTGCAACCGCTACGGTCGCAGGTTCGAATCCTGCCTCGGGCATGGATGTGTATGATGTCCTTAGGTTAGTTAGGTTTAAGTAGTTCTAAGTTCTAGTGGACTGATGACCTCCGATGTTAAGTCCCATAGTGCTCAGAGCCATTTGAACCACTTTTTGAAATCGTTATATGGTGATTTGTGCTGTTGCAGAGTATTTGCTTAACACCTCTCACATCCATGAGATCATTATGTGGCGACATGTGGTTCATGTAACTGTCTCAGATCGGCAACGGTCGTCGCTGTGCTGCTCAGCTGTGGATCTCACATGTACTGCGTGCATTTTTGGTGTTAACCCTGTCTTCCGCTACAGGTAATAGATATTCTATTACGCGATTTTTTCCGCTTCCCCTTCCTAACTTTCCTACATTGCATTTTAGCGAAACAAATTCTTCAGTCTCAGTAAGCTGAACTGGCTCAGTCATTTCAATAACTGGATTTGCCTGTGTGCTAAGCTTTGAAAAGTCCCCTTTGAACAATTTATACATGACTGTGCTTAAACTGACGCACAATATTTTGTTAGCGCAACGCAATCTGACTTTCAAAATTCCCTACAAAAGAATGGCCCTGACTAACATTAAACTATACCTTTCACAAATCACTTACCTCACAAAAATCTTCGCTGCTCAAGCTACTGCAATACAGCGAGCGCCACTACTGCCAGCTAAATAAAAGATTCAAACTACTGAAGGCACTAACTACTGATAGGGGTAGTTAGCAAATGAAAGATATTAATAGAGAACAAACAATGTATTTACCTTGATATCATCATATATAAATATAGCAGTTCATGACAAATTACAAATCTCCGCCATCTCTCTCCCCACATCCACCACTGCTGGCGGCTCACCTCCAACTACGCAACGCTACGCGTTGTTCACAGCCAGCTGCCTAACACTACAATGGCGAGTATTACAACAATGCAAAGCAGCCACAGACTGCACACAGCACAGCCAGTGATTTTCATATCAGAGGTGGCGTTACCAATAAAAAAACCTAAACAGCCTACTTACATAGAGAAAACATAAACAGCCTACTTACATAGAGAAAACATAAACAGCCTACTTACATAGCCCCCATGCTCCCCACAAAAAATTTTACAAATTGGTTTGGGCAGTGCCCAATACAGATTTGAAAAATTTTTTCATAATTACAATAACAAAGATATCAAATGCACACACTTATTGATACAACGTTGGTCAAAAGCTAAAATTTTGTCACAGTCCATAAAGACAGTCCTGATCATTCATTACGGTAAAATATAGTGTTTTTCTCAAAGTCTGAGTAGTAGAAGAAAATGCACACAGAAGTAGTGGATATCCATGCAGTCTTGAAGAAGTAGTGTTGTCCTTCCAGCGGAAAGACAGTGCTGACTCTTGACATGCTGACAGGTAATGGGCCACAACAGAGCAAACCCACAGCAGAGTTCATTCGACGTTTTGAAGAGTATTGGTAGGTAGGTCATCACAGAGCAGACCCACTGTAGTCCTGGTAGAGATTGTGGTATTGGTGGGCCACCAGAGATGCAGACCCACTGCAGTCCTTGTAGAAATAATGGCGTTGGTGGGTCATCATAGATGCAGACCCACTGTAGTCCTTGTAGAGATAGCCAGCAGCCATCTGTTGCGATTGTGCAGGTGCACATTCACCATCGAAGAGTCTTGCGGAGAATATAGCAAGTCCATAAACCACCACTTGTGCACTCACAAAGTTTTTGGAATTGTCCTTAGAACCAGCAATGCTGTTATCCAGTCCCTTGCTGAATCATTAACACACGTGCAAACACTATCAATCCCTACTTCTCACATATTGTCCATATACTATGACCAACAGAAACGTGTGCAGTGAAATGTAACTTAATTTGAAGAACTGGTAACAATTACAATTTGGTAACATAAAAATACAATAACAAAGGTACAAAATACATCATTAAAGAACATAACAATACAGAGAACATTTGTAGTACAAGCTTTACAAAAGAATCGAAATAACATATACGTCAGTGTTCCAGGAATTATGACATGAGTACATACATAAAAGATCAGAATAACTTTCGAAACACCAACTTCACACATGAGCATTAACACAAAACAGAATAAATAATGTCTGAACATCTTTACAAAGTAAATAACATATTATTAATGCCAATTATATTCGAGGATGACAGTATTCCTCATCATAGTGAATGTAGCTTAATATTAAAAGAAGAAAAAATTCTATGAAACTACACAGAGACAGGAAGAAAACAAATACACAAGGGTACACAAACACATAGTGGGATAACACCAATAGGAAAGGACAGGGTTCGTTTTCAGTGTAACATTTGGTACTGCAGTCCAACCCAAAACTTCATATATCTTTCCTCTTATTTCATCCTTTGTTTCCACCAAAAAAATTCTATCTAAGCATGCTTTCTGTATTTATATGTTCACACATTTCTTACCTCAACATTTATTTCCAAGAAAATCCTACCTAAACCTGTTTTCTCAATGCATTTCTTCCAATTCATCGCAACTCATTCTCTTAGAGGCTACCCCCTCTTAAGCTAACTTAAATCTACTGAGCTCAGATGCTAAACTAAGGGACGAGGCAATGCAGCATCACATAACAAATCAACACAAACAGCAATGCAAAAAATGCAAATTGGCAAAGCTAGCAGCATAAATGAGCAAAAGTCAAATTCAATAACACTATGCCTGGCAAACAGCAGCAAATTATACCTATACATGACATAGCGCAAGCAGAAAAAATATTACACTAAAATGGCCATGTCTAATACCTATGTCACATCTTAACATTAGAGTGATGCATCACAATTTATTCTACAAAAGAAATTACCAAGTACTTGAAAAGAAAATTATGTGTTACTGTTACTAGTTCCTTCTTATTGTTCTTTCCTTTCCAAGTGCTCCTTTTTTTATAGAATGTGGATCATAAAATAATTATTTAATGGATCTGTTGACAGAAAGTGTTCACATTAGCAAATGCATTTCATTTTATAAAAGCAATGCTGCAATACAGCTGAAAAACAGGTATCAAATGAAATAAGCAATTACGCAAACCAAAGCATAAAAATATCATTCAATAGCTATGTGGCATTTCGTAAGTCAGTAGCTCTCAATTCTCGTAGAAAGACACTTGTCATTATCAGGTTTGCAGATGTAAGAATGTTTCCAAGTTATTATTAGCGTGTCGTATTTGCGATGTTTTCTACAAAGGAATGTCAGAAGCGAGGTTAATGGCCTCTTTTTTTTTTTTTTCTCCACCTAATGGCTTTTTCTCCGGGCGGCTGGCCCAGCTGGGCGCCACAACGCATTACGTGCAGGTGGTCACTTAACTTTCGTACGGAAATATTTACGACAGCAGTTTCCGCTACAGTGACAGTCTCACATAAAAATATTTCACAGGTCAAGAATTAGCGTTGCAAATCTGTAGAAAGAAAATCCTATAAATATAAGTGTCCAAATAAATTATTCGTCAGCATTGTGATACAGTCACGCATTTACACACATTTCATAACTCTTAAAGTACGATTCTTGGTTTCCAACAACCTTTTCCACAAATCAGAGTCCGTAAACACTACTCATTATTCCTTACCTCATTATACATATACATATTCGTCGACACTTCTTCAATATTTCATCATGAGAAATACGTAGCATAATAAACATTCCTCAACAACATAATACACATCGTCGTCGTAATAATAACATCATAACACCTCAGTCAAATCTCAAAATCGTCGTAGCTTCCTCCAATAATTTCAAAACCTAAAAAAATATTCTCTGCTCATTTCAATAGTGTCATCTACCTCAAACGTGCTTTAAAATCATGCTCCCTTACCAAATATATCATTCAAAGCTCTCATAGTATCACAATGGTTCCGAAAAATGTGAGCATTTCTCAAAGTACAGACAAAATACAATTTCGTAAGTGTGAAGTTATCCAACTGTGTAATTACGTAAACATCTGTCACTGATGTAGTAAAAACGTTTGTCTGTCTCAGTTAAATGATCAGATAGCTGTGTAATTATGTGTTGGAGAAATATGGTACCGATGTGTAAAGTTGTATAAGCAAATACCATATTAGCTAGGGTTCCTTGTGGTTGCCAAACACATGGTACACAAAGTAAGCGTGTACCCCCCTGAGGATTAATGTAATTATACCCTCAGGTGTTATAGATTATTGCAATGGAATGAAATGTATCACGGAAAACCTTCTTTGTAATTCAAAAATCTTTAAAAATAAATGTTTTAAGTATAAAATTGATCACTCAAATACGTGTACTGTAGCGCTAAACTGTTCGTCTTGTTGTAAGATAATCTCTGTGGAAGTGTCGTAGTTATTTTCCTCCGAAAGCTAAGTTCTGCAGAAGCCAATGTACTTACCTCATGATAAACAAAAGTGAAATGCTTTGCGTATAGATATCGTAGTTATTATGCTTATTGGCGTGATGAAGAAAGTACTGTACAGTAACGTATTGTTGTGCCACGAAAAAGGCTGTCTCATTGTTGCTATACCACAAAAGTTACTACTAAAACATGTTTTTCTTTCCAGAAGATTTCAGAAAACTGTGCAGATATAAAACAGATACACCACAAAAGCAACATTGTAAATTGTCACTCATTAGTAGCGTCGTGATAAAATTCGTGTAGCTGTCACATAAACTAACCACTGTGTCCTCTGGTATCTCACAGAAAGTACTTTAAATTCAGAATGTATTTTCAAATAAACCAAAATGTTGCATTAAAATCTCATTAGCAGTACTGGTAAATGTTCTAATCGTGCAACTAACAAGCAAGAATGTACACACACAATTACACTGTGTCGTCTGTTCGCAATAACAATGCATTCGTAATTTCTGTTTAAATAATTTCTCTTGGTTCTTGGCTGGATATTTAACTTCAAACATTGTTGCATGGTAACAGTTTCTAAGTCTGACAAAGCATATTAGTAATGTGAAGCGAAAAATTTTATGACAAAGACTAAGTTAAAAAGCAGATTATCTTTCAATAAACGGTTTTACATGTGAAATGTGGTGTAAACCTTTACTCTTCATAGTACTCAGAGTTTGAACTTGAATGCAATTGTCAGGCGGTATACGTCGGTAAAGAATACTGGAGTTTTTCTCAAGGTTAGCGTCTATGTTATTTTTCTCTGAGCCACCTGCCGCACGCGGCTGCCTGCTGTGCGAGTCATTGTCTGTCTCTTTGTTGGCGCGCGTCGTTATTGGGATTAGAAGACCTAACTTCTATAAATTCGCCTTGCCGAGAGGGCCCTGCTCTGTTTGAATCCCGCCAGTTCTGATGCAATTGACGTCTGTCGTTATGATCATATCGTCTGTCGTCAATTCGGTAGATTCCGTAGTTTCTTCCTTGTCGGTCACGTGGTGGAGAATTTCTCCCTGAATCGTAACTCCGCGCTGAACTGTTGCGTCTGAAGTTATTCTGTCTCCCCTGGTAATAATTGTTTTGGTTCCCATATTGTCTGTTTCTGTGGTTATCTCTGTCATATTCATTACCACGGAAATGCGATCTTTCTCTGTAACTATTATTACTCTGCCAGTGGTTGTCATATGGGTGGTGTCTGTTTTGGTCACGATTTGCGTTGTAAGAATAGCCTTGTCGTGTCCAGTTATTGTTTCTGTTGTCACGGAATTGTGACGTATGTGACCTGTAATTGTTGTGTTCCTGGTTTCGCGTTCCGCGATTGTCAGTGTCAATTTCTAATTCTTGTAACAGTCCCTGAAATGCTTCAATGTCGTCTTTGCAACGCCCTGCCAAAATAATGTGTCGTAAATGTTCAGGTAATTTGATTAAGCAAATGCGGATGAGTTCTGAGGGGCTGTATGGGTTTGACAGGTACTGATTCTTGTGCAACATGTCTTCAAAGTATTTCACAAGACTGGAAAATTCAGATTGTTCGAAATGTTTCATCATTATGATGCTATATTTTACCCGGTCTTGTGTAGCTTGAGACCAATATGCTGAGAGGAAGGCATGATAAAAATCTCCTTCACTGTGACAATCGTGAATTACCGATCGCATTCTTACAGCTGGTTCATTCTCCAAGTAGCCACACATAAATTCTAATCTGTGTTCTAACGACCAGTTGGGAGGAAAACAATGCGAGAATTGATGGAGCCATGCTTGTGGATGAATGTCGTTGCCAGAATTCTTAAATGTTTTGAATTTACGTGTAGTAATGAACAGCTTATAGTCAAAATCATCATGTCGGCGAGTCGCATATCGGTCATTGTTAGGTCGTGTCGGCCGTTCCATCTCAAAATTCGGTGCACATTCCCAATTTCCTTCATTACTTCCGAAATGCCCTGTGTTATTATTTTGCAGCTTTTCCGTGTTTCTAAGTCCCTCTTCCCGTGTTGGAGCGCGAGTGTCCTCTGAAATACGTAATTCTTGTATTACCTGTGTCAGCTGATCTTGTACTTCCCGGATTTCTCTTTGGTGTTGTGTATTAATTTGATTCTGATTTTGTTTGAATTTTCTTATTTGTTCATACTCTTCTGTGTCAGTGAAGGCTACGGGTCGTGTGTCATTCAGATCATCATCTACCTTTGTAGATAAGTTAGTGACCTGATCCGAAAGTTCGGCTACTTTCTCCGATAGTGAACACATTTCCTCAGTGTGTTTTTCTGAACCAAGTTTCAGAGTGTCCATTTGTGTTGAAATCGTATCTACTGTGTCTTTTAAGTTTTCTTGACTTTTTGCAAGTTGCGTAACCGAATCGGTAGATGCAACTGCGTCAATTTTAGCTTGCAAGGTGTTGTGATTTTCATGAACAATAGTTTGCAGTTCTTTTATGGCTGCTTCGTGATTCTGTAATGCATTTTCATGACGCCAAAAAATAGGTTGGAAATGCTCACAAATTTGAGTTTTTACTTCATTACAGACTTTTTGACATTTCGATTCAATGTTATGTAACTCAGTAGTTAAATCTTCACGCGTTTGTTCAAGAGTTTGTTCCAATGAGTCTAACTTTTGAAGCTGTTGCTGTGTTTGTCTCTGATTTTGTTCCAGTGTGTCTAACTTTTGAAGCTTTTGCTGTGTTTGTCCCATTTGTTGTATTAATTGTAATAACAATGCATTGGTGTCTGAAACATGTTCCTCAGTGCTTTTCGGCAGTGAATTTGCACCGGCAACATTCACATTTTGACAAGCAGAAAATGTGTCTTGACTTATTTGAGAAAACGGTGATGACCCAAAACCTGAATCTACAGTATTTGCGAAATTGTGTCCTGTTATTTCTGATTCCTGAGGCGATCTGTTGCCGACCGATCGATCGATAATGCTTCCCTGTTCACTACCTGTTTCACTGTGTACACCATTGTTTGCAGCCCGCTCCATTTCCCTATGCACAATTACCAAATTACTACTTTGAACATCAGTTAATTCATTACGCGGTGGCGCTAACATACTGCTTTCATTTTCACTGTCATTTCTCAGTTTACTTTGGAGCCTAGTATTACGTTTTTCACACGCCATTATTGTCACAGTATTTCACACGACAACACAGAAAAACACAATTTGAAGATCAAAAATAAGAGAACACATTAAAATAGCACTGAAAATAATATCTAGTTAATTGCAGCTGCGAAATATTTGGTGCAAATCTACATGCATGCCACAACTGTTTTACTGTACAACAATGAAAGGCTACAACTACAAAGGAAATTCTCTCTATAATTACGTGCTAGCAATAAACAATAGCTACACTAATTACACAAACTACAAGAAAAATCAGAAGATTCCAGTGAGGTATCCTGGCAGGGTCGCCATATGAAACGTCCCCTTTGAACAATTTATACATGACTGTGCTTAAACTGACACACAATATTTTGTTAGCGCAACGCAATCTGACTTTCAAAATTCCCTACAAAAGAATGGCCCTGACTAACATTAAACTATACCTTTCACAAATCACTTACCTCACAAAAATCTTCGCTGCTCAAGCTACTGCAATACAGCGAGCGCCACTACTGCCAGCTAAATAAAAGATTCAAACTACTGAAGGCACTAACTACTGATAGGGGTAGTTAGCAAATGAAAGATATTAATAGAGAACAAACAATGTATTTACCTTGATATCATCATATATAAATATAGCAGTTCATGACAAATTACAAATCTCTGCCATCTCTCTCCCCACATCCACCACTGCTGGCGGCTCACCTCCAACTGCGCAACGCTACGCGTTGTTCACAGCCAGCTGCCTAACACTACAATGGCGAGTATTACAACAATGCAAAGCAGCCACAGACTGCACACAGCACAGCCAGTGATTTTCATATCAGAGGTGGCGTTACCAATAAAAAAACCTAAACAGCCTACTTACATAGAGAAAACATAAACAGCCTACTTACATAGAGAAAACATAAACAGCCTACTTACATAGAGAAAACATAAACAGCCTACTTACAGCTTTTATTTTCGCCCTTGATGCTTTTTACTTTCTTAAGAAGAGAGGCGCCCTTTTCTACACTTTTCCTGTTGTTTCTTCAACGATTCGTCATCTACATTTCAGGAAAAAAAATGTACCCCTGGAAAGACGACGTTGATTTTGATCTGATGACGGCATATGCCACCTGGGAGATAGTAGATGTACTAATAATGAAGTTTTCACCGTTGTCTGCCAACAGACAGCGTAGTGGCACAGTAACCTGAGCGTCATCTGTGTCTGCACTTTAATAGAGAATGCTCACAGGCAGAAGGCACAGTGCGATGCATATGTGTGAAGCAAGCAGGTAACCACGCCTCGGAAACACACTTGTGCTTCCTACAGTCAAATGATCGAGGTTCAAAGGGGCCAAATTGTGGCCTACCGAGTGGCGGGACGGTCCTCTCGGATAATTGCCACACAAGCTGGACGAGCTGCGTAAGTTGCGCAACGATGCTGGTACCAGTGGTCACATGCTTACAAGAGGTTCTGGACGTTCGCGCTCACAGACACCCACCATGATCGTCATATTATAAGTGAAGCCGTGGCAGATCGTACAGTTAGCACAGCACAGCTAAGAGGACTTGTGAGCCCAAACGTGTCAACACGAACAGGTACGAACCGGTTATTAGCAGTGCAACAGTGGATACGCACACCTCTTCTACTCACATCACAGGAACGACGTGCACGGCTAGACTGGTGACGTCAAAGAATCACTTGGAAGGCGGAATGGCACGTCGTGGTCCTCAGCGATGAAAGCAGATTATCCCTGCACAAAAGTGACGGTCATTTGTGCGTATGACGTAGGCCTGGCGAGCCCCGTCCAGTAGAGTGCATTCGTCCAAGATACACTGTCCCAACCGCATGTCTTATGGCTGCAACTCACGCTCAGCTCTGGTGTTTCTAGAGGGAACACTAACCAGCGCTCATTACGTGCAGAATGTTGTTAGACACGTCCTTATGCCGTTCTTGGAACAGAAAGGTGTTGTGTTGCTCCAACGGGATAATGCTCACCCTCACACTGACGGTGAAACTCAATGTGCTCTGCATGTGGCAACTTCCCTGGCCAGCACGATCTCCGGACTAATCTCCGATTGAGCATCTGTGGGAAAAGATGCGACGAGAAGTGATTCTACATCTACATCTACATCCATACTCCGCAAGCCACCTGACGGTGTGTAGCGGAGGGTACCTTGAGTATCTCTATCGGTTCTCCCTTCTATTCCAGTCTCGTATTGTTCGCGGAAGGAAGGATTGTCGGTATGCCTATGTGTGGGCTCTAATCTCTCTGATTTTATCCTCATGGTCTCTTCGCGAGATATACGTAGGAGGGAGCAATATACTGCTTGACTCCTCGGTGAAGGCATGTTCTCGAAACTTTAACAAAAGCCCGTACCGAGCTACTGAGCGTCTCTCCTGCAGAGTCTTCCACTGGAGTTTATCTATCATCCCGTATCGCTTTCGCGATTACTAAGTGATCCTGTAACGAAGCGCGCTGCTCTCCGTTGCATCTTCTCTATTTCTTCTATCAACCCTATCTGGTACGGATCCCACACTGCTTAGCAGTATTCAAGCAGTGGGCGGACAAGCGTACTGTAACCTAATTCCTTTGTTTTCGGATTGCTTTTTCCTAGGATTCTTCCAATGAATCTCAGTCTGGCATCTGCTTTACCAACGATCAAGTTTATATGATCATTCCATTTTAAATCACTCCTAATGCGTACTCCCAGATAATTTATGGAATTAACTGCTTCCAGTTGCTGACCTGCTATGTTGTAGCTAAATGATAAAGGATCTTTCTTTCTATGTATTCGCAGCACATAACACTTGCCTACATTGAGATTCAATTGCCATTCCCTGCACTATGCGTCAATTCGCTGCAGTTCCTCCTGCATTTCAGTACAATTTTCCATTGTTACAACCTCTCGATATAGCACAGCATCATCCGCAAAAAGCCTCAGTGAATTTCCGATGTCATCCACAAAGTCATTTATGTATATTGTGAACAGCAACGGTCCTACGACACTCCCCTGCGGCACACCAGAAATCAAGACTTCTCTCCATTGAGAATGACACGCTGCGTTCTGTTATCTAGGAACTCTTCAATCCAATCACACTATTGGTCGGATAGTCCATATGCTCTTACTTTGTTCATTAAACGACTGTGGGGAACTGTATCGAACGCCTTTCGGAAGTCAAGAAACACGGCATCTACCTGGGAACCCGTGTCTATGGCCCTCTGAGTCTCGTGGACGAATAGCGCGAGCTGGGTTTCACACGATCGTCTTTTTCGAAACCCATGCTGATTCCTACAGTGTAGATTTCTAGTCTCCAGAAAAGTCATTATACTCGAACTTAATACGTGTTCCAAAACTCTACAACTGATAGACGTTAGAGATATAGGTCTATAGTTCTGCACATCGTCAAGAGGTTGAGCAGGTGAGGCACAACGTATCCAGGACAGTATCCGCCAGCCATGTGAACGACTGGATGGCAGAGTCAGTGCCTGCATCGCCGCCCGTGGATGCTATACAACGTACAGGTACGGGTGTTTCAGCGTAGGTCGAATCTCGGTACCTCAGAATCACTTGTGCTATTATTCTATAAACGTTGACATTTCATTTACTGCATATTAACTGTTGTAACATTAAATCTTGAGTGAATTAGAAACCTCTAAAAGGCTGTACCGATTTTTTCCGGCATTGTATTTACACTGCTGTCTGCTTTTCTTGATAAATCTCCGATTCGATCATCAAAATATTTGAAAGTGAGGTCCATTTTTTTCCCGAAATCATCCAGTTATTTTATAGCTTGTATCTTCTCTTCACTTGCTTTCCTTACCTCGAGTCTTGTCGATCCGCTTCCACCTTCTCTCTATCGGCTTCAAATGTGTGTGAAATCTTACGGGACTTAACTGCTAAGGTCATCAGTCCCTAAGCTTACACACTACTTAACCTAAATTATCCTAAGGGCGAACACACACACCCATGCCCGAGGGAGGACTCGAACCTCCGCCGGGACCAGCCGCACAGTCCATGACTGCAGCGCCCGAGACCGCTCGGCTAATGCCGCGCGACTCTGTCGGCTTCAGCCTTCTCTCGATCCTCCTCTGTATTCCGTCTATCTTCCTCTGCTTTCCTATCCCTTTCTTCTGATTTATCTAACATCATTTAAATCTATAGTAGAATGTCCGAAATTTATCCAAAAATAGCGCTGCAAAGCCTCACATCTGTTCCGCTTATGCTAGTTTGATTCTCATTACTCTGCTCGCTAACCTGTTGTACACCTTGCGTCGTCGTGATTGTACGAGAGACACTCCAAAAGAAATGCACACTATTTTTGTAAAAATACAGTTTTCTTTCTGCATGTGTGAAAGTTTTACAGTGTGCACGTACATCCTTCCCACTTGTTTTCAAACTTAGTTCAACCTGTTCCCTCGAGTGGCGTCGTCACAGCATGTCTTTAAGATGGCTGCAACACTTGACGTTCGTCAGAAGCAACGTGCTGTCATAGAATTCCTGTGCTGTGAAAACGAGACAGTGGGAAACATCCAAAAGAGGTTGAAAAAGGTGTGTGGAGATGCTGCTGTCGATCACAGTACAGTTAGTCGGTGGGCAAGCAGGTTACGTGATGAAAGCGGGCACGGTAAAATTGAGGATTGTCCTCACAGTGGCGGGCCTCGTACTGCACACACTCCAGACAATGTGCAGAGAGTTAACGAACTGGTGACTGCTGACAGACGCATCACAGTGAACGAATTGTCACGCTACGTTGGGATGGGGGAAGGAAATATTTGCAGAATGCTGAAAATGTTGGCGTTAAAAAAGGTTTGCGCCAGGTGTGTTCCCAGGGTGTTGACAGTGGCTCACAAAGAAACAAGAAAAACGGTATGCAGCGAACTTTTGGAACAGTACGAGAATGGTGGAGATGAATTTCTTGGAAGAATTGTGACAGGTGATGAACATGGCTCCATCATTTTTCATCAGGGACGACGAGGCTATCAATGGAGTGGCATCATGAAAATTCACCCAAGAAAAAAATTTAAAACCACATCTTCTCCTGGAAAAGTTATGACTACGGTGTTTTTCGATTTTTTCGATTCCGAAGGACTCTTGCTTGTGGACATCATGCCAAGTGGAACCACCATAAATTCTGATGCATATGGAACGACATTGAAGAAACTTCAAGCTCGACTGAGTCGTGTTCGACCACATCGGCAAAAGCAGGATGTTTTGCTGTTGCACGACAATGCATGGCCACATGTCAGTCAAAAAACCATGGAAGTGATCAGAAAACTCGGGTGGACAACGCTGAAACACGCGCCTTATAGTCTTGACCTGGCTCCATGTGACTATCATCTCTTTGAGAAACTGAAAGACTCTCTTCGTGGAACAAGGTTTGAAGATGATGACTCCCTTGCGCACGCTGCTAAACAGTGGCTCCAACAGGTGTGTCCAGAATTTTACCGTGCGGGTATTCAGGCGCTGCTTCCAAGAAGGCGTAAGGCAGTTGAGAGGGATGGAAATTATGTGAAGAAATGAAAATATTGTTCCTAAAGGATGTATCTGCACACTGTAAAACATTCAAATGTGTAGAATAAAAGATGAATTTTTTAAAAAAATAGTGTGCATTTCCTTTGGAGTGACCTTCGTAGCAGTTACAGTTGCCGCTTTCCCCTCTGGAAATTCTGCGATACTCTTTTCCGATTGAATCGGACTTTCATTGTCGGTAGCTTTCCTATTCTCCCTGTACCTGGTTCTATCTGCCCTGTCCATTGTTTATTTTACGCAAAACTAATTTACAGTACAGTAAATTAACACAAAAAGAGATATTAATGACAAACGAAAACACCTAAACAGATGAAACATTTTCACAAGCCGTAAACTGGTATATTTTCGCACAACAAAAAAAAAAGAAACAGGCATACATCAATAAAATCAGCACACAGCCACCGCTGTTGCAAATGAATAGAAAAAAGAAACAAGCTACAATTTAATTGTGACCGCCGTTTGGACAATACGTGCATGTTAATCTGGGCCCCACTGAGCCAGTCTCACTGCGTATCAGACCATCTAGAAGTAAACCATTTCGGCCCAGGGTGAACATCAAATGCTACCTTTCTTCTTGATTTTACTCTTTTTATATTGGTTTAATTTTGCAATGAGACGTTCTGGAGTTCACCAGTGCGCAGATCTTTGCTTGTCGCATAATCTTTCACGCAGAAAATAAAAATCAAATATTTCCACTCAAAAGTCCTCAAATTGATCTCAGTGAGGGTACCTCTCTTGCAAAGGATCGCCTGCACAATGAAAGCACACATTCAAATAAACAACTGTGACTGAACACATTTATAAGATTTTTAGTAGTGAAGAGTCATTTGTTCAAAGTCACGAGATTTAGCAAATAAGTTAAATGGATAACTTTTAATTACTCTAGTTTATTTCGTTGATGTAGGGTATACAGTAAAATCTGAGGCCAATGATACTCATAAAAATGGAATTTGTTATAAGAATGGTATAATGAGAAAAAGCTAGCTTGAAACTAAAAATCGTGGAAACTGTTAACAAAGTGCTTTCAGATTCTCAAATTTTGGGTGTGCAACACTATTAAATTAATCACTAAAAATGTTCTTCACAAAGTAGATCAATTTATCAAACCGGACAATTGACTGTCCCTTAATTATTTATGAGGAACTGAAACTAGTAATAAGGAAGATTACTAGCGGACTCGAAGATGGCGTTCCAGTAGGGCTGAGCAGTTCACAAATGCAACTGAAGGAAACTGATAAATACTAAATCCAACTCAGAATTAACGGAAACGCAACAGAAGTAGCGATTTAAAGGTCACGCAAGTTGCGAGTTGCTCAGAGTTGAAAGGACTGCAGTGCTGCGATACAGCGACACATACTCAAACAGTAAACCCGTAAGAGGGTACAGACCAGCGTCTCGGCGATCGAAAAATCGGACCTCGCAGACTCATGCGCCGCTCTCTGCCCTCGCTACAACCACACACTCTCGCTCTACAACACTACATCCTCGCGGGAAGAGTCCATCAAGATTACCAGCCAGACAGCCCCGGATTTCTCTTTGCAGCACAAATATCAGGAGAGAAACTGTTTAAGTTCTTGAATAGCACCTATTGTGTATTCCTTAGTTGTATGAAGGTTAGCACACCGGCTGCTATCTCGCCACTCATTGGATAAACCAAAGTAGGGGGTAGACAGCTGCTGGAGCTCCAAGAATACGAAAATTTCTCACGCTGGTGTAAGTTCCTGACTTCCAAGTGTGCATTCTGTGCTGCCAACAAACAAGAAAGGTCACAGGTATTCTGTGCGCTCTTAGAATTTCGTGGTGCTTGAGAAGCTTAGGGAAAGAGCCCTGAGTTCGGAAGTGACCAGCCGTGCCATTCACGATGCTGACTCACGTGACCTGATTCACACAAGAGAAAATTTTCGTACTTGGGCCCAACAATCACTACATGTGTCCGTTCTCCCAGTACAGTTACGAAGACAGAGAAATTCTCGGATAGAATAAAGATCACGTAGTGACGTCACAGACTAGTAATGTTGCAATGAATATCAATTTTATTGCTATAACATAATTTATAGCTACGTACGTTTTCAAAAACATTTGAAACTGATGCCATATCTTAAATCAATGATGCCTCAGGAGAAGTATATCTATAGGAATTCTAGACCATTTGTATTACATTTATGACTTCATATGACCGATGTCATTGAGGTATCTATGGCATCACTAGCCAGACCCTCTTGATCAGTGATTTCATTACTCTTGTAATGCACATCATGACACTTATAAGTATTGTCATGATTCTTGTCAATGACGTCACAAACACGCGCCCCTCCGCCCTCCACCCATACAGCCCCACGTCTGTGTGGTATTAAATTGAGGCTACCAATCAGAATGCAATTTCAATATATACACTCCTGGAAATTGAAATAAGTACACCGTGAATTCATTGTCCCAGGAAGGGGAAACTTTATTGACACATTCCTGGGGTCAGATACATCACATGATCACACTGACAGAACCACAGGCACATAGACACAGGAAACAGAGCATGCACAATGTCAGCACTAGTACAGTGTATATCCACCTTTCGCAGCAATGCAGGCTGCTATTCTCCCATGGAGACGATCGTAGAGATGCTGGATGTAGTCCTGTGGAACGGCTTGCCATGCCATTTCCACCTGGCGCCTCAGTTGGACCAGCGTTCGTGCTGGACGTGCAGACCGCGTGAGACGACGCTTCATCCAGTCCCGAACATGCTCAATGGGGGACAGATCCGGAGATCTTGCTGGCCAGGGTAGTTGACTTACACCTTCTAGAGCACGTTGGGTGGCACGGGATACATGCGGACGTGCATTGTCCTGTTGGAACAGCAAGTTCCCTTGCCGGTCTAGGAATGGTAGAACGACGGGTTCGATGACGGTTTGGATGTACCGTGCACTATTCAGTGTCCCCTCGACGATCACCAGTGGTGTACGGCCAGTGTAGGAGATCGCTCCCCACACCATGATGCCGGGTGTTGGCCCTGTGTGCCTCGGTCGTATGCAGTCCTGATTGTGGCGCTCACCTGCACGGCGCCAAACACGCATACGACCATCATTGGCACCAAGGCAGAAGCGACTCTCATCGCTGAAGACGACACGTCTCCATTCGTCCCTCCATTCACGCCTGTCGCGACACCACTGGAGGCGGGCTGCACGATGTTGGGGCGTGAGCGGAAGACGGCCTAACGGTGTGCCGGACCGTAGCCCAGCTTCATGGAGACGGTTGCGAATGGTCCTCGCCGATACCCCAGGAGCAACAGTGTCCTAATTTGCTGGGAAGTGGCGGTGCGGTCCCCTACGGCACTGCGTAGGATCCTACGGTCTTGGCGTGCATCCGTGCGTCGCTGCGGTCCGGTCCCAGGTCGACGGGCACGTGCACCTTCCGCCGACCACTGGCGACAACATCGATGTACTGTGGAGACCTCACGCCCCACGTGTTGAGCAATTCGGCGGTACGTCCACCCGGCCTCCCGCATGCCCACTATACGCCATCGCTCAAAGTCCGTCAACTGCACATACGGTTCACGTCCACGCTGTCGCGGCATGCTACCAGTGTTAAAGACTGCGATGGAGCTCCGTATGCCACGGCAAACTGGCTGACACTGACGGCGGCGGTGCACAAATGCTGCGCAGCTAGCGCCATTCGACGGCCAACACCGCGGTTCCTGGTATGTCCGCTGTGCCGTGCGTGTGATCATTGCTTGTACAGCCCTCTCGCAGTGTCCGGAGCAAGTATGGTGGGTCTGACACACCGGTGTCAATGTGTTCTTTTTTCCATTTCCAGGAGTGTACATTAATAAAACCGACAAACTTCAGGGCGGATTCCTGACGGAAATGAAGGAAAAGCGGTGCTGTGAACATGTGTCCGGAAATGCATCGTTGTCATAGTAGACGGCGCTGACGAATTGCAGTTACTCTGACCACGTGCCATGTGTTGTTTGTGTGTTGCAGGCTGTGTGACTGACGCAACGTACTGTAAGCACTAGAATGGTCCGGTATTCGTGTCGGGAACAAGCCGAGATGATGTTTGTGTACGGCCAACCAGACGAAAACGGTCGAGAGGCAGCATGACTATGTCAAAATAAGTACCCTCACAGACACCAATCGCATCACTTAACATTTCAAGCCCTTTTGAGGCGTTTGTGTGATAATTGGCCCTCTCAGACAGACGAATGAGCAGGGGGGCGGCGGACTGTGCGTACATCAGATTTAGAGGATCGTACTCTACAGGGTATTGAGAGGAACCCTAGTACATGCTCCTGGCAAGTGACCCATCAACATGTTCTTAGCCAAAGTACGATTATATACATGATGCATGACAACCGTTACTATCCCCAACACATGCAACGAATACAAGGATTATCTGTAGCGGATTTCCTCTATGGGAAGGATTTTGGCGCTGGTTTTTGCCCCAGACCGTCACAACTATAGGATTTTTGTCGTCAGTCCTCTTTTACGACAAAGCAACCTTTAGGAGAACTGGCATCGTCAGTCTGCATAATACCAGGTGTACCGGTATGAAATGAGCGTTAAGATACAAATGCGTCGGTAGGGAACATTTGTTGTGAACGAGCCTTAATTTTTTTTTTTTTTGTTTGGTTGGTATGACTTCTGTCAAAGATATTTAGTATACATCAAGTCATGGAACAAACAACATCATATGTTTTCGTCGTGTTAACAATGTCGAATTTTGTACCAGAAAGTGATGATTTGCAGAAAGCATTAATTTTTTGTTTTCGTTTGAAAAAAGGTGCTGCAGAGTCGCATCGAATGCTTGTCGATGCATATAGTGATCATGCTCTATCAGAAAGAACATGCAAAAGATGGTTTCAATGATTCAGAAATAATGATTTTGATGTAAGAAATGAAGAACGTGGAAGACCACCAAAAAAGTTCAAAGACGCCGAATTACAAGCAATATTGGATGAAGATGATACTTTGAGTCAGAAGCAAATGGCAGTATTGCTAAATGTTGCACAACAAACAATTTCTGACCGTTTGAAAGCTATGGGAAAGATCCAAAAGTGTGGGAATGGGTGCCACATGAATTGAATGAAAGACGGATGGAAAACCGAAAAACCATTTGTCAAATTTTGCTTCAAAGACATGAAAGAAAATCAGTTTTGCATCGAATTGTTGCTGGCGATGAAAAATGGATTTATTTTAAGAATCCTAAACGGGAAAAATCATGGGTTAATCCAGGACAACCATCAACATCGACTGCAAAACCAGATAGATTCGGCAAGAAGACAATGCTCTGTGTTTGGTGGGATCAGAAAGGTGTGGTGTATCATGAGCTTCTAAAACCCGGTGAAACTGTGAATACTAATCGCTACAGACGACAAATGATCAATTTGAACTATGCATTGATCGAAAAAAAGACAAGAATGGGCCAGAAGACATAGCAAAGTAATTTTTTTACACATGTACCTGCACACAAAGCAAAACTGGTTCAGGATACAATCAAAACACTTGGCAGGGAGCTGCTACCCCACCCGCCGTATTCACCAGACTTGGCCCCTTCCGACTACCATTTGTTTTCACCAATGGGACACGCATTGGCTGAGGAACACTTCGATTCCTACGAAGAAGTCGAAAATTGGGTGTCTGATTGGTTTGCTTCGAGAGACGAACATTTCTATTGGCGTGGAGTCCACAAATTGCCAGAAAGGCGGTCAAAATGTATAGAAAGCAATGGTCAGTACTTTGAATAAAATGTTTTTACTTTTCGATTCAAAATTAGTGTTTCATTTTCACAAAAAACGCTCGTTTCATACCGGTACACCTGGTAGTCCTGTGTGCACTACATACAGTGCCCGGGGAATGGATGAGGCTTCTCAGCAGCATCGGTTCAGTATCAGTCTGTGGGCGCAGATTCGTGGCGACCACATACTTGTACAGATTATTATTCCAAAAAGCGTCGACGTAGGAATGTACCTCGACTTCTTGAAAACGCATTACAGTTCGCCGAACCTAAACAACATCTTCACCGGACGTTGAATAGAACGACGAGACCATGTAGCATGGGCTGCTAGATCACCAGAGTTAAACGCCCTGGATTTTTACCTCTGCGGGCATCTAAAAAGCGTTGTGTACGGTGAACAAATTCCTAGCGTGCAGACTCTTCAGCAACGTGTTCATGGCCTGTGACACTATTCGGAGAGAGCCCGGAGCGAGAGAAAGTATGCGGAAATCCGTGACACGACGTGTGAACGCGTGCATTGCATCCCATGGAGGCCACTTCCAACATTTGTTGTGGCGTGGCGCAGCTCTGTACTCTGGGCCGGGACAATTTGCTATCGTTGCACGCACACCGTCCATTTCCAGACACATGTTCATACGATCTATCTTCCTTCATTTTCAGTCAAGAATCCGTCCCTGCTGTTTGTCAGTTTTATTAACGTTCACCCAATATATACATGTAAGAACTTGAATTATGGCGGCATAATTACCAGATACGTCAAGACAGGAGCAGCATGCTGTCTATTCATGACTGCCGAAAGACAAACACCGGCAGACATCCATCGGAGAATGAAGAATGTGTATGAGGCAGAATGTCTGTCGAAAACCACCATTGTGGAATGGTGCGCCAAAGGGTGCTGCTGCTTCGTGATAACGCACGTCCCCATACCGGAAATGTCGTAACTCAGAGGTTACGCCAACCGAAGTGGGAGACACTCAAACACCCTTCCTGTAATCCTAATCTTTCCCCTTCTGATTATTACACCTTTCGTCCCACGATGGTTCAAATGGCTCTGAGCACTATGGGACTTAACTTCTGAGGTCATCAGTCCCCTAGAACATAGAACTACAAAAACCTAACTAACCTAAGGACATCACACACATCCATGCCCGAGGCAGGATTCGAACCTGCGACCGTAGCGGTCACGCGGTTCCAGACTGAAGCGCCTAGAACCGCTCGGCCACTCCGGCCAGCTTCGTCCCATGAAAAAGACCTTGAAGGGTCGACGTTTCCTGTTGGATGAGGACGTGCAGCAGGCAGTTCTGGCCGTCTTCACGCAGCAGGACACAGTGTTTTGGTTTTGGTAAATGGGTTTCTTCAGTCTCGTGCGTCGGTGGAATGATTGCCTCACTTCTCACGGCGATTTTGCCTGATTTGCACATGGATTCTGGATTGTATGACCTTCAAAAGGAAAACTTTTTGAACGCCTCTTATATAAGACGTTAAATTTGGTTTCATGTACAAGTAACAACCGTCAAATGACGTGCCGCAAAATTTTGTGTTGGACGGGGATTCGAACTCAATAACCGAGCGAGGTGGCGCAGTGGTTAGACACGGACTCGCATTCGGGAGGACGACGGTTCAATCCCGTTTCCGGCCATCCTGATTTAGGTTTCCCGTGATTTCCCTAAATCGCTTCAGGCAAATGCTGGGATGGTTCCTTTGAAAGGGCACGGCCGATTTCCTTCCCCATCCTTCATTCACCCGAGCTTCCGCTCCGTCTCTAATGACCTCGTTGTCGACGGGACGTTAAACACTAATCTCCTCCTCCTCAAACTCAATACCTAATCTGATTGGTCACTAATCACAATCAGATGCCAGATATTGATTTTTTTCCGGAGTAGCAAGATGTTTGAACCTGAAATGACCTGATGAATAAATAATTCTTGCCTTCCCAGGTTTCTAACCCGGCATCCAACGCCGCTGTTTTCCAGCAAAAATGGGCGTTAAATAAAGGATTCGTCCACCAGCAGCGAGATGTGTGCGTGTTTGAGCTAGAAATAACGTGACTAAGCGTTCAATGCTGACTAAAAATGAAACCCTGCACATGTCGTCGTCTACTGTTCATTAACTCAAGTTACAAGTGTAAGAAAAGTCACTGGAGACAGTTTCTACATCCTGACACTTCCGCCTCTGTTGTGATCCAACCTAACCTCTTGTTGGTAGCGAAGAAACGTCATGTATAATGTGAATTTGGAAACACGCTGCAGTCCTACTTTGTTCTCTTGGCGTTACCACAGATAAATATATTATTAACCGCCGCATCAACCGGCATTAGAACCCAGACCTTACGCTCGCCAATGCCACCTTGTGGAGCTGACACATAGGCCATAATTTCCCTAATTATCACACGTAGGGAAACAAAATCCGACGCGAAGCATTTCACATTTTTTTGTTTATGCCTCAAATTGTTTAACCAGACTGAAGTAGTAAGTTGGGATGAAATATATAACAAACTACCACTCCCAATGACGAGAGTTAATCCTATTTACGTAACTCAAAACAGTCAAAATAGTGACGCCTTCGTAGGCCGCTGGCACATAGGCCCTAATTTCCCGAATTATCACTAGTAGGGAAAATAAAATTCGACGCTAAGCACTGTCACGTGTTTGTTTCCATATATGCCTTAAATCGCAAAATTCAAACTGAAGCAATAAAGTGATGTGAAATAAATAGCAGATCGCCACTTCCAATAGCCAGAGTTCTTCCTGTTGACATAATTTAAAACAGCCAAAATAGAGACTAATGAAATTATCAAACAAATTTTCATTCGAAAACAGTTTTACAAGTTAAGGTATTATGCACTGGTTGCCTTGTGATGCCTGTAAGAAATCTAAATGTTTTTCGGCAAATGAAATAAAATTCGTCGGCCGAGAATTTTTGGCATGTTAGGACAGTTTTCATTTTAGTACGAACATAAGAGTGATTTTTGAGTAATGACGGAAGAAAATGGAATAAATATTCTGGTTACAAATAGCAAAACTGTACTTTTTGTGGTAGCCCACATAAGGCAACAAATAAATATTTTAAACTAAACTTTATATTTATTATCCTTCTGTAACATAAAAATATAAAACGTAAGTTCGAAGTTTTGTTTGTTAGCACGCAAAACACACACTCTTCATAAGTCACGAATAGATGTTATGCTTTGCGGACCGGTAACATTTCCCATCGGGTTGTACAACTTCAGTTACAGATATACTTCTTTCTGTGCTTCTGT
This sequence comes from Schistocerca serialis cubense, assembly GCF_023864345.2. NCBI lineage: Eukaryota > Metazoa > Arthropoda > Insecta > Orthoptera > Acrididae > Schistocerca > Schistocerca serialis. Next base: position 607,324,485 of record NC_064640.1, on the reverse strand, counting down.
TTATAATGGATACTTTCTTTCTAGACCCGTTCCAAATTCTGGTTTTTGTTTCCACATATGATCATGTGCGCTGCATCTTCTGCAAGCTTCGATTTGTCGCAGTATGGGTATGGTCTCAATTGGATTTTGTGTAATCATTCCGCCGTGGGCATGGTTTCGTTTGCATCATACCATACGGCGATGACTGTTGCGTCTGGTTTTATTATTGATATTTTTTCAAATATTCATCCAGTTTTTCGTAGGATATTTTATCTCTATTGGATTGAAAGGATGACTTCTGGTAATTAAATCATTGATGGTTTTTGTGTTGATTTGTGCCGGAGGACGTTTCATAGCTCTACATGGTGCTTTCGGGCGTAATGTGCACCATTAATGGGAGCTTTGCTGTCTCCTGGATCTAAGGAGACGAATAGAAGTTTCGTAATGCCTGCCTTATTGGCATGTATTAGTTTGAAAGCACGAGTTACAAGCAGCGCGTCATAACTAGATTCAACATCTTTAATTCCCAGTCCTCCGTTATGTCTCTGCAACGTCACCGTATGGAAGAATACTTTGAAAAAAAATTGTCACCCCCCCCCCCCCCCAATACCACCACTCTGCAGCTAATATTTTTCGCCCAGTGACGTGCGGTATCGGTAACATTGCTATGCCATGAAATATTTTGCATAGTATATAATTATTTATAAAACAGGCTTTCTGTAAACAGTCTAACGAGATCACGTTATGTTTCTTCAGCAAGGCTCTGCTGACATAAAGTTTCCACTCCTAACTGTTCGCGTCCATGAGCTTGGGTTTCGCCCTCGAACACAACCCTATTTGAAGTCTCTCTTCATACATATTTAACCAGTCCGCACCTGTTGCACTGCTGTAAGGGCCAAGATGCATTATTTTGGATTTTTGAAGACTCAGTTTTGCACCATAGGATCGCAAGTATTAGTGTACCACATGTTGCACTTCTTGCACCTTATTACCCGAAATTACAATAACGCTAATGTCTTTCAGCATAGCCATGATAGATTTTCATACTGTTAGAGATCTGTAAGCCTCTCATTTTCTGATACAGTATCGAAAGCAAAGTTTCCACCGCGATCGCATATAATAACACAGATTTTTTTCTTTCTTAATTTCAATTTATTAGCTTTTGGGGTCGTGGCCATTCAGCCATCGCAGTAATGGAAAGAAGATACAGTAGAGTATTGGAGAAGACTTTCTTGTATGTTACGACGATACGAATGTAAGGACAACACGACACCCAGTATCTAAGCAAAGTAAATCTCCTATCCGGCCAGGAATCGAACTCGGGCCTCTTCGGTTAGCAATCTGCAGCTCTGACCGCACAGCTACCGAGGCGGACTGATGACACTGATAGAGGACATCCTTGGCATTCTAATTCAGGAATTGGATATGCTTCATTAAGTTTGCCGACCGATTTTATTCCTTGAAAAGCACCACTTAACACATTTATGGGTGACGTTTATGAAATGATGGTTGGAACCCATTTTTTCTTCATGGTGCTGTGTAAGAAGCCGTGATTGATCCTATCGAAAAATTTGTCAAAGACTAAAAACAATACTGAAAGGCTGCTGTCACTTATCCCAGTTAGGTTTATGAGAACCTTTACTCACATGAGGTATCTAACACTGATGTTCCTTTTATTGCGTTCGTTTTCTAAAGACATATGTCATTTTTCAGGAGAGGCTTCATTCTACTATTCAGAATACGAGTGAAAATTTTGAAGTCTGCGTTGAGTAGAGTAAGTGATCTTAAATCATGAATCCTTTTGCTGCGTTTTTTTATTATTATTATTATTGGGACAATCACTCCTTCGTGAATTGGGGAGGTAACACCTGATTTTTCAATAAATCATTATACATTCCGTTGAGTTCATTCCCTATTATGTCCCACATGCACACACAAAATTCGATCTTCAGACCATCAGGACAAGCTCCTCGGACAGTCGTTAATCATAGGTTTTATTTCGCAGTGAGTAATGTTTTCGATTAAACTGACATTGTACTCCTCACGTACCACTGACGTAGCATCTGCTAAAAGTTCTTCACTGTCCAATGTACCTATGTATTTCTTTTTCAGTGTAGAGATCCCTATAGTACTCCACCAAATATTATTTTATGGCGGTCTGAGTGGTGTATTCTCCTCCTTCATCGTCCCTCAGAGCGGTTATTATTCTCTGTTTCCCTCTGTGTCTCCGTTATTACTCCGTAAAACGACTTACGTTTTTGCGGAAGATTGTTCCTGCCTCGGGCTCGCGTATGCACCCCGTCCAGATACTGTCGGACTAGGGTGGTTATTTTCAGCTAAAAGGGTTTTAGCTTGATTATGTTAGCCGAAACGTCATCTGGTTATTTATAAAGGTCTTGCAAACAGGAGAAGTAATCCAGAATGAGATTTTCACTCTGCAGCGGAGTGTGCGCTGATATGAAACTTCCTGGCAGATTAAAACTGTGTGCCCGACCGAGACTCGAACTCGGGACCTTTGCCTTTCGCAGACAAGTGCTCTACCAACTGAGCTACCCAAGCACGACTCACGCCCGGTACTCACAGCTTTACTTCCGCCAGTACCTCGTCTCCTACCTTCCAAACTTTACAGAAGCTCTCCTGCGAACCTGGTTTCATATCAGCGCACACTCCGCTGCAGAGTGAAAATCTCATTCTGGAAACATCCCCCAGTCTGTGGCTAAGCCATGTCTCCGCAATATCCTTTCTTTCAGGAGTGCTAGTTCTGCCAGGTTCGCAGGAGAGCTTCTGTAAAGTTTGGAATGTAGGAGACGAGGTACTGGCGGAAGTAAAGCTGTGAGTACCGGGCGTGAGTCGTGCTTGGGTAGCTCAGTTGGTAGAGCACTTGCCCGCGAAAGGCAAAGGTCCCGAGTTCGAGTCTCGGTCGGGCACACAGTTTTAATCTGCCAGGAAGTTTCAGGAGAAGTAATATTCCGCCGTTTGTTAGTGCAAGATACCTGCCCTTTGCATACTGTGTAATGCATTTACGAATTAAGGTTTTGGCGTTTTCGGTCCACCAGATTATTCTTTCTTAGATAGAGAGCGTAAGCATTTATGTGAAGTTTGCCTAATCTGTTGCTTAAGCTGAGATTCCTGAAATGAAGAGGCGTTAAATTGCCACACCTCACAGACACGAAAAATTTTTTTACGGATGTAGCTGAATGAAACATTATATGTACAATCATCGGAGAATTTTATCAGCCATATCTCACCATGATCGAATTAGCGATTGAATTCCTTAGTAAAACAGATTGTATCTAATCTGCTTGCCGACGTATTGCTAACGTAAATATAGCTGGTGACTTGGCATTCAAATAGGTCCAGGTTACTTGCAGTTGTAATTCATTCACCAATGTTTGCAACGCTTGACACGAATTACAATTGGTCTTCATGGTGCAACACACAGTTAAAATCTCCGACAAGTATGACAGCGGTACTAACGTTCGTTAGCAGTTCAACTATCCCATTCCGATAAAACTGAATTCTACACCGTCTTTTGTTGACCCCTGACGGCGCATATACGTTAAATAAAATGAGGCGATGAAGTTGGACAGTACTACCTCCACTGCCTTTTCGCCCGTCTAAGATGTCTTAAGCATTTCTCTGGTGCGTGTCATTTTTGTTTCTAATTCCTGTGTCTATTCCTGACTTTGTATTCTATTTTCTTTAAATGACTTTTTTGAATTGTTTCGACTTGATGTTGGATGATCCTATGGGTCGTTTAATTTTAGGATGTTTTGGTTTTTGATCTTGTCAACTTGCATGTCACTGCCTGCAGTTAACACTTGAACATTACCTGGATTGCAGCTTTGTGGTATTGCGGGATGTTTAACAAAAACATTAGTTTCCGAAAATTTTGGTGAGTTGACAGCTGGAATCTGTTAGTCAAAACGCTAGATGCAGTTGAATCTTCGTTTTCTCCCCGACGTGATATGCCCAGTCGTTCTCAATGACCGTTTTCCTGTAATGGGTCTCATAATGTACGTGCATACGTCAGTTTTTATTGATTTCGAGCCTCATATGCGGAGGAGAGTGCCTGAGATTTCCTCCGTAAGGATTTTAAACGGTGACAGGTAGCCGTGAGATGATCAGTGGATCCGCACACTTCGTAGGTCCTTGGCTGGTCATCATAAACAATTAAGGCTTTGAAGCCTTGAAGCATAATATACGACGGGATATACTTATGAAAATCAATTCTAACATTTCACACTCCATTGTCAACATTTAAATGTTTGTTACCTGTCCACTTCTCGCCAGTATCCTGCAAAACCGTGCCATAAGGCTAAACACTTGTTTGATTAGTATCGAACTTCAATTCAAAAGGGAGGTTCAATATGCGCATAGATCACAAATCTAAACTAGCATAGATGACCGCAGTTGAATTAGATTTACAATTGGAATGAAGAAAGTTCACGAAACCGATTGTTTTTTTCTCATTATTCTACACCTACATTGATACTCCGCAAGCCACCCAACGGTGTGTGGCGGAGGGCACTTTACGTGCCACTGTCATTACCTCCCTTTCCTGTTCCAGTCGCGTATGGTTCGCGGGAAGAACGACTGTCTGAAAGCCTCCGTGCGCGCTCTAATCTCTCTAATTTTACATTCGTGATCTCCTCGGGAGGTATAAGTAGGGGGAAGCAATATATTCGATACCTGATCCAGAAACCCACCCTCTCGAAACCTGGCGAGCAAGTTACACCGCGATGCAGAGCGCCTCTCTTGCAGAGTCTGCCACTTGAGTTTATTAAACATCTCCGTAACGCTATCACGGTTACCAAATAACCCGGTAACGAAACGCGCCGCTCTTCTTTGGATCTTCTCTATCTCTTCCGTCAACCCGACCTGGTACGGATCCCACACTGATGAGCAATACTCAAGTATAGGTCGAACGAGTGTTTTGTAAGCCACCTCCTTTGTTGATGGACTACATTTTCTAAGCACTCTCCCAATGAATCTCAACCTGGTACCCGCCTTACCAACAATTAATTTTATATGATCATTCCACTTCAAATCATTCCGCACGCATACTCCCAGATATTTTACAGACGTAACTGCTACCAGTGTTTGTTCCGCTATCATATAATCATACAATAAAGGATCCTTCTTTCTATGTATTCGCAATACATTACATTTGTCTATGTTAAGGGTCAGTTGCCACTCCCTCCACCAAGTGCCTATCCGCTGCAGATCTTCCTGCAGTTCGCTACAATTTTCTAATGCTGCAACTTCTCTGTATACTACAGCATCATCCGCGAAAAGCCGCATGGAACTTCCGACACTATCTACTAAGTCATTTATATATATTGTGAAAAGCAATGGTCCCATAACACTCCCCTGTGGCACGCCAGAGGTTACTTTAACGTCTGTAGACGTCTCTCCATTGATAACAACATGCTGTGTTCTGTTTGCTAAAAACTCTTCAATCCAGCCACACAGCTGGTCTGATATTCCGTAGGCTCTTACTTTGTTTATCAGGCGACAGTGCGGAACTGTATCGAACGCCTTCCGGAAGTCAAGAAAAATAGCATCTACCTGGGAGCCTGTATCTAATATTTTCTGGGTCTCATGAACAAATAAGGCGAGTTGGGTCTCACACGATCGCTGTTTCCGGAATCCATGTTGATTCCTACATAGCCGGCCGAAGTGGCCGTGCGGTTAAAGGCGCTGCAGTCTGGAACCGCAAGGCCGCTACGGTCGCAGGTTCGAATCCTGCCTCGGGCATGGATGTATGTGATGTCCTTAGGTTAGTTAGGTTTAACTAGTTCTAAGTTCTAGGGGACTAATGACCTTAGCAGTTGAGTCCCATAGTGCTCAGAGCCATTTTTTTGATTCCTACATAGTAGATTCTGGGTTTCCAGAAATGACATGATACGCGAGCAAAAAACATGTTCTAAAATTCTACAAGAGATCGACGTAAGAGATATAGGTCTATAGTTTTGCGCATCTGCTCGACGACCCTTCTTGTAGACTGGGACTATCTGTGCTCTTTTCCAATCATTTGGAACCCTCCGTTCCTCTAGAGACTTGCGGTACACGGCTGTTAGAAGGGGGGCAAGTTCTTTCGCGTACTCTGTGTAGAATCGAATTGGAATCCCGTCAGGTCCAATGTCTCGCACTTTACCATACACTGCATTACCAAGCAAATCATATGGCAAACCGTGAACGTCGTCATCTTACAAACCTACCTTTTAGAACAAACAATCATCGAGTTGAGACACTTCCGGTTTATCGTACCGAAAGGAAACGAAAACTTTAACGTAGACTTCCAAATCTGAATTTCTATTGCTCACTGGCAATATTGCACTCACAATCTACAGCGACACACGGGCGACGACGTGTCCCACTTGCGGCAAGCTCTGCACACGACGGCGGCTAGGCCAGCACTAACGACCATTAACCTTGACATGTGACATCGTAATGATTTTGTGCCAACGCAGGTGGATAACATTGGTTGAGTGTTCTGATTCCCTGATTCGCAAGAGTGAATTAGAGCCTAATCAGTACATTCATTTCCTTGTTCCATAGAACCGCCATTGCCTACAGACGACCTAATTTTGTAGTCACTGAAGTAAAACCACACATCGACCACCTCCACAAATAGGCGATACTGTAGAGTAAGGAAGTTTTCGCAGAAATTGTTACCGTCCCCTTGAGCTATTCTGCTTCACTATCTTTTCGTTGCAAATGTCGCACAGTGTAGAAGGTAAGTCGTGTTGACGAGCCCAATTTCTCCGTAGTTTAGTAAATTCACCTCGTCTGTATGCTAACACTATCAATTTCTTGGAAGCTCTGAGATAGTTTACTTCGTGCATGACAGGTATTCGCAGTTGCAAATATGGACAACCATCAGCTGTATAATGGAAAGACGAAAATGAAAATTTCTGCTGGATAGGGACTCGAACCCGGATTTCCCGCTTATCTCGGGTTTGCGTCCCGGTCTGGCACAAACTTTCGTTGTCTTCATTCCATTATACAGGTGGTGGTTGTCCATATGAGCAACTTCGAATATATTTCATGTATTTCTTAATTGTTTGAACTCTGCGCGGTGTCTGCTCCTTTGGACATGCATAGATGTCCGAATGAACATTGCATCGTACTTCTGAACAACAAAGGCACTGCAATATCGAATTTACTTCGTTTCCTAACAGCAAAATCTTGGGAAAAAGTTTCCGAGAAAGAGCTTGTGGCTGCCTTTCCTGACCTTAAAAACTTCTTCACCAAATCAAGGCCGCCCGACAGTAGCCGGCCGTCAACACAGGCGATCGTGATGCACCGCGTCTTAAGCCTATGCTCTGCAGCGGACGTTTATGAATTCACATTGGCAAGCATAAGATAATTTCATATTGTAGTTTGGATTTCAGCATGATATATTTTCTTCAAACTGAGTATATATAGTGCAGTACAGCAACGTTGTAACTAGTGCTCGTGAGCATATGACGCCAGAAATACTAAGCGTGTATTCTACAACTGTGGGCAAAATTTATCTGGAAAAAGGAGATTGGTGCATACGTTTGTGGTGAGTTTGTTTGACGTGTCGGTATGCAAATTGCTATAAGTGTGTTTATAAGTTGTAATTTTTATATGATGTTCTCGTATTTTTCTTGTACTGACATCTTTAACGTTCCATATTTGAAGGCTATGAGTAGTGTTGTTTATGGCTAATAAAAAGAAGCATTCAAGTTCTAAGGCCTCCGATTTATTTTCTAATTAACTACTCACCCGAAATCGATGGAACTGGCGTTACTTCTCGACGTAATCGCCCTGCAGACGTACACATTTTTCGCAACGCTGACGCCATGATTCCATGGCAGCGGCGAAGGCTTCTTTAGGAGTCTGTTTTGACCACTGGAAAATCGCTGAGGCAATAGCAGCACGGCTGGGAATGTGCGGCCACGGAGAATGTCTTTCATTGTTGGAAAAAGCCAAAAGTCACTAGGAGCCAGGTCAGGTGAGTAGGGAGCATGAGGAATCACTTCAAAGTTGTTATCATGAAGAAACTATTGCGTAACGTTAGCTCGATGTGCGGGTGCGTTGTCTTGGTGAAACAGCACACGCGCAGCCTTTCCTGGACGTTTTTGTTACATTGCAGGAAGGAATTTGTTCTTCAAAACATTTTCATAGGATGCACCTGTTACCGTAGTGCCCTTTGGAATGCAATGGGGAAGGATTACGCCCTCGCTGTCCCAGAACATGGACACCATCATTTTTTCAGCACTGGCGGTTACCCGAAATCTTTTTGATGGCGGTGAATCTGTGTGTTTCCATTGAGCTGACTGGCGCTTTGTTTCTGGATTGAAAAATGGCATCCACGTCACATCCATTGTCACAACCGACGAAAAGAAAGTCCCATTCATGCTGTCGTTGCGCGTCAACATTGCTTGGCAACATGCCACACGGGCAGCCATGTGGTCGTCCGTCAGCATTCATGGCACCCACCTGGATGACACTTTTCGCATTTTCAGGTCGTCATGCAGGATTGTGTCCACAGAACCCACAGAAATGCCAACTCTGGAGGCGATCTGTTCAACAGTCATTCGGCGATCCCCCAAAACAATTCTCTCCACTTTCTCGATCATGTCATCAGACCAGCTTGTGTGAGCCCGAGGTTGTTTCGGTTTGTTGTCACACGATGTTCTGCCTTCATTAAACTGTCGCACCCATGAACGCACTTTCGACACATCCATAACTCCATCACCACATGTCTCCTTCAACTGTCGATGAATTTCAATTGGTTTCACACCACGCAAATTCAGAAAACGAATGATTGCACGCTGTTCAAGTAAGGAAAACGTCGCCATTTTAAGTATTTAAAACAGTTCTCATTCTCGCCGCTGGCGGTAAAATTCCATCTGCCATACGGTGCTGCCATCTCTGGGACGTATTGACAATGAACGCCGCCTCATTTTAAAATAATGCGCATGTTTCTATCTCTTTCCAGTCAGGAGAAAAAAAATCGGAGAACTTGAATGCACCTCGTAGCTCTGTCAGCTAAGAGATAAAGTTCATTCTTCCCAATATTTGAACGTACCGTCAACGGAGTCGTAATTTTACAGGGCGGTTATGTTTCCACACACGCATCGACCAACTGCGACATTACGGGCTCCCTTTTTATCCCAGTGATGGTTAAAACAGGTAATTAGAAATGGAAAATATGAAATTAGTGGCAGTTTTTGCGTGGAATGACCTTCCTGCACTAACAATATGCATTTCCTAATTGGATGACACACCATCACTGAAACTTCCGGGCAGATTAAAACTGTGTGCTGGACCGAGACTGTAACTCAGGACCTTTGCCTTTCGCGGGCAACTGCTCTACCAAATGAGCTACCCGAGCACGACTCACGCCCCGTCCTCACAGCTTTACTTCTGCCAGTACCTCGTCTCCTACTTTCCGAACGTTTCAGAAGCTCTCCTGCGAACCTTGCAGAACTAGCACTCCTGAAAGAAAGGATATTGCGGAGACATGGCTTAGCCACAGCCTGGGGGATGTTTCTAGAATGAAATTTTCGCTCTACAGCGGAGTGTACGCTGATATGAAACTTCCTGGCAGATTAAAACTGTGTGCCGGGCCGAGACTCGAAAGCTGTGAGGACGGGGCGTGAGTCGTGCTTGGGTAGCTCATTTGGTAGAGCACTTGCCCGGGAAAGGCAAAGGTCCCGAGTTCGAGTCTCGGTCCGGCACACAGTTTTAATCTGCCAGGAAGTTTCATATCAGCGTACACTCCGCTGTAGAGTGAAAATTTCATTCTAGAAACACCATAACTGTTATTTATTCAGAAAATTTAACTATAATGCGAAGAAAATATCAAGGGAATTTAACCGACATAATTATGTCACTCCATGAAGTAAATGGCTATCACTTGGTTGCCAGACGGATCTACTTGAGATCTACATCATACTCCGCAAGCCATCTAACGGTGTATGTTGGAGGGTACTTCTGGTACCAGTAACTGATTCCCCTATACCTATTGCACTTGCGAGTGGCACGTGGGAAGAATGATTGTCGATAACCCTTTGCATTAGCTCTAATTTCTAAAATTTTTATCGTCGTAATCATTTCGTGAGATCTATGTGGTAGCAAGGGGTATGTTGTCCGACTCTTCCTGGAAAACGCTGTCTCTCTAAATTTCAATAGTAAACCTGTCCATGATGCCCAGCGCCTATCATGTAACGTCTGCTACTGGAGTTTGTTGAGCATCTCTGTAACGCCCTCGCGCCACCTAAACGAACCAGTAACCAAACTCGCCGTTCTTCATTGCATCTTCTCTCTCTCTTTCATCCGTCCTAGCCGGTAAGCTTCTTGTAAGTCGCTTCCTTTGTGAATGAGTTACATTTTCTTAAGAGTCTTCCTATGTACCATAGTCGGGCATCTGATTTTCCTGATATTTGTTTTTTGTGGTCATACCACTGAAGGTCGCTTAAGGTCACTCTGGATAGTTACTCCTAGACGTTTTATGGTGGATACTGTTTCTAGTAATTTGTCATCAAAAAGTGTAGTTGTGTAGTAGTGGATTTCTTTTGCTATGTATGCACAGCATTCATCAATTCTCCGCAAGTCATGCTGCATATCTAGGATGTCTTTTGGAATTGCTACTTGTTGTAGACAACTACATCATCTGGAAACTCTCTTCGAGAGGTTCCAACAGTTTCTGCTAGATCATTTATGTACACTGTAAACAGTACACTACCTTGTGGTACTCTGGAAATTAGTTTTACAACTGTCGCTTTTGTTCCGTTAAGAGCAACGTGTTCAGTTCTATCTGTGAGGAAGCCTGCATATTCTGTAGTGTCGCCAAGTCCCAACCATCTTCGGAGCAGGAAGAAATAAGTTTCCATAGCCCATGTGCATCTTGAGTGGCTAGCAATCCACGAATAAAGCTTGAGCTCCAAAGAGAATCCCATCAAACTGACAGTCCTGGAATACAAAAGGTGTATGCAAATGTGTATAATCCTACTGAAACTAAATATATTAAGAGCAGGGAAAAGTAGCTGTCATTATCTTACTTCTGTTTTAATCTCTGTGGCTTATGTTATCAGAATACTACTATGAGGATTATCGAAATGTAATTGTTAGAATTGAGTGCTGCTTTCATCTTAGATAAGAAAATAACCAATCTTACTAATGAAGGGCTTAATGATAGAAAATCTTTAAATAAAAGAAAAAACTAGCCAGGAGTGGCATTTACACATAGCGACCCACAGGAACATCTGGGTGTACGACTGCGACGGTCTAGATGTGTGGATGGTGCTGCAATGTGTGGAAACTATCGAAATGCTGCTGATTCATTAAGGCAAACTACAGAAATTTTTTAACAACGCTCGTTGTCAGTCATGTTCTAAGTCAAACTTAATTTCTCTCTTTTGTAAGAATTGCTCAGCAATGTGTGAACAGAATCAACATTTTTGTATCCCACACACAATGCAATCCCATCACATTCGAGTTAATCCCATTAATACACCCTTTGTTTACACATTTCTGTAGACGATGTAATTTCTTCGTAGCAGACTCTCACCTCATTTTGGAAGCGATAAACAAGAGTGACAGACTCATATAACACCACAATACATATCATACACGCCTACTACTCCACCCATGCCCAATATTGATAGTGAATTTCTCATAAATGGTGATTCCACGCACAGCAACTTAACTTGAAGCCTTGTTGTCTTTCCGCACTCGAAATAAACTTGCAAATTCGGTATTGATCTAAAATGTATGTGCTATGAAACTGGCATGCTACCGAAAATAATTAATGTGTACTGTGTCTCTCTCGGTACTAGGATCTCTGTTCTACCCTAGAAGAAGTATAACAACCGAGTCCTAGAATCTGCGCGTTCAAAATGGCCTCTGAACTTGTTTATGATCGATGCATTTCGCCAATCAGCTCAGTTAAGTACTGTTTTCTTGGCATCGTTTATGACTCATGGGTTTTTCCCCCGAAAAGTACTGCTATACAAAGCTCAAGTAACTCCCCCACCATGAACATGAATATTAGAACAGTTCACATGACAGGACGGGAATACCCCTCATCAACTAGGGACAGTGGCATCTTATCATTAATGACTGTATACAAAAAGGCGCATCAGCGTTCGTACTCTCAGCTCCTAGCTCGTTTAACTGACTGAAGCTCTCCCCGCTCTTTCTGTTCTTAAAAGAAATCAGTTTGTAATTATGAATATAAACTGATCAGGGAGATTTCCTCCTCCACCATCTTGTTCCTATAGGCTTGTAGATGAAATTTTTCAAAGTAACTCAGTATTCCCATAGCAACCAACTAAAGCTACTCACAAAATATTCTTAATAATATTTGTCAGGAGTTTTATGAACTGTTTTCAGTATCATACGGCACAAGAGTAACTATTAGCCCGTAACACAAAGATTTTGACCCAAAAGCTGTACATAGTCAGTATTTCAACCTTATCATGGATCGTTACAAATGCATCAGAATCTTAGAGCCATGAAATATTTTCCGCCATTTTCAGATTGGAGCCAACGGATGAAACAAAAGATAAACATTCTAAGCCAATCAGGACAACGCATTCCCGGCTTTGATAGATTTAGCGCATTTAGTCATTCTATAGTTCGGTAACATGCTCCGATGTGAGTTGAGTTCTCGCCACAGTGATAAATCACCAGACATGATTCTGGATTTATACCCAGAGTACCGGCTCCCTGTTATCAGCTTTTCTCACTGGGTGCTCTACTTTCACTCTGAAAATTACGTGAACAGCAATTGTAAAGGAGAACGCTGCGTGTGGTGAACGTCCAGTGCTTCCATCTTTTCAAATCGCAATTCAAAAAATAGTGTAAATAAACGACAAAAAATTCTAATAACGAATAAACAACAATAATAATCTTATCGTAATAATACTGGCGTATTCCATGCTTCAGCTGATGATTATCAAAAGGTGCATGTTCAGTCAGCACAAAACATGCAGTAAGAACTCGGAGATTTTCTTCAGATTGCATTACTGAATTTCATTCTGGTCGTTTTCAGTTACATTATAGAAGGGGAAAAACAACTGACTGGACATACACCAATTTTCCAGCGATACTGTCAACAGTTGAATTTGCATTAGCGAACGAACGCGGTTTCACAAAGCTGGTTAGGCGCCAATGCTGAGAACATTCTCTGACTCCTGTTGTAGCAGCTAAGTTAGAAAGAATAACACATAGCTCGCAAAGTAAAATATGAGGGACATTATTGTAATTTTAGAGCAAAATTACCTTCTTACAGTCGATAAATTGAATTTCCTCATTGTCATTTATTATATAAGAATTGTTCAGTAAGTAGATCATCACAGACTTGCCTAACAGCTGTGTGATGTTTCTATGTATCAGCTTTTGAACAGCAGGAACAATGGCCCTCAAAATTTCACTCTCATGCTGCTACCAGAACATGAACTTGAGGGCAGGCTTCATTCGATGCACCCACAGGCTACATAACTGAGTGTTACATTGACTCTACCTGATAATAATAATTATCTGAATATGTATCATACCATGAAACATTGTAAACCTAAGTAAAATATCGTGTGATTTACGTAATTGCGTTATATGAGCAAATGTATAATGCAGACATAATTGCGTCATGCTCTTACTTTATAATTTTTGGAATGGAATATTCCTATGGTAAAGATATAAAGTCATATTTTTTAGGGTTGTAAAACATTGACGATGGCTAGTATCGCATCTTTCGACAGTTTTTTTTTTTGGCAAGAAACGTATCGTGTGAGGTAGGGCCAGTGCTTCGCAAGTGTACTACAGAGAGAAAGGAATCTGAAAAAATGCATTATACGATTGGAAAAGTTCGTGGAGTACGAACTAGCAGTGAAAAGTAAACATCAACATGTCAGTTGCTGAACACCCGTTGGTACTCAAGAACTGTCCGCTGCCAGCGGCTTAGTTGATTTGTCCTTTGAGACAATATAAGTGATTTGCAAACATTAGTTTTGATATTTGTGTAATAGAGCCTTTACGTCATCTTACACTCAGTCACTGTCTTGTGCCTCCACGTGGAATAAATCAGTTGTGGAAGGTATTGAATTATCTACATAAAGGTGTAAGCATAAGGCATATGGCTGTGATTAATAAGCTAGCCGAGCGGTCTATGGCGATGCAGTCATAGACTGTGCGGCTGGTCCCGGCGGAGGTTCGAGTCCTCCCTCGGGCATGGGTGGGTGTGTTTGTCCTTAAGTTCATTTAGGTTAAGTAGTGTGTAAGCTTAGGGACTGATGACCTTAGCAGTTAAGACCCATAAGTTTTCACACACATTTGAACATTTGATTAATAAGCTTAAGTATCAGTTGCGACACGAAGTCGCACAGGAACCCTACAACCGTTATGTGTATATGTGCATGTGGTTTCTCACCGCTTCATTCGGTCGCTAACTACAACAGTGATGTTAAATTAAGATTGAACTCACTTGACGCAACAGTATGTTTTGTGAATAAAACCATGTGGTTTGCTTATTACATTTCTTTACTTATTACTTCGTTCCGGCTGCTGCCACCATCAGATTTAAAACTACTCATATTTAATACTTTCACATGGTGTTATAGTGATAATGGACTATGGCCGAAACGCATGAACAAACTAAGTTTTAACAATAAGTAGACCGTTGCTATTAGCTAGCAAATAAAGCAGTGAAAAGAGAGGTGCTCAACATTGACTCCCATAAGATAGAACTGTGTTGTGTTGTATGTGTCTTGAAGTGGTTCACATAGTGTGGAGAATATGTCAGTTATAAGCTGGTTGACAACGTACGCTGTTAATGAATCCTGGTGGTTTGGGTTTGACTTATTGAATCAGCTGCATTGGGATACTCTCCACGTATCCCAGCATTTTCTCCCCATGTATACCGTCGTATTCGTATCCTCAGATGATGCTGTGCCTTGTTGCGTGTTAACTCCACTCCAATCTGTTTTCAAATTTTTTTTTTTTATAGAAGACCTTAGTATTACTCAGTGCTTCCTTAGAATGATCACTTATTTTCTTATTTACACTTATCGCTAAATCTCAGCCGGCCGGTGTGGCCGAGCGGTTCTAGGCGCTTCAGTCTGGAACCGCGCGACCGCTACGGTCGCAGGCTCGAATCCTGCCTCGGGCATGCATGTGTGTGATGTCGTTAGGTTAGTTGGGTTTAAGTAGTTCTAAGTTCTAGGGGACTGATGACCTCAGATGTTAAATTCCATAGTGCTCAGAGCCATTTGAACCATTTGATAAATCTCATATGAATATTCTGATAAGACAGAGACTGAAACGATAATAAAATAATGACAGATATGACGAGGAGGGCTTTCCAATTACCGCCCCTGCTGATAGTTTCTATTGTATCCACTGGGCTATACATATTTGCATGCACCAGTCATATTTCATGAATCTGACAGTTTGGCGGCTGTTTATACTGCATCTCTCAAGCGCAGCTTTACTCCTGGATTGCTAGCCCACTTTACAGACATGTTGTCTGTGTACAAGTATTCTATCCTGCTACAAGAATGATTGGGACTTCGCAACAGTGTAGAATACTTCTGACAACCCTTTAGTAGTTGAGTTACTTCCTGGATTAACACAGAATTATCCTGCTAAAATCAGTTGATATTTTCTCGGTATTTCTATTACTTATTGTGAACAGATTTGACTTATGGTGTGTCATACAGTAGCGACAATCAGTACTAAGGCAGGGTTCCGCGAAAGTAATTGTACAATGTTTGAAGCGCACATGTATCGAATTTACTATGAAAGTAGTAGATACATATAAGACATAAACAATCATGAGTGAATTACAACGTTTCTTTCACAGCACGAGCATCGAATTAAGGTGTTTACATTACCAGGATGGACATTTGTTGAAATTCACTCACAGTCCTGTTGTGTTATTACGAAGTTAGTACTTTGTCCAACCTCCATTCTCCTAATTACATCAAAAATTCTTTTTGCCATTGATTTCGTTAGAGCTTGTAGTTCTTGCAGTGAAACTGTTGCCCACTCTTCTCGTATCGCTCTTTTCAGCTCTCATATGGCCTCAGATTGTCTTCCATTGTGATAAACACGCGTTGCACGTGTTTCACAAAGGTTTTCCACGAGATTTCAATCCGGACTGCGTGCGGGAAAGGGCAGGACATCGACATTTTCATCTCCAAACCACTTTTTTGTTCGAGAAGAACCATACACTGATGCATTATCTTGTTGAAACTTTAGACTTTCGTCCCCTAGATCCTCATACATTCTAAGCCATTCTGTGTCTAGCATCTCAGTGTACACAGAGTTCTGTCTAGTGTTTACAGAGTTCATACTAGTGTTCAGCTAAGCAAAGCGTGATTTGCCTTTAGCTCAGAAGGGTGCCCAAATCATAGTATTTCCACTAACTAAATTTCTCCCAATTCTTACCTGCTGCTCTGTTCTCAGATCAGGCCAATAATATTGAATTCCATTCTGCCCATCTGAATTAAACTTCTTCTCAACATTGAAGATTACTTTATCCCATTCTGAGGTCCACGACATACGGTTTAGCAAACTCCAACGGAGCCTATTTATTTTTAGGAGTTAATGAAGGTTTTTGCAGTCGTTTCTTGAAAAAAACAATGGTTCAAATGGTTCTGAGCACTATGGGACTTAACTTCTAAGGTCATCAGTCCCCTAGAACTTAGAACTACTTAAACCTAACTAACCTAAGGACATCACACATATCCATGCCCGAGGCAGGATTCGAATCTGCGACCGTAGCGGTCGCCCGGTTCCAGACTGTAGCGCCTAGAACCTCTCGGCCACACCGGCCGGCGTCGTTTCTTGAATTCAAGATGTTTGTCATTGACAAAATTTGTTGTGCACATCTGGCAGTTACTGACAACTGTAAATTATTAACAAGTTAACTGTAAAATGTAAACTTTCACGGCAGGAAATATCACAATTAATAAAATGTTGCAGGCTGTTATACCATGGTCGAATGGATTTCACATTAAAACCCAACTTTTCATCACAGTCATCGGTGGACATTTACATTCCACCCTGAAAATATTCTCCGCAGATGAGGACGAAACGTGTTTTAAGGTGAAATCCATTTGAGCACGGCATAACAGCCTGGAACGTTTTATTAATTGTGTCATCAAGTTGAGGCTTGTGGTCCTTGCTTTGTGCGAAAGTAACCCTTTCTATGCCACAGGTAATTTCCTGCTTTGCCATATTTTCCTTTCTGTTTACATCGTGCGCCCAATCTAACAAAATTATCAATCACTTTACTTAAGCAGTTCATCAAATGGCACTGAGCCCTATGGGACTTTACATCTGAGGTCATCAGTCCCCTAGAACTTAGAACTACTTAATCCTAACTAACCTAAGGACAACACACACATCCATGCCCGATGCAGAATTCGAACCTGCGACCGTAGCGGTCGCGCGGTTCCAGACTGAAGCGCCGACAACCGCTCGGTCACAGCGGTCGGCTTAAGCAGTTCGTCTTCTTGATGATAAGATCTTCTCGGGTTGACAGCCGAGTCAGTGTGTTGTTCTCCAGCAAGAATAACAGTTTGTCGGGTGGCGTTGTCACAGTCGTGGTTTATGTACACAACATTCATTGTAGATAACTGTGTCTGTTTCCCATCTGCAGTAAAGGCACATTCGCATACACTAACACTACACAGAGCCGACTGCCTTTATACCGAGTTCCACCCTCTATCACCTGAATCGTTGTGTCTTGTTATATACTTGTACTACTAACGTCACATGCCCCATTTTACTGCTTTTACTGGTATATTGGATTTCATACAATTGATTATACATCCTAAACAAGTATTCCAACCGACAATGTTAATTTCCTTGCAAATATCCATGCCTTTATATAGATTTCCACTACTGTATATCCATGAAATGCGTCTTGTTAGTCCAAGAAGGTCATTCCTCGCAAAAATGTAGCTAATTTCGTCTTTTCCATTGTGAATTCTCTGTCTTATCCGTCACTAGGACAAAGAGATTGCCCTAGATGCCACAGCTGGTCGCGAAGTGTGTGGAAACGTTGCCGCCCTATAACATCAAGCCTGCTATCGTTGTAGGTTCAAATATGGAGACGAAAGCATTGTATCTCTTAAGTGACAGAGCCTCAGCCGCTGGGCTTTCTGAAGGTGGCGAATAATTCATGTCGAACCGACCCTACATAAAGGGAGAAAATTATTTTCTGACGTGATTTCTTAAATAGCCCTCACCTCGTACATGGCACAAATGTTTGAGCTTGTCTCATTGCTTTCATATCTCTATTAAATCCATAATGAACAAAATTTCACAGGTGTTAAACTTTCTTCCGTTTAATGCTCCTTTTCCTAACCCATGAACAACGCTACTCATAACCTCCAAATATGCAATATTAGAGGTGTCAGTGCAAAGACAATACTAGAATCTCAAAAAGAAATGGCGATTGATAAATATATTTAAAGCAATCTGCATACCAACACGCCAAACTTATGCACCAAACTTCTTTTTCCGGATAAATTTTGCCCACAATTGCAGAATACGTACTTAGAATATCTCACGTCATGTACTGTACGAGCACTGGTTGCAATGTTGCTGTACTGTGTACTGTAAACTGAGTTTATGGAAAAGATATCATGCTGAAAACCAAATTACTATATGGAATAATCTTATGCTTGCCAATGTGAATGCAGAAACGTACCCTGTGGATCATATGCTCAAGAAGCGATGCATCACTATTACTCGTGCTACACCGGCTATCGT
The DNA here is from genome assembly GCF_023864345.2 of Schistocerca serialis cubense. Lineage (NCBI taxonomy): Eukaryota > Metazoa > Arthropoda > Insecta > Orthoptera > Acrididae > Schistocerca > Schistocerca serialis. The sequence goes on along the minus strand of NC_064640.1, from coordinate 607,305,744 downwards.
CAGGCGGTCACAATTTGCTGGAGAAGAAATTTTTAAGGTCGTGAAAGGCAGCCACAAGCTCTTTTTCGGAAACGTTTTCCCAAGGTTTTGCTATTACTGGCGGCCTATAAAATGAGGCAAATTTTCTCTGAGCTTCCAACAAATTGATACTGTCAGTATACAGACGAGGTGTAGGTTACTGAATTACGGAAAAATAGCATTCAGTAATACAGCTTCTCTTTTGGAGTGCGCGACATTTCCCACTAACAGATAGTGAAGCAGACTAGCTCAAGTGGAAGGCAACATTTTCTTCGAAAACTTATGCAACCTACAGTGTCGGCTATTTGTGTAGATGTTCGATACGTCATTTTGTTTCAGTGATTGCAAAGCCACGTCGAACGTATGCATTGGGTAGAGGAGGCCGCTGATTAATGACAGTTCGATCAAATAAGGAAATGAATGTATTGAATAGGCTGTAATCCACTCCAGGGAGTCAGAGTCATAAGACTCTGTCAGTGTCACGTACCTACTTCGCGAAAAAATCATTATGAAACCATGTGTGAAGGTAGGTGAAGTTGTGGATCAATACTAGTGTTGTATACATAGGGTCTGAGTTCTAGGCCAACGTCAGACGACGGGTTTTAATAGGCTATTTACCTGTGGTAACGCCAAGTGACAAGGTAAGATTGCAGCGTGGTTCTAAATTCACACTAAACATGGTGTTCCTTCAGTACCGATTAGAGGTTAGATTGAGCCACAGCAGAGGTAAGAGTGTAAGGATGCAGAAGCTGTCACCAGTAATCTTTCTTACACTTTTACCTTTAGTTAATGAACAAATGCCATGTAGAGTTGAAACGTCCCCTTAGAAAAATTATACATGACTGTGCTTAAACTGACACACAGTATTTTTAGCACAACGCAATCTGACTTTCAAAAATCCCTACAAAAGAATGGCCCTGAGTAACAATAACCTATACCTTTCACAAATCACTTACCTCACAAACATCTTCGTTACTCGAACTACTGCAATACAGCGAGCGCCACTACTGCCAGCTAAATAAAAGATTCAAACTACTGAAGGCACTAACCACTGATAGGCACAGTTAGCAAAAGAAAGATTTTGATAGAGAACAAACAATGTATTTACCTTAATATTGTTCAAAAGTCATATTATATATATCAGTTCATGACATCCAGTCTTACAAATTTACTCTTTCTTAATGAGACACGTCCAGATCGTCCGCTCTCAAAATTCCGCCATCTCTCTCCCCAAATCCACCACTGCTGGCGGCTCACCTCCAACTGCGCAACGCTACGCGCTGTTAACATCCAGCTGCCCAACACTACAATGGCAGACAACAATGCAAACTAGCCACAGACTGCACACAGCACAGCCAGTGATTTTCATACGGAGCGCTACGTCGCGTTACCAATAAGAAAGCCTAAACAGCCTTCTTACATAGTCCCCATGCTCCCCACAAAAAATTTTACAAATTGTTTTGGGCACTGGCCAATACATATTTGTTAAAAAAAATTTCACAATTACAATAACAAAGAAATCATATGCACACGCTCTTTGATTCAATGTTGGTCAAAAGCTAAAATTTTCTCACAGTCCATAAAGACAGTCCTGATCATTCATCACAGTAAAATTGCAGTTCTTTTTCTCTCAAAGTCTGAGCAGTAAAAGACAATGCACACGGAAGTAGTGGATTTCAATGTAGTCTTGAAGAAGTAGTGTTGTCCTTCCAACAGAAAGACAGTGCTGACTCTTGACATGCAGACAGGTAATGGGCCACAACAGAGCAAACCCACCGCAGAGTCAGTCGAAGTTTTGAAGAATATTGGTAGGTAGGTCATCACAGAGCAGACCAACTCTAGTCCTGGTAGAGATTACGGTATTGGTGGGCCACCAGAGGTGCAGGCCCAGTGCAGTCCTTGTAGAAATAATGGTATTGGTGAGTCATCAAAGGTGTAGACCCACTGTAGTCTTTGTAGAGATGGCTAGCAGCCATCTGCTGTGACTGTGAAGATGCACAATCACCATTGAAGAGTCTTGCGGAGAATATAGCCAGTCCATGAACCACCACTTGTGCACTCACAAAAATTTTTTTTTAAATGTCCATAGAACCAGCAATTCTGTTATCCAGTCCCTTGCTGAATCATTAACACACGTGCAAACACTAACAGTCCTCCTTTTTTTCACATATTGTGCATATACTATGACCAACAGAAATGTGTGCAGTGAAATGTATGCTTACAAGTTACTTAATTTGATGAACTGGCGTCCATTATAATTTTATAACATAAGAATACAATAACAAAGGTACAAAATACATCATTAAAGAACATAATAGTACTGATAACATTTTTAGTAACACAGGCTTTACAAAAGAATAGAAATAAACATGTACATCAGTGTTACAATAATTATGACATAAGTACATACATAAAAGATCAGAATAACTTTTGAAACATCAACTCCACACATGAGCATTAAAACAAAACAGAATAAATAATGTCTAAACATCTTTACAAAGTAAATAACATATTATTAATGCAAATTATATTTGAGGATAACAGTAGTACTCATCATAGTGAATGTAGCTGAGTATTAGAAAAATTCTACAACATAAGCCTTATCAGATAAACACATAAAGACAGGAAAAACATAAATACACAAGAGTATTCAAACACACAGCAGAATGACACAAGAGGAAAGGGCAGGGTTTGTTTTCAGTGTAACATTTGGTACCGCAGTCCAACCCAAAACTTCATTCCATAGATCTTTCGTCTTATTTCAACATTTGTTTCCACCAAAAAAATCCTATCCAAACATGCTTTCTGTATTTATATGTTCACATATTTCTTACCTCATTATTTATTTTCCATTATCTTACCTCATCATTTATTTCCAAGAAAATCCTACCTAAACCTGTTGTCCCTAAACCTTACTTTTTTTGTTCATATCCTCTTTCTAAATACTTTTTTGGCCAAACCATTTTCTTATAGCTTCTCAATGGATTTCTTCCAATTCATCACAACTCGTTCTCTTATATAGCCTACCCCATCTTAAGCTAACTTAAATCTACTGAGCTCAGATGCTAAACTAAGGGACGAGGCAATGCAGTAGCACAAAACAATTAAAACAAAAATCAATGACAAAAAAATGCAAATTGGCAAAGCAAGCAGCATCAAATGTAATAACTTATATCTAATGATGACAAAGCTCAAGCAGAAAAAATATTACAGTAAAGATGGCCATGTCTAATACCTATGTCGCATCTTAACAGTAAAGTGATGCATCACCTTGACTTACTCTAGCAGACAAGTTACCAAACCATTAAAAAATTATTTTTGCAATTCCTGTGAAGGGAGATGTCTATTTGTGCTCTCTTTTCTATGAAAGTACATCATAAAATTATTCTTTACTGGGTCTGTAGACAGAAAATAGAGATATTAGTACATCTATTAAATTTTATTTTAACCAATGCTGCAGTGGAGCTAGAAACTAGATATTAAATGAAATAAGCAAATATCTATGTAAAGCAACATATGAAACGTCATTCACTAGGCAAATGGCGTCTCCAAAGGCAAAAAAATCTCTCAACTACAAAGACAATAGATGTCAAATGTTTCTCATCATTTCATTTGGCATTTTAGTAAATATCATAAATTAAGAGCTCCACAGTATAATCATATGTTTTCAGGTTTGAGCGTGTCGTATTTGCGATGCTTTCTACAAAGGAATGTCAATAGCGAGGTTAATGGCCTCTTTTGTTTTCTCCACCTGTGCCTCTGAAAGGCACACACTAATTACTTCTTTTTTCCAGGCGACTGTAGTGCAGCTGCGTGCCCACGACGCATTGCGTGACGATGGTCACTTAACTTTCTTACCGAAATATTTACGACACCAGTTTGCACTACAGTGACAGTCTCATATAAAAATTTCACAGGTCGAGAATTTGCGTTACAAATGTGTAGAAACAAAATCCTATAAATATAGTAGTGTCCAAAAAATTTTCGCCGGCATTGTGATACATTCACACATTCACACAAATTTCATAACTCTTAAAGTACGATTCTTGGTTTCCAACATCCTTTTTCACAAGTCAGAGTCCCTAACCACCACTCATTATGCCTTACCTTATTACACATGTACATATTCGTCGATATTCTTCAATATTTCATCATTATAAATATGTAGCATAATCAAATTCCTCATATAGCATCAGCTTATTGATCATAAATATACTTCAACTGCATAATACACATTGTCATCGTAATAATAACATCACAAAAACTCAGTCAAATCTCAAAAACTTCGAAGCTTCCTTCAATAATTTCAAAATGTATAGAAAATTCTCTGCTCATTTCAGTAGTGTCATCTACCTCAAACTTACTTTAAAAATCATGATCCCATTCCAAATACATCATTCAAAGCTCTCATAGTATCACAATAGTTCCGAAAAAATATGAACAGTTCACAAAGTACAGACAAAATACAATTTCATAAGTGTGAAGTCATCCAACTGTGTACTTACGTAAACATCTGTCACAGATAGTAAAATAAATTTTTGTCCCTCCCAGTTAAATGATCAGATAGCTGTGTAATTTATGTGTTAGAGAAATATGGTACCGATGTGTTAAGTTGTATAAGCAAATACCATATTAGCTAGGGCTCCTTGTGCTTGCCAAACACACGGTATACAAAGTAGGCGTGTACCCCCCTGAGGATTAATGTAATTATACCCTCAGGTCTTACAGATTACAGCAATGGAATGAAATGTATCACGGAAAACTTTCTTTGTAATTCAAAAATCTTTAAAAATAAATGTTTTAAGTACAAAATTAACCACTCAAATGCGTGTCCTGTAGCGCTAAATGTGCGTCTTGCTATAAGGTAATTCTGTGGAAGTGTCGTAGTTATCGTCCTCTGAAAGCTAAGTTCTGCAGAAGTCAATGTACTTACCCCATGATAAACAAAAGTGAAATGCTTTGCGTATAGATATCTTACTTATTACGCTTATTGCCGTGATGAAGAAAGTACTGTGCTGTAATGTATTGTTGTGCTACGGAAAAGGCTGTCTCATTGTAGCTACACCACAAAAGTTGCTACTAAAATATGTTTTTCTTTCCAGAAGAATTCAGAAAAACTGTGCAGATATAAAACAGAAACACCGCAAAAGAAACATTGTAAATTGTCACTCATTAGTAGCGTCGTGATAAAGTCGTGTAGCTGTGACATAAACTAACCACTGTGTCATCTGGTATCTCACAGAAAGTACTTTAAATCCAGAATGTATTTTCAAGTAAACCAAAATGTTGCATTAAAATCTCATTAGCAATACCAGTATACGTTCTAAGTATGTAAGCCTGATAGTCGTTACGTAATCGTGCAACTAACAAGCAAGAATGTACAAATAACAACACTGTGTCATCTGTTCACTATAAAAATGCATTCGTAATTTCTGTTTAAAAATGTTCCCTAGGTTCTAGACTGGATAGTTAACTTCAAAACATTGTTGCATGTTAACAGTTTCTCAGTGTGACAAATTGTACTAATAGCGTGAAGTGAAAAGTTTTATGGCAAAGACTAAGTTAAAAAACAGATTATCTTTCAATAAACGGTTTTACATGTGAAATGTGGTGTAAACCTTTACTCTTCCTAGTACACAGAATTTCAACTTCAACGCAATTATCATGTGATATACGTCGGATTCTGTAATGTCCATTGTAAACTAGAAAGAATTTGTGACTCAAGTGTTTCTTCTTATGTGACAATGAATGAGCTTTAATGAGAACTTTCTGAGCAATATATAATTTCTTTGCATTTACTTTACCGTGTAGTTTTCTCCTTTTGTCTGCTGCAGATTTTATACTTTTAATAGCCAAATCAATTATGTCTTTGTGTCGAAGTTTACGTGTATTCGGGAAAGGTACAAGCTCTCTGATTCTGTTCGGTGGTTCTTCATTCTTCAGTACAAGAATAGGTGGTAAAGCAGTGGAGTCATGAGGCATTTCATTCAGCACGGTTTGAAATATGTGTAAATATCTGTCCCAATACTGATGCTTTCTGTGACAATAAAGTCAGCAAAGCTGATTGATTTCTTTCATAATCCGTTCAGACGAGTTACAATGTGGTGAGTACAATGAAATAAAAGCAGGTTTCATTTTATGGTTCCGAAGCATGCGTGACCAAACAGCAGATCTGAATTGCGGTCCGTTATCCGAAATGACTTTACTAACGTGTCCAACTTCACATAAGAAGTTTTTAACAAAGGCGTTGGATACAGACCGTCCAGTGGCTTTACATAACGGAGTGAAAGAAACAAATTTTGAAGTAAGTTCGACAGTTACTAGAACATACGAAAAGCCATTAGATGTTCTGACAAAGGGTCCCAAGAGATCAACAGCAGCAAATTCTTTTAATTTAGAAGGAATGATAGGAAACAACGGAGCACGATGTAAGACAGTAGATGGTTTAGCCTTTTGACAAAGTTTACAAATAGACAAGAGTCTTCGAATTCTCTTTTCCATATTGTTAAAATAACAAGTCGTCCGAAGAATATGATAACATTTTCGTGGACCAAAATGTGCATAGCTGAAATGAATGTACCAAATGAGCTTATTAACAAAATCGTCAGGAATGCAAAGTACCCATAGCTTGTCATCAACAGTGCAGCGTTTGAACAGTATGTTGTTTCTAACCAGATAATAATGCCGAATCTGTGTGTGTCTTTTGATGCCATTTACTTTTGATGTCTTTCCAAATCGGATCTTTATCTTCTTCACGAGCAATGTCCTTTAAAGATGTGGTGATCAAGTTTTCAAAGGCGACTTTCTGTATGTAAAGAATACTGAAATTTTTCTCGAGGTTGCCTTCTGTGTTACTTTTCTCAAGCCCAGCCGGTGCGCGTGACAGTGCGTCCGCAACAATGTTCTCCTTGCCGGGAGTATAGACTATTGTGAAGTGGAATTCTTGCAGAAACAATGCCCAACGTTTTAACCTGTCATGATTTAATTTTGAAGACATAAGAAATTGTAATGCACGATGATCACTGTATACTTTTACGTGCTTACCAGAGAGAAAGAAACGGAATTTGTTAAATGCCCAAACGATAGCTAAAGCTTCTAAATCAGTAACGGAATAATAATAATTTTTTTAAGATTTTGTTAGCATTCGGCTAGCAAAAGCAATGGTTTTCTGAAGAGTAGTCTCATTTTCTATGGCTTCCTGAAATAAATGGGCACCAAGACCGACTTTAGAAGAATCTGTGCTAAGGCAGAAATCTTGTTACAGATCTGGATGAGCCAGTATTGGCACGTTAAGTAACACTTCTTTCAAAGAATTGAATTCCAACTGTGCTTGTTCATCCCAGTTCCAAATAGTATTTTTTCCAGTGAGAGAACAAAGTTTTGGTGTAACTAGAATTTGCGTATTCATAAAACGACGGTAAAAATATACGAGACCTAGAAAACTGCGGACTAGTTTTTTTGTGGATGGAGCTGGAATGGCTCTGATTGCTTCTAACTTTTCAGGATCCGGCTGAATGCCTTCAGAAGAAATACTATGTCCCAAAAACTTCACCTTTGTCCTACCGAATTCAGACTTTTCCAAGTTAACTGTAATTCCAGATTCTGCAAAAATATGTAACACGCTGTTGAGGATGCGATTGTGTTGTTGCCATGAGGCTTCTGCTATCAGAATATCGTCCACATATAAGGTGATGCGACGTTTTAATAACTCAGGTAATATGGAATTTAGCCCGCAAATGAATGCTGCCAAAGAAATGTTTCCGAAACTGATAACAAACGCCGAAACAAAGGAGAGCTGTGTATTTTCTACATTCTGGATGAAGTTCGATCTGATAAAAGCTGGATCTGAGATCATTAGAAGACAACACTTTTACACCATTAAAATTTTGAAGTATTTGATAGTATTGATTTGTCTCGAATCTAAGACAAGCCTGATCGATCCATTTCTCTTCTCAACAACATGTAATGGATTGTTGTATGAGCTTACTACAGGCTCAGTAACGCCCTCGTCAAGCATAGATTGTATTTCTGTTCTAACACGGTCCCTATAATGTGCCGGAGTTACGTGTGGTCTAACACAAAATTTAGTATGCTCACGAACACGAAATTGGTATTGAAATCCCTTGATTGTTCCTGTTTTGTGAGTAAAAACTGTGGAATGTGTTTGTAAAATCTCAAAAACGTCTTGCCTATCAGTGTCATTACAATTCTCAATTGTTTGAATTTTATTCTGAATTATCTCATTAGTATCAAATGCGCCGTCCATATCATCCCTCTCAGTACTTGCAGAGTGATTGTTAGCGTCAAGTTCCGTCGAAAATTCGGAACTGTTGTCTAACAGGAGGTAAAGCCGATTAATTTCTTCGTGATGGTTTGAGAGCCAATCTTCAAATTTCAAAGCTATTGACTTACCTTCTTTCTCTAAACTTATTTCAGCATCGTGAAAGTTTAAGATTGCTTTGTATTCATTCAAAAAGTCTACTCCCAATATAATTTCCGTCGACATTAATGGAACAATAAGAAAGTTCATAGAGTAGCTGTGGCTTTGACAAAAGAATTCTAAGTTGGATTGTTGGCGTACATCTACACTTTTTCCAAGGATTGCACCTTGTAATTTAATCTTACGTAACGGAAGTGTGGGGCAATCGTTCGATTTGTTGCATTTGCTAAAGGCTGTTTCACCAATTCCTGAAATGGGACTGCCAGAGTCAAGTACTGCCGTAAATTTTACGTCATTTACTGTAATGTGACTCACAGGATATGCAGTGTTGTTATGTTTGACGTCGTGTTCCTGGAGTAAGATGTCCCTAATGTCTTTCATTGTTACGTAATTACTAGCTACGGCAGCTGCGTCGTCAGTTTCATAAGTACGTTTTGTGGCTGCCAGCGGTATGAGTCATTGCCTATTGTCTCTTTGAGGGCATGCGTCATTATTGGGAGACCTAACTTCTACAAATTCACCTTGTCGAGAGGGCCCTGCCCTGTTTGAATGCCGCCAGTTCTGATGCAATTCAGGTCTGTCGTTACGATAATACCGTCTGTCGTCATGTCGGTAGATTCCATAGTTTCTTTCTTGTCGGTCACGTGGTGGAGAATTTCTCCATGAATCGTAACTGCGCGCTCGACTGTTGCGTCTATTCTGTCTCCCTTGGTAATAATTATTTTGGTTCCCATATTGTCTGTTTCTCTGACTGTCTCTGTGATAGTCACTACCACGGAGAGGTGATCTTTCCCTGTAATTATTACTACTCTGCCAACGGTTGTCATACGGGTGGTGTCTGTTTTGGTCACGATTTGTGTTGTGAGAATAGCCTTGTCGTGTCCAGTTATTATTTCTTTCATCGCGGAATTGCGACGGATGTGACCTGTAATTGTTGTGTTCCTGTTTTCGTGTTCCGCGATTGTCAGTGTCAATTTCTAATTCTTGTAAGAGTCCCTGAAAAGCTTCAGTGTCGTCTTTGCAACGTCCTGCCAAAATAATATGTCGTAAATGTTCAGTGCAACATGTCTTCAAAATATTTCACAAGACTGGAAAATTCAGATTGTTCGAAATGTTTCATCATTATGATGCTATGTTTTACTCGGTCTTGTGTAGCTTGAGACCAATATGCTGAGAGGAAGGCATGGTAAAACTCTCCTTCACTGTGGCAATCTTGAATGACCGATCGCATTCTCACAGCTGGTTCATTCTCTAAATAGCCACACATAAATTCTAACCTGTGCTCTAATGACCAGTTGGGGGGAAAACAATGAGAGAATTGATGGAGCCACTCTTGTGGATGAATGTCGCTGCCAGAATTCTTAAATGTTTTGAATTTACGTGTAGTAATGAACAGCTTATAGTCAAAATCATCGTGTCGGCGAGTAGCATATCGGTCATTGTTACGTCGTGTCAGCGGTTCCATCTCAAAATTCGGTTTACCTTGCCAATTTCTTTCATAATTTCCGAAATGCCCTGTGTTATTATTTTGTGGCTTTTCCGTATTTCTAAGTCCCTCTTCCCGTGTTGGAGCGCGAATGTCCTCTGAAATATGTAATTTTTGTATTACTTGTGCCAACTGATCTTATACTTCTCGGATTTCTCTTTTGTGTTACGTATTAATTTGATTTTGATTTTGTTTGAATTTCTTAATTTGTTCATACTCTTCTGTGTCAGTATGGCTACAGGTCTCGTGTCATTCAGATCATCATCTACCTTTGCAGATAAGTTAGTGAACTGATCCGAAAGTTCGGCTACTTTCTCCGATAGTGTACTTATTTCCTCAGTGTGTTTTTCTGAACCAAGTTTCAGAGTGTCCATTTGTGTTTAAATCGTATCTACTGTGTCCTTTAAGTTTTCCTGAGTTTTTGCAAGTTGCGTAACTGAATCGGTAGATGCAACTGAGTCAATTTTAGCTCGCAAGGTCTCATGATTTTCATGAACAATAGTTTGCAGTTCTTTTATGGCTGCTTCGTGATTCTGTAATGTATTTTCATGCCGCAAAAAAATAGGTTGGAAATGTTCACAAATTTGTGTTTTTACGTCATTACAGACTTTTGACATTTCGATTCCATTTTATGTAACTCAGTAGTTAAATCTTCACGTGTTTGTTCAAGCTTATGTTCCACTGAGTCTAACTTTTGAAGCTTTTGTTCCATTGCGTCTAACTGTTGCTGTGTTTGTCTCTGGTGTTGTTCCATTGTGTCTAACTTTTGAAGGTTTTGTTCCATTGTGTCTAACTTTTGAAGATTTTGTTCCATTGTGTCTAACTTCTGTAGCCTTTGTCCCATTTGTTGCATTAACTGTAATAACAATGCAATGGTGACTGAAACATGTTCCTCAGTGCTTTTCGGCAGTGAATTTGCACCGGCAACATTCACATTTTGACAAGCAGAAAATGTGTCTTGACTTATTTGAGAAAACGGTGAGGACCCTAAACCTGAATCTGCAGTATTTGCAAGATTGTGTTCTGTCAATCCCAATTCCTGAGGCGGGCTGTTGCCGACTGATCGATCGATAATGCTTCCCTGTTCACAAATTGTTTCACTGTCTACACCATTGTTTGCCGCCCGCTCCATTTCCCTATGTACAATTACCAAATTACTATGTTGAACATTAGTTAATTCATTACACGGTGGCGCTAACACACTGCTTTCGTCTTCACTGTCATTTCTCAGTTTACTTTGTAGCCTAGTATTACGTTTTTCACACGCCATAATTGTCAAAATATTTCAAACAATAACACACAAAAGCACAATTTGAAGAGCAAAAATAAGAAAACACATTAATATAACACTGAAAATAATATCTAGTTAATCGCAAGCGCAGCTGCGAAATACTTGGTGCAAAACTACATGCATGCCACAACTGTTTTACTGAACAACAATGAAAGACTGCATTTACAAAGGAGATCCTCTCTACAATTACGCGCTAGCAATAAACAAAAGCTACACTAATTACACAAACTACAAGAAAAAATCAGAAGATTCCAGTGAGGTATCCTCGGCTAAGGGTCGACATATGAAACGTCCCCTTAGAACAATTATACATGACTGTGCTTAAACTGACACACAATATTTTTAGCACAACGCAATCTGACTTTCAAAAATCCCTACAAAAGAATTGCCCTGGGTAACAATAACCTATACCTTTCACAAATCACTTACCTCACAAACATCTTCGTTACTCGAACTACTGCAATACAGCGAGCGCCACTACTGCCAGCTAAATAAAAGATTCAAACTGCTGAAGGCACTAACCACTGATAGGCACAGTTAGCAAAAGAAAGATTTTGATAGAGAACAAACAATGTATTTACCTTAATATTGTTCAAAAGTCATATTATATATATCAATTCATGACATCCAGTCTTACAAATTTACTCTTTCTTAATGAGACACGTCCAGATCGTCCGCTCTCAAAATTCCGCCATCTCTCTTCCCACATCCACCACTGCTGGCGGCTCACCTCCAACTGCGCAACACTACACGCTGTTAACATCCAGCTGCCCAACACTACAATGGCAGACAACAATGCAAACTAGCCACAGACTGCACACAGCACAGCCAGTGATTTTCATACAGAGCGCTACGTCGCGTTACCAATAATAAAACCTCAACAGCCTACTTACAGAGTCACTGTAGACATTCTCTCCTTGATTTGAGTCTGAGATGTTGAGTATATTGCTTATGGACTGGGATTCGAAATCGGATCTTCCCTTACGCAGGATTTGATCCCTTCCATCAATTCTTAGCCTGCCCAATATTCAAAAGTCCCCAATATCCCCATGTATGGAGCGTGTCTGGTTCCTAAGCCTCGTCCAGCACAAAAATTTTCATCATGCCTTTTCAAGCTCTAGTATAAGCACACGCTACAACAGATGTAAAATAATTTTTATTTTTAAGCATCTTATTTCGCTCTCAATAATGTTTTGGTTTGGGAAAGCATTACGGAATCATTTGAATGACTGAGTAGCTGGCTCAGATACTAACGAAAGTGGTAATATTTCAGAAATGTGACTTATTGTAATAAATTTAGCTTTACAGGCTTTGCCAACTGTCTCCTCTGCAGTAATATGGTTCACGATATTTGTAGTGTTGTGGTATCGGTCCAAACGTAGAATTAGTGCCATATAGAGCAATGTTCTGTAGCGGTGACTTTTGGTAACCACTTTTTATAGTGTAAAGACTGGACCGAGGAGTGTTTAGAGGACCCGCAAGGAAGTTGCATTATGTGGTCTGCTTGCAAATCAGGCGGAAAGCACTTCATGTCGTTTGGACGTTTTTGAGTATGATAATTTTTTAATATTCTTTTCATTCCCTCTGTAATACACTCCTGGAAATTGAAATAAGAACACCGTGAATTCATTGTCCCAGGAAGGGCAAACTTTATTGACACATTCCTGGGGTCAGATACATCACATGATCACACTGACAGAACCACAGGCACATAGACAGTGTATATCCACCTTTCGCAGCAATGCAGGCTGCTATTCTACCATGGAGACGATCGTAGAGATGCTGGATGTAGTCCTGTGGAACGGCTTGCCATGCCATTTCCACCTGGCGCCTCAGTTGGACCAGCGTTCGTGCTGGACGTGCAGACCGCGTGAGACGACGCTTCATCCAGTCCCAAACATGCTCAATGGGGGACAGATCCGGAGATCTTGCTGGCCAGGGTAGTTGACTTACACCTTCTAGAGCACGTTGGATGGCACGGGATACATGCGGACGTGCATTGTCCTGTTGGAACAGCAAGTTCCCTTGCCGGTCTAGGAATGGTAGAACGATGGGTTCGATGACGGTTTGGATGTACCGTGCACTATTCAGTGTCCCCTCGACGATCACCAGTGGTGTACGGCCAGTGTAGGGGATCGCTCCCCACACCATGATGCCAGGTGTTGGCCCTGTGTGCCTCGGTCGTATGCAGTCCTGATTGTGGCGCTCACCTGCACGGCGCCAAACACGCATACGACCATCATTGGCACCAAGGCAGAAGCGACTCTCATCGCTGAAGACGACACATCTCCATTCGTCCCTCCATTCACGCCTGTCGCGACACCACTGGAGGTGGGCTGCACGATGTTGGGGCGTGAGCGGAAGACGGCCTAACGGTGTGCGGGACCGTAGCCCAGCTTCATGGAGACGGTTGCGAATGGTCCTCGCCGATACCCCAGGAGCAACAGTGTCCCTAATTTGCTGGGAAGTGGCGGTGCGGTTCCCTACGGCACTGCGTAGGATCCTACGGTCTTGGCGTGCATCCGTGCGTCGCTGCGGTCCGGTCCCAGGTCGACGGGCACGTGCACCTTCCGCCGACCACTGGCGACAACATCGATGTACTGTGGAGACCTCACGCCCCACGTGTTGAGCAATTCGGCGGTACGTCCACCCGGCCTCCCGCATGCCCACTATACGCCCTCGCTCAAAGTCCGTCAACTGCACATACGGTTCACGTCCACGCTGTCGCGGCATGCTACCAGTGTTAAAGACTGCGATGGAGCTCCGTATGCCACGGCAAACTGGCTGACACTGACGGCGGCGGTGCACAAATGCAGCCCAGCTAGCGCCATTCGACGGCCAACACCGCGGTTCCTGGTGTGTCCGCTGTGCCGTGCGTGTGATCATTGCTTGTACAGCCCTCTCGCAGTGTCCGGAGCAAGTATGGTGGGTCTGACACACCGGTGTCAATGTGTTCTTTTTTCCATTTCCAGGAGTGTATATTTGAATGATGAGGTAGATGTGAAAATACTTTGTGGCTGCACATATGTGAGATGAAACGACTTTCAATTGTTTTACTTTATATACAGTTTGCTCAGTTCGTAATTTGTTTCCGGGATAAATGTGATAGTATGGAAAATTGCTAGCTGCAACGTGATCCGGCGCCCAGGTTGTTCTGTAGGTCGCCCTTTGCTGGCTACTTATGTAGCCAAGTGCACACCACCCCCAACACGACTACCACGTGAGGTAGCGCAGTGCTTACAAACTAGGTCACATTTACTCGTATAAGGACGGCACGTCAAATCTCCGTCCGGCCAAGCAGGGCCAAGTTTTCCGTAGTTTCCCTATGTCACTTACGGCAAATGTTGGAATGGTTCCTTTCAAAGAATATGACTTATTTCGCTTCCTATTCTTCCTCTATATAAATCTGTGCTCCGTCTCTAACGACCACTTCGGAAGTAAGACAATAATCCACCCTCCTTCTCCCAACGCGAGCACTGCTAGCGAAGTCCTGAGTCGATCTAACAAACCTTAGCACTGACGAAACTTCTTCATTACTGTAGTCTCTGTATCGTTCTTATTCATTATAAGTGAAACTTGCTCAACGTACCATAGCATCATTAGCTTCGGTATTTGGTATGAAGGCAAAATTTCTTTTCTGTGGGTGTGACTGTAGTGGCTAGGGAGGGCATTGGAGAAGTAAATGAGTGTTTTCACAAGCTATGTAAAATATGCAATAGAGATATAAATATAACGGACAGGAAAGGAAGGTTAATGATTTCAGGCTGAATTGAGTAAGGCAAGAAATGATTTGCGCAGGTTAAGGACGAGAAGGTTAAATATAGATGGGAGGCAGTAACACGTAATACAGGCGTGAAACGATCGGGACAGGTGACGAACGGAGAAGGATAAAGAAACGTGCAAAGTGATAACATGTGGCTAAGGCTCAGAAAAATAACTTACGTAGGGAGCTCTATACTAAAGATGGAAAATAAGTTTCTCCCGTTGCACAAATTAGAAAGGGACACGCCTGAGGCAGATTCATCTACATTCACATGGTACTCAGCAAGCCACTTAATCGTGTGCGAATGAGAGTACTTTTGGTAACACTTCCATCTTTAGCACAGACCTATCTACATAAGTTATTTTTCTCGCTAATGGCGCGTGGGAGGAATTATTGTCAATAAGCCTCTGTAGTTTCTGGAATTTTCTCGTCGTGGTCATTACGCAGATGTATGCGGGAGGAAGTAATATGTTTTCCGACTCTTCCCGGAAAGTTCTCTCTCTAAATTCGAAAAGCAAACCTCTCCGTTATGAACAACGCCGCTCTTGTAAAGTCTGCAAACAGAGTTTCTCGAACATCTCGGTAACGCTCTCGCGCCGTCTAAATCATCCCGTTACTTCGTTGGATCTTCTCTGTCTCCTCGATCAGTCCTACCTGATAAATATCCCATACTGATGAACACTATTCAAGAATCGGTAGAACTACCTTCGTGGATAAGTTACATTTAATTAAGATTCTTCTTAAGAATGTCAGTCGGGCATTCGATTTTCCTACTATTTGTTTTATGTGACCATTCGACTTATGTGTGCACTGGACATAACAAACTTTCATCAAGAAATTGGAAAGTGAGAGTATTGGGAAGACGATAAGGAACAGGAAAGTTTTGTAGTTTCAGAAGTTCTCAAGCTAATGGTGTTGGTCAAATGTTGCAAACTGAACTAGGATCTGAATACCAGATCACCAACTGTTCTTAAATGTAGTGCTGACCTTGTTAAGGGGATAGATAATGTATTGGAGCACACACCGTGGTTTAAGTGGGGGTGGGGGGGGGGGGGTGAAAAACTGTACTGACAAAGATCTATAGTATTATTTAGAGTGGGACTGCTAAAAATAGCAGCAATATCAAGCCATACCAGTGTTGGCTTTGTATCGGTCTTGGCAGTCATTGTCTAAATCATCTGTAAACTTCTGTCAGGAGAATCACTGAGGTTCTTGTCGTTGTAGGTGGGGTAACTATAGGTATTGCCAACATCTTAACAGGAAAGGAGCTGAACTATTATCAGAAAACCTGAGGGGGGTTGACGGGGAGGGAAGGCACTGTTATGAGTGGTAAAACACCCGTTACTACTGCTGGGAACCACCACTTTTTTGGAGTAGAGAGGACAAGAAAAGAAAAATGTTCGAGGGTGTATTAGTGATGAAATGCACATTCAGTCTGAGAAAGTAGCTAAGCAGTACAATTCTACCATGTTGCTGGTGCAGAAGGCTATTATTTCAAAATTTTCCTCGAACAGCCAGAGATTTTCCACAGACACTTAAATTCAGTTAGTGTAAGAAGTGAGATTTTCTTGCTGCATCAGAATATTCTAGGACTGAGGAGCAAATTTAATTTAATTGATGAATTAGAGTGATAGGACCTAATAGACATCTGCCACTGTCTCCTGCAGTGCCTCAGCCGAGGCAAAAGATACTCCACTACAAGAGGAGTAACAAGTCCTTTTAGTTAAGAAAGCGGCCACTTCAAGTCCTGAGAGGAAAACTCGCCACAGCAGGCTCTGTGGCAGTGTGAGATATGGTCTCAGAGGGTATACAGCGGCGCGTAATACCTCCGCCGGCACGGCACCGAGCACACGTGCAAAGGGCAGTAACAGTTGGATACGGCGCGTCGTCCCTTGCCCCCAAAAATTACAGTGTTAACAGCTGGAACATATAATAGGTAACTGACAGGTAGGCTTTTGAATTGTAGTTCACCTCGTTACAAAAAGGTAAATAGGGGCTATTTCCCACCATGTCATCCGGGAAAGTTTATTGACATTGAAACAATAAGTTGGTGTTTTGGGGGCTTACAGCACATATAAAAAATAGGGTGTAATGCCGTGACCAGTTGGGCCAGTTCGTGCGAGATTCCATCACATTCGGAATCCAGTAGACATAGATCTTCGTCACGACGTCCTAAGCAAGTATTCCCAATCCAAACCGTCATCTCTGTGCCCCCTGTTACATAACGGCCACACACAACATTCTGCTTATATGAGGTGCACCATATCAGCAGGGATTGCTGAAACGCCAAAGTCGCCACTGGATAACTACACAGAAATGAATACATGAAAATCACATTAATTAGATTTTATTGCTATAAGCATGCCCCACTTAGAGCTGCTTTATGGGATCACATGTGAGTATCCTATTCTAATGGTAAAAGATGCATTAGTTGACTAATAGGCCAATCGCTTGTCACAACTGAACCATTTATTGGCTTTCAAGAATCACAAGTTCCGCCTTCCGTTAATTCCATGCCGACCGCTGTGGCCGAGCGTTTCTAGGTGCTTCAGTCCGGAACCGCGCGACCGCTACGGTCGCCGGCTCGAATCCTGCCTCGGACATGGCTGTGGGTGATGTCCTTAGCTTAGTTAGGTTTACGTAGTTCTACGTTCTAGGGTACTGATGATCTCAGATTTTAAGTCCCATGTTGTTGTTGTTGTGGTCTTCAGTCCTCAGACTGGTTTGATGCAGCTCTTCATGCTACTCTATCCTGTGCAAGCTTCTTCATCTCCCAGTACTTACTGTAACCTACATCCTTCTGAATGTGTTTAGTGTATTCATCTCTTGCTCTCCCTCTACGATTTTTACCATCCACACTGCCCTCCAATGCTAAATTTGTGATCCCCTGATGCCTCAGAACATGTTCTACCAACCGTTCCCTTCTTCTAGTCACGTTGTGACACAAACTCCTCTTCTCCCCAATTCTATTCAATACCTCCTCATTAGTTATGTGATCTACCCACCTAATCTTCAGCATTCTTCTGTAGCACCACATTTCGAAAGCTTCTATTCTCTTCTTGTCCAAACTACTTATCGTCCATGTTTCACTTCCAGACATGGCTCCACCCCATACAAATACTTTCAGAAACGACATCTTGACATTTAAATCTATACTAGATGTTAACAAATTTCTCTTCTTCAGAAACGCTTTCCTTGCCATTGCCAGTCTACCTTTTATATCCTCTCTACTTCGACCATCATCAGTTATTTTGCTCCCCAAATAGCAAAACTCATTTACTACTTTAAGTCTCTCATATCCTAATCTAATTCCCTCAGCATCACCAGACTTAATTCGACTACATTCCATTATCCTCGTTTTGCTTTTGTTGATGTTCATCTTATATCCTCCTTTCAAGACACTGTCCATTCCGTTCAACTGGTCTTCCAGCTCGCTTGCTGTGTCAGACAGAATTACAATGGCATCGGCGAACCTCAAAGTTTTTATTTCTTCTCCATGAATTTTAATGCCTACTCCGAACTTTTCCTTTGTTTCCTTTACTGCTTGCTCAATATACAGATTGAATAACATCAGGGAGAGGCTACAACCCTGTCTCACTCCCTTCCCAACCACTGCTTCCCTTTCGTGCCCCTCGACTCTTATAACTGCCATTTGGTTTCTGTACAAATTGTAAATAGCCTTTCTCTCCCTGTAATTTACCCCTGCCACCTTTAGCATTTGAATGAGAGTATTCCAGTCAACATTGTCAAAAGCTATCTCTAAGTCTACAAATGCTAGAACCGTAGGTTTACCTTTCCTTAATCTTTCTTCTAAGATAAGTCGTAAGGTCAGTATTGCCTCACGTGTTCCAACATTTCTACGGAATCCAAACTGATCTTCCCCGAGGTCGGCTTCTACCAGTTTTTCCATTCGTCTGTAAAGATTTCGCGTTAGTATTTTGCAGCTGTGACTTATTAAGCTGATAGTTCGGTAATTTTCACATCTGTCAACACCTGCTTTCTTTGGGATTGGAATTATTATATTCTTCTTGTAGTCTGAGGGTATTTCGCCTGTCTCATACATCTTGCTCACCAGATGGTAGAGTTTTGTCAGGACTGGCTCTCCCGAGGCCATCAGTAGTTCTAATGGAATGTTGTCTACTCCCGGGGCCTTGTTGCGACTTAGGTCTTTCAGTGCTCTGTCAAACTCTTCACGCAGTATCGTATCTCCCATTTCATCTTCATCTACAACCTCTTCCATTTCCATAATATTGTCGTGAAGTACATCGCCCTTGTACAGACCCTCTATATACTCTTTCCACCTTTCTGCTATCCCTTCCTTGCTTAGAACTGGGTTTCCATCTGAGCTCTTGATATTCATACAAGTGGCTCTCTTTTCTCCAAAGGTCTCTTTAATTTTCCTGTAGGCAGTATCTGTCTTGCCCCTAGTGAGATAAGCCTCTACATCCTTACATTTGTCCTCTAGCCATCCCTGCTTAGCCATTTTGCACTTCCTGTCGATCTCATTTTTGAGACGTTTGTATTCCTTTTTGCCTGTTTCATTTACTGCATTTTTATATTTTCTCCTTTCATCAATTAAATTCAATATTCCTTCTGTTACCCAAGGATTTCTACCAGCCCTCGTCTTTTTACCTACTTGATCCTCTGCTACCTTCACTACTTCATCCCTCAGAGCTACCCATTCTTCTTCTACTGTATTTCTTCCCCACATTCCTATCAACTGTTCCCTTATGCTCTCCCTGAAACTCTGTACAACCTCTAGTTTAGTCAGTTTATCCAGGTCCCATCTCCTTAAATTCCCACCTTTTTGCAGTTTCTTCAGTTTTAATCTACAGGTCATAACCAATAGATTGTGGTCAGAGTCCACATCTGCCCCTGGAAATGTCTTACAATTTAAAACCTGGTTCCTAAATCTCTCTCTTACCATTATGTAATCTATACCTACTAGTATCTCCAGGATTCTTCCATGTATACAACCTTCTTTTATGATTCTCGAACCAAGTGTTAGCTATGATTAAGTTATGCTCTGTGCAAAATTCTACCAAACGGCTTCCTCTTTCATTTCTTAACCCCAATCCATATGCGCTTACTATGTTTCCTTCTCTCCCTTCTCGTACTCTCGAATTCCAGTCACCCATGACTATTAAATTTTCGTCTCCCTTCACTACCTGAATAATTTCTTTTATGTCATCATACATTTCATCAATTTTTTCATCCTCTGCAGAGCTAGTTGGCATATAAACTTGTATTTCTGTAGTAGGCATGGGCTTCGTGTCTACCTTGGCCACAATAATGCGTTCACTATGCTGTTTGTAGTAGCTTACCCGCACTCCTATTTTTTTATTCATTATTAAACCTACTCCTGCATTACCCCTATTTGATTTTGTGTTTATGCCCCCGTATTCACCTGACCACAAGTCTTGTTCATCCTGCCACCGAACTTCACTAATTCCCACTATATCTAACTTTACCATAGTGCTGATTTTTTGTTAATTCCATCCTTTAGAACTACCTAATTCAAGATCCGTCATTTAAGAGGAAAGAACAAAGCACTGAATGTGCCACAACTGACCAGTGACGCACATTATTCAAGGCTGACGTTGTCTCTGCACACATGAACCTCTCGCGACACCAGATACAAGTGTCTTTTCGAAGTCTTCGTCTCCCGACAGGCTCGCACAATCTGTGGCTGCCTTAGCCAATATGGGGCCAGCACCTCCCTCCAACTGACTCAGGATTTTAGCATTACTTTTTTATCAACCGTATGTTGCTGTCACGTCTTTCTATGAAGCATCTGTACCACGATTGGAATTAGCGATATCCAGTTTTATGTCGCAATACGATAAGTTCGTAGATTTGAAAAGGTGTGTGGGGCCTGAAGATAGCAAAATGAATTGCCGAAACTGGTTGCTTTCAGAATAAAATAAAATATCTTAAAAGTGTACGGCTGTTGGTAAAGTTTACTGACCTTGAAAAGTATATACCAGCCGATGTCTCCTGGCCGTGTTGGACCAACAGAGAATTTATTTTTTATTTATTCATACTATCGACCAATCTTAATTCTCACCCAGAAGCGTACTTCCCGGACAGTGAAACAGTCTTCTGATATTTTCCCGTTTATCCTTTTCGGTGCTGTACGTTGCCCGTATGAACATCTTTTCCGTCGTGTCGTGAGTTTCCCTTTCAGTTTCTCACTTATTTCACTCTCACTCTTTCAGCTTTTAAAACTTTTTGCCACTGCCTTATTTACTAGGGTGACAACAATGTTTGAAGTTCTTTCCGCCCTCTCCTGATAGGTTATCCGATTACGAGGTGAATTCAATATCTCTGGATTCAATTCAGTGAAGATGCCTTGCAATTGCGTTCCACATTTAATGGTCATGCGATTAATATCTTTAAGCCTCATTAAGTACTTGCCAATCTTATCGCTTAAGTGAATGTACGTAAAAATCAGGACGTGACTATCTTCTGGTTAACAGTTCCACACAAACTTCCGGTTTCGAACCATGTCACAGCATTTTATGCTGTACTGGTCGTATTAAATACTACTAATGTTGCCATATGATGTTTTCCTCGGATGCCTATCAGAGCAGACAACAGCATACTTAGGACATATCGTACCTTAGCGTACGGGTCTTGGAGATACAATGAATCTAACTCCTACTCTTGTGTCACTTTGTGAAACTCATGCAATACACAGGTGCCTACTGCGGTAAACTTTCCTGTATTTGTTCCTTCATGCTCCATCCTTTTGAAAATTTGTGCACCCTCGTGCGTAATCTCATTCTATGTGGCCATTTGTCATTGTGAAATGCTAGTGTAACTCATCTTCTTCTGCCAACCCAGCATTAGAGAATATGGCATATTCCGGCCTCACCGTCTCTTCCTCAATCATCCCACATTCTTCCAATAGGATTGTGTTCCGTCGTTTGTCGAGGGATTCTCTGAAGTGACATACCCAATACATGCTTTTTCCAATTCTGCTTTCGGTGGATTACTTTTGCAGTTAAGGGTTGTACTCACAGTTCTTTCCTGTTTTCTTCATTTTCTGTTTTTTCGTCTTTTGTGCAGCCTTTCACTGATCTAAGAAACTTCATTTCTGAAGCTTCAAGTTGATTTAGGTCTTTCGATCTTGATGTCCCACATTCTGCACCATTTAGTACTGTTGGTAGAGCGATGACTTAATAAAATTTTGTTTCAGTTTCCTCTGTCGCTTTACACTTCAGCGTTCTTCTTATCGTGCTACATATAAGTTGATAGGTATTAATTTTCTTACTTACGTCTCTCTCTTCTTCAAAAGTTGTTACATCCTAGATACTCGAAATGTATTATTATGGTACTGATGGTTACTTTTTTTCTTATGGGGTATTTTCATAAAAAGACTACTCTTTTTGTTTTTGTTGCTGATATTTTCAGGTTATAATTTAGCTATGTATCGCTATTTGTAATTTGTCTTCTCTGTCCTCGTCGGCAAAAAGCATTTTATTTAGAAATTTATCCGCCCTCGTTCTTATACCTGATGTACTCTGTCCAACATCCATTTCCTGACAAAGTTGTCGATGTAGATGTTGAACAGTGTAGATTGGCATCTTGTATCTCTATTTGTGATGGCATCTCTTTGCCAGTATATATTCTTATTTTGACATACTTTTACCATGTGCCTGGGGAAACCTCTTTTCTACATTATTGACCAGAGCTTTTCTCTGTGGGTGCGGTCAAATGCTTTTTCATAGTCGATACATGCTAGGTATGTTGCCAAATTGAATTCTCGTGTTTATTGTACAACTTGTATAAGGAGTACATTCACTTCTGCAGAAGAAACCTGCTGGAACATATTTTACAGCTTATCTACTGACAAACTATTTACATTAAAATGTATTATATCTGCAATATCAGGTCCAAAAAATGTACTATACCTCCGTTTTGGGTGCGTATTCCATACTACATGCTTTAACGCTGTAGTTTCATCTCCTCTTCCAGGCTATTGAGTTGCATCACAGTCTCTATGGTTTCAGATATCTGCCGTGGATCGCTATTGTCCTCTGTTCTGTTGCCTACTTCCCTGTGGTAGACCTTTGTTTCTTGTATGTACTGGCTTCTCTGAGTCCCATACCGTTTTTCTCGCAATTTAATATTCTGAATTGCCAAACCTTCTTTTACACTGAAACGCCAAAGGAAGTGATACCACCATGCGTATTCAAATACAGAGATATGTAAACAGGCTGAATACGGCGCTGCGGTTGGCAACGCCTATATAAGACAACAAGTGTGTGGGGTAGTTGTTAGATCGGTTACTGCTGCTACAGTGGCAGGTTATCAAGATTTAAGTGAGTGTGGAATACTGAAGTAAGTAACCCAGTTATCAAAATCGGCGCACGAGCGATGTGACACAGCATCTCCGAAGCAGCGATGAAGTTCGGATTTTCCCACACGACCATTTCACGAGTGTACCCTGAATATCAGAAATCCGGAAGAACATCAAATCTCCGACATCGCCGCGGCCGGAAAAAGATCCTGCAAGAACAGGACCAACGACGACCGAAGAGAATCGTTCAACGTGACAGAAGTGCAACCCTTCCTCAAAATCCTGCAGATTTCAATGCCGAGCCATCAACAAGTGTCAGCGTGAGAACCATACAACGAAACATCATCGATATGCACCTTCGGAGCCGAAAGCCCACTCTTGTACCCTTGATGACTGCGCGCCACAAACTTAACGCCTCGCCAATGCCCATCAACACCGACATTGTACTGTTGATGACTGGAAACATGTTGCCTAGTCGGACGAGTCTCGTTTCAAATTGTATCGAGCGTATGGATATGTACTGGTATGGAGAAAACCTCATGAATCCATGGACCCTGCATGTCAGCAGGGGACTGTTCAAGCTGGTGGAAGCTCTAGAATGATGTGGGGCGTGTGCAGTTAAAGTGATATGGGAGTCCCGATACGTCAAGATGCGACTTTGACAGGTGACAAACACGTAAGCACCCTGTCTGTCACTTGCATCCATTCATGTCCAGTGTGCATTCCGACGGACTTGGGCAGTTCCAGCAGGACAATGCGACACCTCAAACTTCCTGAATTAGTACAGAGTGGCTCCAGGAACACTCTTCCGAGTTTAAACACTTCCGCTGGCTACCAAACTCACCAGACATGAACATTAATGACTATATCTGGGAAGCCTTGCAGCGTGCTGTTCAGAAGAGATCTCCACCCCCTCGTACTCTTACGGATTTATGAACAGCCCTGCCGGATTCATGGTCTTAGTTCCCTCCAGCACTACTTCAGACATTAGTCGAGTCCATGCCATGTCGTGTTGCGGCACTTCTGAGTACTCGCGCGGTCCTTACACGATATTAAGCAGGTGTACCAATTTCTTTGACTCTTCAGTGTATATCGACAGAAAGCTTGGTGTCTTTTTCTGGATGTGCTCTGTCGCATTGCGCATATATTTGTACAGTATCTAACATCCTATGCTGCTTTTTTTGTATCATACTCTACATTCGCTTCTTTATTATACCACACAGTACTGAATATTAGCCAAAAACATTTTTCCGGACGCTGATGACCGCGCAGTTGACCGCCCCACAAACCAAACATCATCATCATCAAAAACATTTTTCCTGCAATTTCAATGGTGAATGATGCTCTACAAGCGATTTTCCTAAACGGGAAACGATCTTTGAGAGGAACAAACATAGTCACACAAATATATCGGGGGAAATGCGTTCGAAAGGAAGTACACCTATTTAAAGATGGAGATTATGTTACAGTGTTTGAAAGTATACATGAGAACACACCATCAAATGGGAATCTTCAGTCCGTACTAGTGTTTTATTTTTATGGCCGCAGCGGACCATCAGCACCGGTCATGTCTCAGTGTGTGGTCGGGGTAGACATTGCCGAGATACCTCAGCACAGCAATGCGGAAGTGGACCGGAGCAGCATCATGTAACAGACACTTCACTCTTGGTACCTCCAAAAGTACGTCTTCCAGCAGGGGAGGCATGGGCGTACGCAGGAAGTGCAGATATGCCTCGCCTGTGAAGCGTTGTGGAAAGATGACTAGTCTCATGAGGCGGTCGCCAATAATTCCCACCAAAACTCAATATTCAGTGGACCCTCCGATCATGTCACGCACTTGCTTATATCAGGCATTAGTACTGATCGAGTTATAAAGTTCACTGAATCGGAGTTCACGGATGTGGTTGATAAGCGGAAATTTTGTCTATTTTATGAAAGTCATGAACTGGAGACATGTTTACTATGCTCATGATAGGAATGGAAAAGGACACAATTATAAATTATCACCTCCACCTGTTTGTTTACCCCAGGTAGTAACACAAATGTGACAGAAAAACCATGGATATTCAAGGAATCAAGTTACCTTACAGGACATAATGGAGGCAGTTTCTGTCAGTCAGCAATAACTCTGATGTTGATAATGCAGGTCATTACAAGAAATACTCCAGAATACTGAAGTAAGTAACCTAGTTATCTTATAAATGCGTTATGAGGGTAGGGTAGCCAGGGGAGAATACACGCAGAAGATAATACGACATACAATGACGAAGGATACTGGTAGAAATACTGATAAAGATTAGAGATAGTTTTAAGAATATATGAAACTTTTGTTAAAAGACGTGTACAGTGTCATGAAGCTCTTAAACAAGCACCTTATGTCAGTACCTCATAAGTGGAGATGGTCATGGTATGTAAATGCTGTCTTAGGATATCTCAGGCAGTCCGTAAAAAATAACTCTGGCAACGTAAATGTGACTCCCGTTTACATCAAAGGAAGTATCGGAAACCATAAAAACCTTTAAAATTAAATATAATGTGTTCTTCATAAAGTATCAACCAAGTCAATTAAAGACTATTCTTTTCAGTCAAGCAATACCTCGAGTTATTCGTGTGACTAACCATTTACATCAGAAAATTTTCTAATTTGTAGACATGTCCCGAACATAAGCCACTGTACGACGAAGGGATGAGAAAAAAACAAACTTTGGTTAATTGCAATTTTGCCAATATTCTCAAAAATTTTAGAAAAGTTGCTGTGTACGTGGCTTATTAACTATTTGAAGCCTCAGTTTGGTTTTCTAAAACGGTCTGATACTTCGAAGGATGTTTACACATACCGAGAGAATTTAGTTAATTCACCAGATAACAAAGTGATCTGTCAAAAGTATTTACTGTATAAATTGATGCACTGCTTGCCAAAACAAGTGAATCACCTAGAAGAAAGGAGGAAATGAAATGAAGCTTCAAGGATTGAGCGGGTATATGATGTTTTAGTGAAAGTATCGAGTCAAATTTACGAAGAACTGAGGCACTATCAGCCTTCGTATCACTCAGACTTTGCGCACACTCTGGCCAGAATGTATGCATTAATTCGGTTGGGAGGTGTGTTATAAAACCATTGTATCTTCTAGCCAACAACTGTTATAACTGATCCTTGACATTCTGAAAACGGGAGTACCTCAAAATCATACAGGCCGTTTATAGAGACGCGTGCCATGTGTGGACGTGCTTTGTCTTGTTGAATAATGGCACCATGAAACTGTCGCATGACGGGTGACACACAAGGACACGGGTTGGCAGTGATGCACCGCTGTGCCGTCAGAGTTCCGTTAATTACTAAAAGGCATGACCTGAAATCATATCTAGTGGCTCCCCATAGTATCGCGACAGGTGTGGTTGCACCGTACTTCCTCAAAACTTCGGAAGAACTGGATCTCCAGTAGATCGCCGCATTTCTCGTAGACCAGATTCATCCGGCGTCGTGTAGAGCCGCGATTCATCGCTGAACACAATGCGACACTCTTCATTAGCACTGCACGCTTTCCGACCACGATACCACCCCAAACGCAGACGTTTGTGTCGTCGTGTTAACGGCAGACTACACATGGGCCAGTAATTTCATAGTCCCGCTACTGCTAGTGTCCGACCAATGGTGCGGGATGTCATGGAATGTTTCACAGACTCCAATACTTCTACACATATTTTTTCTGCTCATGTCAGATCACTTCAGGCAAATGCCGGGATGGTTCCTTCGAAAGGGCACGGCCGATTTCCTTCCCCATCCTTCCCTAATCCGAGCTTGTGCTCCGCCTCTAATGACCTCGTTGTCGACGGGACGTTAAACACTAATCTCCTCCTCCTCTGCTTCTGTCGCATTTTATTACATCTGCTTACGTGTTTCTACCCTCAGTCATCCTTAGATCAAAAACTTAAGAAATCGGTACACCGTATTACATCAAATAGTGAATGGTCGTGTAACATTTGACACAAATCGTTGTATTTATTCTTTAAGTTAATGGCTCAGTGACGAAACAATCAGAAATAGTGAAGTGCAACAAAGAGACAAAAAAATTGCGTATAAATGCGTAAACATGGTTGCTGACTACTACAAAGACGTCCTAACTTCCAATATCGAGCTCGTTACTTGTTGTGGGATGGTAGGCGCAGATGGGAGGAGTTTACGCTGTGCTTGGTCCACAGTACAGCTATCATCCCTTGCGGTGGTCAGGCGTGGTAGACTGGAAATTTATAAAGAGTATGTATGCCCGCCCTCTCGTTCCCATGCAGTCCAACATCGGGCCTTGGCACACCAGGCTGCTCCAAGACTCAGGACATCGCTGTCTCACGTGAGTACGCGCCATCTCCGTGTCCTTCGCAGTGGTCACTCAACATCTGACACTTTTAAGCTCTTATATATGACCTACCACTTGCAGTAAAAGCACTTAACACGAATAACACTAATGCACTCACGTGTCCGCAGTGCCTGTCACAGAGAATTGCAACTCTAATCAATTACGTACCTACGGATTGTGTGAACATGTACGAAGTTCATAGACAGCCAACCGTGCCTTCTACGTGCTTCACTTTTTTGTCAGACAGTGTATCTTGATGTCGTAGGAACAGGAAACCATTTTTTTTTTCTGCAGGAAACAGTCATATGTCAAGTTATGAGTCTTCATTCGAATGAGAACTAATTATATCCTGTCGTACACAAGGTTTTCATATGTATATTACTATCCTTTCAATATAACCAGACGCTAAGTTAGTTTTATTTGCAGATGATACAAACATTGCTCTCCATAGTAAATAAATTATAAACTTAGAAACAGCTGTTAATGAAATTTTCATGGTCTTTAAGAAATGGTTTCTAACCAACTCGCTATCATTTAACACTGAAAAACTTACTATATACGTCTCAGAAACTTCAAAAACTGTCCGTCTGAAACATATGTAAAACACGAGAACATTTAAATAGAAGAGGTTGACACCGTTACATTCTTGTGATAATAACTTGATAATAATTTCATCTGGGAGGAGCCTGCAACTGAACTGCTGAAACACCTAAACGAGTATTTGCATACAATGTATATGTTGTCAGATATCGGTTATGTAAATAATAAAAGTTAGCACAAATGCCATATTTTCATTCTAGAATTTCACACAGTATTTGGGGTAACTCATCAAGAAAATTTGAAGATTTCCAGGCTTGAAAGCATCGCATGCGAATTAATTATGGAATGAATTATAGAACGCCTCGCTGAAATATGTTCTCCACTGCTGCTCATTATATTTATTTCTGAATGAAGTTTATCATAAGTAATGCATATATCTTTCAAGATAACAGCAGAGTTCACGGAATTAATGTCAGTAACACAAATAACAACAATCTTCATAAAGAGTTAAAGTCACTCACTTTCCTCCAGAAAGGTGTCCATTAGTAGGATTACATTCTTTCAGTAGCTTGCCTACAACCACAGAATGTTACACTACCGCACTTCTTCAGTTCTTTCAGTTTCCTTTGTAGAACATTACCGTTTTTCGACTTCCTTCCTTTGTTCTTCGTTGTCACGGTAATAGGAAGATTTCACACTCTATTATATTTCTTATGCTTCACGCAATTAGAGCAAATAAAATTACCTGAGCTTTGAGTCCAAAGAACAAATTCTCGAAGTCATCTGGAAATGGGGGAAGCAAAATTCCCTATATCTTCTCACTCAAAATGAACGTTACCAATTCTATGACGTTTTCTCTGAAAATGGAGTCAAAGGCTGCTTCGCTTCCTAGAACATTTGTGTGCACCGCATTTCATGTATCTGCCTGTGGCATTCTAAAACTTAAGTCTGACAACTGTTTACAATTGGGACACGTGTAGAAACAGTGATTCTGATATTTAGTCACTGATACTGAGCTTCAAATTGACACGCACATGTATAATACCAACTGCTTCACTTTGACTTAACCATAGGAATTTCTTTATCGTATCTGCTCGATACCCTTTTAGTTGTGTTTTAACTAGTCACCTATTGCAACACCAGATTAATGAAATTTGTTAAACTGTGATAAAGTGTCCTCAAAATCATCTAAAAATGCTTACAACCCACACGAATTTCTACTACGCCTACTGATATACGTAGATCGGCGTAGTTTATGATTTATGGATTAATTTTAGTGTGATACTATGGATTGTATTTGTAAAGAGGGCAGCCTAAACTATGGTTCCTTAATAGGGACAGCACGTTTCTGAGCGCTTGCAGAAGCAACAGTTCGAATAACTGCATGATCAGGCCTTGTAACATTTGCTAAGGTGGTCCTCCTACATTGGTAGTGCGGCATGGTAAGAGTACGCTGCAGCAGTTGCGTTTTAAGAGGATGTACAGCTCTATTGTACGATGTAATGATAATGCAAACCTTGTTCGTAAAATAATATTTTGGACCTGAAAAGCCCCTCATTTGGATACATGGCGCACATTGCTGAGGAGGATGTTGTCATAAGAAAAATGAATTGTAGCGATCTACTACCCGGGGCGTCGAATGTAAAGTCCCTTAATCGTTTAAGTAGGGTAGAGATCCATCAAGCCGTGCCTGTAGCGCAAGCCTGCCTGAATCGTTACCAGTCGTCGCAACAGGTAGATTTTTTTTTCTGCGGCTTACCTCTGAGTGGCGCTGGGATTTGTTACGTTTGACCTCTATGAAATGAAAAAGAGTTCTAAATTCCGCTAGCAATGAACGGGTGTTATACGGTGTGTTGCTCGCCTGTCGCATTTACGCGGCTGAGAGCCTCTGCTAGAGAGGCTTTTGTATAACGCAGCGGGCGTTGATCTTTGCAGCGATATAGCCTCCCTTTTAAATAACACCAATGACGCACTCCGTGCTGGCTTTATTTCAATTCGTTACGACACTCCTTCTCTGGAACGATAAGCCTTTGTATGCAGTCAAAGGACACTTTTAAATGAAATAAATGAGTCTCTGCATCTCCCATCCACAGAATGAGGTACTGTAAACAGGCCACTGAAGTATCTCAACAACCAATGATGCGTAAATCTCCTTCTGAAAAAAGTTGTAGGTCAAGGGCAACAAATAGTATCGATATTGCACGGATAGATGAACGTATAGAGGAGATACGGCACTTGGCTTCATCATTTTTAATGGAAGTAATTTGTGTTTTCAGTTCAACGTAGCAGTTCTCGATGTGACAGATAAAGTTTTGTATCCGTTTCAAACTTCTGACGAGCAATTACGGAATAAATAAGCAGTTGAAATTAGAATTCTGAGGAAAAATAGATGAGACGCTGCAATATGATAAGTTCGTAATCAGTGAATTGCCCTTCGTGATATTTGAAGTTCAGTGTTGCCACTGTCTACGTAAATAACATTTGTTGCGTTGGTCGTTTACACTAATTTGGGGTGTCTTCTCTCTCTATATCCCTCCCCCCCACTCTCTCTCTCTCTCTGTCTATCTCTCTCTACGATGTACAATTGTCCAAATAACCCAAATAATGTGGAAAATCCCTGTTGTGTGAAATTACCACGACCTCGTTACACTGTATGGAAAACCACGTACGTCCCTATGTTGTAGCAGCATCAACAGTCATTTGGACTTTATGACAGACAGACGCTTTGTGAGCAAAATTTGCACCGGACATTGAACTTGTGCCATCATCGTAACTTGCTCCCTCTTCACGTATTCGTTGTTTCACATGATAAAATGTAATAAAAGCAGCCAAATATGCGCCTTTAACAGTTTCTGACTCCATTCTACAGAATTCACAGATAAGGTGACGATTGACGATTGGAAACACCCAGGCTTTTATGTCTACCACTAAGGGCACTGGATATCAGTTTATCTATACAGTTAGATGACAATAGAGGGAAACACTTCTGACAACGTGATTTGTGTGTTCCTCGCCCATCAAGTTTTCCTTTCTCGACATTTTTGTTTCTTAGGCCGCTGAACATTGTCTTCGGAATTCATTACTCACTCATAGAGACACTCAGCCTTAACACAAGCAGGGATTAGACTGAAAGAGCCAGGACCGCTACGAAAGCAACAATAACCTTCAGACTGCATTGTCCTCTAGTTTCACACAAAAAGGAGCCCTTTTCAGATAGTAAGGACTAATTTCAAAAATGTTCAAATGTGTGTGAAATCTTACGGGACTTAACTGCTAAGGTCATCAGTCACTAAGGTTACACACTACTTAACCGAAATTATCCTAAGGACAAACACACAACCCATGCCAGAGGGAGGACTCGAACCTCCGCCGGAACCAGCTGCACAGTCCTTGGAGCCGTACAGGCTCTATCAGTAACGTGGCGTAAGGCCGTCGCGTTGAACAGAGATTATGTAAAAAGTAGGGCTTTGTAGCCTAAGGAGTGGGGAATAATATAGAGTATTGGAATCCTGAATAAAAGCAACGTGGCTTTCAGAAAAATATATGTTGCATTAATTATTGAATGACCCTCACACAACTAGAGTCTGTAAGAGATAGAAATTAGCTTAAAATCGGGTAAGGCCGATGGAATTAAGAGAATAGAAATTTAATGCAAGTAACTATTTAAAAAAAAAAACAAGTGTAATCCAGTCACTACTTCTAAACCTTAAACTACGACTCCGGATATAACACCCGTAAACATTTCCCTTTAAATGAAATCTGACCCATAAGTGAACAAAACCGCAAATCTGAATATTCTTTATTTTACATGCTGTAAGAACCAGGACTTTCTATTAGCGCAATGGAATAATGAACGGGGGTTTTAGCGTAAGCTACACCAAG
This sequence comes from Schistocerca serialis cubense, assembly GCF_023864345.2. Classification (NCBI taxonomy): domain Eukaryota; kingdom Metazoa; phylum Arthropoda; class Insecta; order Orthoptera; family Acrididae; genus Schistocerca; species Schistocerca serialis. The sequence continues at coordinate 607,273,667 of NC_064640.1, read as the reverse complement.
ACAACTTGAAACCATAACCTTCTCAACAAATGTCAGTTAGCTACTCGCACTCAGTGTATGGGAATTACATCTTATAGGTGTAATTCGTGCAAGGCACGTGTACTCTGCAGGAAAAAAGCAATGCAACATTGTCAATCACAATTTCATTTTATGAAACATTGCGGTGACAGATAGTTCATCATTGTCGGAATACATGATAACAAATTAAGACCAAATGAAACACACGTGACACATTAAAGGGTGCCCAAGCAGTCGCATCGACACACAATGTTTCCCCTCTGGCGTTAACACAAGCGTATATCCTCCCACGTAAACGATCATTCGACAGATTTCCCGAAGCATCTTGTGCCTTTTGTCGCAATTCGGCAATGGTTCTTGCAGGCCCTGGAGATCGAGCAAGTCCCCGATTCATTGCCTTCCAGACATGTTCAATTGGCGAGTGATCTAGTGATCTTCCTGACCACGGTAGTTGTTGTACACCATGAAGACAACGTTGCGTCGAAACATCCGAATTTAGATGTGCTTTGTCCTGCTTGCAAAAAGCATCACCTTCCTTTCGAAGAAATGGCAGTGGCGCAGGGGTAACAGCCCGTGCAATTTAGCGGGCATTGGTTACTTTACCCTGTGAAAACAGTAATTTGAAGGCGAGTTATAACTGATGACCCCCACACCATGGAAGCTTGGGATGGTAACTATGCAGCATGAGCCATTGCACTCTGGAATAGGCAGCTCACCATTACCCCGCACACGTGTATGTCCCTCAGTCGCACAGCTGCAGACAGAACCTACTCTCGTCATTGCGTCGTTCTTAACGTGCATCTTTAATACGTCGACGTCCAGAACCTGGTCTATGGGTGAGGGAATGAGCCACAGATCTACTACACATCACCGATACATCGTGCCCAACATGTGCAACAACCAGTTGATGCGTCCATCGAAATTCCCACACGCCCATTAAGCGACTCTATTCAAATGTTGAAGTTGTTCAGCAGAAGTATGCCCTCGTTGGCGGGCATGGTTGTGTCTGGAACGACTGTTGCAAACACTCTTCACCTCTAATTTCAGCACAATTACTGCCTGCAGAATCAAAACGCGGAGTACACTGACAGGCTTCCTGAGTGCCATATGATCGCCAATGACAGTGAAAAATGAATCACTAATACTACAAACCCTAAGTATGGAAATATTGTACTCTGCTGCAAATGAACATTGTAATACCGCAGCCACTTTCACCAAGTCACCGCGACCGGCCGTGGAGGAGGAAGGCGCCGGACTCCATGGGGCGAGCCCCCGGCTGCAGTCGTTCTGCAAGCACACCGGGAAGCCGGGCCGACGTCCTCGCCTCGCTCAAGAAGGGTCACGATGCGAAGGGCCCGTCTGACAACGAGAAGCGTGCCAAGAGGTGATGGACAACTGCAGCGATTAGGACGGAACGCCAAGAATGCACGCGCGAAAGCATCTGAGTTCTTCTTGCCTTGCGGCAGTCATTTTACCTGCCTTAGAAAACAGGGATGTACCGACAATTCCAGCACCCCACGGACACAGGGAAGAGCGTGCAAAAAGGGCGGGGAATTGGCGCAGGGAGGCGTGTGAAAGAAACCAGCATTCTTAAGATGATGTTTTCCTCGATAGTGAGGACATTCCTTGTAAATGACGGACACCGGCAGATTTTGAGGCGGAGCCCAAACATTAGTCTGTCCAGGGCGGTTATAAAGAAGTGTTGTGTAGCCGCTCTGCTAACAGCCTCGGAGTGCAGGAAAACATCTTAAGAACCTGAAGTCGTGAGAAAGATGCCAATTCACTAGGCACACGCCAGCCCACGCCTGACAGAAAATATCCACCCTGCACGGAGAGGTGTGGCGATGAAACGGCGATCTGTCATTGGGCTACATTGAAATCTTCGTCCACCAGTGACAACGCCGAAAGGAATAATGTTTCGAAGAGGAGCTGAGCTGAGAGATGGATGAGAAACGAAAGGGAGACTCGTGGAGACACCGCGGAAGCGAGAGGACATGGGCGCTCCTCCACCCATCGAGAAGATCCGCCTTCCGACACCTTGACAGCCCAGCTTCGGCCACGCAACCGACAACGGGCAGACAACGCGGAGATCGTACCTGGGCCGCGCCGCAACGCCACGATTCCTAATGAGGGCAGCCAATCCGTGCAGCACAGCTCTGACGCGAGGCGATGCACCGACGCAGCGCCTGCCGCCGACAGCAGTACACGACAAACGATAACAAGAATGGTGAGACGATTCGTTCCCTCATCCTTCCACTTAATAACTGAGCAGTGGCCAAGCCCAGTCAAATCGGCCCTGAAATTTATAATTTTGTTTTGTTTTGTGTAAACAGCACGAAAATAAATACATTTCCCTCACGTTTTGAACATATAAGCAATCTTTCATATTCATACATGAACCCCTTAATTTTCTACCGTTTGTGTTTGATTTCATTTAATTGCTCGAATTCACTACAGTTTCGGCGTCCAACATGGGGCGACCGGTATCTGATGTCACAAAATAATTTCCCGACTTTATCACAACAACATGTGCCTTGAGGCTACAACATTCCTTTTCCGGCAGTGTATATGCATTCTGTATCATGCAGCAGCTAATAAATTGAAATTATCTAAGTTCGTGGAGGTATATACCGTCTATGCAACTTAATGAAGGCAGTTTGTTTGTTTCAGACAAAGACTCACAGATAAACGAAAACAATACATCCTACAGAAGAACACAAAAGCACCAACACTCAGGAGCCAACCCTAGGTCCACAAACCCCACATTCCATTGAGGCCTGTTATTAATTTCATGAATGCACCATCATACCATGTGGCTTAACACATGAACAAAGTCATAATGCAACAATGTGAAATGAAAAACAACAGAAGACTGAAAAACAAAAAAGAACTCATAACACAAATAAAAGACTTACACACCCCACAAACAGAATCACTCATCTCTTTCGACATACAGAACCTGTACACCTCAGTACCCACCCCGACACAATAAAACTAATCGAAGAAAACTTACTGACATACAACAAACTACCTGCAGACAATATTCATGAAATAACAAAAAACCGCAAAGCAATCACATCCGAAAAATACTTCCAATCCGAAAAGGAATTTTACTTACAGGAAAATGGGCTTCCAATAGGATCCCCTATTTCAGAAACACTGGCAAACATATTCATCAACTACATGTTGTTGTTGTGGTCTTCAATCCTGAGACTGGTTTGATGCAGCTCTCCATGCTACTCTATCCTGTGCAAGCTTCATCTCCCAGTACCTACTGTAGCCTACGTCCTTCTCAATCTGCTTAGTGTATTCATCCCTTGGTCTCCCTCTACGATTTTTACCCTCCACGCTGCACTCCAGTACTAAATTGGTGATCCCTTGATGCCTCAGAACATGTACAACCAACCGATTCTTTCTTCTAGTCAAATTGTGCCACAAACTCTTCGTCTCCCCAATTCTATTCAATACCTCCTCGTTAGTTATGTGATCTACCCATCTAATCTTCAGCATTCTTCTGTAGCAGCACATTTCGAAAGCTTCTATCCTCTTCTTGTCTAAACTATTTATCGTCCATGTTTCACTTCCATACATGGCTACACTCCATACAAATACTTTCAGAAAAGACTTCCTGACACTTAAATCCACACTCGATGTTAACAAATTTCTCTTCTTCAGAAATGCTTTCCTTGCCATTGCTAGTCTACATTTTATAACCTCCTACTACGACCATCATCAGTTATTTTGCTCCCCAAATAGCAAAACTCCTTTACTACTTTAAGTGCCTCATTTCCTAATTTAATTCCCTCAGCATCACCCGACTTAATTCGACTACATTCCATTATCCTCGTTTTGCTTTTGTTGATATTCATTTTATACCCTCCTTTCAGGACACTATCCATTCCGTTCAACTGCTCTTCCAAGGCCTTTGCTGTCTCTGACAGAATTACAAAGTCATCGGCGAACCTCAAAGTTTTTATTTCTTCTCCATGGATTTTAATACCTACTCCGAACTTTTCTTTTGTTTCCTTTACTGCTTGCTCAATATGCAGATTGAATAGCATCGGGGAGAGGCTACAACCCTTCCCAACCATTGCTCTCCTTTCATGTCCCTCGACTCTTATAACTGCCATCTGCTTTCTCTACAAATTGTAAATAGCCTTTCGCTCCCTATATTTTACCCCTGCCACCTTCAGAATTTGAAAGACAGTATTCCAGTCAACATTGTCAAAAGCTATCTCTAAGTCTACAAATGCTAGAAACGTAGGTTTGCCTTTTCTTAATCTAGCTTCTAAAATAAGTCGTAAGGTCAGTATCGCCTCACGTGTTCCAATATTTCTACGGAATCCAAACTGATCTTCCCCGAGGTCGGCTTCTACCAGTTTTTCCATTTGTCTGTAAAGAATTCGCGTTAGTATTTTGCAACTGTGGCTTATTAAACTGATAGGGAATTTCGCCTGTCTCATACATCTTGCTCACCAGATGGTAGAGTTTTGTCAGGATTGGCTCTCACAAGGCTGTCAGTAGTTCTAATGGAATGATGTCTTCTCCCGGGGCCTTGTTTCGACTTAGGTCTTTCAGTGCTTTGTCAAACTCTTCACGCAGTATCATATCTCCCATTTCATCTTTATCTACCTCCTCTTCCATTTCTATAATATTGTCCTCAAGAACATCGCCCCTGTGTGGACCCTCTATATACCCCTTCCACCTTTCTGCTTTCCCTTCTTTGCTTAGAACTGGGTTTCCATCTGAGCTCTTGATATTCATGCAAGTGGTTCTCTTTTCTCCAAAGGTCTCTTTAATTTTCCCGTAGGCAGTATCTATCTTACCACTCGTGAGATAAGCCTCTACATCCTTACATTTGTCCTCTAGCCATCCCTGCTTAGCCATTTTGCACTTCCTGTCGATCTCATTTTTGAGACGTTTGTATTCCTTTTTGCCTGTTTCATTTACTGCATTTTTATATTTTCTCCTTTCATCAGTTAAATTCAGTATCTCTTCTGTTACCCAATGATTTCTACTAGCCCTCGTCTTTTTACCTACTTGATCCTCTGCTGCCTTCACTATTTCATTCCTCAAAGCTACACATTCTTCTTCTACTGTATTTCTTTCCCCCATTCCTGTCAATTGTTCCATTATGCTCTCCCTGAAACTCTGTACAACCTCTGGTTCTTTCAGTTTATCCTGGACCCATCTCCTTAAATTCCCACCTTTTTGCAGCTTCTTCAGTTTTAATCTACAGTTCGTGACCAATAGATTGTGGTCAGAGTCCACATCTGCCCCTGGGAATGTCTTAGAACTTAAAACCTGGTTCCTGAATCTCTGTCTCACCATTATATAATCTATCTGACACCTTCCAGTATTTCCATGCTTCTTCCATGTATACAACCTTCTTTCATGATTCTTGAACCAAGTGTTAGCTATGATTAAGTTATACTCTGTGTAAACCACAAACCACATAGAAAACAATATTTGATACACTCATCACAAAGAAAGGATACAAAATTGTTTTCTGCTACAGATATGTGGACGAAAAAAAAAATGGTTCAAATGGCTCTGAGCACTATGGGACTTAACTTCTGAGGTCATCAGTCCCCTAGAACTTGGAACTACTTAAACCTAACTAACGTAAGGACATCACACACATCTATGCCCGAGGTAGGATTCGAACCTGCGGCCGTAGTGGTCGCGCGGTTCCAGACTGTAGCGCCTAGAACAGCTCGGCCACCACGGCCGGCTACGTGGACGACATAATCTTTAAGGTAGATGAACCAACAGAGAAAATTGAAACACTTCATACAGATACAAACAACATCCATAAAAATACTCAATTTACCATGGAAATAGAAACACAAAATCAAATACATTTCTTGTTTGTAACAATAAAGAAAGAGAACAATAAACACACATTTGACATCTTCAGAAAACCAACAGCCACAGACGTAATCATACATGCTTAATCCAACCACCTGCAAAATCAAAAATTAGCAGCCCTACGACACATGTTACACAGGCTAAATAAATCCCACTCAGCAAAGAAAATTATGAAAAAGAGTTGCAAACAACGCAACTCATAGCCACAAACAATGGTTACAGTGCCCATATAGTACAAAAACTCAATCAAAAAATTAAATCACAACCAAAGAAAAATCAAAACAAGCAGAGAGCACAGAACCCCACAAACACTACAGCACACACCGAAACAAAAAACAATAATATTCATGATATGAATAACAGAAAAAATGGTAAATCTTAGATTCAAACACAAAGCAACACTTAAGATAGCAAATATACTAAAGAAACAGGGATTAAAAATAGCTTACTGAACAAGAAACACACTTCAGTCACATTTACAAACAACAGAAATACCAGATAAATACCAAGGAGCAGGTATATACGAGGTAGAGTTCCAAGAATGTAAATCAGTATATTTGGGGATGACAAACAGGAAGTTTAAAACTAGATATAAAGAACATATAAGAAGTTGGAAATATGAAAACAGTCATTCTACTTTCACTGAACACCCGATAAAACATGGACATTAACCATCCAACGTGGAAAGTGACATGACAGTTTTCAGAGTGAATAATCACTACAAAAATCTCCTGACATTACAAGAAAACTTCCACGTACAAAGAGCCATTGCAATGTAAAAGAAGGTATTCAGTGACCATACCCATATAAACATTAACTCCCTGATCATGCTAGCCACCAATACAATAACAAACCGAACTGCAACCGGGATAAATAATTAATGAATCCCCTTCCCCTCTTCTCTCTCTCTCTCTCTCCCTCCCCACTCCCCCCCCCCCCCCCCAACACACACGCAGACACATGAACTCATAGTTTTCATTTAAAAAAAGATTACATTTCCACACAGCAGATTACACACACACACTCATATTTATTTAAATAAAAATGATAATACATTTGCGCACAGTAAATTACACACACATACATATATTAAAAACAAAAACCAGCAGAATACATACACACGCGCGGGCGCGGGCGCAAACACACACACACACACACACACACACACACACACACACACACATACAACAAATGAAAAACAGCTGACAAAATACAAACACAGAACAACAGTTGCCACCACTACATACCGAAAACGCACATATGTTAATCACCAAATGGAAGTGAAAGTGAAACATGCGAAGTGACAAGTGTGTATGGAACAACGCCAGTAATCGGCGAGCTGGAGAATGAAGACCAACAAATACATCTCCAGGAATATACACATGTGATTAAATATATATAATTAAAAACACTCTTGATCGCAAATTTCTTTTAATTGGAGTGGCCGGTTTCAATCCTTAAGGATCATCTTCAGACCCCAGAACGGCAGGTGGACTTCCATGGAGCATGCTGCGCCGGCCCACGACGCTGGACTGACTGCTTCTTCGAGATGGTTAACCAGATTCAGGAAATTATACGGAAAATGAAGTCGCAAAATTACAAAGTTTGTTTCAAGTAAACTTGTATAGGAGCTGTCATTAAAAAGTGATACAGCATAGAATTTCGTAGCTGACGTAAAGATGAAGTTCCTTGTTATCTTCTAAAAGCTGCGTATGAAGCCAGAGTCGTTCCGTGCAAATCGCACTTTCTCATTTCGAGAGAAAAAGAGACAGAGTCTCTTGTTCAGTGGATGAATGCTATGGCACATATGCAACACTAGCAGTGATAAGTCTCAGCGGATTACTGTTTCTGCAGCTCTAACTCTGTATTCAGGAAGATCATAGAAAATTGGGGTCAAAATTAAAGAAGAAGAGAACCGTTTCGTTGCAAAATCGACGCAGTAAAATCTGGGAAAACGGGAGATAATTTCAATGTTGCATTCGTAACTTCTTCTTACCATTTGCACAAAATAATTCATTGCTGTAGTTGGACTCTTAGCCTAGACATAACGACACTTCTATCTTCAGGATGTCGACGAAAAATTTTCAGCAGTGAAAAGCATTCTTTTTTTTTTTCAGAAACTGTCGGACAGTGTAATTTCCGATAGCTCTGTCATTTCAGATTTATCAGCGGAACAGTATTGTTAAACTTCAGTCATTTCTACATTTCGGTTTGCATCACCACATATTACGAGTGCGATCAATTATGCCTGGTGCACAGCACAATATGTAGAAAAAAGCCAAGACCATTCCTTACTCCTTCCTATTTCTCTTTAAATTTAGTAATTACTGTGATGTACCTGACTGTACAAATTTTTCTTTTATCGGGCGTGACTGGCATAAGGAAAAATGTTTTCGTCATTCAGTAGCCACTTCGCACTTTTGTGACGACCACAAGGACCAAACAAGGAGATGTTTCATTGTTAGCAAAATATAAATTATTCTAAAATTATCATAAGTACTGTGCTACAGGAATTGTTATAAAATATTTAATGACAACAAATTAAAGTCCAGATTGATGAAAGTCGTCTGTTATTGTAACATCATACACTGCCTTGATATTTCTTCCTCTGCTAGTTGCTTGTATAACAGTTACACCTGCAACAGTTTATCTGTCTTTATTAACTGCAAGTTATTCAAAAATTAATGAGTTAAGACATTTTTGGTATGGTTTAAGTGCTTAAAATTTGCGCGTGTGCACTTTGGACTTGCACTATGTCCTCTTGTCACGGCTGCGTCTGCTTATTCGCCGACTCGCGCACCAGGCAGGAAGGGCTGTACAAACCGCAGTAATAAGTTGTTCTTCATGCGGCAATAATGAGTAACTATAACTTTTTTTAAATACTTGCAGGCTGCCTTAGAAGCTAAAATTTTGACAGTGCATTCCTTTTGGTGTATTCTTCATGGGTGAAAAATTTGATGGTAGTTTTCGACGTGTCAGACTAGACCATTCCCCTGTTAGTAACTTGTAGCAGCGTAGGAACTAGTTGTCGTGAGAGGGGAGTGAACGACGAACCATACTTGCGAGAGAACGTGGCAATAAAAATTTTAATAATAATCACGCCTCGAAAACCATTCCCCCTACATGAGAAACATATTTTTCAAAGAAAAACAGAACAGAGGAGCCCGAATCAGGACTAACAGGATACATGCATGGAATCCGTGGGGAGCCAAAGAGAGCAGTAAACAGGGAGCAGTTTCTGGAAAGATCCTATGGAAAATACGGTTCAAGTGCTTAAAATTAGAAAACGAGCTGGAATAACGGAGCACGGCAACTTAGAGTAATGAAGTACGGACCTGAGATATGAGAGACGCTGTCATACGATACTAAGAATGGTCATCACAACTAGTAATGATAAAAATACATAATAAGGAGGTTTGTGGACGTCTGGATATGTTTTCTGAAGTTACAGCCTTGCCTGAAGCCACTCTAGAGAGAATTAACGAAGAAGGAACCATACCACTGTTCCCATTACAGATCTTTTGTGTCCGGTGATCAGTTGCAAAGAGGTTGGTAATGAAGCATTATCGAGTTGAGTTCGCTCAATCAGAAAATGACTGCTGTGCCACGACTATGCAGTTGCGTCATACTTCGATGGGATTGCCTTCTCAACGCCAAGGTGAAGTTATACAGGCTGAATCACCGAAAACGTGCACCGCAAATATTGCGGAAATGGAAAGTGCTATTGATGTGCGGTTTTCACAGACTGGATTGGTACGATATTGCTTCGTAATTCGGAATAACAGGCACTACAGTATCGTATTTATCAGTCAACATCGGGCAAACGACATTCAAGTAAACTGTCTCCCCTGCACGGGAATACACAGGTTGTAGACGCGTTGTTGACGACGTACGGAAGTGTGAGCCTGGCCGTGAGTTTTGCTCGGACAGCCAAACGGTAAGGCGACCGCAGTAAGCGGAAAATCTGGGTTCGAGTCCCGGTCCGGCACAGCTTTTCATTGTCGTCATTCCATTATACAGCTGATGGTTGTCCACATTCGCATCTGCGAATACATTTCATGAATAGATTGGCAATCACGGGCATGTATTGTTAGGCAATAAACAGACTGTAATAGTAATTATAAAGTGTCTTTTTGTGCAAACATATACAGTTTTAAATGGAGCAATACCTGTTGACATTAACAAATTAAAAGTAAAGTAAATAAGAATGTCAGTGGTGTTCGTTGCGGGATTCTAGTGCGAGTTTTTTACGAGACATTGTATTTTGGAAAGTTTCTACACCGATACTTGAACAGTACCTGCACAACACAAGTGCATTAGCTGGTTATGGGGATACAGGCGAATAAAGAGACAACTGAACATCACAGGTGGCGTTCAAAATGGTCAACGTCAAGTCCGGGGAACGGGCTGGCCAAGGTACAGCACTTCTGTGTCCAATCCAAGGATTTGGAAACAATTAGTTGAAGACATGCTGTAGTACTTTGTGCTCTATGGGCTGAACAACCATCATGTTGGTGCCAAAGGTTCCTCCTAACCCGCAAAACATTGGAAATTTGTGGTAAAAAATGGTTCAAATGGCTCTGAGCACTATGGGACTCAACTGCTGTGGTCAAAAGTCCCCTAGAACTTAGAACTACTTAAGCCTAACTAACCTAAGGACAGCACACAACACCCAGCCATCACGAGGCAGAGAAAATCCCTGACCCCGCCGGGAATCGAACCCGGGAACCCGGGCGTGGGAAGCGAGAACGCTACCGCACGACCACGAGATGCGGGCATTTGTGGTAAGTTCTATGGGACCAACCTGCTGAGGTCATCGGTCCCTAGACTTACACACTACTTAATCTAACTTAAACTAACTTACGATAAGAACAACACAAACACCCATGCCCAAGGGAGGACTCGAACCTCCACGGGGGGGGGGGGATAACCTGCAGAGGAACGTCTCCTGCCGGCCGCTGTAACCGAGCAGTTCTAGGCGCTTCAGTCCGGAACCGAACTGCTGCTACGGTCGCATGTTCGAATCCTGCCTCGGGCATGGATGTGTGTGATGTCCTTAGGTTACTAAGGTTTAAGTAGTTCTAAGTCTAGGGGACTGATGACCTCAGATGTTAAGTCTCATTGTCCTTAGAGCCATTTTTTGAACGTCTTCTAGCATCCGCAGAAGATGACCTGTTAGGAGGCTGCGATACATGTGCGCGTTCAGTGTTTCCTCTATGAAAAACAGGCCATGAGCTAATGATTCACTACTCCATACCATACGTTTACACTACATGGACGCTGACGTTCCACCTGACGAAGCCAACGGGGATTGTCAACAGACCAGCAGCGCATGTTTCGGCGGTTTATCTGGCTGTCATTGGTAAGTGTGGCTTCATCACTAAACAGGATACATATACATCTGGAGTACCTTATCTTAATGCCCACGTACCGAAGTTAACACGATTTTCATAACCGTCTCCATGCAGCTCTTTATGGAGAGGATGTGATAGGGATGCAACCTAGGTCGATGGAGAATGCGTAGGTCACTTGCCTGACTCATGTCACTTCCTTCTGCAGTTGCGCAGCAGCTAATGTGCAAATGAAGTGCAACAGAAGCAAGAGCATTAATTTCCCCATCTTCTGTTGTCACTTGTATTCTTCTGTTACGTAATCTAGGTGCTACACTACCACTTTCACGTGACTGATTGGAGAGATTTATAAATAACTGCCGAGATGTTTGACGTCTATTGGGATATCTTGCCGCATGTATCGTACAAGAAAGAGCTGCATTCTTTTACGCTCTCCATACACCACGAGGATGTAGGCCTTTTGTGTATTGGTAAATCCCATTGCCCGCTCAAGACCTAGTGCTTGGACTGTCACACACTAACTGACTAGCAAGTGGCAAATCCCTCAAGGAACAGACAAGCACACTGTAAGTAAACACCGTACGTAGCAATTGCTCAGGTTGAGTGGCACAAACAAGTGTCGCTACGAGAACTTTTCAAAATACGATATTTCGTAAACGACTGGCGCTAGAATCCTGCAATGAACACCAATGACATTTTTAATTATCCTAATTTTAGTTTTTTGATGTCGATAGGCGTTTTTCCATTTTAAAAGTGTATGTTTGCACAAAAAATACAGTTTCTAAGTATTATTACAATCTGTTTATTGGCTAACAATACGAGCCTCTGACTATCAATCCATTCTGTGAAAACCTCACATCATTTCCGCAATATTTGCGGAGCAACTTCTAGGTGATTCGCCCTGTATATGAAGAGAAGGATCTGTATTGTACGACCCCCCAAAAAGAAGGAGACTGTGCATCATGTTAGTGATGGAAGTGAAGTGTCATATATCATCTTTTACAGAGAATAAAAAACAAAGAACGTCTTACCGAGTGGGAATAATAGAGTAGCGGCTGTCCCCCCTAATGTGAATCGACCGGTTCTGGACGTTAAAAGCAGTACCCGATTTTAAAATCGAAGGAACAACAAGGATGACTGCCAGCGAATGTGCTAATATAAAAAGTACAATAGAGCAGCAAATGGACTATATTCGATTCGCCCTTGAAGGATCAATAAATTCACATATGAAGTGCAGGTCTACCCTCGTAACATTTTTAGTTCAGCGATGGACTGCAGAAAGCTTAACACAATTCTAGCAGAAGACCGGAATTGGCCAGAGATGGTAGTGGAACTGTTACTGTGACTTCATGAAGTTAGAATCACGTATATATTATATCTGACACGAGGATACTGGCATACCACATTGATCCCATAGTATCTTAAGTACATGTTATTCTCTTACGGCAGTAGCATGTAAGCACACTGGACAAAAAACCAGTCCCCTCCTGGCCTCTGGTCTTGATAATGATGTCAGTTCGGTGAGGATAACAGTTGACAAGGGTCTTCAGGTATACCACAACAATCAGGGGGCACGCATTTAGAACAAACACACTGCGGAGGTGGTGGCTGCACCATTACACCCTCTGTCCCAAACCAGTTCAAATGGTTCAAGTGGTTCTCAGCACTATGGGACTTAATTTCTGAGGTCATCAGTCCCCTAGAACTTAGAACTACTTAAACGTAACTAACCTAAGACATCACACAGATCCATGCCCGGGACAGGATTCGAGCCTGCGCCCGTAGCGGTCGCGTGGTTCCAGACTGTAGTGCCTAGAACCGCTCGGCCACTTCGGCTGGCCCCAAACCAGTCCAGATATTTTCTGTTGGTTTACGATGGGGTGAATTAAGGGACCAGTCAAGGTGCGATAGGATGCCTGAGTGATCGCCAGCCCGTGGCCATATGTGTGTACCACTTTGAACATGGTTCTCTACTTACTGGAAGACCAGACTGTCCATAGCTCACTCATCATGAAGACACGGAAGAAAGGGCACCACGTGGTTACCGATTGTGCTGAAATAAACATCATGATTCAATTTCATGGTAACCTGAATGACTATGCCCAGCTCATGCACTGTCCAGTCACATTAATGTGGATCAAGATACAAAGGAATTAATGACATTAGCTGACAGTGAACAATGACGTACGTGAAAACACGCTACTGATGTACACTCATCAGCCAGAACATTATGACCACCTTCCGAATCCCCAGAGTGTCCACCTTTGGCTTGGATACCAGCGGCTACCTCTAGTGGGATGGAAGCAATGACGCTTTGATAGTCGCTGGAGGCAGTTGGCATCACACCTGCACACACAAGTCACCTAATTGTCATAAATTACGGAGAGGGGAGTGATGAGCTCTGACGCGACGTTCAATCACATGTGTTCGACAGGGTTCAGATATGGCGAATTGGGAAGCAGGCACATCAATTAGAACTCACCACTGTGTTCCTAGAACCACTCCATCACACTCCTAGCCTTGTGACATAAGGCATTATCTTGTTGAAAAATGCCACTGCAGTTCATTGGAAGTCATCGCCATAATTAGCTGTGATGACCACTGCGTCTGTCCGCAGCTCGTGGTCGTGCGGTAGCGTTCTCGCTTCCCACGCCCGGGTTCCCGGGTTCGATTGCCGGCGGGGTCAGGGATTTTCTCTGCCTCGTGATGACTAGGTGTTGTGTGCTGTCCTTAGGTTACTTAGGTTTAAGTAGTTCTAAGTTCTAGGGGACTGATGACCATAGATGTTAATTCCCATAGTGCTCAGAGCCATTTGAACCATTTTTTTGAACCACTGCGTCTGGACTGCTTACTGGTTAGTGCATCTGACTAGTAAGCTGGAGACTCAAGTTCGAATCCCTGCCTGAGGCACATTTTCGACTTACCCCATTGATATAAGTCAAAACTTACTGGCAGATAAAGTCTTCAATTCTTTATATCTTGATTCATAGTTGGTATCTGTTTTTTCGTATGTGTCCAAAAGAACACAAACCACACATACAACATTAACGTAACCCGTCAGAAGGCTGAACAACCCCCCTTTTGCAGCACAGACCGCTGCGAGACGCTCGAGAAGAGATTCAGTAAGGTTCTGGAAGGTACCAACAGGGATTTGAAGCTTGACCGGCTCCAGTGCTGTGTGGCTGATCCCAGCGGAGGTTCGAGTCCTCCCTCGGGCATGGGTGTGTGTGTTTTTCCTTAGAATACTTTAGGTTAAGTAGTGTGTAGGCTTAGGGACTGATGACCTTAGTAGTTAAGTCCCATAAGATTTCAAACAAATTTGAACATTTTTTCCAGTGCTGTGGCCAGCTGCACTTGGTTTCGCGGTTCAGGATCTGTAGTGTGAACAGTCTGGTCGAGGTGGTGTCACATACTCTCGATAGGGTTTTAATCCGGGGAGTTTGGTAGCCAGGGGAGTTCAGTAAACTCTTCCTAATGCTCTTGGAACCACAAATGTATACTAAGAGCTGCGTGGAATTGTAATGCTGGGAGATGCCATCATCCCAAAGAAAAACACCATTGGATGTAGGGGCGACATGGTCCACGAGGATAGATGGACACTTGTGTTGATCCACTGTGCCTTCCTGAATGACGATATAACCCAGGGAATGTCCTCCGACCTGGAACTTTCCGATGATGTTGCAGGGTGTTCGCTTTCAGACATTGGAAATGGAAAAAAAAATTGAAATGAGCGTTTGACGTCATTGGCCGGGAGTCCCCGCAAGGGGGCCTTGGTGCAAGTCGTATTACATTCGACGCCACATTGGGCGACCTGCGCGCCGGATGGGGACGAAATGATGATGAAGACAGCACAACACCCAGTCCCTGAGCGGAGAAAATCGCCTCCCCAGCCGGGAATCGAACCCGGGCCCGTAGGACGGCATCCCGTCACTCTGACCACTCAGCTATCGGGGCGGACCTTTCAGACATTTAAAACCGTACACGCCAAAGGCCATTTGTCTGGTAGAGCAAACAACGTGAATCATCAGAGAAGGCCACCTGCCGCCACACAGTGGACGTCCAGTTCCGGTACTGGCGTGCAAATTCCATCCTTTGCCGCCAATGAACAGCAGTCAGCATAGGTACATGAAGCAAGCGGCAGCTACAGTGGCTCATACACCGCAACGTTCGCTGAACGGTCGTCGAGGGCACAATGCTGGTAGAACCGTGGTTCACTTGGGTCGTCATTTTCTCAACAGTTGCACGTCTGTTCGCCCGTACACAACCGTCGTCATCTATGGCCCGTGATGCACCACAGTTGCCTGGGTACTGGGTTTAAATAGCGCCATTTTGTCATGCACAGTACACTTTAACCACAGCAACACACGAACAGTTAACAAACTTATCCGTTTAGGAAATGATTCCACCCTTGGTCCGAGAGCCAATGATGCCATTTTAGACGTCAGATTAACCGATCCGTTTCGACATTACCATAACTACTTTCCTGGCGATTCGGTGTCATCTAGTGGGACACGATCAGCTTGTCGAACAGTTGCAGGAAACACCTGAGAAGACGCCGGGTTACGACGTCGAAATTTTGTATTGGGAAGACGCAGAGCACCGGCAGTACACCCGATTCCACGAGATTCAACTGCACTGTTGTCCGCGTCCCCGTGACACAGTTTATATAGTATTCACTGTTAGTCCCGCCTACAGGCGGTGGTGCACGCTGACGTGGAGCATTAACGTGACTTGACCGTGTAGTACTAAAAACACCCCATAACATCACACTACTGTCGCCGACCTGCACAATACCCTCCACTTACTATAGATTAAACGCCTCATTGGGACGTCAGTACACCTGACACTTAGCCTCATTTGAAAACAGGAAACATCATGTCTCCACAGACACCGTTAAACGCCAGCAGTTAGCTACGGTCAAGATCTTGTTTGTTGTTTGGCCCTGTGAAGACGTGCAACTTTATGTTCTACTGTCTTTTGCGAAATAGTAGCAGAATGTTGGACTGAACTTAACCACGGGACAGAGCTTGTGGGGAGACTGGCATTACGGTTACCTGAGGAAATCTATGTTTGAGAACTGACAGAGGGATTCGACCAGATCCGACCAAGCTTAAGATTATCAGAAGATCAATTACCTCCTCCTCAAAGAGTGGTAGGCTTCTGTAGGAAATTTGCGAACAACGAACACCTCAACGGACCCCACATGTTAACATTCATAGTGTTATCTGGAAATGGCAAAATAATTACCACGAGAAGATTGACAGAATATGAAGAGAGTTCTGCCATGCTCAGATGGTGGCACAACACGACCTCACTGTAGTTTCATTTGTAGAGATATTGTTCTCGCTATTTCGAGGGAGCATATGTGTTTCAAATAGTAGAAAAGAACTTAAACCCAAAAACGTTTAATTGGTATGGGACACGTACGGGAGAGAAATTACTCGTTTAGGAAATTGGAAGCCCTACACATGAGCATTTCAGCGTTTCCTTTATCGCCTACTCGGCAGTACAGTAAAGTATGGGCCTATCACAAAGTTCCTGAATTCTTCTTAGGGTTTAAATTAATTATGGATGGCTAATGAGATGGAGGTTTGTCCTCTAAGAGCATAACTTTGAGATTCCCCGCCTCCCTGCAAAAGGGGACTACCTGACAAATGTATCATCGACATCACCTGTAGGTGAAAATAAATACTAAGGCTGACAGAGGAGGGCAAAGGTCTCACGATTCCAGATATGAATTATGCACAGTCAGAGAACTTCTTAAATTATTTACTTAAAAGCATAAATAATGTACAGGGAACGGATCTTGCGCTAAGAAAAATAATTCAGAAGTGGGATGATAAGGCGGATGGAAAATAGGAGGGTGTGCATGTCAGACGAAGTAGATAACACAGTAATCTGCTATGCACATTGCATGGCGCCTGTATGTAAAAACGTTTTAACTATGGGACATGAAAGTTCCATGTAAGATTGCCCTGACGAAAGATATCTTCTTTACTACATGAGTAGCGATTCAAAAAAAAAAAAAAAAGGCATTAATATCATAGTGGGTTCTGACTGCGCTTCAGGCATAACTTGATACAGTCACACAAACCTAGCACAAAAATACTGAAAGACCGTGGGAAACGCATAATAGTCAAGCCAGGAGATTATGTTGTTGTATCCGATCACGAAACGCCACCTGTGCAATGTACTCAATACGTTGTAAGCATCAGTCGTTGTCAGAATAGTGTTCTGTCTAGTTGTGAGTGCATTGTGTAGGAGCTAAGTGACTTCGAACGTGAGCAAATTGTTGATGTTCGTATGGTGGGTGCTACCATAACGAAGGTAGGCAAAGTGTTTGATGTTTCAAGAGCCATCATACCCAAGGTTTATATCGCATGCAGGGAAAGCGGAGAAACATCATCCGCTACCTCACAAAGCCGATGAGAGTGTGTGTTGAGTGATGGTGACGGACGGCCATTGAAGAGGATTGTGACGAAAAATAAAAAGGCGACAGCTGCAAAAGTCATTGCAGAACTGAATGTCTCACTCGCGAACCCTGTCAGCACCGAAACAATACGAAAGGAGCTCCATTAGGAGGGAATCGCAGGACGAGATTGACTTCCAAAATCGCTCTCTCGACCAGCTAAAACCGAGTACAAATGCGTTTACAATACTAAACTGTGCCTGTTCTACCTCTAATCAGGGTTATTTATCTGTAAAACTCCACAGTTTTGTGTAATCGATGTTTCCGCGATAATGAATGTAAGGACTAGGGAATCACAAGTCACTGATGAAATAATACCATGTAACATAGAGTTATGACCAGAAGATCCACAAAATACGAATTAGGTATTATTCGTCCAAAAGCTACACGACATTTGCTGTAAACAGTATAATACATTAACAGATGCAGTAAGTACCTAAAAAGAAGGAAGGAAGATTGAGTTTAACGTCGCGTCGACATCGAAGTCATTAGAGGCGGAGCACGAGCTCGGATTGTGTGAAGGGTGGGTAAGGGAATCGGCCGTGCCATTTCAAAGGAACCGCCGCGGCATTTGCCTTGAGCGATTTAGGGAAATCACGGAGAACCCAAACCTGGATGGCCACACGCGGTTTTCAACCGTCATTCTCCCGAACGCGAGTCCACTATGCTAACCACTGACTCGGTAGGTACGTACCTGTCCGTATTTTCCAAGCTAGTAAATGTTTTGCTGTGGAATGTTCAATCTTTATTGGTCATCAAACTGCAAATGTGGAGTTTCAATGAAGTGAATAAAACACAATGGAAAAGAACCGTATGCACACTTGACAACGGCGACATGTGGATATGTTGTACTGTCTTCGGTGTAACCGCACTGCATTGGCCCAATAACAAAAGTCAAAGTGATCACGCTAACAAATGTTGTGACAGTAACATCGACATCGCATCCAGACCTTCGTCACGCATATGTTAACAGAAGTCTGTACCTCAGTACAGGTGTGTAAACTAGTTCGCGTCCGCAGTAAAATACTGCACGTGCACCCTGGGTAACGCTAAATGAGCTAGAGTGATTTTCGGTAGCCAGACTATATCTATGATCTCCTGGCTAACATACATAGATCCAAGAAGACCAGTAAGTCAAGGTCCTTATCAGACCCAAATGACATAGAACCTAGCAAAAATAATCCGTATCTGCCTACTAAACGCTGAGGGACATAGCAGAGCTAAAAGTGAATACATCTGGAAGTTCCAACTAGAAGAAAATATTGACATTGCCTTGATCCAGGAAACTCATATAGAAAACGACAACCAGCAACAGTATAGGGGTAAAATCCATGGATGTGAACTACTTGGCGCAACCTATCATCGATCATACGGTGTCGCGACCTATCTCCGGAACAACATCGAAAACGCCCAACTAGTACAGTCAAGCACAGGTCGCGATATCCATCAATTTACTGCCAAAATAGCCGATACAACTGTTGTTAACATATATAAGCTACCGCAAATACAATGGCCCCAAAGGATGTTATATGTCAATCCTCACCCAGGTATATATGCGGGCGACTTGAACAGTAATCATACAACTTGGAAGTATAGAACAACAGATCAAAACGGTGAACAACTTTTAAACTGGGCAGATTCTCATAATTACAGCTTAATTTTCAGTGCAAAAGATAGAGGAACCTTTAGATCGGTGGCATGGAACACGGAAACGAACCCAGACCTATTCTTCGTTGTGCAGGACACCCAAAATCGTCTAGTCACAGTTTCAAGGAGTGTGTTGAACGACTTCCCACATACACAGCTCGCCCTATTATACTTGAGGTTGGCATAAAAATTCCAGTTATTCATTCCACTCCCAGACACAGATGGAACCTGAAGAAAGCAGAGTGGGACAAATCTGCAGCACAGTTAGATGGGTTTGTCTGGTAGATATCTCCTAAAAGTACTAACTAGGGCCTTTTTGCAAGAGCTGTCATATCTACAGCAAAGAGGTTTGTACCACGTGGCTTCCGTAAGGAATATATCCCTGGTTGGAGCAGCGAAACTGAGGAGCAGCGTCAGGAGTTCCAGAATGATGGAGACCCTGAGGTAGCAGACGAGCTTCTCAACAGACTTGACATGGAAGGACGTAAGAAATGGGAAGAAACCACTAGCAATACAGATCTTAAAAGATCGAGTAGGAAAGCTTGGAGCCTCTTGAGGTAACTAGGTAGCACTAATACCCCCACCCGGGAAATACCAGGGGTAACAGCCGACGAAATCGCCGCACGAATTGTAGCGCTCTCCAGGGCTCACAGCATGAAACAGCACATGAAAAGTATCAAAAAAGAGCTAAAAACTCTTCGTCGGTCAACAGGAGCTCATCCAGAATATTTGAGACCTTTCACCGTAACTAAAATAAACAGAGCATTAGATGATACCATATCTGCCAAGGCCCCTGGGTTTGATGGGATACAGCCAGAATTTCTCAAAAACTGCGGCAAACATACAAAAATGTGGCTGGCTAAATTTTACTCAAACATCTTATCAACAGGATATCTCCCGCAAAATCTAAAAAAAGCCAAAATTATCTCCGTATTAAAACCAAATAAACCGAAGAACCTCCCCGAGAGCTACCGACCTATTGCACTTCCTAGTGCATGCTACAAACTACCGGAAAGGATGCTTCTAAACAGATTAGGCCCTGTTCTATTGGAAAGTGTCCCAGTGAAACAGGTAGGTTTTAGACCACAGCGCAGCTGTGCTGACCAAGTATTAAGCCTCAAACCGCGCATAGAAGCTGGATTTGAACATAAACTAAAAACCACTGCTGCTTTTGTCGACTTAACTGCGGCCTAAGATACAGTTTGAAGAGAGGACCTTCTTTACAAACTTCTGAGTAAAATACCATGCATCCAAATAGTATCCTTAATAAATAACATGCCTTATGACTGGCCTTTTCAAATAGTCATAGGAGAAAGCAAGAGCAAAATAAGGAAACTGAATAATGGCCTACACCAAGGATCGGTGCTTGCACCTACTCTTTTCAATCTATGTATCTCTGACCTGCCCGAAACAAGATCCAAGAAATACGGTTATACTGACGACCTAGCACTAGCTGCCTGCAGTAAAACCATAGAAGGGACCAGCAATATACTCACAGAGGACCTCTCAGTGGTGGGCAAATACTTTGCTGACTGGAGACTTACTCCTAACATGAATAAAACTGAAGTGTCCAGTTTTCACCTCAACAATGGACAAGCAAATAAGCAGGCAGTAGTATATTTTAACAACCACCTCCTACGCTACAATCTATATCCTGAATACCTGGGCATCACACTGGATAGAACGGTATCGTATAACAGGCACTTGGAGAACGCCGCAGCCAAAGTTAATACTAGGAACAACATAATCCACAAAGTCTGCGGCACAGCCTGGGGTGCAAACGCATCCACACTTACAACTTCAGCTCTTAGCCTGGTGTATTCCGTTGCTGAATACTGCTCCCCGGCTTGGCTAATAAGTTGCCACACAAAGAATGTCGACATCAAGGTGAATGAAACTATGAGAATAATCATAGTAGCTTCAGAAGTACTCCAGTTCCCTAGCTTCCTGCCCTGTGTCATACTGCTGCCCCCACATTCGCGGTAAGAACACCTCCTTAGAGAATACAAAAAATATTTGCAAATCACAGTCTACCTGTCCACGAAGACATCCCTGATATAGCTCTGAAAAGACTTAAATCTAGGTCTCCTCCACTCCTTACTGCAGAACAACTTCTAGCAGAAAATTTCAATACAAATGACAAATGGAGGGACTACTGGGAGTCCACTATGCAAGCCCTTGCCCCCCACACCTTCGACCGTACTGAGATCATGCCAGTCAGGAAGGGAACTGCCTCGCCACATATGGGAGATACTTAATAGAATAAGAGCCTCACATGGTGTCTGTCAGGATGCACTTTACAAACGGGGATTTGCAGAATCACCGTCTTACGACTGTGATGAACCTCGCCAGACTATCCCACACATTACAACCACCTGCCCACTAAGATCATATCCTGGAGACCCAACCGATTTCTTCCAAGCTGCAGACACGGCGCTGGACTGGATCAATGGCCTCGATATTACAATATAGTTCTAATTGTCAGATATCATAATAAATTCTAAATATGTATATAGTTGTTTGTATTTAAACTGCAAAATTATAGATATGTACATTTATTTTGTAGTTTGTTTTGTAACTGTACACCATCATCATGTTAACACTGACTTAGATATCCGTACTTGATTTTATGTTATTATTTGATCCATGTAAGCCATACTCTAAATAAAAAGCCTCAGTGCAGGAAGTTGATTGTAGATAACAGAGTGAAAGCGGATGATGCAATATCAGTGTTGCAATGTGATCTGTGGCTTCTCAGTTTGCAAGGGTACAAAATCAACAAGACGTCTGCAGCAGAGTTTGTACTGTCTAAAGATATATTCATAAAGAGGTTGGCAGTATTTGGTTGCCATTGATGGCAGTACCTGTGACGTAATATACTTGTTGGGAGAACCTTCTATCAGACTGTTACATTTGTGCCCTGACCATGAAGCACAAAGTTAGACCATTCTCACCAACACGTTCAACAAGGACCGAACTGAAAAAGCTTTTCATGTGCTCTTTGATCATTTTTCAGCTTTTAATCGCTTCAGTATGAATGTTCCGTGGACAAATTACTGTTAGTTTCTTTGCAACCCGTGTTTCCTGGAAACAGATGTAAAGCCTGTTGTCTAATCTACCATCCATCAACGCAGCCACACCTATTGTGTGGCACTATGAACAGATTGAACCACACTAGCTGTTGATTTTTTATCTCTGATCATCATTCCACACGTTTGCCTTAATAGTGTTTTTGTCTTAATGAACGTGTTTACTTAAATCTGTCGCAAATGTTTCTGCTCTCTTTCTAATAATATGGTCGAAAAAATGGTTCAAATGGCTCTGAGCACTATGGGACTTAACATCTCTGGTCATCAGTCCCCTAGAACTTAGAACTACTGAAACCTAACCAACCTAAGGACATCACACACATCCATGCCCGAGGCAGGATTCGAACCTGCGACCGTAGCGGTCACGCGGTTCCAGACTCAAGCGCCTAGAACCGCACGGCCACTCCGGCCGGCCATAATATGGTCGTCTTCAGTGTTTTTGGGCACCATGACCTTAGTAATATTCCTGGAAGAAGTTATATATTCTTCTACGAAGCCACTGACGGACTGCAAAGAAGCTTTAAAATTGACATAGAAACTGCCATAGCAGCTTCCAGAGGTCACGTTTGAATGTGCCAATAGTGGACTACTGATCCGCAGTCTCTGGCTTCGTCAGACTGTGCTCTGACGGCTTCTTTAGGTGTATTGTTTCTCTTGAAAGAGACTGGGTTTTGCCTTTTGGGCGTCACATAATCTAAAATTATCTTTCTGCTGGATTTCGAACGAATGCTACTATAACGGTTCATAAGTTTTCTGTAAGATTGGTAACTGCGATTAAAATAATCCTCATGTTCGATCAACAGTACACTGTAGCATATTGGGTTGTTATATTCTTGGGGGTAAGGAGCGTATTCACTTTGACTTGTAGTTCCTTCATTTGCTGGCGAGGATGTTCCAAAACTGTTGGAACTCTCAATTCTATGTGCAGTTCCTTCTCCGCCGTTAGACTTACTATTCCTATCACTATTCCTATCCAGTCTGTCAGTATGTATTTCTGTTAAATCCCCCCAGTATTTTTGCACTACGCTGTTACATAACATACACACAAACGGCTCATCCTCCACTCCAATTACATCCTTATTACCCGATGCGTAAGTTCGACGTACCTTTCCGCGCAGCAGGTTCATAACGTTAACATGATTAATTGGCTTCTGACTACTCATGTTTGACAACAGTATGTGCACTTCACTACCGCACAATGCAACGGTCTCGCTCGCCCTATCTCTACAACCAAGCCGCAGTGATGCTAGTACGCTGACCTTTAGATGGCGTTAGAGGTCGCACACGTAGTTGTACATATACAGCATACATTGATAGCTATTCTAACTGGTACAACATTATATTTTAAACGTATTTCCAACCAGTTTCAGCCGTTCAGACTGGGGTACTTCCCTTGCCAATGATATAAATGCCAGTAACAGGAAAACGTGGTGCCGATGCCATAAAATCTGTAGAATGGAACGATGAAACGCTGTTATTTCGTCAGATGAGCCTTGTTTCGCACCATTTCCAACTTCTGGCTGAGTTTGCGTACCAAAACTGGAACATGACGGGGGTTCGGCGATGATTTGGGCAGCCATATGGTGGTATTCCGTGGAGCACACGGTTATTTTACAAGATTGCATTACTGCCAAGGTATATGCGACCATACTGGCTGATCATATCCGCCCCATGATAAAATGTTTGTCATCCAGTGATGATGCTGTGTTTCAAGGAGACAGAGCCCCTGTTCACACAGCTCGCATGGTCCAAGATTTGTTTTGTGAACACGAAACATCTCTCCTGGGCACCACAGTAACCAGATATCAGTATTCTGGAGACTGTAGTTTACTTTGTAGAGATGAGTGCGTGATCCATCTCCATCATCGTTATTTGAACTTGCCAATATTTTTCAAGAGGAATGGTGTAGGGTTCCCTTGAAAACGTTGCAGGAAATCTGTAGTTACGCCTTCCGAGAAATCCGGAAGCTGTTTTGGACGCCAACGGTTTTTCTACACAGTATTACACATGTAACATGTTATGTTTGACTCCATGAACATTTTCTAGATTACTCCTTCTAGAAAAAACTTGCACTATGCTTCGACTGTCGACTGCGCTTTTGAGGACCTCACTATAAAGAACTGAGCATGAAGCATTTCCAAAGAGCCGGCCGGTGTGGCCGTGCGGTTAAAGGCGCTTCAGTCTGGAACCGCGTGACCGCTACGGTGGCAGGTTCGAATCCTGCCTCGGGCATGGATGTGTGTGATGTCCTTAGGTTAGTTAGGTTTAATTAGTTCTAAGTTCTAGGCGACTGATGACCTCAGAAGTTAAGTCGCATAGTGCTCAGAGCCATTTGAACCATTTCCAAAGAACAATACAGCCGACTTGCTAGTGTCGACAGAATCAGAAATTGTATAGATATTTAAAATAATTTTCATTAATTGTTTGTTCTCAGTTGTATATTTGCCAATTAAATGACACGCTTCTATCCAAGTAGTTGCGTCAGCAACCCGTTTTGTATTTTCAGAAGCTCAGAGTACTGCATAAAAATTACCTGAATGTATGGCATAACAAGTGTTGGTCGAAGCTCTCGAGGCAAGATTACCTACTGGAACCTGAAAAACAATCTATTTGAACAATGTAAACGATCTGGTTCTTTCATAACAGTCTGTACAATATGACAAATGGGTCTCATCGTGGTAACTATTGTGCTAAAGACAGAAAATATGCTCCTTTATCACTGCTATACAAGGCATCAGTGCATGTATAATTCAATTTAATTTGATGAGGGAACGAAGTGTAATTAAATATTGAAGATTTAGTATTAATCTCTGATTATTAATGTTGAAAGAATACAATTGGTTCAGATAGAACACCAGTTTTAGTGTTAGACGAACCATGTGGTGTTTATCCTACTATCAGAGAAAGACCATGTTTACAAATTAATATTGAAACCATCAAAAAATAGGAAAATGGTGGATGAATGGGAAACACTCTACTCATTCCAATTACGAATCAGTATATCACATAGAAGACACAAGTCTGGCCCACGTGAATCAAAGCCTGCAAATCCCACACTATAAGTCATCATCGTTCGACTCAGAGAAGAACAATATATTTCAAATGTAGCTCATAAAGCTTGTTAATTGCTCTATTATTGCCTGGTTTACACCACTTATCTATAGAGAAAATACAGTTTGCAATTCTCTTATCATTATCACTGATACAAACCCTGGCTGCAGTTATACATTACTCTGTTTCCTTATCAGTATGTTCCATGGTATCCTCATTCCTTATCACACCACAGAGCAGAACCATCCAGAACAAACAAGGAGAGCACTGCATGTCTTGCAAAGTGTGGTGTCTCTGCAGCCACCTTACTTACAATTCCATTCACTGAGCCCTGCTTGCCTCAGACACCTTGGTTGAGATAAACCATTGTAACAGAACAATAGAAATTACACAGATAATTCAATAACGGGCACGGATGTTACATCAGAAGACTGCTTGCAGAGAATAAATGAGAAAAACTTCTTCATTGAATTTGACAATATAATACACAACTTTCAACATCTCCGTAATCTCACGCTATGGGTGTTAGAAATTTCCCAAGCCTCTCAAACCAAGTTGTTTTATCTGCAATATGGCTCACTGAATACTAAATGTGCTGCACGCCCGCACTAATGGTCAGTGTACCAGAGTGTCAATGGTGGCAATTATGCCTTCAATGTTAAATGTACTGCCACACCATGATTAGCATTTGACACCTATAGACTTCTCCCTCACGGCACTTGGTATGCATTTCTGGTGGTTCTCTTGGATGCTATGTCCAAATACGTGAAAATGTTTCCACTAAAGTATGTCATTACTGCTACTATGGTAAAGTTAACGAGCATGCAATACATTCTGCAGTAAGAGTGACCTAGGAGTTGTTTTTCAGTTACAGTTCCCAGTTTAAGGGGGGTAGGGCGTCAAACGGGCCGACTTGGAGCAGGAGAGGCACCACAAGACATTTTATTTTCTACTGTCTATACTTTTACAAATAAATTCATAAAACTTTGTCAGCATTACCAGGAAGGATTCAGGATTCACACTCATAGCAGTGGAAGTGCAAAAACATAACAAAATAAATTATTTTTAGATATGGAATTTCGTCATTTTTTCGCTTACTCTTGGCTGCATTTGTTGCTATAGGTACATTTTTCTTCACAAGGAAGAAAGAGTCTTTGATGAATTCTGCACAGCATACAAACCATACTTACAGGTGTATGAAACTCTAGAATTTTCCAAATCTTTTAAAAACTGTAGTAAAAATTGAGGTAATTAACTACAAAATTTGATTTTTTTCTAAACATAAAGTTTAAAGCGTAACAGCTCATTCATTTTTTCATAAATTAAATAGATTCTAGAGTTTCAGACACTTGTAAGTATGGTTTGTATGCTGTGCAAAATTCATCGAACAGTCTTTCTTACTTATGAAGCAAAGTATACCTATAACAACAAATGCAGGCAATAGTAAGTGAAAAAATGATAAAATTTCACATTTAAAAAAATTATTTTTTATGTTTTTGAACTTCCGCTGCTACTAGTGTGAATCCTTAATCCTTCCTGGTCATGCTGACAAAGTTTTATGAATTTACTTGTAAAAGTATAGACAGTGGAAATTAAAATGTCCTGTGGTGCCTCTGCTGCTCCAAGTCGGCCCGTTTGACGTCCTACCCCCCTGCACCGGAATACCAAGAGAACTGGGAATTAAAGCACTCTACATGCCCTGTCATCGAATCTGGTAGAAAGGGTAGAGAAAGAAATGGCCAAAGTTTTCTAGACTTACTATTTCCAAAAATATGACACATGGACGAAAAGGGTGAAGTCGTCCTCATGGGATGAAGTAGCTGTCTTCGACATTGAACTGGACGCTAAAGCCATCCACATGCGACACATTGACCATGTCTAGGGTTGTAAAATTACTGTTGTCCATTGTGTGCTATGATAAATAAGAATAAACTGCGGTAGTTTTCTTGGTACATTTGGGCAATAACCTACCCAAGTTACCCGTACGTTACATGTGTTGCATACGTGTCAGGGGTTACCTCATATCGATAGCGTATGCGATCAGTTTCTTACTAGATTCCCATAGAAACCGGAAGCATTGAACCGTCTAGAAACTGAATGAGAATATATAAGGGCAGCATTACTATGTGACCAATTGTGGGAAATGTACAATATAAGGATGGTCGAAAACATGACAGAAGCCAAGTGTAGATACTGTGGAACCATACAGCATCATGAAGTGGCTCCTCATCTACGAGATCATCTTCAGAAGAATAAACTTTGTCCTGAATCTGTCACACATTATTTCTCAAGAACCTTTATAGAGAGCAGGAAAAAATTCGAGGTCCACTCCTGAAACAACAAATGAAACGTATATGTCTGCTGCGTCTGCGATCTCACCTGATGAGCAGTCTAGTGTCTCGAACGGTGTATCATCAGCTTCATTTGACAGTCCTACAACAATTTCTGATAGAGTCGTGGACGAATTCGTCATTAGAAGAGTTTATGCACCAAGACTCTTGTTATCAATGCTAGAGACCCAATACTGGAGGGAAGCTTTTCATTTAATTCCTCCTTTTTAACAAATGTAGAAGTGAATAATTTTTAATGCACAGAAAGACGCGATCCGGTTACACATTACTTCATAACAATGAGTCCCTATCCGCAACACTACGCTGAAGTTGTGTTACATAGTAGCATGTCTTTCATATTCGTATTACTGAGGTTTTATTTGCGATTATTTTATTAACTCACATTTAATTATAATTAACTGTACCAAAATTTGGTGAATCTTCAATGTTCTGTACCCTTTAAATGTCATAGAATAATAACTCGCAAATTATACAGGGCCTGAAAAAAAATGATGCACCCAGAAAATATGGTCGGACGTCAATGTAACTTCGTGCAGGTGCGCACCAATGGCTGGTATGTATATCATTAAAGTTGTATTTATCATCTTTAGTGTTAGTACCAGGCCTGGTGTGATATATAATGGGTGTGAACAGCGTCAGACGTTGAGTAATCACTGAAGACGAAAGAATGACTCAAATGGCTCTGGGCACTATGGGACTCAACATCTGTGGTCATCAGTCCCCTAGAACGTAGATCTACTTAAACCTAACTAACCTAAGGACATCACACACATCCATGCCCGAGGCAGGATTCGAACCTGCGACCGTAGCGGTTGCGAGGTTCCAGACTGTAGCGCCTAGAACGTCTCGGCCACTCCGGCCGGCTAGTGACTGAGGGAACTTTGACGGCACAAAAGTACGTCAAGGACATCCTGCGACTAATCTGTTACCTCTCATGAGACAGTCAGGCAGTAGTAGCTGACCGAGACAGACCAGCAACAGGGAAGTAACAGCTTTTGTGACATTTACGAGTTCCTAACCAGGAGCGAATTTTATTATATCATCAGTGTGCTTTAATATTGTAGTTTCCTGAGTTTCTGTGTGTAAATTTAATATCTAATAGCCACAGTCCTCGCGTTTTCGTTTGCGTCAGAAAGTAAACCGATTTTGTGACGCATTATAAGATCCTAATCAGGGGCGAATTATTTAGTTTCACCTGAGTGCTTCGGTAGTTAGGTATTTGAATCTCTGCGTATTATTAGACACAGTTCCTGCCTGCGTATAATTAGACACAGTTCCTGCGTTTTCGTCAGGGTCTACAGCAAATTTCCTTAATGCAAGCCGATAGTCACATGTTTGCTTGTTTTGAAAACTAGCGACCGCTTGTTGGCTTTAGTCAGGTAGTCAGTCAGGCAGTAGTAGCAGACCGAGACAGACGCAGCAACAGGGAAGTAATCGCTTTTGTGAAATTTACGAGTTCCTAACTAGGAGCGAATTTTATTATATCATCTGTGTGATTTAATAGTGTAGTTTCTTGAGTTTCTGAGTGTAAATTTAATATATAATAGCCACAGTTCTCGCGTTTTCGTTCGCGTCGGAAAGTAAACCGATTTTGTGACATATTATAAGTTCCTAATCGGGGGCGAGTTATTTAGTTGCACCTGAGTGCTTCGGTAGTTAGGTTTTTGAATATCTGCGTATTATTAGACACAGTTCCCGCGTTTTCGGCAGGATCTACAGTAGAGCTGCGCAGCACTTGTCGATAGTCCGTTTATCTGCATAGTTTAGTTTTCCACGGTCTTTAGTATGGACACGCACTGCGATTGTTGTCTGCGGATGCGATCCGAGATGGTGAGACTTCGCTCTCAGCTTCAGGCTGTGATGGCTTCAGTTACACAGCTTGAGGCTGTAGTGGATGGGCACCGCAGCTGTGGGCCGGTCGTGAGGATCCAACGGACGTCCAGCACGGCCGAGTCCTCCGATCGATCCTCACCGGTTGCCAACCCAGTTAATGCTCGCACTGAGGTTGAACCCGCACCTGTAGTCGAGTGAGAGGTCGCCCCGGTGCGAAGCAGGCGGCGAAAGACTTCCCAAGCGGCCGCACGTAACGCCTCCCCGGTTTGTCTGACAAACAGGTTCCAGGTCCTGTCTGTGGCTGACACTGCCGCTGAGCCAGATGCTGTCGCCTGTCCTATTTCAGAGGAAACCACTCAGCCTGCAAGATCCGGGAAATCACAGAGGGTGGGATTATTGGTAGTTGAGAGCTCCAACGGTAGGCGCGCTACTGGGCCCCTTAGGGACTTGGCTGACAAGAAGGGAAAGAAAATCAATTTGCACTCCGTTCCAGATGTGGAAAGGGTCCTCCCTGATGCCATGAAGAACACAGGGTGCAGACAACTGCAGGTGGTTGCTCACGTCGGTACCAAAGATGTGTGTCACTTTGGATCAGAAGAGATTCTCTCTGGTTTCGAGCGGCTGACAGAAGTGGTAAGGGTTGCCAGTCTTGCTTGCTAGAAGCAAGCAGAGCTGACCATCTGTAGCATGGTCGACAGAACCGATTGCGGACCTCTGGTACAGAGCTGAGTGGAGGCTCTGAATCACAGGCTCAGACGGTTGTGCGACCGTGTAGGCTGCAGATTCCTCGATTTGCGCCAAAGAGTGGTTGGGTTTCGGATTCCGCTGAATAGGTCAGGTGTCCACCATACGCAGGAGGTGGCCACACGGGTAGCAGGGGCTATGTATCGCGGACTGCACGGTTTCTTAGGTTAAAGGGTCTCGGGAAAACACAAGAAGGGCTTTAGTCACATGGGGTGCAGGCCGAACACAGGAAGAACGTAGATACGGGAACCATTGGTATAACAGTTGTGAATTGTCGTAGCTGTGTTGGGAAAATACCAGAGCTCCAGAGCAAAAACCTATTAGTGTTCCGAAAGGGTAGGCTAAACACGATTGGCGGTGGCGTGTTTATTGCTGTTAGAAGTAGTTTAACGTGTCACAAAATTGAAGTAGATACTTCCTGTGAGTTAGTATGGGCAGGGGTCATTGTTGGCAACCGGAATAAAAAAATAGTAGGGTCATTTTACCGACCTCCCAGTTCAGATGATACAGTTGCTGAAAGGTTCAAAGAAAACTTGAGTTTGATTTCAAACACGTACCCGACTATACGATTATAGTTGGTGGTGGCTTTAATTTACCCTCGATATGTTGGCGAAAATACATGTTTAATTCCGGAGGTAAGCATAAATTATCATCCAAAATTGTGCTAAACGCATACTCTGAAAATTATTTCCAGCAGTTAGTCCATGAGGCCACGCGAGTAGTAAACGGTTGTTAAAACACACTTGACCTCTTAGCAACAAATAATCCTGACTTAATAATGAGCATCAAACCAGATACAGTGATTAGTGAACACAGGGTTGTCGTAGCGAGATTCAATATTGTAATCCCAAAATCCTCCAAAAATAAGCGAATAATATACCTATTCAAAAAAGCAGACAAAAATTCGCTTGACGCCTTCCTGAGAGACAATCTCCATTCATTATAAATTATTAATATAAGTGCAGAACAGATATGGCTTGAATTCAAAGAAATAGTATCGGCAGCAGTTGAGAGGTTTATACCAAATAAATTAACGAACGACGGAGCTGATCTTTCTTGGTACAAAAATCGGGTTAGAACACTGTTGCAGAAACAACGAAACAAACGTGTCAAATTTAAACAGGCGCAAAATCCCCAAGATTGGGGGACTTCAATGCGAGATGCTTATAACAGTTTCCTCAACGAAACTTTGTCTCGAAACCTGGCAGAAAATCTAAAGATATTCTGGTCGTATGTGAAGTATGTTAGCGGCAAGAAACAATCAATGCCTTCTCTGCGCGATAGCAATGGAGATACTATCGAAGCCAGTGCTGCCAAAGCAGAGTTACTAAACACAGCCTTCCGAAATGCCTTCACAAAAGAAGACGAATTAAATATTACAAATTTCAAGAACAGTAGCCAACATGAGTAACGTACACTACTGGCCATTAAAATTGCTACACCTCGAAGATGACGTACTACAGACGCGAAAATTTAACCGACAGGAAGAAGATGCTGTGATATGCAAATGATTAGCTTTTCAGAGCATTCATACAAGGCTGGCGCCGGTGGCGACACTTGCAACGTGCTGACATGAGGAAAGTTTCCAACCGTTTCCTCATACACAAACAGCAGGTGACGGGCATTTCCTGGTGAAAACTTGTGATGCCTCGTGTAAGGAGGAAAAATGCGTACCATCACGTTTCCGACTTTGATAAAGGTAGGATTGAAGCCTATCGCGATTGCTGTTTATCGTATCGTGAGATTGATTCTCGTGTTGGTCGAGATCCAAAGACTGTTAGCAGAATATGGAATCGGTGGGTTCAGTAGGGTAATACGGAATGCCGTGCTGGATCCCATCGGCCTCGTATCACCAGCAGTCGAGATGACAGGCATCTTATCCGCATTGCTGTAACGGATCATGCAGTCACATCTCAATCCCTGAGTCAACAGATGGGGACGTTTGCAAGACAATAACCATCTGCACTAACAGTTCGACGACGTTTGCAGCAGCATGGACTATCGGCTCGCAGACCATGGCTGCGGCTACCTTGACGCTGCATCACAGACAGGAGCGCCTGCGATGGTGTACTCAACGACGAACCTTGGTGCACGAATGGCACAACGTCATTTTTTCGGATGAATCCAGGTTCTGTTTACAGCATCATGATGGTCGCATCCGTGTGGAGACATCGCGGTGAACGCACATTGGAATCGTGTATTAGTCATCGCCATACTGGCGTATCACCCGGCGTGCCATTGGTTACATGTCTCGGTCACCTTTTGTTCGCATTGACGGCACTTTGAACAGTGGACGTTACATTTCAGATGTGTTACGACCTGTGGCTCTACCCTTCATTCGATCACTGCGAAACCCTTACATTTCAGCAGGATAATGCACAACCGCATGTTGCAGGTCCTGTACGGGCCTTTCTGGATACAGAAAATGTTCGAATGCTGCCCTGGCCAGCACAATCTCCAGATCTCTCACCAACTGAAAACGTCTGTTCAATGGTGGCCGAGCAACTGGCTCGTCACAATACGCCAGTCACTACTCTTGATGAACTGTGGTATCGTGTTGAAGCTGCGTGGGCAGCTGTACCTGTACACGTCATCCAAGCTCTGTTTGACTCAATGCCCAGGCGTATAAAGGCCGTTATCACGGCCAGAGGTGGTTGTTCTGGGTACTGGTTTCTCAGGGTCTATGCACCCAAATTGCGTAAAAATGTAATCACATGTCAGTTCTAGTATAATATATTTGTCCAATGAATACCCGTTTATCATCTGCATTTCTTCTTGCTGTAGCAATTTTAATGGCCAGTAGTGTTTTTTTTATTTATTTTTATTCATTCAACGGACATACAGTCGGTAGAAGAATTAGGAGAACGTTATTTAAATATACAATGGAAAACATATGCGTAGTAATCTTCTCGGGCATGGGCACATAAATGCCGGCCGCGGTGGTCGAGCGGTTCTAGGCGCTTCAGTCCGTAACCAAGCGGCTGCTACGGTTGTAGGTTCGAATGCTGCCTCTGGCATGAATGTGTGTGATGTCCTTGTGTTTGTTAGGTTTAAGTAGTCTTAAGTCTAGGGGACTGATGACCTCAGATGTTAATTCCCATAGTGCTTAGAGCCATTTGAACCATTTTTTTTTTTTTGACACATAAATGTAAACAAAAATAGAAGTAAAATCGGGTTTCGAATTCGAACGCAAAAGTGTAAAGCCACCGCGCAAGTCACTGTGCCAGCACTTTGGTTGAAGAATCAACACGCCTAAGGGAACAAAAAGTACCTTTAAATCTTTGACCGCCGTTTTCTCAGAAACTCACCTCTTCCTTCACTGAGCGAAGTTTCCGGGAAATCAGGTCGTGGCGCTTGCAGAGCCCTTCTCGTAAGTTTCTACTGTAGGCCCCTGTATTACACAGCTCTATTAGTCGGGATGCTGAAAGGAGAATTTCTTATACACTGCAGAAAAAACAATCAGTACACCCTATTAGAGATTTCCAATTAATTTTAGGTTTATTGTCGCAACATTGCATAGGGAGTACACGAAACAATTACATTCACAATTTTTTGG
Organism: Schistocerca serialis cubense; assembly: GCF_023864345.2. Taxonomy (NCBI): domain Eukaryota; kingdom Metazoa; phylum Arthropoda; class Insecta; order Orthoptera; family Acrididae; genus Schistocerca; species Schistocerca serialis. The sequence goes on along the minus strand of NC_064640.1, from coordinate 607,239,687 downwards.
AGCACTGTTCGAGGAAAATCAACGATATATTATTATTATAATTTGTTTAGTAAGAACAGTCGTGATCGCATGTAAATTATTAATTTTCGTTCTTAGATAAACGATTTTGATCTTTTAAGAGATTATCATGAAACTGGTGATCTAAAAATAAAAATCAACAACTTAAATGCTATCACTTCTGTGTTTAGTAAGTACATTACATTTACATGTCAACAGCACGTCCAGTTCTAAGATACCAGATACCGATCCATGTTGAAACATCCACATTAGTACATGATGTAGCCTTCACGGGTGGCAACGCAGGCACTGACTCTGTCGATCCTACAGATGAATTCTGTACGGGGAGGATGCATTATGCAACACCTACTCGACTTGTTCATGTTGTTCCATAAGAGTTGCTGGTTGACGAGTCCTATCATAGCCCACACGTACTCGATTGAAGACAACTCCGGAGATCATGCTGGCCAGGGAAGTTGCTGCACGCCTTGCAGAGCACGTTGAGTTTCACAGGCGTTGTGTTGGCGAGCATTATCCTGTTGGAACAACACATCACCTCTTAGTTGCAATCGACGATGACAGGCTTAACTATGTTCAGCACATACCGAGCGCTGGTTAGCGTCTCCTCCAGAAACATGGTAGGTGAACGAGAGTTGTTGCTTGTCTCACCCCAGACCATAAGGCTTGGGATGAGGCCAGTGTGTAATGGTCGAAAGAACTCTGCGAGGCAGCACTCACCAGGTCTATGTCGCAAGCACAACCGACCATCACTTGCGTGCAGCAGAATCTGCTTTCATCGACGAAGACAAAGGTCCACCATTCCATCTTCCAAGTGATCCTTTGACGGCACCAATCGAGCCACGCACGTTAATGCTGACTTGAAGATGGGCGGGAGGTGTGTGTGCTCGTAGTCCCACTGCTAATAGGCGGTTCGCAACAGTTCGTGTTGACACGTCTGGGCTCACAAGTCCTCTTACCTGTGCTGTGGCAGCTGTATGATTTGACACTGCTGTCCTTAAAATTCGACGAGCCTGGTGGACGTCTGTGGTGTATGGACATCCAGAATATCGGTTACAGATGTATCCAGAAAGGCCCGTACAGGACCTGCATAATGCGGTCGTGCATTATCCTGCTGAAATGTAGGGATCGAATGAAGGGTAGAGCCACTGGTCGTAACACATCTGAAATGTAACGTCCACTGTTCAAAGTGCCGTCAGTGCGAACAAAAGGTGACCGAGACGTGTAACCAATGGCACGCCGGGTGATACGCCAGTATGGCGATGACGAATACACGCTTCGAATGTACGTTCACCGCCATGTCGCCAAACACGGATGCGACCATCATGATGCTGTAAACAGAACCTGGATTCGTCCGAAAAAATGATGTTTTGCCATTCGTGCACCAAGGTTCGTCGTTGACTACACCATCGCAGGCGCTCCTGTCTGTGTTGCAACGTCAAGGGTAACCGCAGCCACGGTCTCCGAGCTGAGAGTCCATGCTGCTGCAAACGTCGTCGAACTGTTCGTGCAGATGGTTGTTGTCTTGCAAACGTCCCCATCTGTTGACTCAGGGATCGAGACGTGGCTGCACGATCCGTTACAGCCATGCGGATAAGATGCCTGTCATCTCGACTGCTAGTGATACGAGGCCGTTGGGATCCAGCACGGCGTTCCGTATTACCCTCCTGAACCCACCGATTCCATATTCTGCTACCAGTCATTGAATCTCGACCAACGCGAGAATCAATGTCGCGATACGATAGACCGCAATCGCGGTAGGCTACAATCCGACCTTTATCAAAGTCGGAAACGTGATGGTACGCATTTCTCCTCCGTACACGAGGCATCACAACAACGTTCACGAGGCAACCCCGGTCAACTGCTGTTTGTGTACGAGAAATTGGTTGGAAACTTTCCTCATGTCAGCACGTTGTAAGTGTCGCCACAGGCGCCACCCTTGTGCGAATTCTCTGAAAAGCTAATCATTTGCATATCACAGCATCTTCTTCCTGTCGGTTAAACTTCGCGTCTTTAGTACGTCATCCTCCTGGTGTAGCAATTTTAATGGCCAGTAGTGTAATAAATGAATGAGAAAATTATTTTAAATATTTTTCGGTGAAATTCCTGTACTGTATGTTATTGATAATCAATTAAAAATGCCAGTTTTCTATCAAGTGATCCGTTATGCATTGTTTGCCGCTAAATGATTTCCAACGTGTGAAATCTTCAGCAACATTAACGACGTGAGATTCATACGAAGAAATGTCGCTGTGGCAAATCTGCCTTCGCACGATGCTCCTGGTGTTCGGAATTTCTATGTTTCCTACGATCGATATAATCCAAGGAGATTCACCAAATCTTCCTGAAGAGTAAACATAAGAATAAAATATAAGTAATACGAATATGAGAACTTAAAAAGATTGTAACCCCTGACAATACCATACACACATAACAATATAATAGATGTATGATACTTATTGTTAAACCTAGTTGTTATTTTACAATTAATATAACACCCTTATATCTCGTAATTTGATAAGAAACATTCTTGTAGCAACCTTCAGTGGACATGGGTGGATAAATGAAAAATAAATAAATAAATAGAATAAATAAGTAAGAATAATAACCGGGTTTTGAAAAACGGGGAACAGAACTGAGAAGCCGCGACGCCAGGCACTGCGCCACCATTTCGGCTGAGATTATCGTGTGCTAAAGGCCTCTAAAATACAGCGGAAACTTTAATCGTCGCTTTCTCAGTAACGGTCGAGTATCTACGGATTAGCAGACACACGTGTTTCCTTAGTTTGGCTCCTCTTCCACTGAGCATAGTTTAGTGGGAAATCGGATTATGGCACTTGGCGTGTTCGCCTCGTTAATTTATAAGTTCCTTTTTTCATAACTTATCGGTTTTGTTAAGTAATGAAGACCAATGTGACATTACGTAGAGTATTTCAGTCCGCATTTTCGGTTAGGGGAGGTCACGAGAGTAGACACGTGACGCCACTGTAAACCAAGATGTATTAGCACAAGGAGCCAACCACACCTGGCGAATGTGGCGAGGACCGCTTGGTGTCTGCATGTGAAAGGACGCCGGGGGCCCGTATCGCGGTTCCGGAGAGCGAAGGTAGACAGCTTGCTGAGCGACTGCCACCTCTCCAGCTACAGGGCCCGGGCAAAGTCGTCATGCAGATGACCGCTGTAGATAGCGTAAGCAGAGCGAGGGACGTTTAAAGGGATAGGCCCGACCCAATACTGCCTGTAAGATTAAGAGAAACCGAAGGACGGCGACAACAGCCATAGGTAAGTAGATGAAGCAGCATTCTGACGGTTGTGGCAGAGCAGAAAGACCTCAGAGCACATGCATATCCTAAAGACGAGAAACTTCAAATCAAGATTGCCCGGTCAGCAAGTAGGACTAGCCAAAAGATTTCTGAAACGCATATCCGTGGACAAGCGACAGCAAATGCTTGGCCTATTTACACTGAGTATAGGGAAAACTTACAAGATGAAGAGGTTCACTATAGCACTTAACCCAACAGCGGTTGTAGCGGGACAGCCACAGAAGACCAGAGCAAAGATGTCAACAATTACGCGCTGAAACGTTTAGATAACTGTTCATTTTTGGCGTCATGACTAAGGCAGAAACACGGGAAATAACCACTCAAACAGAAGCAAGACCATGTAAACATGATACTGAACTCATAACGTAAATATGGCAAAATGACATTTATCGTGAGTTGTATGATATAGTGATTTATTGAAGCGTGACGGTTAGGGATGAGAAACATGATTTGTAGAATGATAGGTTGAGTCTACGAAGAGTCGACAGTAGTATGTGAACTACATTCACCCACAAAGCCTCAATAACTTTATAAATTGTGCACGCTAGATCTCACATACTCGCTGTACACAAAACGAAAAACAGTTTACTACAAATGCACATATACCGTAATATGTTTTGTTGTTCCTGTATTTTGAACATTCATTTAGTTACAAAAGTTCACAGTTACTAAACTGTTAAACGGTCGACTCAGCAACCTTGCATGACTTAGTATATTGTCCATTATACCGAAATTGCTGTTGGGAACCGTACACTGACAGTCTTGAAAGAGACCACAGTTTCGCGCTGCCGCCTAATCAACAAAATACCAGCGCACGGAATATCAGAACGGTTGTATGATTCGACTGAAGCGTTTCCAACAAACATAACGCAACATGTCCTTCTCAATGGAGAGGAAGCGACAAACGTAAAACTAATTTCGGGCGTAGTCCAGGTCAGTGCTATGGAGACATTACGTTTCAGAATATATAAATGACCAAGTGGATAACGTTGGAAATTCCATGAGGCTTTTCGCTCGTGATGCCGTTGTATACAGAGAAGTAGCAACATACGAATAGTGTAACGAAATGCAGGAATACGTGCAGAGGATCAACATTTGGTACAGCAACTGGCAGTTGACCTCATCATAAACAAATGTTACGTATTACGCATAATTGTACAGAAACACTAATTATTATATGAGTACACTATTGGAGAACCATCGCTGGCAGCAGTAACATCACTAAAGTATTTGGGTGTTTCAGTAAGACAGATGTAAGACTGAAATTCATTGTAAAGATTCTCACGGACCCACAAAGGAGGTAGCTCATAACATCCTCGATCGACCGGTATCTGAGTATTGCTCGTTAGTCTGGAATCCGTAGAAGATAGGAGTGATAGGTCAAATTTTTTTCTTTTTTCAAACTGTATTACGACTACTAGCGCCCACCATCTTATTATTTTATACAGGTTGTAGTGCTCCACAGAGACCTCTTGGCCAGAGCCCACAGTCCCCTTCACGCAGCACAATTGTGCTACGCAGTTAAGGCGGCACGCACTGGTGCTCGTGCAGGACCACGTGGACGTGGAGCTACGTGGAATTATTTTGTCTATTCGTCTATATCATTTTTTATTTACTTACTGCAATTACACTTACTTTTTAAAGAAAAATACATGAATGTAGAAGTAAGATGTTATAAATTTGTGACATATTTTAAGAACAGAACAAAAATAAAGCAGGAAAGAGTAGATATATACGTCCTTCACCAACACCACGCGGGGAAGGGGACACGGTATTGAGTTTCAAGTCCAACGTCCCCAAGTGGTTAGTATTATTCGCATGAACATCAATCCTCCTGAAATCTCGACTTTATTCAGTCCATGCTGATATAATCAAATATATGTTGATGTTGTTTGTTAGCGTGCATGGTATGTTAATGTTTGTTAGGTTACAGAGCAACTACTGCTACTACTATTATGTCTGTAAGCAAAACTAACTTTCCATGGCTTAGGGACAGTATCCTACTACAGAGACATCTAACTAATTAATGCACATATCTTCCGCGGCTGTAGAAAAAAATAACAAGCCACAAGAAACATAAATACATATTTCTATAATAAAACTAGTTCCTTTGAGTAGGGTACTTGTTAATTTTGTATATATTGGGTAACATTCACGCTGTCACTGTTGTATAATAACTCTGTTTGAATTACTGCTGTGTGTTTGTATGTTAATTTCTATTACATTCATATTATTTTATTTACAGTGGTATTATACTATATATAATATATTATTACTTTACTAGGTTTAACAAGGCATCCATAACTTCTAGAACATCTATCTACGTGCTGTTCAATTTTCTTATATTCCTTTCATATTCGTACGTCAGGAAATATAAATTGCAATCTGTGTCTATGTTGTCAATGTCACTCGTTTCTCCATCAGTACTCGAACTGTCTATGTCACCCTGCTGTTGTATTCTACACCTCCTGTATTGATGAGTCTGTTTATGTATGTTCTGCCTTTGAGATGTTGTTAGCGATTGTGTTCAGGTGTGTGTATGTGTCTGAGTTAATCAGTGCAGCGTACAGCGTATTTTCTACTACGTGTTCTACACTGAGGTGACAAAAGTTATGAGACAGCGATTTGCACATACGCAGATGGCGGTAGTATCGCGTATACAAGATATAAAACGGCAGCGCAGTGACGGAGCTGTCATTTGTGTTCAGGTAATTCGTGTGAAAGGGTTTCCGAAATGATTATGGCGGCACGACAGAAATTAAGAGACTTTGAACACGGAGTCGTACTTGAAGGTAGACGCATGGGATATTCCATTTCGTAATTCATTAGGGAATTGAGCGTTCCGAGACACATGAGTAAAGACTGTGCCGAGAATACCAAATTTCGTGCCTTACCTCTCACCACGGACAACGACGTGGCCGACGGCTTTCACTTAATGACCCTGTGCGGCTGGTCCCGGCGGAGGTTCGAGTCCTCCCTCGGGCGTGGGTGTCTGTGTTTGTCCTTAGAATAATTTAGGTTAAGTAGTGTGTAAGCTTAGGGACTGATGACCTTAGCAGTTAAGTGCCATACGATTTCACACACATTTGAACATTTTGAACTTAACGACCGCGAGCAGCGGAGTTTGCGTAGAGTTTTCAGGGTTGACGGACAAGCAACACTACATGAAATAACGGCAGAAATCAATATGGGACATGTGAAGAACGTATCCGTTAGGACAATGAGCCGGAATTTGGCGATAATGGACTACGGCAGCAAACGACCGACGCGAGCGCCTTTGCTTACAGCATGACATCGCCTGCTGCGCCTCTCTTAGACTCATGACCATATCTGTTGGACCATAGACGACTGGGAAGCCGTAGCCTGGTCAGGTGAGACCCGATTTCAATTGGTAACAGCTGATGGTAGGGTTCGAGCGCGCCGCGGACCCCTCGAAGCCATGGAACCAAGTTGTAAACAAGTTATTATGTACGTCGTTGGTGCCTTCACACTGGTGTCGGATGTGTTTACGTGGAATAGACTGGCTCCCCTGGTCCACCTGAACTACTTCGAGTCCATTTGCAGCCATTCATAGACTTTATGTTCCAATCAACGATGGAATTTTTATGGGTGATAATCCGCTAAGTCACTAGGGCGCAGGTGTTCACGACTGATTTGAAGAACATTCTGGACAATAAGGGCGAGTGATTTGTCCACTCAGATCGCGGGACATGAATCCTACAGAAAATTTATGGGACATAATCGAGAGATCAGTTCGTGCACAAAATCCTACACTGGCAACGCTTTCGGAATTATGGACGGCTATAAAGGGGACTTGACTCAGTATTTTTGCAGGGGACTTGCAACAACTTGTTGAGTCCATGCTATGTCGAGTTGCTGCACTCCGCCGGGCAAAAGAGGTTCCACACGATATTACGAAGTATCCAGTAACTTTTGTCATCTCAGTGTATGTAATACATTTCAAAACGAAGTGTTCTGGGGAGAAATTTTCCCCTCAAGTGCAATGAATTCTTTCTGAAAGCGACACGCACTGCATGAGCGTGGGATAAGGGCCGTTTTAAAAAGATGAGCGATGCCTCGTTCGGAGTTGATGGTTGACATAGAGCGTCCATGACCGCTCCCAGATATTAGGGAAAAATGAGTAGACTCGACTGCCCTTATCACTTTTATCCCACTCCTTCTGCGAAGTATCCATTCACCAATCTTTTAGTTGACCCTATCTTCTATGTGCGGCCCAGACATCTGCAACGTTCTCTCAGTTTTACCCATCTTCTGCGTGTATGTTGCAACCCTTTACACCTGCTAGTTATATCGATAGGGTACATTCCAAGCACCATATACTGCAGATAGACTGATGTGCCGAACGACCAAGATAGTCCACGCAGCACACTGTAATGTTATTGCAATAATTTGCTCTGAAAGCGGTGCTGATGTTCAAGACCATAAAAGTGGATTAAAAGCTGTGAACTATCTGAGGAAGCTAACCTTGCATTACTGCGCATCTGTTTCACCAGGTATCCAGTCTAGCTTACCAAATTTCCAACCAGACTAACATTAATAATAATCTTTTAGTACTCATCTTACGATAACCGGTGATATATATATATATATATATATATATATATATATATATATATATATATAAAGACAATTTAAACAAAAAGAAATAAATCAGTTTATATTTGGACATTTATTTTAACATTGATCATTGTTCCGTTAAAATTTCAGCATATTAAACTTGATTCATAACTAAACTGGTGCCTTATTTAGAACTGTGAAAATAGAGTTTGTAATCTTACGGAACACATCAAATAGGGAGCCAAGATTGGGAGACTACATACAACACTGCATTCATAAAATAACACACGAAGAACGTTGGAACATATCCAAGAGGAAATTAACCACAACCAACCGATTCAATTTTCACCCAAAGAAGTCACGTTCGTAGCGCAATCCTGTCCGTCACGAAATTACCACACACTGGTATATTAAATTCATACTAACTCTCTGTGAAATCTTCCTGAAGAGAATAGCTGAGGGCTACTTTGATGCTTACACCACATGCTTCACGTGTTCAACTTGGTTCACACAAAGAGTGTAACTGCACAATAATTTTGATAATTAAAATAAATTACATCGAAACGCAATTTACAAAAGAAAAACCTCGAACTGGTTACTATCGTCTTACGATTAACCTGATGGGTCAAACAATTGTATAAGCACGTGGTACTGGTCTCACAAAGTACACCCCACGTGGGTTGAACATAAAGAAAAGTTACTATATTGAAAAATATTGTCAAGACGAGACGTTATAATCTCACGCACATTCGCATTTAAGATTGATGATCTTAGTTAGAGTTACTGATCAACACGTGGTTCCACTTTACTCACAAAGTAGTGACAAAGCAACTACCAGAAGATATTCTGAACTTCACACTCGAATTACACTGCGTTGCAATTTAAAATAACATTAGATATTTTAGAGCTAAACCTGAAATAAAGGTGACTAAATTTTCAGTTAGGCTGAACTTAAGAAATCCATTGTCCTACGGACTTAGCAGACACGCGCCTAGCCGGAGAACTTACCACTTCAGACGCTCGCTGCGGACAGACTGACCTGGGCACCTACCGAGCGTGCTTAACAGATACAAACGGAAGTGACCAGAGAGGCACCTTCCTATACCAACATGACAAGGGACAGACAGGACCATACTAAGAATAGAAACCTCTCTGCTTTTAGAAAGCGTAGCTACCTGTTCCGACGTTGGTCCTACTGTTCTCTTGCAGACAGGCTTGTCTGCTACCATCAAGCATGCAACTAGAAATACATTTGCTCATTCATCCTCTCACACAGAAGGGAAGGGGGATGTCAGTATCTTATCATATACAGTATATAAAAGAAAGCAGATGTAGGTTCCGTATGAGACTGTGTGACATGAATTACATATAAACTGTGTTTTAAAGTGTAGTAGTGTGACAGATCGTTCTTGTTTAAGTGTAAAAGTAACACGTTTCACTGCTCTGTCTCCTCCCAGATAGTCAGAAACACCACAGTAAATTTAGAAGAGGAATTTACGCCGTAAATGACAACAGATTTAAGAAATTAGCATGAAAGGAATCCAACAGAGACCTTTCAACACTCTTCAGCTCCCGTCGAACAGTGATCTTATCCATGATGAAAGCGAGTCTATGTGCTCATGTATTAGTTGTAAAGCCGCCTAAAACAGTGCACAGTAGTACATTCTCATATATGTAACTCGTAGTCTGTACTGTGTCGAATTTAATGTCGCTAGTTTGTAAAGTATACATACAGCTTTTTTATTGATTAATCGCATGTGTTCGTTGAACCTATGTCGTTCGTCAATATTTACCCCAGGTACTGAGATACAGCTTCGCGTTTTATGATAGTGTTGTTGATTTTAACTGTCGGTTTTAGTGTTTAGTGATCCTTTGAGCATTATGTATGCTGTTTTCTGTGCTGCTATGGATAATTTGTTTTCGTTGCACCAATCTCGTATTGTGTGTAGCATACCACTGGCTGTGTTTTCAAACATTGCTCTTGTCTTTGCCGATATCACAACCCAACGGGTCGTCAGCATAGGCAATGCTCCCGTCTGAATGATCATCTACCTCGATTAAATTCAAGAGATGTTCAACCGTGATATACCAGAAGATGAGTCCGCAGACACAGCCTTGTGAACATCCTTCCGTAATCCTTCTGAGAATGTGGCGGTTGCCCTCTTGCCGCTATGATATTCAATTCTTACAATAGTCTAGGAGATTACTGTACAGAGATCTGGGTATTTGTAGTTCTTAAAATTGCGCAAACATTGTTGGCAACCAAAGCTTATCAAAGCCGCTAGCAGTGTCCATAAGAACCGCAATTGCGTACTTCTTTAGTGTCTATTCTACAATTTGGAAAGCCAGATTAATTGAGTCACCAACACATTTTCCCTGTCTAAGCCGTATTGGTATCTGTTACGCCGGAGCCAAGGTAGCCCCTGCGGACCGGCAACCCATATTACACCAACAGAGGACGGGGTTGTCTATGTCCAAGGCGTACCAAAAGCCCCATGGCAACCACCGGCTATATCCAGGCAAGATAATGGAAACAGACATTCCGAGCACTACTTCCTGCAGTGGGAGCTCGAACCACAGCCTGCAGTAAGTATCACTATGCCAAAACCTGACTGACTGGAGATGGCTATTTTGGGGCTAGAACCAGCCTCGAAGTTCAGTTTACTCCGGATGCCGACCTCGTGGTCTTGGACCGCTGAAGATTACATCTTCGTCTCTGAATTGGACTTTTACTAGTGTGTGTGTGTGTGTGTGTTACCACGAAACTTTTTGGAAAATTATAAGTGAACTTTTTGTTTGCCTCAATTAGGAGACTTTTATTGTCATCGTTATTGTTACCTTTCTTTTCTTCTTCAGTCATCAACCTTGTAAACGGACATAAATAAAAGTTGTGTTGTGAAAATTGCAGATTGTCGGTCACAACATAACTGGCGGCGCGTTGGTGCCTGCGTGTGTCTTCTTCATGGCGGAAGTTGTACATCAGCAGCTGGTCCAAGGTGCACAACTTAGTACAAGGTTTTCAACAGTTTTGCAAGAAATCTCTGGATACACAGGAACGTATATTTACGGAACTCTTGCAAAACCATCCGGTTCCGCCACCCCCGCCGTTCCCCGCTTTCAACGAAGATGCTGAAGACTGGGAAACACACGAGAAGCGGCTCCAGCAGCATTTTCAAACCCACCACGTTGTGTAAGAGGCTGCTCGTCGTTCCTACTTTTTGTCCTGGAATCAGTCCAAAGTGTATGTTCTCTTGACGAAACTCCAACCTCGATCTCCGGATTCTTTGACTTTCTCCCAGACATGTGAGGTTCTCGCAGCTTACTACCGACGACGGTTCCACGTGTTGGCTGCCCGTGTCGAATTTTACCAGTGTCGCAAGAAGGCTTGACAATCCTATCGCCAGTGGGCAGCGGAACTGCAAGGTCTCAGCCGGAAATGTCACTTCAACACACGAGTCTCCAAAGAATCCTACGCGGACGAGATGGTCCGCGACCACCTCATCCTGACGCGGCTTTCGGCGCGACGCCCTCCGGCTCGACGATCCTACTCTGGACCAGATCATTCATCTAGCATAGAAAGTACGAAGTGTCTACGGCTGCCGACAAGCGTTTGGAATCCTGGACAGAAGTGGGGCCCTCAGCGACCACGACGCCTCGGAGCCCGTCGCATCGCTAGTAGAGGGGAAAGACGTTGCCGCCGTCCGTTCCGATGACCGGCGCCGCCCGTCCCGTTCTGCACAGCGTCGACAGGCAGCCGCCCTGTCCAGGGGTTCGCGCCCTCGGACGGCTCCACGGGTCCGGCGCAGACCGTCGGTGTACGTAGGCCCCTGCGCCCTCGCCAGCGTCGCCAGCCCCTACAGCTGCAGTCCTGCCCGGGATGCTTTAAGAACCGTGCACGGGAAGACTGCCCTGACAGGTGGGCGTATTGTGCAGTGTGTACCCGTAACGGACATGGCAGTTCGGTCTGCCGATCTCGGCAGCCCCCTCCTCATCCGGCCAATGATCGTCGGGGGCCTATACCCATGGATATCAACCAGGTGCAGTCTTCGAGATCTCTAAGCCGATGACCGACGTTCAGGTCAACGGTCGGCTGCTGCAGATGCAGGTGTGTACCGGAGCAGCGGTCTCACTGATCAACTATTCCTCTTATGCGAAAGTCTACATCTACATCTACATCCATACTCCGCAAGCCACCTGACGGTGTGTGGCGGAGCGTACCTTGAGTACCTCTATCGGTTCTCTCTTCTATTCCAGGCACGTGTTGTTCGTGTAAAGAAAGATTGTCGGTATGCCTCTGTGTGGGCACTAATCTCTCTGATTTTATCCTCATGGTCTCTTCGCGAGGTATACGTAGGAGGGAGCTATATACTGCTTGACTCCTCGGTGAAGGTATGTTCTCGAAACTTCGACAAAAGCCCGTACCGAGCTACTGAGCGTTTCTCTTGCAGAGTCTTCCACTGGAGTTTATCTATTACCTCCGTAACGCTTTCGCGATTACTAAATTATCCTGTAACGAAGAGCGCTGCTCTCCGTTGGATCTTCTCTATATCTTGTATCAACCCTATCTGGTACGGTTCCCACACCGGTGAGCAGTATTCAAGCAGTGGGCGACCAAGTGTACTGTAACCTAATTCCTTTGTTTTCGGACTGCATTTCCTTAGAATTCTTCCAATGAATCTAAGTCTTCTATCTGCTTTATCGACCATTAAACTTATATGGTCATTCCATTTTAAATCACTCTTAATGCCTACTCCCAGTTAATTTACGGAATTAACTGCTTCCAGTTACTGACCTGCTATATTGTAGCTAAATGATAAAGGATCTTTCTTTCTATGTACTCGCAGTACATTACACTATTCTAAATTGGGATTCAATTGCCATTCCCTGCACCATGCCTCAATTCGTTACAGACCGTCCAGCATTTCAGTACAATTTTCCTTTGTTACAACCTCTCGATATACTACAGCATCATCCGCAAAAATCCTCAGTGAACTTCCAATGTTATCCACAAGGTCATTTATATATATTGTGAACAGCAACGATCCTTCGACACGCGCCTGCGGCAGACCAGAAATCACTCTTACTTCGCAAGACTTCTCTCCATTGATAATGACATGCTGCGTTCTGTTATCTAGGAATTCTTCAATCCAATCGCACAATTGGTCTGATAGTCCATATGCTCTTACTTTGTTCATTAAACGACTGTGGGGAACTGTATCGAACGCCTTGCGGAAGTCAAGAAACACGGTCTCTACATGGGAACCCGTGCCTATGGCCCTCTGAGTCTCGTGGACGAATAGCGTGAGCTGGGTTTCACACGATCGTATTTTTGAAACCCATGCTGATTCCTACAGAGTAGGTTTCTAGTCTCCAGAAAAGTCATTATACTCGAACATAATACGTGTTCCAAAATTCTACAACTGATCGACGTTAGAGATATAGGTCTATAGTTCTGCACATCTGTTCGACGTCCCTTCTTGAAAACGGGGATGACCTCTGCCCTTTTCCAATCTTTTGGAACGCTACGCTCATCTAGAGACCTACAGTACACCGCTGCAAGAAGGGGGGCAAGTTCCTTCGCGTACTCTGTGTAAAATCGAACTGGTATTCCATCAGGTCCAGCGGCCTTTCCTCTTTTGAGCGATTTTAATTGTTTTTCTATCCCTCTGTCGTCTATTTCGATGTCTTCCATTTTGTCATCTGTGTGACATTCTAGAGAAGTAACTACAGTGGAGTCTTCCTCTGTGAAACAGCTTTGGAAAAAGACATTTAGTATTTCGGCCTTTAGTTTGTTATCCTCTGTTTCAGTGCCATTTTGGTCACAGAGTATCTGGACATTTTGTATTGATCCACCTACCGCTTTGACATAAGACCAAAATTTCTTAGGATTTTCTGCCAAGTCAATACATAGAATTTTACTTTCGAATTCGTTGAACACCTCTCGCATAGCCCCCCTCACACTACATTTCGCTTCGTGTAATTTTTATTTGTCTGCAAGTCTTTGGCTGTGTTTATGTTTACTGTGAAGTTCCCTTTGCTTCCGTAGCAGTTTTATAACTCGGTTGTTGTACCACGGTGGCTCTTTTCCGTCTCTTACGATCTTGCTTGGCACATACTCATCTAACGCATATTGTATGATGGTTTTGAACTTTGTCCACTGATCCTCGACACTATCTGTACTTCAGATAAAACTTTTGCGTTGAGCCATCAAGTACTCTGAAATCCGCTTTTTGTCACTTTTGGTAAACAGAAAAATCTTCCTACCATTATTAATATTTCTATTTACGGCTGAAATCATCGATGCTGTAACCGCTTTATGATCGCTGATTCCCTGTTCTGCGTTAACTGTTTCAAATAGTTTAGCTCTGTTTGTCACCAGAAGGTCTAATATGTTATCGCCACGAGTCGGTTCTCTGTTTAACTGCTCAAGGTAGTTTTCAGATAAAGCACTTAAAAAAATTTCACTGGATTCTTTGTCCCTGCCACCCGTTATGAACGTTTGAGTCTCCCAGTCTATATCCGGCATATTAAAATCTCCACCCAGAACTACAACATGGTGGGGAAATCTACTCGAAATATTTTCCAAATTTTCCTTCAGGTGCTCAGCCACAACAGCTGCTGAGCCAGGGGGCCTATAGAGACATCCAATTACCACGTCTGAGCCTGCTTTACCCGTGACCTTCACCCAAATTATTTCACATTTCGGATCTCCGTCAATTTCCTTCGATACTATTGCACTTCTTATCGCTATAAACACGCCTCCCCCTTCACTGTCCAGCCTGTCTCTGCAGTATACATTCCAATCTAAGTTTAGAATTACATTACTGTTTACATCTGGTTTCAGCCAACTTTCCGTCGCTAGTACTATGTGGGCATTGTGACCGTTTATTAATGAGAGCAGTTCTGGGAATTTTCTGTAGACGCTCCTGCAGTTTACTACTACCACATTAATATTGTCATTCCCTGTTGCGTTTTTCCTACTGCTACCTTGTCGCGTCTCAGGAGGCGCCTTGTCGGGCCTAGGGAGGGAATTTTCTAACCTAAAAAACCCACATGTGCACTCTTGTAGCCGCTTCCTTCGTGTAGTGGACGTCTGACCTATTCAGGGGGCCCCCCTGGCGCCCACACCTCGGCGCCTCCTTACTTATAATAAGCAAGCGATCGCCCTCTTGGGTCAGTTCGCGGCTTCCGTCCTGCATAAATAGCTTCGCCGGGAAGTTGCCTTCCTTGTGGTAAGATCTCTTCGGGTAGAATGCCTTCCGGGCCTTTGGCTTTGCCATTGACGACAATGTTCATCTGGTGTCTTCCCAGGTTCCGTTTCCAGCAGTCGATACCTTGTGCACGGAATTCCAGGACCTCTTCTCACCGGGTGTCGGCTGTGGTCAAGATTTTCATGCGTCGCTCCAGCTGAAACCGTCTGCCCGCCTGAAATACTCCCGGGTCCGGCAGGTTCTCCACGGCCTCCAGCAGCCTCTTCAATAAGAAATGGAGCGTCTCACCACGGAGGGAGAGGTCACTCCGGTCCGTTACAGTTCGTGGGCGACATCCTTGGTCGTCCTCAAGAAACCAGATGGGCATCTTCGAGTTTGGGGTGACCTCAAGGCTACGCTTAACCTTCAGCTACAGGTTAAAAACTACACCCTCCGGCGTCCCGAGGACTTGTTCTCCAAGCTCGGAGGGGGACAATTTTTTTCTAAGATTGATCTTGCCGAGGCGTACCTCCAAATACCTTTAGATGAGCCTTCTACTCACTCGGTCGTCGTCAACACACTGTTTGAGCTGTTCCGGTTGAACCACCTCATGAATGGCATCGCTAGTGCACCGGCCATCTTTCAGCGTTACCTGGAACAGCTCTTGCGGGATTTGCCAGGTTGTATAAACTACCTCGACGACATCGTCACCGGCCGTACCGCGGAGGAAAATCTCATTCATCAGCGACAATTGTTCCAGCGCTTGTTGACTGTGGGCCTAAAATGCAACCTTGCTAAATGCTCCTTTTTTCAACCTGCTATCTCCTACCTGGGTCACATCATTTCCCGCGATGGCACATCGCCTACCTCCCCACACATCGCCGCTATAACGGCCCTTCCTCGTCCGCGCGACGTCCACCAATTGCGGTCTTTCCTGGGTAAATTTGCTTACTATCGAAATTTCATTCCCTCCGCCGCCCACATTGCGGTGCCCCTCCATCACCTATGCAGAAAGAACGTGCCTCTTCATTGATCGCCGGCTTGTGAATCGGCTTCCCAAACCTTAAAGCGGAGGTTGCACTCAGCGGCGTGTCTCATGCCATTTAACCCCTCTCTTCCTCTCCTCTGGGCTACGGACACATCACACTATGGTGTTGGGGCTGTCCTTTCGCACTGTGGTGTACATATCTAAATCTCTTACAGATGCCCAATGCAAATATTCCCAAATTGAGAAGGAGGCCTTAGCCATCGTGTTTGCCTGTAGGAAATTCCTCCCGTGCCGTTACGGTACGTATTTTCGCTTAATCACTGACTATAAGCACTATTTTCCCCGTCAGCCCAGTTACCAATGAAGACTTCCCACCGCCTGCAGCGATGGGCCCTATTCCTTTCACGTTTTAGGTACACCATCCATTTCTGGTCCATCTCCCAGCATGCAAACGCCAATGCCTTGTCTCGGCTCCCCTCCGACCAAAATTCGGCGTTCAATTCGTCGGACCTCCTAATTTTTCAGGTCGATGACGACATACAGGATACCTTAGCTGCATTCACAATCACAGCTGAGAAGGTGGCCGCAGCGACGACCGCAGATCCGCTCCTATAACTGGTGCACCGCAATGTTCTCCACGGCTGGCCGACGCTTCCTCCGCCTCGCGCCCAGGCTGACATCCGATTCTTCTTCTCCACCATCAACTGGTGGCTGTCAACAGGGTGCTCCTCCATGCGGAAAATAACGCTAAACCCACGAGTCATTGTACCAACTTCCCTGCGGTCCCGGATTTTCCACGTCTTACATCAAGGTCACTGGGATATTGCGCGGACGAAAACCCTGGCACGTCGCCATGTCTTCTGGTTAGTCATGACAGCAGACGTTAAGCGCATGGTCTGGGGTTGTTAACAGTGTACCCAGGCCCTTCCCACGCCGCGCCAGTCCTTCCAATCCTGGCCGGCCGCTTCCCTCCCATGAGAATCCATCCATGTAGATTCTGCGGGACCCTTCGTTGGCGCTTACTGGTTACTCGTCACTGATGCCAATCCCACTTCCCTTTCATTATCCGCTGCTCCACTATCACCACAGAGAATACTATCATGGCCCTGTCAAAAATATTTTCCATTGAAGACCTTCCTGTCACCATGGTATCAGACAACGGCCCGCAATTTCGCAGTCAAGAGTTCGCCTAATTCGGCCACAATAATGGTATCCACCACGTCTATACCCCTCGCTTCCATCCCCAGTCCAATGGCGAAGCGGAGCACCTTGTTCGCATTTTCAAAACTCAGATTAAGAAGTACACGGAGGACCATTCTCTGGAGGAAGCTCTTACGTTATTTCTCAGTACCTAAAGGGCCACAGCAGTGGATGACAAGACTCCAGCCGAACTGCCCCATGGTTACCAGCGTCGGACCCTACTCCATCTCCTCCTGCTGCAGGTTGGACCTCGTGCCCTGCCCAGTGCTTCCCGATATTCATCCATTCATCCAGTTCCAAGGTGTGGGCTCACAGTTTTGGGCCGAGGTGCAGCTGGCTTCGGGGGGGGAGTCGTTTTCTGGGCCCTTGGTCGACAACTGTTCAACATATGCCTGGACAACAGGGTGGTTTCGCGTCACTGCAACCAATTGCAGCCTCTTATCGTCGAGCAGCCACAGCCCCAAACGCCGGTTTCTCTCTCTGTCCCATCGCCAGACCCTTCCTTCGGGAGAATCTTGCCTCTCCTCCGTTGATGGATGATCTTCCCAGAGATAGCCAGCAGACACCGGCTGCTAGCCCCACACCACTGCATACTCAGGACCTGGGGCAGCTCCAGGACCTTTGCCCTGAACTCACTTCCTGGCCCATCTTTGGCGCCACCTTGGCTGGACGACGCGGACGTCCCCATGCCGCTTGCCCAGTCCGACGTCGCCTCGCAGCCGCCACTGCTTCGGCGTTCCAGCTGCCTCGAGTGGAAGGTGGCACTATACTCTCCGGCGGCCGGGTTCCACCGCCTCCTTCGGGACGACTTAGCTGCAGATCAGCCTATGGCACCGGGCTATATTGGTACTCTCTCACCCACGGTCGCCTGTGCCGCTCCAGCTTTTCTAAGGGGGGGGGAGGAGTGTTATGCCGGAGCCAAGGTAGCCCCTGCGGGCTGGCAACCCATATTACACCACAGAGGATAGGGTTGTCTATGTCCAAGGTGTACCAAAAGCAACATGATAAACACCGGCTATTAACGTACAAGATAAAGGAAACAGACATTCCGAGCACTACTTCCTGCAGGGGGAGCTCGAACCATGGTCTGTAGGAAGTTATCACTACGCCAAAACCTGATTAGCTGGAGAGAGCTATTTAGGGCCTAGAACCAGCCGCAAAGTTCAGTTCACTCCAGATGACGACCTCGTGGACTTCGATCGCTGAAGATTACGTCTTCGCCTCTGAATATGACTTTTACTAGTGTGTGTGTGTTACCATGAACCTTCGTGGAAAATTAGAAGTGAACTTTTCGTTTGCCTCAATTAGGAGACTTTGCATCGTTATTGTTACCTTTCTTTTGTTGCTCAGTCATCAACTTTGTAAACGTACACTCTTTGACATAAAACTTGACCGGCGGCCGGCCGCTTCAGAGGCTAAGTCCGCGCCGATCGCGACATGGGACAAAAAAACTGGCCAACTCGCTAATTCTCTAAGTCCGGTTATCTGCACAATCTGGCAACACTGTAGACTGCGGCACTTCCTGGAGGAAAACTTGTCCCATGATAGAGAAACTCTAGGCTGATTGCGCCTGTGGTCTAGCGGTAGCGTGCGTTGTTTCTGTTCATAATGTCAGTGGATCGAGAGCAGCTGGCATAAAATATTTTTATAGCCTCTTCTGTCTGAATGCTGAAGACGTGAATGTAATGGTAGCGCAGATTCAATCTATTTCGCTTTGTGACACACCGATATCAAAATTTTATCCAGTAACGATTTTGCGGCAGATTTCCTGCAGACTGTCCTCCTCTGGACGCCGTATGCGGCAAAGCTCCGGGATCCATTTGCTGGCTACTGGCAGCGGCCGTGGCGACAGCAGCGGCGCTGCACTCCCCCGTTCTTTATCGAAAGCGACTGCTACCGCTCATCGCTTTTGATGATTTAAAACGCTTTATTATTAAATGTTGCTCCACAGAAAATTTCTACAATTTCCATTCACGCTCAAAAGCAACGCAGACAGACGCCCTGATTAGTAGGCGGGTATTATATTACATTAATCGGCAAGAGCTGAGTATGGCCCGAAATTAATTTTATAGACTGGGACGAAATGAAACCACCTCACTACATTCGATGAATTTATAAATGCTTCATACCTCGTTTCTTTTCCTTTCAAACTCAATTATTTGTGCAACTTTTGGTCAATGTTTGGATGTTTTCGTCAAGCCAGAGTGAGCGTCTGTGGTGTAAAGTGTATTACAGTTCTTGTTTCATTCCTTATGGTAAGTCTATGCGATAAACTGTGTGAATACCTTGCAATGCATGCTCTGTAGCAGTGCAGGAACACTGCACATTTGGAGTTCATGAAGTATTTATTGTTGATCGGAAGTGATAGTTAAGGTCATCAGATTTAAACCAGAAAAATTTGTCGTTTTCAAGGTTTCAGAGAACGGAAAGGAATTGCTAACGCCGGTGTTAGAAAACGTCTACAGTTAAATGCTATTGCAAAAATTTAGAAGAAGGGAACTATATTAATGAACATGTGCACTTCATAAACAACCTTCTGACATGTTAGACCTATATGACGAACAAAGCTCAAATTTATATCGTTGACAGTCGGTTTGAATCTTTTCAGGGTCTATTTTACAGTGAAGCACCTTGGAATTTGCAAAGCAGAAATCCATGATATTAACTTAATTTACTAAGTCGAAACCGGACGAAGATTGATGTTTAAAGGCATTCTTCAGATTTCGCATAAGAAATTTTTACTAGCAGTTTGCAACTCCATTAATTAAAATGGAAAATAAAAGGTTGTAGTCAGCGGCTTCTACCGTGATTCGAACTGCTATGTCTTATAGTACTAGCACTGCAACGCACAAGGGAACCTCTGAGCTAACGACACACTCGCTGCCAGAGGCGGAATATAGTCACTGCGATGTTGCCTGAGCCTCAAAACGCAACCTTAAACACACGAACAGAGGAGGTGGAGATTACTGTTTTAACGTCCCGTCGACAACGATGTCATTAGAGACGGAGCACAAACTCGGATTAGGGAAGGATGGGGAAGGAAATCGGCCGTGCCCTTCCTAAGGAACCATCCCGGCATTTGCCTGAAGCGATTTATGGAAATCATTGAAAACCTAAATCAGGATGGCCGGGCGCGGGATTGCACCGTCGTCCTCCCGAATGCACACACAAACAGGTGTTACTTATGTGAAGAACGCCGTTCTTGGAGTCCAGAAATTAAATATACTTTCTAATTGTGTCATCTTGCAGTGGATTATATCGTACGAGTCTTCGATGTGGAAAACGAATGTCAAGTGAATTTAGCGAGGTAACGCCGACCTACACCCGGAAGTAAATGCACTATCAGAGTGTTGACAAATACTTGCTACGACGCTGCCATTTCTAGGCTCTCTGACGAGGCAGCTCTTCAGCGAAATGCTTGCCGTGATTCTCCGATACGGTTCTTCAGAGTGGAGACTCGCGCGCACGTTTGGTTTTTATGCGGCGTTCTCCCCTGATGGTTTCTGACGTCGCCTTGTGGGCTATGTATACATATGAGACATTCAATTATCATTAATCCAGAATCATACAAGTTTCAGCTTCCGGCGTGGAAGAAGGCTGTTGACGCCGACATTATATCATTTCAACGTAGGGAAAGCAAAACGGATCATTCAATGTTTCTCATTCAACATAAAGCATGTGAGATAATTTTCCGTAACGTTCATAATCATCTAAAAATACAAACGAAGTAAAAATACACCGGAAGCTTATTCGAATTGAATATAACTCTTTGCACCTCGATGTCGAATTTGTCCACTTGCAATCTTTTGCAGCATACACATAGAATGTCATGATTACCACGAGAATGAAGAAATATGTTGGTAAGGATGGAAGCAAGAAGAGACGCAGTCAACAAATATTCTATTCCTCATGGCATTCATTTCATTTGACACGTAAGAAGAGGTAAAGCGGGAATTTACTTTCGTTAACACGAAAGATATGCCGCACATATTGATAATGAGGAAGTCTGCGTCTTCATACGTTTCCTCCTTGAAATCTGTATGCTCTATTATATACTAAGTAGCCCGATCATTGTTTCAGTAATGTTACCCTCTTGTTTGACCCCGTAACGATGAACAGATTCCAAATGCATGTCTCCCTTCCTGGGTTGTTTTTTGTGTTTTATTGCTTGGAATTCCTGAAGCAGACCACTGTGCCTTCCCCCCTCGTGGGTTAGGTCTCAAAACTAAACCGCTTTGTATCCAATGGCATAATTTATTCAGACAGCATCAGCATAAGACTATCAAACAAAGCCTTCCATTTACAGTTGCAGCACTCTAACCAGCACTGACCAAGGTGTAATCCACGGTCATGGTCCTAAATTACCAGCTGTCTGCTACTGTGGCAAAGTCCGTACTACACTTTCGATTCCGCAGCACCATTTTATCTGGTAACACTGTGTAGTTGCACAGTTGTGCTACCAGGTCTGTCCTCACACTGCCAACTTTATGTATCTCACTTCTCCTGTAGCGTAGATCACGAGGAGCCGAAGTAAATGAGTGTATTCTGCATGACGTAACATTCAGTATTCCCTACTTTCATAGCCACTCTTCATGTGCATCGATACCAAATAGGAATGCGAAAACTCTTGCGAGTGAGAGAATGACAATAACAATCGTAACAAGAACAAGCAAATAATGAATGATGTTTATTCCAACGCAGAACGAGAATGGCTTTAAATATAAAAATCTGTATCTGTATCTATATCCATATCTATTGATCTTTGAGTTGGCACAATGCAAATATATTCTTAGCATTTAGTTACTGAATTTAGTTCTGGATGTTTGCAGAGAAAAGGAAAAGTCGGTACTTCTCGCTAGTGTAATATAATGTGAACCAGCAACTACCCTTTCCTTAGAACACGACTCAAGCAGGTCCTCAAGTAGGTAGCAAGGCACTGCTGCATTCTGTTCCCTGACATTGCTCTGATGACGGTTAATGCAGATAGTTCCGATTATGAAATACAAAACGTATTGCAGGTTAGTTCCTAGGATAGTAACATTAAATTTGTGTTGTAGACGGCACATGAACGTGACGACTATCCATATTACTCATCAATATAAAAAGACAATATTTTGGGAATTTAGCAGGATTACTCAAAATGAATTCTGAAATTGGGTGACTGACTGCACAGGTGCTAAACGTCGTCAAGAGTATACGATGTCCTAATCGCATTAGGAATATGAAGATCGTCTTCGACAGCTCGCAACTTTCACATTGCTATCTCCACCCTACTCCAGACAGCCCTCGGTGGAGTTGCACTACGTTGCCGATGTTATGGAAGGCCTTCAAACCGACAACAGACCAAATATTGAAAAATACAAGCGAATTCTCTTGCAGCGTAAGCTTATTGTAACTAATCTAAAAATTATTGGAGAGGAACATTGTCCTATTCAAAAAAAGTAAAATGTTACACACGGTTGACGTCAAATGGACATTATCTATGTCCTGTCTTGTGTCCTACTCATCTATAATATCAAGTGTACTATGAAAATGATTATATATAATGGATGATAGGGTAATGCATTGATACCAGATGGTGGGGGCCGGCCGGTGTGGCCGTGCGGTTCTAGGCGCTTCAGTCTGGAACCGCGTGACCGCTACGGTAGCAGGTTCGAATCCTGCCTCGGGCATGGATGTGAGTGATGTCCCTAGGTTAGTTAGGTTTAAGTAGTTCTAAGTTCTAGGGGACTGATGACCTTAGAAGTTAAGTCCCATAGTGCTCAGAGCCATTTGAACCATTTGAACTATTTAACACAAAATGACATTAAAAATTAAAGTTATTCACGAGCAGCTAGTTGAGAATATGTATGAACATTAAATGACACGACGAACTGAAATAATATGACGAAGAGTTCAGCGCTCACTGGGAATAGAGCCCCACACATATCGTTGTTGACTACACACAAAGAGACGTCAGCTACCGAATTTTTCTCCACCAGCTGCTCAGAATAGCATCTTGAACTTACAGTCATCTCGCAAATAGTTCTGTGTCTCACTGGGAGTTAAAAACGTCAGATATCGTTAGTGTTGACAACGAATGAAAATACATTAAAAATCAAAATTATTATCCACCAGCAGATAGGTGTTCTCCTGATAGAACTTGATAATACATAATTAAATCTTTAGTGCCGGGCCAGGATTCGATCCCATTCACGCGTAATATGTGAAGGTGTTGAGGAATCTGCAGTTTTGAACAAACAACAAATTGTAGCTGAGCTGTATTGCCACGAAGGGATCAAATTCCGCGTTAAGGGCGGTCTGAGTTGCATTCCCAGTTTAGAACCAATTTTATCGACATACAGAAGCTCAAATAAAAGATGGAATAAGTGTCCTGTGACCATACATAGCGTTTGTGTCGTCACTTGAAATAAATAACTAGTATAAGAAAGGTTACTGGTGATAGAGTTTCTACATGTCGCCACTCCAGACTTTATTGTGGTTCAACCTACCGTCTACGTGGTAAAGAAGGAATATCATCTTTAATGTGAATTTTCAGACCACGCAGCCATTATATCTCCTTCACTTGGTGTAGCCAGGAGAGAATGGAATCTGTCTCTCCCTATCTAAAATCATTGACGGACGTGGGAATCGAACCCAGACCATAGGTATAACAACCTACCATCCGTCCAACAGACCACGAAATCCTCTTCTCTGCAAGTCATTTTTCTATCGTAACGCAGTTGCGCCACACTGGATGAGAATTCTGACACACAGGCTCCCTGTAGTAATTTGCAGCATGTTCAGTAAATTCATTTACTTGGTTGACCGAATCACCATGAACTAGCTGCCTCGGCTACCCAGTGCATACATTCGACTATTTTGTAATCACAGAAATAAAATCACGTAACTGCCACCTACACACAACTGCCAACAGTGTAGGATGCAGAAGTTTAAATAGGAAGTGTTCCTTTCCACTTGAGCTATTCTATTGCGCTATCTGTTACTAGAAAACGTCGTTCAGTCCAAAAGAAAAGCTGTAACTGTTTGTTTCTCAGAAGTCAAGACCTGGCCATATGCATAATCTCACAGTGCTGTGGAATCCAAAAGTTCTGGAGGAATAGTTGCCGAGCTCTGGAGCTTATGTAGCTACGTGTCAGCTTGTAGCATAGATAAGATGTCGCGAGTTCAAATACATTCAGTGCTACATTTTTTAAAACGCAATTCTGCTCTCTGCTGAAGGTATCAATCTAATGGAACTTTGAACATAATTCCCTTCACTTCTCAACCCAAAGTAGTCGCATGTGGAAAAAGGGCTAACTACTGTGACATTTTGTTCTATTCAGGTTTAATAGACAGCAGGCAGCAGATGCATCTCGAAGATGTGCAGGGAGAGCGCATCGTGCCATAATATGTCAGAAAAGTATTTTCTACATTAGCCGTCGTGTGGTAGTGATATTTTATTCTTCTTCAAACTTTGTTTGACAGCTTTAACTCAGAACAAGTTTTCTACATGCATGTAATCAATAAACTGCATGTGCATTTTCAGACTGTCATAGGTAACATCAGAGAATTCGCATATATCGTTGATGATTAATTTCTCTCTCATGTTTACTATTGTTTTAACAACACTAAAGGAAACCTTACGAAAACTGTGCACTGTATTATAAGAAATGAAATAAAACTAACCATGATAACCTTACGACGAAAGTATCTGTACACAAGCATGCCTCTATCGACACGAATTAGTAAAATACTACTCACTTAGATTTTGATTGGGTCTGTGTTTAATTGGTATGCTGTGTCATACTCAAGAGGTATGCAAATGTGGCAATTCATAAATATAGTTACGTATTCCTAGAAACCCAAAATTCGCTTGGCAGCAGCGGAAAGAGGCCTTACCTGTTGTGCAGCATTGTAAGTTTTTCAACATTGCACTATGAGCTGAAAGCATTTTCTTGCGATTTCCTTATTGATGTTTGATCTGACTGCTTGTAGCTCTTTCACAGAAGGGATAAAAACGCTACAGTCAGTGAGACTGGAACTGCGAACCGTAACAGACGCTTTTTCACAGGTCAGCACGTTACCACAGAGCTGGCGAGGAGGTATGGGTCTGAGCTTCCTATTACGATGGCAATAGGAACTCGAACTCGTAAACCGCTATTTGAAGGTCGAGATTAGTTGCGGTTTCCACCTGCAACGACTTTCCTGGGCTGAAAACCGTAAATTTTCAATCTTTTGTTACCCTTCAAGCGATAATAACTCGGATTATTCATTGGAAATGACAGGTAAAATCAAGTGAACTTTGAGGCTTAATTCCGTGCACACCAGGAAGTAACTCGTCGATCACAGAGTTGCCAAACATACGTTGCCTTGTTGCCAAATCTCAGTTACAGTACCAGCAGGAAGAAGACGAACCGATGTGATCCTACAGCGGTCTGGGAAGTGACCATAGCTGGTGTCTCCAAGTCGCGGCTGCTACGGCCTGGAATACGTAATGCGTCTGATTCGCTTTCTGTAACTAGGTTTAGGGACTGGAGCGTAGTTACTAATAATACTCAGAACTGACTGAAAACTGAGCACCATAAATCAGTAACTCTCATTGTTGTTTTTATATTTCTTTCGTAAGTGTACTCAAAACTAAGAAAGTCATTCACAGGCGTTTTCGTGCCTCGCCGATAGTCGAACACAACATACAAATAAAAATAAAAAAGAATGTGTGTGTGTGTGTGTGTGTGTGTGTGTGTGTGTGTGTGTGTGTGTGTGTGTTTGTGAGAGAGAGAGAGAGAGAGAGAGAGAGAGAGATAAATAAAAAGCAATGAGAGAGTGTGTAAAAAATTGTTGTAAAGAAATTGAATCATGGTATATTGATGATTAGCCATGAAGAGTCATGAATTACCGAAATTTTGGCCCATACCAGTAACCAAATCTAAACTTGAAAATAAAAGACGACAATTTTTGTAATAAACCGTGACTCCTATCAAGACCCTTTCGTCCCTGTTATCTAACCACGAAAGATGTCTGATATACCTCCATTCTAAAGTAACAAAGTGTGCATGCATTTAAAGATGAAGTGCATGATGTGAAGTTCTGTGACAGAGATACGAACCCAACACGTAATCCGATTGTTAACTAAGAAAAATCAAATGTTACGTATCGGTTTTTCTTACGAGCCGCTAGGGAATTTAGTTTCTGCTTAAAACGTCTTAAGCAGCAACGTTCACAGATATCTCAAATAGGAAAAAGCTGAATATCCAGGTACGAAGGTTGTAAAACAAACTTCCCACAGTTTGTGTCAGGTTGATCTTTTCGTCTGATAACACTGCTTAAGTATTTTGTCTAAGAGGTATCACAAGTAGTATCCCTGTAGCTGTGGGAATCATTGGTTGAAAACGAGTTTAACACCAATGGGTACAGTGCTGCTAAATTTTCACAATTATTATCAACCTAACTCTGAGTTCATCCACAAACTGAGGCGTATTTATAATATTGGAGCTAGACTGTGTATCCTTGTCTTTCTTGAGTGGTCATTGGAAGGCGTTTACACACACGTATACAATACTACGAATACTTCGAACGCTATGGTTAACGTTGCTCTCATAAACTACTTTTTTTTTAAATTCTTCTGGGTCTTCAGCGTGCAATATGTGTTGTAGATACAGTCTCAGACCAAAAAATTGACCGCCGAGTCGTTCACGTAAGGTGGACAATACAATCGTGCTCCTCTCAGAATTCTATGTCTGGCAATATGCTCGATCTAGCAACATGTAGACTGCGGCACTTCCCAGAGGAAGTCTTGACTCCAGTCTTAGTACATTACTCTTGACTACGACCGTAGTCTTGAGGTAAAACGCGAGACCAGCTAATATGATATTGTAGATTCGCTTGAATTACACTCATAACTTCAGCACCGAGAGGAAAGGGGCGATAAAAATTTTGTCGATATGTGCTTTCGGTCGCCAGACGTCATATTAGCTGGTCTCGCGTTTTACCTGAAGACTACGGTCGTCTTCCAGCAGCGGTATGAATAAAATGATAGTAATAATAACAGTAATAATCGAATTATCCGGCAACTTCACACTTCACAGTGGATTTTCTCGAACTAAGAAATTTGCTGAATTTGTGAAAAATCAAAATGGCTTCACATCCAGCCTATGATGCCTAGAAGAGTCTTTACATCCTGCTGACATGAGAATAGCATAATCTCAGCGTCAGAAGCTTGCTTCTACTTGACCATTTAATAGACTCGCATTTTTTCCACCGTGACTAATTTTTTAAGCTAAGCACATCATCCGTTACAGCACACTCTTGGGGCTGGGTAATGTGGCCACAATGGTATGGTGGAACGAGCTGTCACAGGTGCAATGCGTGGGTTCAGGCATTTACTTTTAAGAGGTACAAACAGATTTATTTTACCTGTGGTAACCTCAAGAGGAAGACGTTATAATCCAGAATCCGCATTAAACATCGTGTTCCTTCATTACCAACTGGGCAGAGCCGGTTTACGTTGGGAAATGACACAGCGGAAGTCATGGTAAACAGAAATACAGTCGCCAGTAAGCTTACTTACATTAGAAAATTTTATTTTATTTGATGAACCGATAGCCATTTAAAGGGACAGGGCTCTTATTTTACTTGTACTTAATTGAACTAGAGACGTTTAAAAATTTGGTGCTGAACTGTGATTCGAATTCGTATCTCCTCTTTCGAGGATCTGAATCTCTCGGAACAGTATAGTTCAGTCATTTCGTTCCTTTTCCCAAGACTGCAATCTTCTCTAGGTCTCCTCCAAAGGTAAGTATGTGGGTCTGAAACCTGATCCAGTACAAAAATATTCATAATTTCATTTCTAGCTTTATCAAGTGCACACCCACCTGCTAGTGAAAATTAACGCGCAATTTCATGTCTGTTCATGTGTTTCCAACAATCGCAACAGGTGTCGTTATTTCTGGTCAAACACGCGCACATCTTACTGTTCATGAGTAAGCAACTGATACTTAAGCTATATTCGTGGATGCACGGTAGGTGTGCAGTTCGATTGTCCCTTAGGCACAAAAGTTTGTATCCTTATTTTAGATTCAGACACCTAGCGGCTCGTAAGAAACACCGATACGTAACATTTGATTTTTCTTAGTTAACAACCGGATTACGTGTTGGGTTCGTATCTCCGTCACAGAACTTCACATCATGCACTTCATCTTTAAATGCATGCACACTTTGTTACTTCAGAATGGAGGTATATCAGACATCTTTCGTGGCTAGATAACGGGGACGAAAGGGTCTTGATAGGAGTCACGGTTTATTACAAAAATTGTCGTCTTTTATTTTCAAGTTTAGATTTGGTTACTGGTATGGGCCAAAATTTCGGTAATTCATGACTCTTCATGGCTAATCATCAATATACCATGATTCAATTTCTTTACAACAATTTTTTACACTCTCTCTCATTGCTTTTTATTTATCTCTCTCTCTCTCTCTCTCTCTCTCACACACAAACACACACACACACACACACACACACACACACACACACACACACACACACACACACACACACACATTCTTTTTTATTTTTATTTGTATGTTGTGTTCGACTATCGGCGAGGCACGAAAACGCCTGTGAATGACTTTCTTAGTTTTGAGTACACTTACGAAAGAAATATAAAAACAACAATGAGAGTTACTGATTTATGATGCTCAGTTTTCAGTCAGTTCTGAGTATTATTAGTAACTACGCTCCAGTCCCTAAACCTAGTTACAGAAAGCGAATCAGACGCATTACGTATTCCAGGCCGTAGCAGCCGCGACTTGGAGACACCAGCTATGGTCACTTCCCAGACCGCTGTAGGATCACATCGGTTCGTCTTCTTCCTGCTGGTACTGTAACTGAGATTTGGCAACAAGGCAACGTATGTTTGGCAACTCTGTGATCGACGAGTTACTTCCTGGTGTGCACGGAATTAAGCCTCAAAGTTCACTTGATTTTACCTGTCATTTCCAATGAATAATCTGAGTTATTATCGCTTGAAGGGTAACAAAAGATTGAAAATTTACGGTTTTCAGCCCAGGAAAGTCGTTGCAGGTGGAAACCGCAACTAATCTCGACCTTCAAATAGCGGTTTACGAGTTCGAGTTCCTATTGCCATCGTAATAGGAAGCTCAGACCCATACCTCCTCGCCAGCTCTGTGGTAACGTGCTGACCTGTGAAAAAGCGTCTGTTACGGTTCGCAGTTCCAGTCTCACTGACTGTAGCGTTTTTATCCCTTCTGTGAAAGAGCTACAAGCAGTCAGATCAAACATCAATAAGGAAATCGCAAGAAAATGCTTTCAGCTCATAGTGCAATGTTGAAAAACTTACAATGCTGCACAACAGGTAAGGCCTCTTTCCGCTGCTGCCAAGCGAATTTTGGGTTTCTAGGAATACGTAACTATATTTATGAATTGCCACATTTGCATACCTCTTGAGTATGACACAGCATACCAATTAAACACAGACCCAATCAAAATCTAAGTGAGTAGTATTTTACTAATTCGTGTCGATAGAGGCATGCTTGTGTACAGATACTTTCGTCGTAAGGTTATCATGGTTAGTTTTATTTCATTTCTTATAATACAGTGCACAGTTTTCGTAAGGTTTCCTTTAGTGTTGTTAAAACAATAGTAAACATGAGAGAGAAATTAATCATCAACGATATATGCGAATTCTCTGATGTTACCTATGACAGTCTGAAAATGCACATGCAGTTTATTGATTACATGCATGTAGAAAACTTGTTCTGAGTTAAAGCTGTCAAACAAAGTTTGAAGAAGAATAAAATATCACTACCACACGACGGCTAATGTAGAAAATACTTTTCTGACATATTATGGCACGATGCGCTCTCCCTGCACATCTTCGAGATGCATCTGCTGCCTGCTGTCTATTAAACCTGAATAGAACAAAATGTCACAGTAGTTAGCCCTTTTTCCACACGCGACTACTTTGGGTTGAGAAGTGAAGGGAATTATGTTCAAAGTTCCATTAGATTGATACCTTCAGCAGAGAGCAGAATTGCGTTTTAAAAAATGTAGCACTGAATGTATTTGAACTCGCGACATCTTATCTATGCTACAAGCTGACACGTAGCTACATAAGCTCCAGAGCTCGGCAACTATTCCTCCAGAACTTTTGGATTCCACAGCACTGTGAGATTATGCATATGGCCAGGTCTTGACTTCTGAGAAACAAACAGTTACAGCTTTTCTTTTGGACTGAACGACGTTTTCTAGTAACAGATAGCGCAATAGAATAGCTCAAGTGGAAAGGAACACTTCCTATTTAAACTTCTGCATCCTACACTGTTGGCAGTTGTGTGTAGGTGGCAGTTACGTGATTTTATTTCTGTGATTACAAAATAGTCGAATGTATGCACTGGGTAGCCGAGGCAGCTAGTTCATGGTGATTCGGTCAACCAAGTAAATGAATTTACTGAACATGCTGCAAATTACTACAGGGAGCCTGTGTGTCAGAATTCTCATCCAGTGTGGCGCAACTGCGTTACGATAGAAAAATGACTTGCAGAGAAGAGGATTTCGTGGTCTGTTGGACGGATGGTAGGTTGTTATACCTATGGTCTGGGTTCGATTCCCACGTCCGTCAATGATTTTAGATAGGGAGAGACAGATTCCATTCTCTCCTGGCTACACCAAGTGAAGGAGATATAATGGCTGCGTGGTCTGAAAATTCACATTAAAGATGATATTCCTTCTTTACCACGTAGACGGTAGGTTGAACCACAATAAAGTCTGGAGTGGCGACATGTAGAAACTCTATCACCAGTAACCTTTCTTATACTAGTTATTTATTTCAAGTGACGACACAAACGCTATGTATGGTCACAGGACACTTATTCCATCTTTTATTTGAGCTTCTGTATGTCGATAAAATTGGTTCTAAACTGGGAATGCAACTCAGACCGCCCTTAACGCGGAATTTGATCCCTTCGTGGCAATACAGCTCAGCTACAATTTGTTGTTTGTTCAAAACTGCAGATTCCTCAACACCTTCACATATTACGCGTGAATGGGATCGTATCCTGGCCCGGCACTAAAGATTTAATTATGTATTATCAAGTTCTATCAGGAGAACACCTATCTGCTGGTGGATAATAA
Source organism: Schistocerca serialis cubense (assembly GCF_023864345.2). Lineage (NCBI taxonomy): Eukaryota > Metazoa > Arthropoda > Insecta > Orthoptera > Acrididae > Schistocerca > Schistocerca serialis. The sequence continues at coordinate 607,208,262 of NC_064640.1, read as the reverse complement.
TTTTGATTTTTAATGTATTTTCATTCGTTGTCAACACTAACGATATCTGACGTTTTTAACTCCCAGTGAGACACAGAACTATTTGCGAGATGACTGTAAGTTCAAGATGCTATTCTGAGCAGCTGGTGGAGAAAAATTCGGTAGCTGACGTCTCTTTGTGTGTAGTCAACAACGATATGTGTGGGGCTCTATTCCCAGTGAGCGCTGAACTCTTCGTCATATTATTTCAGTTCGTCGTGTCATTTAATGTTCATACATATTCTCAACTAGCTGCTCGTGAATAACTTTAATTTTTAATGTCATTTTGTGTTAAATAGTTCAAATGGTTCAAATGGCTCTGAGCACTATGGGACTTAACTTCTAAGGTCATCAGTCCCCTAGAACTTAGAACTACTTAAACCTAACTAACCTAGGGACATCACTCACATCCATGCCCGAGGCAGGATTCGAACCTGCTACCGTAGCGGTCACGCGGTTCCAGACTGAAGCGCCTAGAACCGCACGGCCACACCGGCCGGCCCCCACCATCTGGTATCAATGCATTACCCTATCATCCATTATATATAATCATTTTCATAGTACACTTGATATTATAGATGAGTAGGACACAAGACAGGACATAGATAATGTCCATTTGACGTCAACCGTGTGTAACATTTTACTTTTTTTGAATAGGACAATGTTCCTCTCCAATAATTTTTAGATTAGTTACAATAAGCTTACGCTGCAAGAGAATTCGCTTGTATTTTTCAATATTTGGTCTGTTGTCGGTTTGAAGGCCTTCCATAACATCGGCAACGTAGTGCAACTCCACCGAGGGCTGTCTGGAGTAGGGTGGAGATAGCAATGTGAAAGTTGCGAGCTGTCGAAGACGATCTTCATATTCCTAATGCGATTAGGACATCGTATACTCTTGACGACGTTTAGCACCTGTGCAGTCAGTCACCCAATTTCAGAATTCATTTTGAGTAATCCTGCTAAATTCCCAAAATATTGTCTTTTTATATTGATGAGTAATATGGATAGTCGTCACGTTCATGTGCCGTCTACAACACAAATTTAATGTTACTATCCTAGGAACTAACCTGCAATACGTTTTGTATTTCATAATCGGAACTATCTGCATTAACCGTCATCAGAGCAATGTCAGGGAACAGAATGCAGCAGTGCCTTGCTACCTACTTGAGGACCTGCTTGAGTCGTGTTCTAAGGAAAGGGTAGTTGCTGGTTCACATTATATTACACTAGCGAGAAGTACCGACTTTTCCTTTTCTCTGCAAACATCCAGAACTAAATTCAGTAACTAAATGCTAAGAATATATTTGCATTGTGCCAACTCAAAGATCAATAGATATGGATATAGATACAGATACAGATTTTTATATTTAAAGCCATTCTCGTTCTGCGTTGGAATAAACATCATTCATTATTTGCTTGTTCTTGTTACGATTGTTATTGTCATTCTCTCACTCGCAAGAGTTTTCGCATTCCTATTTGGTATCGATGCACATGAAGAGTGGCTATGAAAGTAGGGAATACTGAATGTTACGTCATGCAGAATACACTCATTTACTTCGGCTCCTCGTGATCTACGCTACAGGAGAAGTGAGATACATAAAGTTGACAGTGTGAGGACAGACCTGGTAGCACAACTGTGCAACTACACAGTGTTACCAGATAAAATGGTGCTGCGGAATCGAAAGTGTAGTACGGACTTTGCCACAGTAGCAGACAGCTGGTAATTTAGGACCATGACCGTGGATTACACCTTGGTCAGTGCTGGTTAGAGTGCTGCAACTGTAAATGGAAGGCTTTGTTTGATAGTCTTATGCTGATGCTGTCTGAATAAATTATGCCATTGGATACAAAGCGGTTTAGTTTTGAGACCTAACCCACGAGGGGGGAAGGCACAGTGGTCTGCTTCAGGAATTCCAAGCAATAAAACACAAAAAACAACCCAGGAAGGGAGACATGCATTTGGAATCTGTTCATCGTTACGGGGTCAAACAAGAGGGTAACATTACTGAAACAATGATCGGGCTACTTAGTATATAATAGAGCATACAGATTTCAAGGAGGAAACGTATGAAGACGCAGACTTCCTCATTATCAATATGTGCGGCATATCTTTCGTGTTAACGAAAGTAAATTCCCGCTTTACCTCTTCTTACGTGTCAAATGAAATGAATGCCATGAGGAATAGAATATTTGTTGACTGCGTCTCTTCTTGCTTCCATCCTTACCAACATATTTCTTCATTCTCGTGGTAATCATGACATTCTATGTGTATGCTGCAAAAGATTGCAAGTGGACAAATTCGACATCGAGGTGCAAAGAGTTATATTCAATTCGAATAAGCTTCCGGTGTATTTTTACTTCGTTTGTATTTTTAGATGATTATGAACGTTACGGAAAATTATCTCACATGCTTTATGTTGAATGAGAAACATTGAATGATCCGTTTTGCTTTCCCTACGTTGAAATGATATAATGTCGGCGTCAACAGCCTTCTTCCACGCCGGAAGCTGAAACTTGTATGATTCTGGATTAATGATAATTGAATGTCTCATATGTATACATAGCCCACAAGGCGACGTCAGAAACCATCAGGGGAGAACGCCGCATAAAAACCAAACGTGCGCGCGAGTCTCCACTCTGAAGAACCGTATCGGAGAATCACGGCAAGCATTTCGCTGAAGAGCTGCCTCGTCAGAGAGCCTAGAAATGGCAGCGTCGTAGCAAGTATTTGTCAACACTCTGATAGTGCATTTACTTCCGGGTGTAGGTCGGCGTTACCTCGCTAAATTCACTTGACATTCGTTTTCCACATCGAAGACTCGTACGATATAATCCACTGCAAGATGACACAATTAGAAAGTATATTTAATTTCTGGACTCCAAGAACGGCGTTCTTCACATAAGTAACACCTGTTTGTGTGTGCATTCGGGAGGACGACGGTGCAATCCCGCGCCCGGCCATCCTGATTTAGGTTTTCAATGATTTCCATAAATCGCTTCAGGCAAATGCCGGGATGGTTCCTTAGGAAGGGCACGGCCGATTTCCTTCCCCATCCTTCCCTAATCCGAGTTTGTGCTCCGTCTCTAATGACATCGTTGTCGACGGGACGTTAAAACAGTAATCTCCACCTCCTCTGTTCGTGTGTTTAAGGTTGCGTTTTGAGGCTCAGGCAACATCGCAGTGACTATATTCCGCCTCTGGCAGCGAGTGTGTCGTTAGCTCAGAGGTTCCCTTGTGCGTTGCAGTGCTAGTACTATAAGACATAGCAGTTCGAATCACGGTAGAAGCCGCTGACTACAACCTTTTATTTTCCATTTTAATTAATGGAGTTGCAAACTGCTAGTAAAAATTTCTTATGCGAAATCTGAAGAATGCCTTTAAACATCAATCTTCGTCCGGTTTCGACTTAGTAAATTAAGTTAATATCATGGATTTCTGCTTTGCAAATTCCAAGGTGCTTCACTGTAAAATAGACCCTGAAAAGATTCAAACCGACTGTCAACGATATAAATTTGAGCTTTGTTCGTCATATAGGTCTAACATGTCAGAAGGTTGTTTATGAAGTGCACATGTTCATTAATATAGTTCCCTTCTTCTAAATTTTTGCAATAGCATTTAACTGTAGACGTTTTCTAACACCGGCGTTAGCAATTCCTTTCCGTTCTCTGAAACCTTGAAAACGACAAATTTTTCTGGTTTAAATCTGATGACCTTAACTATCACTTCCGATCAACAATAAATACTTCATGAACTCCAAATGTGCAGTGTTCCTGCACTGCTACAGAGCATGCATTGCAAGGTATTCACACAGTTTATCGCATAGACTTACCATAAGGAATGAAACAAGAACTGTAATACACTTTACACCACAGACGCTCACTCTGGCTTGACGAAAACATCCAAACATTGACCAAAAGTTGCACAAATAATTGAGTTTGAAAGGAAAAGAAACGAGGTATGAAGCATTTATAAATTCATCGAATGTAGTGAGGTGGTTTCATTTCGTCCCAGTCTATAAAATTAATTTCGGGCCATACTCAGCTCTTGCCGATTAATGTAATATAATACCCGCCTACTAATCAGGGCGTCTGTCTGCGTTGCTTTTGAGCGTGAATGGAAATTGTAGAAATTTTCTGTGGAGCAACATTTAATAATAAAGCGTTTTAAATCATCAAAAGCGATGAGCGGTAGCAGTCGCTTTCGATAAAGAACGGGGGAGTGCAGCGCCGCTGCTGTCGCCACGGCCGCTGCCAGTAGCCAGCAAATGGATCCCGGAGCTTTGCCGCATACGGCGTCCAGAGGAGGACAGTCTGCAGGAAATCTGCCGCAAAATCGTTACTGGATAAAATTTTGATATCGGTGTGTCACAAAGCGAAATAGATTGAATCTGCGCTACCATTACATTCACGTCTTCAGCATTCAGACAGAAGAGGCTATAAAAATATTTTATGCCAGCTGCTCTCGATCCACTGACATTATGAACAGAAACAACGCACGCTACCGCTAGACCACAGGCGTAATCAGCCTAGAGTTTCTCTATCATGGGACAAGTTTTCCTCCAGGAAGTGCCGCAGTCTACAGTGTTGCCAGATTGTGCAGATAACCGGACTTAGAGAATTAGCGAGTTGGCCAGTTTTTTTGTCCCATGTCGCGATCGGCGCGGACTTAGCCTCTGAAGCGGCCGGCCGCCGGTCAAGTTTTATGTCAAAGAGTGTACATAAATGAAAGTTGTGTTGTGAAAAATTGCGGAAAGTCAGTTACAACAGTATCGAATAAGGCCAGGGAGTTCTTGGTGAAACAGGAGACGGTTACACACAGGCCTCTCATGGAACTTAGGAGTGATAGAAGAAATAGTGAAGATACAAACAAGAACAGCGAGTTCCATTACAAGTTCATTTAGAAAGCGCGAAAGCGTCATGGAGATGCTCAGCCAATTCTATTCGCAGACGCTACAACAGAAGCTTTTTGCATCACAGAGTGGTTTATTTTTAAAGTTCCGAGAGAGTACTTTCCTAGAAGAGTCAACCAATATTTTATTTCCCGTCGCGTGAAAAAACCATGAAGCTAAAATTAGAGAGTGGAACTCACACGGACTTCGCCAGCTATTGTTCTTCCCGCGACCCATTCGTGACTGGAACAGAAAAACGGGAAGTGACACTGGTACACAATGCACTTCCGCTACACACCATGAGATGACTTGCGGAGTATAGACGTAGATGTGGATGTAATGCCGTGTTCTAACAACAGGATGGAGGGAAGATAGAGGGTTACAGGTGAGTCTGCAATTCCCGAGTGGTTACTAGCGAATGAAGAAAGACGAACTTCCATTGACGGCTGTTGATTGTTTGCAGCAGCGCCAAGCACTGTCACAGGGCACCTACGACAGCCGTAGACTTTGAGACGCGACAGGATGCTCGCAGCAGGCGACTCGTGCTACATATGGGTCTCATTGACATTGTTTATTTACAGATTAAACATTAGAAAAACCAACTGGTTGCACCACACAAGTCGGTGTCTGAATCCGTGGTGGAGATCGTTAACAGAAGTAAAAAACACCAGCAGCATTTTAAATACTAACTTAGAGAGCAGCACTCCAAGTGAGAAAAAGCAGTTCTGTCGGACCATACCGAGGCTAGCAACGAGCGACACGGAGTTGGCGCCCCAGCGATGTGACTGAGAACTCGGTCTGAATACAAATACAGGGGCTTGTAAAGGATTGTGGCGGCGGACTGTTTATCCCTTTCTGTAGTCGGCCCACCAACCCATCATCACTTTACAGGCTTCAGCCAATCTGATGAGTGGCTCTGCATCTCCAGGGCACTCCTGGCTGACGACATCGAGATTCCTCCACAACTCATCCTCAGTAGGTATGAATGTCTCTGGACTTTGCATTAACAAACTCTAAGTTTGGTAGCAACAGCTTTCAGCTGAAAGCTAAAGGTCACTGCCTTTCCTCTAACGGAAAACAACAACAGTGTTTCACGTCACTTGCCCCCGCCCAGGTGCCTTTCGTGAGCGGCGACCACTGTTGTAGCGCTCTAAACTGTGTAAACTCAGTGAGATTGCGGTTCTCAGTGGTAAGCATCAAGCTTGCCATGTCCGCTAAGACGTGCCCTTTTGTAACCATCTTCTTCTATGACGCCGTACATCAGTCATAGGCGGTGGATGGAATTACCAGTTAATTCTCTGAAGTGAAGATTCTCCTCTGGGACAGCTGCCCTCAGCGTCTGCAATTCGCAGGGCTCTAGCATTACCGGTGACCTCCGGTAACCTAAACGGTAACACATTTGTCTTCTCTCGGCATTGTGATACTGATTTCCTACCTTGGAGTGTCCTTGCTGGCTTCCAACAACTTTACGCTTAACAATGTACAAGTAATTACATCGACAATATATGACGACTTCCCCATGGGAAAATTTGTTGACAGTCGCTTGGAAACAAATTTGTAATTTGGCTTCTGTTTCCATTAAAAAATCTTAGTTTTAAAAATGACTTTATATACGTTCTTTGTTAATCATTTTGGTTCTTTTTACATCTTGCACTTTGTAGAGTTCAATTTTACTTCACTTACTTGCGCATATGTAAACATCAGTATAAAACAATGTTTCATTTTTAATAAAAATATCCACGGGTGTGCTGCCGGACTATAGTGTCCAACGGGCACAATATTTCGGCGGTCATACATGTCGCCATCATCAGGTGAACTGACGGACTGAGCTCCTGTGAACGTGCCGGCACGGAGATCCGTACGCTATGGCTGCTCAGAGGGAACTGGGTTCGGTCGCGGCGGCGGCCGATTTAAATACCCTCCGCCCATGGCGCGCTCCCTCCGCCGTCCGCCGTCCGCGCCCCGCGCCACGGTCGCGCGGTGGAACAGATTGCGACGGCGTCTGAGAGGACGTCGGTGTGATGGCTGTGTCCGCCGTGGTCGTCACAACTATACGTTTGCTCGATTTACTCTTGATTAACCCGATCGCTGGTTCCCAAGCCTTGCTAAGATTATAGCCACAGTCAAGGTTTATGAGGTCGTCATTGGCACGAATTTCGATGGCCTCTCTAACAACGCTGTCCCAGTATCTCGACGTCTGTACCAGAATCCTCGTGCGGTCATACTCCATGGCGTGATTTTCCGACAAACAATGTTCAGCGACCGCCGACTTGCTCGGATACATCAGTCGAGTGTTCCTTTGGTGTTCACGGCATCGATCCTCGACGGTACGCATCGTCTGACCAATATACGACTTGCCACATTGACGCGGAATCTGGTACACGCCGGCCTTCCTCCAACCGAGGTCATCTTTGGCGCTCCCCACCAGTGCACGAGTTTTATTTGGAGGACAAAACACAGTTCCGACCCGGTGTTTCTTCAGAATGCGGGCGATTTTCCCCGAGAGTGCGCCTGTGTATGGAATAAATGCAGTGCCTACCTCCTCCCTCGTGACTTCATCCATCTCAACAGGTTGTGCTGCAGTGGTTGGGCGGAGAGCACGTTGAATCTGCCACTCTAAGTACCCATTTTTTCGAAATACAGTTCTCAGATGTTCCAATTCCTGGGGTAGACTCTCTGCGTCAGAAATAGTGCGCGCCCTATGTTTGAGGAAGCCTTTGGAGGACAAAACACAGTTCCTACCCGGTGTTTCTTCAGAATGAGGGCGATTTTCCCCGAGAGTGCGCCTGTTTATGGAATAAATGCAGTGCCTACCTCCTCCCTCGTGACTTCATCAATCTCATAAGGTTGTGCTGCAGTGGTTGGGCGGAGAGCACGTTGAAGCACTTGAGGAAGGCCGGCGTGTACCAGATTCCGTGTCAATGTGGCAAGTCGTATATTGGTCAGACGATGCGTACCGTCGAGGATCGATGCCGTGAACACCAGAGGCACACTCGATTGATGTATCCGAGCAAGTCGGTGGTCGCTGAACATTGTTTGTCGGAAAATCACGCCATGGAGTATGACCGCACGAGGATTCTAGTACAGACGTCGAGATACTGGGACAGCGTTGTTAGAGAGGCCATCGAAATTCGCGCCAATGACGACCTCATAAACCGTGACTGTGGCTATAATCTTAGCAAGGCTTGGGAACCAGCGATCGGGTTAATCAAGAGTAAATCGAGCAAACGTATAGTTGTGACGACCACGGCGGACAGAGCCATCACACCGACGTCATCTCAGACGCCGTCGCAATCTGTTCCACCGCGTGACCGTGGCGCGGGGCGCGGACGGCGGACGGTGGAGGGAGCGCGCCGCGGGCGGAGGGTATTTAAATCGGCCGCCGCCGCGACCGAACCCAGTTCCCTCTGAGCAGCCATAGCGTACGGATCTCCGTGCGGGCACGTTCACAGGAGCTCAGTCCGTCAGTTCACCTGATGATGGCGACATGTATGATTGCCGAAATATTGTGCCCGTTGGACACTATAGACCGGCAGCACACCCGTGGATATTTTGATTTTCAAATACGCCGGGAGAAACTCAAGAATCACAATGTTTCATTTTTCACTGCACTTATATACACATAGGTACATACGCATAGGAACATCAATATAAATCATTGATTCCTTTTTCTCTCTACTTTACAGATACATATAAATCCCAGTTTAAGTCATGGATAAAGTAACTTTTGTTTTTCACATCAGAAATACATAATATACACAACAAGAATAAAAAATTTTATGTCTCCTATTTTTCACATTACATACACATATATATTTGTTTATTATTGTTTATTTTTCATTTACATCACAAGCAGATAAACAGCTCATCGCACAACATTACAAATCGTCGTTATAATAAGAAATCTGAAAAAGAACACGTATCCTTACAAGATTCTCCTTTACATTTTCCCTCTGTGATTCACAATAGTATTTTCTTACTTACGAAAAGAATTCTGCAGTGCCTTGCATTACCCTTGAACTCTGCGTGGAGCTGGCATAGATAACGAGGCTCTTTCCTCATTACGCTCCAACCTAACGGAGCTTTCATCACGCTCTTCACTATTTCCTTTACTTGACCGAAGAGGCCGTCTACTACAAATGCGTGTCATCTCCAACTCTTTACATGCGTTTACTTAAGTCGTCCTCACACATACTCTACCACAATCATGGCCGATGCGTTTCCACATACACTTAAAACAAAATCTAAAAACTTTGCAGCACTTGCACAAACAACGTATAAACATGCTCGTAAGTATTACAACTCATAGGCAAGACCAGAACGAATAATGGGATCAAGATATTTCTGAGAAACTGTGCTAGTCTTGGAAAGATATTTCCTCGTCTATTTCCGCTGTTTTATGACCTACTACTTTAAAATCATCTAAATGTTTCATTCATTACGTGTTCCAGTGGTAGATCTAACCTTAATTCAGAATTATTCCTCTTTTACTAATTTATAATGCAGCAAACAGTCTCCATGTTTAAAGCTGGCGCTATGTCTTCACTGGTGTTACTAATTCTTATTATTTGTTACGACTGTATGAACACCTGTTTTCCATACACTTTACATTTCACATAAAATGTTTGTTTCCCTGTATCCATGACCAGTGCATCAGTTGGCTTGTTGTCATAACACAAAATTGTCAAGCCTTTCTCCTTTGGAGCAACTAATAACCATTGGCCTTGACTCACTGTAGTCTAAATACTATCATTAGTTTCGTACAATTTTTGGTAAAGTCCTTACGAATTTCGCTTATTGGTTGAAACATAGTAGGTTCACACGTTTCGTGATCATACTTGGACATTAAAACAAACTTTTCTTTACAAATTTTGGGAACGCTATCTATTTCTTTACACAACAGTTATTCGTTACTCAATTTTCCATGTCACCTCTTGGATTCATCACTTAACAAATAATATTTCTCTGGTTCTACGTACGCAAATAAATTTTGACTTCCATCGACTAGGGAAGGTTGAGGGTAATACTCTGTAAAAATTAAAGAGCTCGTTTTCTGCAAATGGGAAAGTCAATACATAGCTTAATGTATGACCAGGCATATACGCATCAACATCAATTATACGTGACGACCGGTATCCGCTCTGTTCTGCGAGAGCAGTGGGGAAGTTCTTGTCGTTAATATCATCCCAAATTAAATATAAGTATTTAACTATTTGCGCTGGATTAAATATGTGTGGTTCCAGTATTCCTTTCTGTGCATTTATGTGGCAGAAATTAACATCTCGTAGTCCCTTTCTAACTCAGTGTAAATCGATGCAAACTCCATTAACTGTTTGTTAACAGTAGCGATCACATCTAAGTGTTGTATCTTCTGATCAGTGCTATTAGCATGTTCATTCATGTATTGTTACTCGGTCTTTGGGAACTGAAGCAACTGCCTCTGCTCATTTTCAGTTGAGTCAGTCTTTGTTTTGAAATAGAAGGCTACCTGCTAGGCTAATTTTACAAATAATATTTTACGTATAATTTCAAGCACAAAATTTAAGACACCTTGTTTTCTACGTGTCTGATGTCTCAGTAATTGTCCAATTAGACCTTGCAAATTCCGAATCTTTTTGACATAACATGCCGAGGCTTGCTCTACAGCTGCACCCTCTTCGTCGCTTATTACCCAGCTCGTTAACTTCTGTTTCCAGCGTATTGGAGGTAAATGTGTAAGTCTCTCTGTCTCATAAGCTTTTCTCTGAAGTTCTTCCAGATTAATATAGCTAATGATTTCTCACATCACGCTATATATTTTTATCTTGCCATTGCTGTGATTATATAAGCCCAGTGACGAAGAAACCTTCTCTATGATAAAATCTTGATATTATCCAAGTGCGTACACCGCTGCAAACAACTTAGCAGGTTCAACACTCCCGCCATTTTCCTCACATGAAATTTAAGGAAAAGTTCTATTTCAGTAGAACTCCTGTAACATGTTGGCATGCACCGTTAAAAAATTTGTTTCCCCTTAAACGAATGACCACATTTGCGCCTTTTGTCCTTCCTACAGTGCATGGACCACGCCACTGCGTGTTTAGCTTACGGCTTCTGCTTCTTCTGACACTTTCATCGTACAATAGAACTTGATCACCTGTTTTGAAATCTTTCCGATTCTGGTCTCTTATTGTACTATTTATTCTTCTCCTTACGAAGTTTATTATAATCCCTGGCAGGCAGTCTCTTCTTTCAGAGTTGGACCAAAAATTGCTACATCTTCTATGTAAATAAACAATGTCCCCCCCCTGTAAACTCATTATAACTGAATTCATCCATTTTTGGAACGTGGAGGATTCAGAACGGAGTCCTGTTGCCATTCTTTTACACACATAAATGGCGAACAGTGTATTATTAGCAGTAAGTTCTCGGTCATTATCATCTAACATCCCTAAGCCAAATAAAGCGTTGAAACACATTTTGATTTGCCCAATCCGTCCAAAATTTCATCGATACTGTGAGTGAAAACACTGTGTTGACAGTAATGTCATTTAGTTTTCTGCAATCTGCGACCATCCTCCATTTCTTTTTACTAGGTGCACCTTCATTTTATGGGAACAATATTTCACGGAAAATTCAAAGCACTTCTTGAAGGCACTACTATATCGTTCTCCAACGTCTGACTTACCTCCTGCCGTAACGTTTCCTTCTGGTATTCTGTAAGGACGAGAGCAAATTGCTCGGCCTTGTGCTTCTGGAATCAATTTCATTTGATGCCGGATTGTGTTTGTATGTGTCAACTTATACCCTGTCAAATGAAAGATATCATTACACGCAGCATACACCTATATTGTGGACTGTTTTTCTACGGCATTTAAATGATCTAACAGCAAGTTTTGTTTTAATAACCTTGTCTATCTTCCGACTTGGGCTAAATGGAGGAACTTCTTCCATCTTAATGCGAGGTATTTCAACAGAAACCACCTCCTCTCGTGTATTTAGTATGCTAATTAAAAAAAAAGCTTTTCCGTACTCTCACCAGCGCCTTTGGTACGTACAAATCTTCCTGCAACTCTTGCTTCTCAACAACGTCGTCTCTTAGGTTAGTATCTGCAACCTTTATGCTCAAAATACTCTCCTCACGAGGACCTAATATTATTTTATCCACCTGTTCTACCTTAGGGTCCATAGTGTCAGTTCCCTGTCAGTGATAGTCTGCTTACCGGTACTTTATTTACTTCGCCATTTCTTCGACGTAATTAGTTTTATTTGCTCCTCTGAGAAGCTCAGAGAACTGTTAATTCTGCTGTATTCACATTCTGCAGTTTCAAAATCTGTTTGTGGCTTTCTAAGCCCCTGCACCTGTGTACCTGCGCCTTGCTCATTTGTTTGTGTGGCCATTTTAACGGCGCTACATCAGGTCCACTGGGTTCCCTTGGAATAATCAATTACTACACCATACTTCGTAAACAAGTCTCTACAAATTAAACCGGCGTACGGAATATTCAGTTCCCCTCCTACCAGTTGAAACTTCACTGTTAGTTCTCGATTTATTCCAAGATCTAAAACTGTCGTCTCATATGTATGTATGACCGGACTTGTAATACCTTTAATGTTTATCATTTCTTCACTTGGCTTCGCAGACATTTCATACTGAACAAGCTAATCTGTGCTCCATTACCTAGAAACAGGTTTAACAGACTTTCTCCTCTCTGATGGGCAACTGTATTCTACAAACTCATTTTTGCTTCCATAGTGGACCTTAAACACATTTCCCAATTGTGAATTAGGTACTAGAATCTTATGCTTCTCTTTTGTTTCCGTACGTCTTATTTTTCAGAAAATACCCCACGCTCCTAGTACACTCTCTAACCATGTGCCTATGACACGCAAAACACACAACTAGCTTCGCTTTCTTACAAAGACATCTAGGTCCCAATAAATTACAACTTTCGCACGTGACTGACTGGCTTTGGAGTCTCCGACTCCCGACGCGCTTGAGCCGATTCTACTTTACGGGTTCTTTTCTCAAGTCGGCAGCCTCGTGTTAAATGCAATGATCTGCCACAGGTCTTACGTTCAACATTACTTCTGCAATCCTTAGATGTGTGCCCTGAACGTCCACACCATAAGCACTTATGGGTGACCTTCCCACTTTGCCCTCATGATTTTTTTTCACAAATCGTTTTTCTTTAGTGGACATAACTGTTGTCTCTTCCATCAAAGCTACCGCGGTAGCCTCACTTTGATGTTTCCAGCCATTGCGTGCACAACTGTCATATGCATTCGTCACAGATTCCCTAAATGAATATTGCACTGCTTAATTTCCTACTAATGACCAAATTGATGTTGAATGAATCTCCTCTACTGTCCCAATCTGCAATCGAGTCTCCTTTTGGTTGCCTAGCAGAAAACGTTTTAGAAGCCTAGAATCTAAAGTACGCTTACATGCATAATTTTCCAACACGGTATTTCTTACTTCTTCCCACGAGGAAGATAATTCACGCATGAGTTGTTTACTTTGTACAGGACCCTGAATACGGGTTTTTACGAACTTCAACAATATTGGATGGTCTGCTTCATGCACTAGTGCAAAAGCTGAGTCCATATTATTTATAAACTTATTTAATTTGGCTTTCGTGCCATCAAAAGCCTGGGGAATGAGTTTAACAGCATCACTAATAGTGATATTAGTGGCCTCTCCTCGACTATTAACAACTGCGTTGTAAGATGAGACCATGACTTATCTTTGTTTCTGAAGAGCTGTGTAGAAGCGAGCTGAGAGCGATGTGCTGCGCTGCGCTGAGGTGAGATGAGCAGAACGTGACCGCGCAATGCCCGCTGTGCAGAGACAAGCCTTTGTGCTCTGCGAGCCTCTCTCTAAACGCCACAGCTGCTGAAGCTCGCGAATACTCCGGGCACCCTCTGCTGCTAATAGTCCGCGCACCCTCTGCTGCTGGACCACGGTACCACCGTGTGTTGCTGTCCTGGCAGCCCTCTCAGGACCGCGATCACCACTCGGTTTCGTTGTCGCCCGGCCGTTCCCACGACCCTCGCGTTGGAGTGAAGTTGTTTAGAGAGGGCTGTCTTGTACGCCTCTTCCCTCCTCTGGCGTCGATCTCCAGACCTCCACTCCGTTCTTCTGCAGTTCTCGCTCCGCTGCTCTCACTGGTGTGCAAGTGCTGCTTCTCATAAGACTCTCAAAGTCGTCAGGCCAGTATTAATGTGAGGCTGAACATGTGCAAAGTGCCTACCTATCTTAATAATCATTAAGGGAACCACACATCTGACACCAGAAAATAGTTACCTAAGACGTGTCTTAACACAACATAGGGGGAAGAGAGACGATTATAGGTCATTCTGCAAATTCCGAACGGTTAGAAGCAAATGCAGAAAGGCAAACGTCCAGTGATGAAAGGTTGATTGCTTGCAGCAGCACCAAGCACTGTCACAATGCACCTCCGATAAGCAAGGATTTCGAGCTTCGACAGGATGCTCGTAGCAGGCGCAGCATGGAACTCTGGAGTCTAATTACTGTTGTTTAATTGCAGTCAGACTAACTACTACACTAAGGCTAATTGTAAACATAAGAAAAAGCAAAGGTGGCATCTGGTTGCAAAACAGAAGTCAGAGTTTGAATCCGTGAGGGTTAGCGCTAGCAAAAGTAGCGAAACAAATAAGTATAAAAATCCTACGTCAAGATCACAAAATTTCTCTGTTGATTACCGGTTTCGGCTCATTGATGAGCCACCTTCATATCTATCTGAAATGTTGTTCAGGGTGTGACAATCATTACACATTCTTAGAGCTTTCTCGTCTTAAATTGAAAAATCGTAGTTGGTAATGTAAATCACTAATCAAAATTTGTTATAGTTGTTGATTACTTATTAATGATTAACGTTGGTAGGGGGACTAAGTATGTTCTACCCTGCTCTCCAGTGTTGCCAGATCTATCCGAGCTGGTGGCAATGATGCCATCCAAGATGACGGCCTGTAGACTTGGCAACAGCGCATGACATCATCCAAGATGGCGGCTGTGACGTCCTCCAAGATGGCGAATTTTGGCGGTAAGATAGGTCACTTGGGCTACCTCCACTAACCTAAGTCATCCGACCGCCACCTCTTCCTAGGAAATGGCAGGAAGAGGACTCACCCTGTGCTGGACGTAAGTCTCTATTTTGCATTCAGTCTTTATTTAAACAATTTGAGGCATTACCACCATCCAGTGTCTTCACCACAAGATCCGGAAACCAACTGATCTAGTACACAGTACCACCACCAGAGGACACTCTTGTCCATTCTGTGGCAAAATCCAAGATGGCGGTCTGGGGTAGGGGAAAATGGCTGGAAAATCACTTAGCCTGTGCTGGGCTGCTGGAGAGAGGAAGGAGTGTACTTTACTTATTTTAGAGCAATTTATTTAGGGGCGGATTTCAGACAGGCTATTTATTACACTGATACAAAACACTCGCTCTGATTGCTGAATGTACAGATCGAATAGCATCGAGGACACGCTACAACCGTTTCTCACTCCCTTCTCAACCACTGGTTCTGTTTTAAGCCCTTTAACTCTTATAACTATCGTCTGGTCTCTGTACAAGTTGTTAATAATACTTCGCCCCCTCTACTCCCTTCAGGATTTCAAAGAGTGTATTCCAGTGGACATTTACAAACGCTTTCTCTAATTCGGCAAATGCTATAATGGCCGGTTTGCTTTTCCTCAGTCTATTTTCTAAGATTAGTCGCAAGGTCAGTATTGCCTCACATGTTCCAGCAGTTCTTTGGAACGTATTTTGCAACCATGACATTAAACTGATAGTTCGGTAATATTCACACCTGTCAGCACCTGCTTTCTTTTGAGTTGGAGTTATTACATTTTTCTTGAAGTCTTAGGATATTTCACCTGTCTCATACAGCCGGCCCTTGTGACAGAGCGGTTCTAGGCGCTTCAGTCTGGAACTGCGCGACTGCTATGGTCGCAGGTTGTAATCCTGCCACGGGGATGGATGTGTGTGACGTCCTTAGGTTAGTTATTTAAGTAGTTCTGAGTTCTTGGGGACTGATGACCTCAAATGTAAAGTCCCATAGTACTCAGAGTCATTTTGTCTCATACATCTTGCACACCAGGTGGAATAGTTTTGTTCTGGCTTGCTCTCCCAAGGGTGTCAGTAGTTCTTACGGAATGTCGTCTTCTCTGGGGGCTTTTTTTCAACTTCGATCTTTCATTGCTCTGATAAATTTTTCTTCTCTTCATCTCACCTTCATCTACGTCCTGTTCCATAATTTGCTCTCAAGTTCATTTACCTTGTACAGACCCTCGAGATATTCCTTCCAACTTTCAGCTTTTCCTTCTTTTCTTAGTATTCGTTTTCCACGTGAGCGCTTAATATTCATACAGCTGCTTCTCGTTTCTTCAAAGGCCTCTACAATTTTCCTATAGGCGGTATCTATCTTTCTTCTAGCTGGAAATGATTCTATAGACTTGTGTTTGTCCTCTACTCATTCCTGCTTACCCAGTGTACACTTTCTGTGAATCCCATTTTTTAGACGTCTGTATTCTCTTTCACGTGCTTCATTTGCTGCAAGTCTATACTTTCGTCTTTCATCAGTTAATTCCAATATCCCCTTTGATACCCAAGGATTTCTAGTAGGCCTTGTCTTCTTACCTGTTTGGTCTTTTATTGCCTTCAGTATTTCATCTCTCAAAGATAACCATTCATCTTCTACCGTTCAATTTTGTAACTGTCCACTAACCGGGAAAGTATCCAATTTCAGTTCAGTTTTTCTACCCAATAGTTTTAATCTCGTGTACTGTAAGATTATGAGTAAGATGATAAAGGGCAGGCATGGGTAGTTCGTACAGAGTTATTCACTAAAAACCTTTATAGATGTTCAGTTGAACATCTCCGATAATCTACATAAGTTTTCAGTCTTTATCGATGAAAAGTACACGTATGCCGATATTGATACTGATGTATTAGGAAAAGCTCTACGTGACTTTTGGTATAACACCCTAAATAATCATCTGGTGTTGGCATTCTCCTATTAACCAATATATTTATTAATTTCTAAGTACATTTTCCTCAGTTTCATGTATGTTGCCTCTGTCTTACCTTCTGTAGTGGGAAAGACAGGATGAATGAAATAGGACACAGACACGGGAAGCAGTACCTCCGTTGGCGCTAGCCACTTACGTAGGACCCGATTGCCGTCCTGCTGCTCTGCCAGTGTCGCAGGTAAGGTATCGGTTTCAGTTCGGGAAGTTAGCAGAAGCCTAACAAAGAAGTCCGAGGTTCACCACTGGTGGTGCGTGTTCTTGCTCTGTCCTGCATGATATACCTGCACATCTTTTAATTGGTTGTCACTTCACTGAAATGAGGCTACAATATTAGTAGAGTCCCCCTATTCCAAAACTCGCTATTCCAAAAGTCCATCCACCTATCCCGAACAGAGTTCAGAATAAATACCGATTTTTGCAACTTAAAAACAGGAGAAATTAAAAAGACGTTCGTTATTGTTATACAAACACGTTAGAGACATACATAGAGCCCAAGCTTAATGAAAACGCCAGAAACCGCATTGCAATGAAACCTGGTAATTACAGTACTGTTGTTGTTGTTGTGGTCTTCAGTCCTGAGACTGGTTTGATGCAGCTCTCCATGCTACTCTATCCTGTGCAAGCTTTTTCATCTCCCAGTACCTACTGCAACCTACATCCTTCTGAATCTGCTTAGTGTATTCATCTCTTGGTCTCCCTCTACGATTTTTACCCTCCACGCTGCCCTCCAATACTAAATTGGTGATCCCTTGATGCCTCAGAACATGTCCTACCAACCGATCCCTTCTTCTGGTCAAGTTGTGCCACAAACTTCTCTTCTCCCCAATCCTATTCAATACTTCCTCATTAGTTATGTGATCTACCCATCTAATCTTCAGCATTCTTCTGTAGCACCACATTTCGAAAGCTTCTATTCTCTTCTTGTCCAAACTATTTATCGTCCATGTTTCACTTCCATACATGGCTACACTCCATACGAATACTTTCAGAAATGACTTCCTGACACTTAAATCAATACTGGATGTTAACAAATTTCTCTTCTTCAGAAACGCTTTCCTTGCCATTGCCAGCCTACATTTTATATCCTCTCTACTTCGACCATCATCAGTTATTTTGCTCCCCAAATTGCAAAACTCCTTTACTACTTTAAGTGCCTCATTTCCTAATCTAATTCCCTCAGCATCACCCGACTTAATTAGAATACATTCCATTATCCTTGTTTTGCTTTTGTTGATGTTCATCTTATATCCTCCTTTCAAGACACTGTCCATTCCATTCAACTGCTCTTCCAAGTCCTTTGCTGTCTCTGACAGAATTACAATGTCATCGGCGAACCTCAAAGTTTTTATTTCTTCTCCATGAATTTTAATACCTACTCCGAATTTTTCTTTTGTTTCCTTTACTGCTTGCTCAATATACAGATTGAACAACATCGGGGAGAGGCTACAACCCTGTCTTACTCCCTTCCCAACCACTGCTTCCCTTTCATGTACCTCGACTCTTATAACTGCCATCTGGTTTCTGTACAAATTGTAAATAGCCTTTCGCTCCCTGTATTTTACCCCTGCCACCTTTAGAATTTGAAAGAGAGTATTCCAGTCAACATTGTCAAAAGCTTTCTCTAAGTCTACAAATGCTAGAAACGTAGGTTTGCCTTTCCTTAATCTTTCTTCTAAGATAAGTCGTAAGGTCAGTATTGCCTCACGTGTTCCAGTGTTTCTACGGAATCCAAACTGATCTTCCCCGAGGTTGGCTTCTACTAGTTTGTCCATTCGTCTGTAAAGAATTCGTGTTAGTATTTTGCAGCTGTGACTTATTAAGCTGATAGTTCGGTAATTTTCACATCTGTCAACACCTGCTTTCTTTGGGATTGGAATTATTATATTCTTCTTGAAGTCTGAGGGTATTTCGCCTGTTTCATACATCTTGCTCACCAGATGGTAGAGTTTTGTCAGGACTGGCTCTCCCACGGCCGTCAGTAGTTCCAATGGAATATTGTCTACTCCGGGGGCCTTGTTTCGACTCAGGTCTTTCAGTGCTCTGTCAAACTCTTCACGCAGTATCGTATCTCCCATTTCATCTTCATCTACATCCTCTTCCATTTCCATAATATTGTCCTCAAGTACATCGCCCTTGTATAGACCCTCTATATACTCCTTCCACCTTTCTGCTTTCCCTTCTTTGCTTAGAACTGGGTTTCCATCTGAGCTCTTGATATTCATACAAGTCGTTCTCTTATCTCCAAAGGTCTCTTTAATTTTCCTGTAGGCGGTATCTATCTTACCCCTAGTGAGACAGGCCTCTACATCCTTACATTTGTCCTCTAGCCATCCCTGCTTAGCCATTTTGCACTTCCTGTCGATCTCATTTTTGAGACGTTTGTATTCCTTTTTGCCTGTTTCACTTATTGCATTTTTATATTTTCTCCTTTCATCAATTAAATTCAATATTTCTTCTGTTACCCAAGGATTTCTACTAGCCCTCGTCTTCCGTCAATTGTTCCCTTATGCTCTCCCTGAAACTCTGTACAACCTCTGGTTCTTTTAGTTTATCCAGGTCCCATCTCCTTAAATTCCCACCTTTTTGCAGTTTCTTCAGTTTTAATCTACAGGTCATAACCAATAGATTGTGGTCAGAGTCCACATCTGCCCCTTGAAATGTCTTACAATTTAAAACCTGGTTTCTAAATCTCTGTCTTACCATTATATAATCTATCTGATACCTTTTAGTATCTCCAGGGTTCTTCCATGTATACAACCTTCTTTCATGATTCTTAAACCAAGTGTTAGTTATGATTATGTTGTGCTCTGTGCAAAATTCGACCAGGCGGCTTCCTCTTTCATTTCTGTCCCCCAATCCATATTCACCTACTATGTTTCCTTCTCTCCCATTTCCTACACTCGAATTCCAGTCACCCATGACTATTAAATTTTCGTCTCCCTTCACAATCTGAATAATTTCTTTTATTTCATCATACATTTCTTCAATTTCTTCGTCATCTGCAGAGCTAGTTGGCATATAAACTTGTACTACTGTAGTAGGCGTGGGCTTCGTATCTATCTTGGCCACAATAATGCGTTCACTATGCTGTTTGTAGTAGCTTACCCGCATTCCTATTTTCCTATTCATTATTAAACCTACTCCTGCATTACCCCTATTTGATTTTGTGTTTATAACCCTGTAGTCACCTGACCAGAAGTCTTGTTCCTCCTGCCACCGAACTTCACTAATTCCCACTATATCTAACTTCAACCTATCCATTTCCCTTTTTAAATTTTCTAACCTACCTGCCCGATTAAGGGATCTGACATTCCACGCTCCGATCCGTAGGACGCCAGTTTTCTTTCTCCTGATAACGACATCCTCTTGAGTAGTCCCCGCCCGGAGATCCGAATGGGGGACTATTTTACCTCCGGAATATTTTACCCAAGAGGACGCCATCATCATGTAATCATACAGTAAAGCTGCATGCCCTCGGAAAAAATTACGGCTGTAGTTTCCCCTTGCTTTCAGCCGTTCGCAGTACCAGCACAGCAAGGCCGTTTTGGTTATTGTTACAAGGCCAAATCAGTCAATCATCCAGACTGTTGCCCTTGCAACTACTGAAAAGGCTGCTGCCCCTCTTCAGGAACCACACGTTTGTCTGGCCTCTCAACAGATACCCCTCCGTTGTGGTTGCACCTACGGTACGGCTACCTGTATCGCTGAGGCACGCAAGCCTCCCCACCAACGGCAAGGTCCATGGTTCATGTCGGGTCCATTTATACAAATCCGTTGAATCACTTTTAATTACTTGCTAAGCACAAAAACTAATCAGTTTGCACACACTTAAGAAGTGAAGTATGTCATTTTTTCCGACTACGAGAACTCAGTCCACTTGATGATGCAATGTTCCGCCACCGCCACAAGAATATAACATCCTTTGCCGTTGATGAAGCTTGCTGTTCGAAGTAGCGTAAGGCGAGGTCAAGAGTATTTGCAGGGTCTGTGTGTGATACGATCTCAGTTTGAGAGTTCACCTCCTCCTCGCATTCCTCAGAGTCAATCTGAGCTGATGAATCCTGCACCATTGCTACGACATCTTCGTTTCCGTACACCTGGTGACCATTGTCATCGACAGCAGTCCACTCCTCAACACAGCTTTTTGCGTTTCTTCACAGACAGGGATTTTCTTGACTAGAGGAAGAATATCACAGTCCTTCACTTGTGTAAAAGTTGTTTCAACAAATTACAATGAAGGCCAGAGATTTTTACATGATTTTTGTAATGCGCCTATAGTGGTGTTATCCCATGCTTCAGCCAAATAATAAATCACATCTTTTATTGTAATTTTCTTAAGTTTTTGTGGGAGTGTAACTTCATTTTCATCCTCTACAATTAAGGAGTGAAACAGCATTTTTACGTCTTTTCGATTAATGGTTTGCAACACACCCTGGTCTATACGTTGAAGAACTGAAATTACATTCAGTGGGCAGAAAAGCTGCTTTGATGTCTTCACAGACAAGTTGCGTTTCTTTTGGGCGGGACGGAGCATTGCCCATAAACAGCAGAGCACCATTAGACACTCCATTTTCTCCATTGAACGCAGTCACTTCAGGGACAAATTGGTGCTCGAGCCATTCCTTGAACAAGTCGCACTCCATCCAAGCATTTGTTTGATTCTTATAACACATCGGTTGTGAGTTGATGTTAATGTTTTCGAACACTCGTGGTTTAGCGGAAGTTTGGTTGTTATCGAGGCGTTGCTGCAAGCTAAGACATTTAGACGTTGTTTGTCCATTTTAAACCCTGGGGTAGATTTATCTTCTTGCGAAGCAAGACTTTTGGCAGACAAAGACTTAAAATTCAGTCGGTTTCATCCGGGTTGTAAGCACGCTGCGATGAGCAGTTTTGAGATGAATCAAAGCCTTTAAATTCTGTTAGGTAATTGGCAGCCGCTTCGTTGTCAGATGACAGCTGCTCCCCAGAAATCGTGGGCTGTTAATTCCGTGCCTTTTCTTCCAACGATGCAAAAAACCACAGCTGAAAATGATGGGTCACCATCCATAAACTTGTTCAGCTGAAGCACCTTTTCTGTTACCAAAAAACGAGAAATGGGGATTCCTTTCTGTCTTTCTTGAGTGAACCACAAGACTAAGGTCTGGTCAAGATTTCCATATGAAGACACAGTCGTTTCTTGCCGCTTTTCACGAGTTATTTCTCTTGAAGCAGAACAAAATGCTCAATTTTAACGCGATTTGTTACACTGACTAATCGTTGCTTTCCCGACACTATACTACAATGACAATTTAGCACCACTTTCTCTCTTGTCCAGTCTTTTTAATACTTCACGTTTTTGTTTGAAAGTACACGACGACCGACTTCGTTTACTTGCAATGTTTAATGTTTAACAGTTGACGTCAAGGACTACGAATATAAATAAAAAAAGGAACAGTGACTCGGCAAAGTAACTCAACACTCACGGAACAAAGCTTAAGAATAAATTTGCAGTAACGGGTTTGGAACGTGGGTGGGGGATGGGGGGGGGAGGGGAGGGGTGGAATAGGTAAGGTGTTTGCGCAATGAGCCATCGAAGATCACTAGCAGATGTCCCCGCATTTAATTTACCCCTTAACAAGTCAATTAACAAGTCAATACGTTGATATTATTCATGAAATCAGCCGGCCGTGGTGGCCGAACGGTTCTAGGCGCTTTAGTTCGAAACCGCGCAACTGCTACGGTCGCAGGTTCGAATCCTGCCCCGGGCATGGATGTGTGTGACGTCCTTAGGTTAGTTAGGTTTAAGTAGTTCTAATTTCTAGGGGACTGATGATCTCAGATGTTAAGTCCCATGGTGCTCGGAGCCATTTGAACCATTTTTTTATTCATGAAATCCGCCTATTTCTAATTCCCGTTAATCAGGACAGTGTTCGTCCCAATCATTTCAGAATATCGGGGCTCTGTACACTGTCGTCTATCAGGACACCTAATGCTGGACAATAAGTAAGGCATAAGGGTGTGTGTCCACCCTTCCCCTTTACAACGGCTTGATCTGTGCTGAGTACATTTTTAGTGACGAGTCTAATGTCTATGGAGGCGTAGAGGCTCATTCTTCGTCAAAAGCTAAAACCAGAAAAGGTAGTTACGTTGGTCGCTGGGGTCAACGGTGTAACTGCTTCTAGAGGTGTTCCATTGAGTTCAGATCGGTCTGGGCAGGCCAGTCCATTTCAGGAAAGTTATTGTCCACAAACTATTGCCTAACAGATGTCGCTTTATGACAGGGTACATTGTCATCTGATACAAACAGTCATCATCTCCGAACTGTTCTCCTGTAGTATGCAGTAAACAATGCTGAATAATTTGTTCTCATTCTTCCGCATTTATCGTTTTCTTGAGCGCAATAAGGGGTCCACACATTAACAACGAGAAACATCCCCATAATGTAACACCACCTCCTCTGTACTTCACTGTTTGCGCTTTACGTGATAGCAGGTAACGCTCTCCACGCCAACCACAAATCCTTCCATCGGATTGCCACAGTGTATAGCGTTATTAATCGCTCCAAATCATTCATTTCCGGTCATCCACTGTCCAAAGGCGTCGCTCTTTATGCCACTTCAAGCGTCGCTTAGAACTGACTGCTGAAATGGGTGGCTTATGAGGAGCAGCCCGACCGTTGTACCTCATTCATTTTACCTCCCTAGGCACAGTAATTGTGCTACTGGATCGCCTGTAGAATTTGGGAACTCACGACCGATGGCTTCTGAAGGTTTTACGCAATTGTTTGCAACAGCCCTCCGCAATGCTCGAAGGTCCCTACTCGTCGGTATATGACGTCTTGGTTTACCTATGGCTGTTTCTTCGCGTTTCCACTTTACAATTGTATCAGCATCAGTCGATTTGGGCAGTTTTAGAAGAACTGCAGTGTCCTTAATGGATCTGTTACTCAGATGACATCCAGCGACTAGTCAATTTTATAAGTCACTGAGCTCTCCGGGCCATCCTGTTAAGTTGATATTTCTTCTCTATTGACAGCACAATATTCCCCACCTCCTTTTATACTGGTGGGTTCGCCTCTCGTGAAAACTAATGGTCAATGCCGTATTACGCACAGTGTCCGGATAGTATTTATCAGATAGTGCATCTCTTGCTCATGGCGTCGTAGAAAAGTGCTTTGACTTACGAGAAGGGTTTGAGTCAAACATTGAAAAGTATGACTCAAAACTAAACTAAATTGAGTCAGAAGAGGCCATGAAGGCCCAGCGGGACCGACCAGCCGCCATGTCGTCCTCCGCCCCCAAGCGTCACTGGATGCTGATGTGGAGGGGCAGGTGGTCAATACACCGCTCTCCCGGCTGTATGTCAGTTTACGAGACCGGTGCTGCTACTTCTCAAATAAGTAGCTCCTCGGTTTGCCTCACAAGGGCTGGGTGCACCCCGCTTGCCAACAGCGCTCGGCAGACAGGATGGTCACCCATCCAGGTGCCAGCCTAGCACGACAGCTCTAAACTTCTGTGATCTGACGGGAACCGGTGTGACCACTGTGGCAAAGCCGTTGGCAAAGTATGAATCAAATGGAACGCAAAAACACTAGAAAGTAAAGTGAGTATGCGCCAGAAGTGCACCAGAAAAGCTACGACGAAAGCGCATTCAGCTATGTGGGCGTTTCATGTGGCGAATTGCTCTACACAGTTTCAGATTACGTCAGTCAGGGGAAGGTATTTACACATCGGTCAAATTCACAGATTGGTATACTAAGGTGAACTACAGATGTAACTTCTAATTCGGTTATAATGATAATTTACATGTTGAAATTTGTACGGAAGTACACTATGCCATAATACTTCATGTCATGACTGGAAGAACCGGTTTTAAATATTGCTACAGTAATCGCTGCCAGCAGAATCAAGCCGCTAATTTAACATTTTATTCATTCTAGGAAATCTACGATCTTATCGTGTGCGGGAAGTTCGTAGAGCCGTATAGAGGGCTGCACTTAACGCTGGCTGCGACAACGATTCAATATTAGCAAGTGCGTCCAGAGCAGATGGCCACCTGTTGAACGAGATAGGAATTCGTACCACAGGAATCTCTGCAGATATGCGACTTCAACCTGAGAGTGGCTTTCGTTGCATGTATATTCATATGATTCCACCTCCATTACTCATGCGATATCTATGCATACCCATATATTGAATAATATCTAGTATTATCCCGTAAAGACTGTCTGTAACTGCTTAAGAAAATTGTATGGAGTATAAATATCTAACGTTTATTAAACGTTTCGTCCCCTCATTATGCAACATGCACTGAAGCAATGAATCACCATTGTCATCTTATGCCTCTTTTTCTAAAATCTCAGTGCACAGAAATGGATTTTTCTGTATATTTTATTTCCAGCTTGGAGCAACCTCACTCAACAATTCCACCACTGAAATTTGTTTTAATTTCCATTTCACTGTCAAATAGTTACAGCTGATTATGACTCTTGTGAATACAAGTAAATAATTCGGACATATGGACAATCAAACCATTAACAAGACAGTTTGGATGAATGTTACACATACCTGCGTGCGGCTCAATAGGAAATTCGTTGTGGACGGGTGTCGTATTTCGGTGGTTTAGAGCGACGAAAAGCTCCTTTCGATATTGCCTCCGTTACTGTAAGTATTTAAATTGGAATTATTGATTAGAACTTTCACTAAATTTTTTCGAAGTACCACGCAGATTAAAATTCAGTCGTACAGAGACCCTAGGGATTCGGTGGTAAAATAACTGTCGTGACTCTGTTACACTGCTGTAATGTGTGACAGCTTTATCGGAGGAAAATATTATTGCGTGACTTATTGCCTGTCGTGACTCAGGCTAGAGTGGTGTAATGTCTGATTGCTTCATCGGAGGAGAATACAGTTACGTGACCTGGTATCACTGCCAATAGTTACCTAGAGTCTTCTATATGTCATGCGTCTTTTAATTGGCAGTACGTTGGCAACCAAAATTCATCAGTTCCGTATCTATAACTAGTAAGTTCATTGTAATAAACGTGAACTAGATCTACCGTCCATAAATTTAACTGCCCCAAGCAACTGAGAGGCTTCCATTTTGCCCCTTTTACCATGATGAAATACAAAGTGAATAATTCATGACAAGTCATATGAAATATCCTTTTACAAACAACATGTTGTATAAGAAAATACTTTTTAAAAATCTTACTTGGTTATAGTGTGGCAGCTGTTAACCTCCTTACAGGGGATAACATTACCAAAATGAAATGTTTCGTCTGAGACTGCAGTCATTAACTTAAACAATGAAATAATTAATTAACCACACTTTGTAGCATACTGTTTCTTCGGAAAGCATGATTTGTGAAACTAGTACTGCAGATTTAACAAATGGGATCTCGTAAGTACCTCCGAAGATGAGTTAAAAATTTGTGCCAGAATTACCACCAGCCTCGTTAATTCTCATTGTGAATTCTCAATGCGATACACTTCCTCTAATCTCGACCATAAATTAATTTTATCTTTCTAAATTAAAATGGATATTAATTGCGGTAATAAGAATTCTGTACTTCAATTCTGCTACAAATGGTGTAAGATGATGGCCAGGAATATAAAAAGCTTGATCTAAGCGAAGAATGAGGAACAATTGATACGATAAAATTTAAACAGGTGTGGGGTCCATATGCAATAGGAATAGATTATCACAATTAGGTGCGCCAAGTACCTGCAATTACAGTTACGCATGACTCTGAATAATGACTGGTAGCAGCAGTAAAATTTCTGGCAAACCGGAAGTTAATATTGAAAGTCAGGGACTAATACAAACGTCTTTCTATATTAGTTGTGAAATGATAAAGAAGATGCCGATTATTCGCAATCGCTCAGTGAACGATACATCCTATAACAAGAGTTGTTGCTGTAATGTAAGCCATAAACGAGTCCCCCAAACATTATACTCAGTAATCAGTAACTCTCAGGGTAGTAATTCTCCCCAAATCTACTGCTCTCTACTATCAGATACTTAAATCTTCCGGACGAGTATCCACAAACATCAAGGAAAATTCTCATCTTTGTCTGTTAGTATAAATTGTAAATCGTTGATCTCTTGCTGTAAGTCCCTTCCTAGGTCTATGTTATCGCATTCAAAGGCAATTTTACGTTAAGAGGAGCGTACAGTAGCTATAATAATCTTTAAGTTACGTGATTGTCATTGCTGTTGTGGTCTCCCCTGAATATAAACTAACTTTCACTTGCTAAAATACAGTATCTCCTTACTTCATTGATTTATCCTTGACAATGGTGGTAGATCTCCGTGGCTCTGGATTACATTATTTGACGAAATAAATAAAGCACTATAAGGCTTATAAAGGTTATTTTTGGCAAGACGCATATGTGGCTTTCACCCGCATTTAATTGGTGTAATATATTTACATCTACATCAGTACAAAGCTTTTATGCATTATATTTCGAACACCGCAGGGGCTTTTGTATTCTATAGCATGCAGCTGGTTTTTTCGCCAATTGAAGATGGGTGAAAGCCCTAACGCGTCTTCGTTTAAATAAATCTTTATAACAGTGGTTGATTGATGTATTTCTGCGAGTACTCTTTCTATATCGCTACACAGTATACTATAGTTCGCCCCTGGTAGCTGAGTGGTCAGCGCGACGGAATGTCATACCTACCGGACCGGGTTCGATTCCCGGCTGGGTCGGAGATTTTCTCCTCTCAGCGACTGAGTGTTGTGTTGTCCTTATCATCATAATATCATCCCCATCGACACGCAAGTCGCCGAAGTGGCGTAAACTCGAAAGACTTCAAACAGGCTCTCGCCACACGGTATTTATTTTGTCAGACTATATTGCTGCCCCAAGGTGCACGTCTTCCCTAGAGCTCGTAAATGAGATACTAGAAGGTGGCCGCACACTCGACGCAAGATTGTAACTGTAGTGAAAACTGCCGACGACGCCCTGGTGGAGGTGGGGGCCGAGGGAGCGGGACTTCTAAACTGAAATTAGCGGTGGAGCAGCTCGCCGTCCAGGTTAATCAGGGGACCATCAGAACAGCCAAGCCAACACTGCCACTGGCGGAAGTACAAGTATTTTCGTAACGCTATTGAAAATGACTGACTGATGATGGTTTGTCTTCTCGAATGTGCCACGTTATCTGCTTCCTGACGCAGATGGACTTCTACGTGTAATGTAGGAGACAAGAGCTTTGGCAGGAATTACTACAATATAAATAGATGTTGGGTATGATGTTATGTTTGCAGTTTTTGTAGTATCGATTAGGTGCTCGAACAATCTTCTCAGAAAATGCCGGCGAGCAGCTACGAACGGCACAGTGAACGAGACAGACACAAGGAACTTCACCTGTATAGTGGGTCGTGGCCTTGTGTTTATAGGTATATGTGCCTACTAATACAGCAGATGATGAAGAGACTGAAGACATGTAGGACGAAAAAAGAAGAAATGAAAATACGAATGCCACCTAGAATAATTTCGCAAAGAGCACTGTTTACTCAATTGCCTCATTCACGATAAGAGAGACCACAAAAATTTTATAATCAATTTCGTAAGACTAGGACATATAAACTACTGGCCATTAAAATTGCTACACCAAGAAGAAATGCAGATGATAAACGGGTATTCATTGGACAAATATATTACACTAGAACTGACATTTGATTACATTTTCACGCAATTTGGGTGCATAGATCCTGAGAAATCAGTACCCAGAACAAACACCTCTAACCGTAATAACGGCCGTCATACGCCTGGGCATTGAGACAAACAGAGCTTGGATGGCGTGTACAGGTACAGCTGCCCATGCAGCTTCAACGCGATAGGATAGTTCATCAAGAGAAGCGACTGGCGTATTGTGACGAGCCAGTAGCTCGGCCATCATTGACCAGACGTTTTCAATTGGTGACAGATCTGGAGAATGTGCTGGCCAGGGGAGCAGTCAAACATTTTCTGTACCCAGAAAGGCCGGTACAGGACCTGCGACATGCGGTCGTGCATTATCCTGCTGAAATGTAGGGTTTCGCAGGGATCGAATGAAATGGTAGAGCCACGGGTCGTAACACATCTGAAATGTAACGTCCACTGTTCAAAGTGTCGTCAATGCGAACAAGAGGTGACCGAGACGAGTAACCAATGGCACCCCATACAATAACGCCGGGTGGTACGACAGTATGGCGATGACGAATACATGCTTCCAATGTGCTTTCACCGCGATGTCGCCAAACATGTATGCGACCATCATGATGCTGTAAACAGAACCTGGATTCATCCGAAAAAATGACGTTTTCCCATTCGTGCACCGAGGTTCGTCGTTGAGTATACCATCGCAGGCGCTCCTGTCTGTAATGCAGCGTCAAGGGTAACCGCAGCCATGGTCTCAGAGCTAATAGTCCATGCTGCTGCAAACGTCGTCGAACTGTTCGTGCAGATGGTTGTTGTCTTGCAAACGTCCCCATCTGTTGACCCAGGGATCGAGACGTGGCTGCACGATCCGTTACAGCCATGCGGATAAGATGCCTGTCATCTCGACTGCTAGTGATACGAGACCGTTTGGATCCAGCATGGCGTTCCATATTACCCTCCTGAACCCACCGATTCCATATTCTGCTAACAGTCATTGTATCTCGACCAATGTGAGCAGCAATGTCGCGATACCATAAACCGCAATCGCGATAGGCTCCAATCCAACCTTTATCAAAGTCGGAAACGTGATGGTACCCATTTCTCCTCCTTACACGAGGCATCACAACAACGTTCCACCAGGCAACGTCGGTCAACTGCTGTTTTTGTATGAGAAATCGGTTGGAAATTTTCCTCACGTCAACACGTTGTAAGTGTCCCCACCGGCGCCAGCCTTGTGCGAATGCTCTGAAAAGCTAATCATTTGCATATCACAGCATCGTCTTCCTGTCAGTTAAATTTCGCGTCTGTAGCACGTCAACCTCGTGGTGTAGCAATTTTAATGGCCAGTAGTGTATTTAGAGCCTACGTTGAAAATTACAAAACATTTTCAAGTCCTGACGCGTAAATGACAAATGAGGAATTGCTGGAGAAGAAGTATGCAGCTGTTGAAGCACTCATGACGCAGGCAGAGGCATAAGCCGTGAATGGAGAAAGAAAGTATGAACATCACAAGTTACAATAGCAAGCTAGTACCAGTAATGAAGGCTGAAAGGTGGAAGTAATATACAGAAGAGCTATAGAAAATCAATAATCTTAAAGAAAACAGCATGGAAATTAAAGATGTAGGTGAAGAAGTAATGGGAGATTTGACACTGAGAGAGGAATTTGATAGAGAACTAAAAGAGCTAAGTCGAAACTACACACCTGAAGTAGACGATATTTCCTCAGAATTGTTAAGATCCTTGGGAGGAACACGAAGAAATTGTTCCACGCGGTATTCTACGTGTACGGGTCGGGAACTGTGTCCTCAGTTAAAGAAGAATGAATAAACACGAACAAAAGCAGACAGTTGCTGACAGCTGTAAGTTTTATCGAATTACCTGTTTGAAAAGTAGTAGTTGCATAACATTTATACAGAATAATTGCAGAAAAATAGCACAACAGGTAGGAGTTAACCTGTGGTTGGAAGGGGAGGGGGTGGGGGAGGGGGGGGGAGGTCCATTTGAATTAGGAAGAAATGTATGATCACGCTAGACAATTTACAAAAAGGTTTTCATACGGTTCGCTGGACTTCACTCTTCGATATTATATAGCTACCGGGAATAAACAGCTCTTGAAAATAGCTTGTAAGATGAACATCAAGGGAAATCAAGAAAGGGTAATGGAATGTATTCCAATTAAACCTGTCGGTATTAACATAATAAGATTAGGAAGCGAGACGCTAAAAGCGCAGGATGACATATTCTTTGCAGTAAAATTAATTAGGATCTCCACACTCCAGAGTAAAGAGAATACGAAATTCAGACAGGTAACAGTAAGAAAAGCATTTCAGGGAATGTGAATATGTTGACATTGAATATAAATTTAAATATTAGGAAGTCCTTTCCGCTGGTAATTGTGTAGAGGGTAGCCTTGCACAGAACTGCAACGTGGCCCAAAATCTTTTTAGACAAGAAGAGAATGTGGTTCTTCTGGACACAGCTGAAGATCAAATGGCTAGATCAGGTAACTAATGAAATGGCGTTGGATATAACTGCGAAAAAAAGAAATTTCTGAAACAACTTGAGTAAGAGAACGGATCGATGGTCGTCGGACGGACAACGGCGAGTGTCGATTTGTCATTATGTGAGCGGTTCTAAGCGCTACAGTCTGTAACCGAGCGACCGCTACGGTCGCAGGTTCGAATCCTGCCTCGGGCATGGATGTGTGTGATGTCCTTAGGTTAGTTAGGTTTAATTAGTTCTAAGTTCAGGCGACTGATGACCTCAGAAGTTATGTCGCATAGTGCTCAGAGCCATTTGAACCATTTGAACCATTATGTGAGCCTGATGTAAGGTAGTGCCTACAACCGCAGACCACTGAATAACTATTTTGTTAGTTAGACAACATATTGTGAGCTAAGTTGGGCCAGTGTTCCTAGCTATTACTGCAGCGCCACGCCTTATCATCAAACTAATGACGAATATTTGTGCACCGTACCCATTATTTCAATAAATTATGTTTAGTTTTTACTTATCTTTTTACTTGTGTTGCTTTCTAGTTTAATTACACTAGTTGCAAGCGTGCAAGTAAAACACCTGAACTCAGTAACTACTTATCTGTGGTATGGAGTTCGCTTCCTGCTACCTTATATGTTGGGCGCCAAATATACTTGCTGCATACAGCAAAAAACTTTTCACTAAAAATAAATGGGCGTCTACACCTATTAAGTATAGTATGACGTATTAAAAACAGGTAACCGAAATAACTTAGCCACACACGATACACAAAAATGCTACTGAAAAGTGCTGTTGAAGGTCAGAGATCACGTATGGTACCAAGAGCTCCGTCGCTGTGAATTAAATTATTTGATGAAATACAGCGTCTTTTTATAAAGCTTATAAATGTTTATTTATGAGAAGGCGCGTGTCGGACTTCCACGCTTATTTAACTGACGTAATTTGTTTATGCCTTCATCAGTGCAACATATCTGTCGACTGCGTTTCGAACGCTACCGCCGCTTTTGTATTCTGTAACGTGTAGTTGTCTTTTTTTTTCGCCAGCTGAAGGTGCATGGAATTCCGAACGCGTTTTTGTTTAAATAAATCTGCTTTTCAAGCAGTATTTCTATATCGCTACGCAATCAGAATATACCGCTACCCAAAGTCGTAGGTCTTCCCACAAGCTCGTAAAAGATGCCAGAAGCTGGCCGGGCACTCAACGCAAGATTATGAATAACTGTCGTGAAAACTGCGGAGCTCCATTTGCCGGCAACGCCGTGGCGGTGGTTGGGGCACAGGGTACGTGAAGCCTAAACGAAACGTAACAGTGGAACATCTTGCACCTCAAATTGATCAGAGGACATTAGAACCGTCAAATCAACCATGCCGCTTGTCAATAGGTTGTCTTCTCAAATGTGCCAAGTTATCTGTTTTCCAGCATTGATGGATTTCTAAGTGTACGACGAGAAATATCGGAGACAGGAATTTTTCAGTAATTACTATAAGATAAATAAGTGACGGTGGTTGTGTTATGGTTACGGTTTTGTTGGCATCATTTCGGTGATGATAACATTTACCCATACATTATAGTGGGATTTAGTAGAGAAATGGAGTATTTCGGCAGTAAAAGTGCTCCCTGCAATACAGCTGGAAGTGTCCACAGATGGTTGGCCACCATTTTTTGGATGTTAAAGAAACTGGACATCTGTGGGACAACCTCGCTAGCAGCGCGGCTCCTCCGTCAGGTGTGCTTCAATACATAGCAAGCAATGCAGGCAGGATGCGTACAAAATCCTTGAACAGGTATCAGCACTCTAATGCGCATAGCTGCCATACTACAGACGGTGACTTATCTTGACACTAACGTAATAAAATTACACAACAGTGCACGTGAGCTGGTGAACCGTTGGAACTAAAGTTTTGTCATGGATTCCCAATATCATTTACCTTCATAGTCACCTTACAGATTTCATAGTTAATTGCTAAGGAAAAAATCCATAGTAGTCCTCATGTCCATAATTTTTCACTGACGATTGTAAATCAAATTATACGAAGTAGACAGAATGGGAGAAAAAGTAACTGTCTTTAGAAATGCTGTAGGAAACTATCGGCTTTTTTTGTTAAAAATTTGAAAAAATAACTCCCTCATGTGTGTGACAACCTGACACTACGTCATTCTATATCAGGCTTTTCTTTAACAAAAAAGTATTTTCAATGGTAGATAAAACGGACGGGAAACATCGTATGGTATTTAACTCAATAAAGGGCCTTATCCGCGAACGTTGATCGAATGCGAGTTGTCTGGAAATTTCCGTCGGAATAGCCGACATTATTGCGGCGTAGCGGAACGATGGAATTTACAGAATGCCACGATCATTCCAATTAACACATGCACGTGTTGCCAAAAACGATGCGACCGCTAATTCTCTGCGGAGAGCGGAGAGGCTAATCCGGCGACACGTGGCGCGCGTGTCAAGGGCAGGAAACGGACTGCGGCAGAATTGTGTCTGCTCTGTTATTTGCCACAAATCAGGCCACTGTTGACTTGCTGTTTTGCGTAACCGCTTACATTCTACGAAGCAGTGGAACTCTAAATAAACAAATAATAGAAATGATCGAGGAAAATTAGCGGGAACTAATACCGCCAGGCAGATTTGTAGTTACGTATGTGTTGCTGACGTAAACTGAGTCTCGTGCAAGAAATTCATGTCCACAAATATATAGATAACATAAATGTCCGAAAATTCTCTTCAGGCTCTGAACCATGTGAGACAATGCTCAATTTCAAGACAAAAATACTTTCAAAATGTCGTACGAACCGCCTTTTACGACAAAACATAAAATAAAGAAAGCGATGTGGTAACATAGTATGTTAGAGACCGCAGTGAAGGCAAATTACAGTGTACAACCAGAAGTACATCTACATCTATATTTACATGCCTACCCTACAAATCACACTTAAGTGCCTGGCAGAGGGTTCATCGAACCACCTTCACAATAATTCTCTGTTAATCCACTCTCGAACAGAGCGTGGAAAAATCGAACACCTGCATGTTTCGTGAGAGCTCTGATTTCCCTTATTTTATTATGAAGATCGTTTCTCCCTATGTAGGTCGGCGCCAACAAAATATTTTCACACTCGAAGGAGAAAGTTTGTGATTGAAATTTCGTGAGAAGATCCTACCGTAACAAGAAGCTCCGTTGTTTTAATGACGTCCTGTATTATGTCCGTGACACTCTATTCTCTATTTCTCGATAATACAAAACGTGATGCCTTTCTCTCAACTTTCTCGATGTTCTCCGTCGATCATATCCGGTAAGGATCCCACACCCCGCAGCAGTACTCCAAAAGAGGACGAACAAGCGTAGTGTAAGCAGTCTCTTTAGTAGATCTGTTGTATCTTCAAAGTGCTTTGCAAAAATGCGCAGTATCTGGTTCGCCTTCCCCATGATATTTTCTATTTGCTCTTACCAATTTAAACTGTTCGTAATCTTCATGTCTAGGTATTTAATTGAATTAACGTCTTTTAGATTTGACTGATTTATCGTGTAACCGAATTTCAACGGATTCCTTTTAGCACACAGGCGGATGACCTCACAGATTTCGTTATTTAAGGTCAATTGCCAATTTTCGCACCATACAGATATGTTATCTAAATTGTCTTACAATCGGTTTTGATCTTTTGATGTTTTAGACGATAAGCGACAGCATTATCTGCAAAAAACCCAAGAAGGCTGCTCAGATTGTCTTCTAAATCGTTTATATAGATAAGGTATAACAGAGGTCCTATAACAGTACCTTGGGGGAACGCCATAAATCATTTCTATTTTACTCGAGGACTTTTTCTCAGTTACTCTTAATTTTGATCTCTCTGACAGGAAATCACGAATCCAATCGCAAAGCTGACACGATATTCCATAAGCACACAGTTTGATTACAAACCACTAGTCACGTACGGTGTCCAAAGCCTTCTGTAAATTTCGAAATACGTAATCAATTGTCGATAGCTCTCAACACTCTGTGTAAGTAAAGAGCTGGTGTGTTTCACAAGAACGATGTTTCCTAGATCCATGTTGACTCTGTGTCACGGTAGCACAGAAAATCTCGTTTTTCAGTAATACACCCATGCTTAATCGTAACAGTGTTATAAATTTAAACAGTATCATACCTGGACTTTTAGCGTAATTCGCAACACGCAAGTTTGCGAGACAGGGAGGTGAGCCGCATTTTAAATCGAATCCGCTCGGCGGATTACCGTGAGCTGGTACACCAGCCTGCCAACTTTAGGAGGTCTGCCATACTTCGTTTAGGCAAATGCTTGTCTGATCCCCAAATTCCACCTCAGACAATACAATATACAAAAAGTTGAAATACGATAATTCGTGGGACAAATTTGACACTGTTCACTGACAGATGGCACTCACAAATTCCATCCCTTAGGTTACAGCTACATCAGTACTCTGCAAACCACTGTTAAGTTCATTGCAGAGGGTACGTGCCCCTTACTAGTGCCTCTTCCCATTCTGTTCAGTAATGGAGCACAGGAAAAATGTTTAAATGTCTTTGTGGGTGCCGTAATTCGTCTAATCTTGCCCTCACAACTCCTAGGAGACACAGGACATTATAGTCATAGGGTATTACTTTTTTCGATTTGTGAAATGAACAGATTTACACTTCTGACGTTTAAAGTTACCAATCTTTGCACATCTTTGTAATCGTATCAAGATGTTGAACATGGCTTTTACTTTTACTTCGAGAAGAGCCTTATGTTAAAGGATCACTAAACTTGGTATTTGGTCTGCACACATGTAATACTATAGTGCTGCAATCCTAAGTCTTGGCTTGTGATATTTGCATAGTTAAGATGAATGTTTCATATGACAAGCGCTGTTTGGCTTTATTCAGTGCACTTTATCAGCACGTCATGTAACAAGTCCATTACACCTTCCGAAAATACAGTTTTAAAATTGTCGATACATAGGTCAAGGTTTCTCGTAAACATTTATTTGCAACTCGCTAGCTGATTTTTTCAAGATCTCCAACCTTCATTATGAAGATCTGACTGACTATTTACGCAGCTTCTTTCAGACATTTCTATTATTTACTATACCGAGCGAGGTGGCGCAGTGGTTAGCACACTGGACTCGCATTCGGGAGGACGACGGTTCAATCCCGTCTCCGGCCATCCTGATTTAGGTTTCCCGTGATTTCCCTAAATCGCTTCAGGCAAATGCCGGGATGGTTCCTTTGAAAGGGCTCGGCCGATTTCCTTCCCCATCCTTCCCTCACCCGACCTTGCGCTCCGTCTCTAATGACCTCGTTGTCGACGGGACATTAAACACCAATCTCCTCCTATTATTTACTATTACTTGTGTGACTAGCGGAATTTCATGATATCTTCATTGTGGATGCGCCCTGTGTCTGACCCCTATCGGGAATCAGGCGAGATGCTGCAGGCAATGAGGAAAATGGACATGACCGCTGCGGAAGTAGTATCAACAAATTGGGAATTTGAGGATGAGGGAAAGCGTGCTGGGATGGCTGAAGTGGTTAAGGCGACAGCTCGCTGAAGGTGGAAATTTCGGCTTCGAATTATTTCAGTGCTCTCGTGCTGCTGACGTCGGTATTTCTCTTTCATCTTTCAGAGAGAACTTTATTATACGTAGACAACTGCATCATCTGAAAAGTCTGGGGTTACTACACTCCTGGAAAAAAATTATACAGCCTTTTAGAGATTTCCATTTCACTAAATGTACACTCCTGGAAATGGAAAAAAGAACACATTGACACCGGTGTGTCAGACCCACCATACTTGCTCCGGACACTGCGAGAGGGCTGTACAAGCAATGACCACACGCACGGCACAGCGGACACACCAGGAACCGCGGTGTTGGCCGTCGAATGGCGCTAGCTGCGCAGCATTTGTGCACCGCCGCCGTCAGTGTCAGCCAGTTTGCCGTGGCATACGGAGCTCCATCGCAGTCTTTAACACTGGTAGCATGCCGCGACAGCGTGGACGTGAACCGTATGTGCAGTTGACGAACTTTGAGCGAGGGCGTATTGTGGGCATGCGGGAGGCCGGGTGGACGTACCGCCGAATTGCTCAACACGTGGGGCGTGAGGTCTCCACAGTACATCGATGTTGTCGCCAGTGGTCGGCGGAAGGTGCACGTGCCCGTCGACCTGGGACCGGACCGCAGCGACGCACGGATGCACGCCAAGACCGTAGGATCCTACGCAGTGCCGTAGGGGACCGCACCGCCACTTCCCAGCAAATTAGGGACACTGTTGCTCCTGGGGTATCGGCGAGGACCATTCGCAACCGTCTCCATGAAGCTGGGCTACGGTCCCGCACACCGTTAGGCGATCTTCCGCTCACGCCCCAACATCGTGCAGCCCGCCTCCAGTGGTGTCGCGACAGGCGTGAATCGAGGGACGAATGGAGACGTGTCGTCTTCAGCGATGAGAGTCGCTTCTGCCTTGGTGCCAATGATGGTCGTATGCGTGTTTGGCGCTATGCAGGTGAGCGCCACAATCAGGACTGCATACGACCGAGGCACACAGGGCCAACACCCGGCATCATGGTGTGGGGAGCGATCTCCTACACTGGCCGTACACCACTGGTGATCGTCGAGGGGACACTGAATAGTGCACGGTACATCCAAACCGTCATCGAACCCATCGTTCTACCATTCCTAGACCGGCAAGGGAACTTGCTGTTCCAACAGGACAATACACGTCCGCATGTATCCCGTGCCACCCAACCTGCTCTAGAAGGTGTAAGTCAACTACCCTGGCCAGCAAGATCTCCGGATCTGTCCCCCATTGAGCATGTTTGGGACTGGATGAAGCGTCGTCTCACGCGGTCTGCACGTCCAGCACGAACGCTGGTCCAACTGAGGCGCCAGGTGGAAATGGCATGGCAAGCCGTTCCACAGGACTACATCCAGCATCTCTACGATCGTCTCCATGGGAGAATAGCAGCCTGCATTGCTGCGAAAGGTGGATATACACTGTACTAGTGCCGACATTGTGCATGCTCTGTTGCCTGTGTCTATGTGCCTGTGGTTCTGTCAGTGTGATCATGTGATGTATCTGACCACAGGAATGTGTCAATAAAGTTTCCCCTTCCTGGGACAATGAATTCACGGTGTTCTTATTTCAATTTCCAGGAGTGTATATTGTTGCAACAGTCCATATAGAATACATGAAATGGTTGTATTTACAGATCAATGTTACAAGCGGTTCTGAGGTACCAGGTAATGACTCATGCCGAAATACCCATATTAGTATTCATGGGCGGCAATGCAGGCACTGAGCCTGCTATCCAGTTGATCGTACAAATGGCGAATACCGTCCTGGACTACGTTATACCACGCATGCTCGACCTTTTCAAGTAGTTCTTTAAGAGTTGTTGGCTGACGAGTCACACGAGTGGCTTCTCGTCCCATTGCATCCCACACGTGCTCGATTGGATATGAGTCAGTAAACCGTGCTGGCCAGGAAAGCTGCAGCACGTCTTGCAGAGCGTGTTGAGCTTCGCGGTCTGTGTGTGGGCGAGAATTATCCTGTTGGAAAAACACATCATCTTCCTGCTGCAAGAACGACAAAAGAACGGGTCTAACAACATTCTCCAGGTACCGAGCACTGGTTAGTGTTTTCTCCAAAAACACCAAAGGTTAACGAGATCTGTAGCTTATCGCACCCCAAATATAAGTCTTGGGGTGGGCCAATATGTCTTGGACGAATGTACTGCATGAGACAGCGCTCAGGGGGTCTACATCGTACGAGCAAACAACCATAGCTTGCACTTCGGCAGAATCTACTTTCATCACTGAATACCACGGCGCGCCATTCCGCCTTACAAGTGATGCTCTGACGACACCAGTCGAACCGTGCATATCGATGATCAGGCGAGCCTGGAAGACGGGCTAGGGGTACACTTGTCAGTAGTCCCACGACTGATAACCGGTTCGCAACATTTCCTGTTGACACATCTGGTCTGATAAGCTCTGTTATCTGTGCTGTGGTAGCTGTACGGTTTGCCACGGCTTCCCTTACAATATGACGATCCTGGTGGGCGTCTGTGCTGCGCGGGCGTCCAGAACCTCGTGTACGGTTGTGAGAACGTTCACGTAACCACTGATACCAGCATCGTTGCGTGACTGATGCAGCACGTCCACCTTGTGCAGCAGTTCTCCGAAAGAATCAACCCGCCAATCGGAAGAATACAATTTGACCACTTTCAGACTCTCTTAGTTGGCTGTAGGAAACGAGTGCGTCACCGTGACATGGTTCCCCGCTGGCTACACGCGTTTCCATGTCACTGAGCCTTCTGGCTGTGAGCATTCCCTACTAAAGGATCAGACACAGATGGCGCTCTTGTAGACATGTCACTAGGTTATCTGTTAGCGGACGACGTTGAAACCATTATCAGTACATCTGTTATTCCCCAGGTGGCACATAACGTCATCGAATCCAAATCAACGGCGTCTTTGCAGCTGCACTAATTTTTTTTTCCTGGCAGTGTGTTAATATTGTCCGCAAGGTCATTACCATGCAACATGAACAGTAAGGGTCGCAACACAATTCCCTGAGCCACACCCGAAATTACACTATGTGATCAAAGGTATCTGGACGTCTGGCTGAACATGACGTACAAGTTCGTGGCGCCCTCCATCGGTAATGCTGGATTTCAATATGGAGTTGGTTTTCCCTTAGCCTTGATGACAGCTTCCACTCTCACAGACATACGTTCAATCAGGTGCCGGAAGGTTTTTTGGGGAATGACAGCCCATTCTTCAAAGAGTGCTGCACTGAGGGGAGGTATCGATGTCGGTCGGTGAGGCCTGGCACGAAGTCGGCGTTCCAAAACATCCCAAACCTGTTCTATACGATTCAGGTCAGGACTCTGTGCAGGCCAGTCCATTACAGGGATGTTATTGTCCTGTAACCACTCCGCCACAGGCTGTTTATTATGAACAGGTGCTCGATCGTGTTGAAAGATGCAGTCGCCAACCCCGAATTGCTCCTCAACAGTGGGAAGCAAGAAGGTGCTTAAGGCATCAGTGTAGGCCTGTGCTCTGATAGTGCCACGCAAAACAACAAGGGATGCAAGCCCCTTCCATGAAAAACACGACCACACCATAATACCACCGCCTCCGAATTTTACACGCTGGCAGATGACGTTCACTGGCATTCGCCATACCCACACCCTGCCATCGGGTCGCCACATTGTGTACCGTGATTCATCAGTCCACACAACGTTTTTCCACTGCTCAATGATCCAGAGTTTACGCTCCTTACACCATGCGAGGCGTCGTTTGGCATTTACCGGATTGATGTGTAGCTTATGAGCAGCCGCTCGACCATGAAATCCAAGTTTTCTCACCTCCTGCCCAACTGCCATAGTACTTGCAGTGAATCCTGATGCAGTTTGGAATTCCTGTGCGATGGTTTGGATAGATGTCTGCCTATTACACATTACGACCCTCTTCAACTGTCGGCGATCTATCAGTCAACAGACGAGGTCGGCCTGTACGCTTTTGTGCTGTAACTGTCCCTTCACGTTTCCACTTCACTATCACATCGGAAACAGTGGACCTAGGAATGCACAGGAGTGTGGAAATCTCGCGTACAGACGTATGATACAAGTGATACCCAATCACTTGACCACGTTCGAAGTCCGTGAGTTCCGCTGAGCGCCCCATTCTGCTCTCTCACGATGCCTAATGACTACTGAGTTCGTTGATATGGAGCACTTGGTAGTAGGTGGCAGGACAATGCACCTAATATGAAAACGTATATTTTTGGGGGAGTCCGGATACTTTTGATCACATAGTGTACTTCTAAACCTGAAGATGACTCTCCATCCAAGATAACATGCTGCGCCCGCCATACCAAACATTCCTCAATTCAGTCACAAATTTCGTTTGATATCCCATATGACCGTATTTTTTATAATAAGCATAGGTGTGGTACTGGGTCAAATGCCTTTCGGAAATCAAGAAATACTGCACCTACCTAACTGCCTTCATGAAAAGCTTTCAGTAGATCACGTGAGAAAAGTCTGGGTTGGGTTTCATCTGATCGTTGTTTTCTGAAGCCGAGCTGGTTGGTATGGAGCGGATTATTTTGTCGGAGCTATCTCATTACGTTTGGGCTCACGATATGTTCTAAGGTTCTGCAACAAATATATGTCAATGATATTAGTTGGTAGTTTCGTGGAGTACTGCTACAACCTTTCCTGTAAACTGGTGTGAGCTGTGCTTTCCTCCAAGTACCTGGGCGCGGTTGCTTGTTCGAGGGATCTACAATAGATTATAGATAATAGACATGGTAACTCAGCCGCAAATTCAGTATATAACCCGATAAGAATTCCATCTGTACATCAAGCTTTGTTCAGTTTTGACGAATTCAGCTTTTTATCACCACCATTGATAATAACACTTATTACACTCATCTTTTCAGTGGTACAAGGATAAAATTGGGGCAATTCTCCTGCGTTTTCCTTTGTAAAGGGACTTTTGATAACGGAGTTAGATGTTTCAAGTTTTGCTTTGCTACAGCATATTTCAGTTTCTGTCTCAATCGTGAGTGACTGGACAATAACTTTGATGCCACTAACAGCATTTACGTTTGATAAAAATTTCGTTGGGTTTTGCAAAGATCGTAGTTTGCTACGGTAGTCACTGAAGCCTTCATGCATTACTCTCTTGATTGCCAAACGCTTTTCATTCAGCATCTATCTATCTACAGCCCTATGCTTTGTTTTACACCAATTACACACTAGTCTCTGTCTCTTTAGCAGTTTAGTTACACTGACTGTATATCCTGCAGGGTTTCTCACATTATGAACTATTCTACTGCCTACGTATCTACCCAGTGCATGGTCAACTATTCCTTTAAACTTGAGCCATAGCTCCTCTACGTGCTCCTGTCCTGTGCTAAAAATTTCAAGTTCCTCAGTGACATATGATTCAATCGGTTTTTTACCTAGTTTACTGAACATATAAATCATTCTACTTGTTGTCGTTGTCCCTTGTACTTTGGTACTCATTCGCCTCGTTGTCGCTGATGCTAGTTACAGGAAACTTGGACAGAATATACTTACTGTTAAATTTTAGACAATGGCAATGGAAATTGTTGGAAGCACCATCCACGTAATGGACAATAACTATCAATCTGACAAAGACACCTCTTTCGTAGCAGGAGAAATTAACAAAACCAGATCTCATCTGCCTCTCTATCAAGTTTAACAAAAATGCAGTATAAATACATCTTTATGTGAACTGTATCATAAACGGAACTTATATGAAAAGTTTTGTAAATTGTGTGCCCAACAATGTAATTACTATTAAGTGCAAATGCAGTAAAATTGATTAACAATTTACTCTCAAAGAGGGACATCAAGTGGAAAAGTCAAACACGATTTCAGCAAACTGGAGGCTAATCTGTTTCTGAAAGGCATTGCTGTCCTTCGTGGCACACTGCTCTATTGGTCGGTCTATACTTAATGACGGACTCTTTAATTAAGTGAGGAATATTAGCATCTAACGTTCCTTCAACT
This sequence comes from Schistocerca serialis cubense, assembly GCF_023864345.2. NCBI lineage: Eukaryota > Metazoa > Arthropoda > Insecta > Orthoptera > Acrididae > Schistocerca > Schistocerca serialis. The sequence continues at coordinate 607,165,641 of NC_064640.1, read as the reverse complement.
ACGAGATCAAGCTCGGATTATGAAAGTTAATCTGCCACTACATTTTCAAAAAACTATCCGTGTTTTGTTTTCTTTTTCTGTTATTTCTTGTCCTCCTGGTCAACTATCGCAAACATTATCTACATATTCTTGATAGTTATGTAGTCCAAATCGGAAATTAAGGCTACCGATATAGTTTCACCGACTACGTTACAACTGAGTGCTTGATTATCTACTAAAAATAGTTACCGTTCCCTTCCTCCCACATAGTCACAACTATCCACAGTCGTTTACGTCACATGAACTTAATCGCACTCTACAGACTTGATGAGCAATAAGCATTTCCTATCACCGAATCGAATTTTACGTTATGTCAACAATGTACGACAGCCAGTAGTAAACTGAGCCTCAAGGTCCGCTGAACGATGAGGATTAATGTTTAAGCCGGCCTCTGTGGCCAAGTGGTTCTATGCGCTTCAGTCCGGAACCGCGCTGCTGCTACGGTCGCTGCTTCGAATCCTGCCTCGGGTATGGATGTGTGTGATGTCCTTAGGTTAGTTAGGTTTAAGTAGTTCTAAATCTATGGGACTAATGACTTCAGATGTTAAGTCCCTTAGTGCATAGAGCCATTTGAACCATTTGATTAAAGTTTAATAGCGGTGAGCAGGAACTAATGCATCTCACTGGTCACAACTAGCAGCAGTACGATTACATGCTCACTAACGACTCCAAGGCAGAAGACGATGAAAACTACGCTTATTATATGTTATATGCTACCCACCCTCCTATGGGTTTTTGATGAAGAAGTTGCAATTTATCTGGATTCCATACTCGATGATGATCGTGATCATGATCAGGCAGACGGCACTGACTCTATTTATGGTGCTCGTTGTGGTGTATAAGGTAGTCCTACCAATTAATCTTGTTGTTGACTGCTACTTGGATGATGATACACAAGGCGTTACATCAAAACAGAGAACAATTGCACAGAAGAAAAAGAAGATCCTGATTATGTTTGACAATATTGGGAATAGCAGGTGTAAAATATGCTGGTTGTAGTGGCATTACGCAGTGCAGTGCAGGTGAATAGAAAAAATCGAAAATTCAGTCTCATTGGTGATTGACGGACGGACAGACGTGCAAAAGGTGTGACGATGAAACGTCGGCTGACAGCAGACTAGCGTGAGGATGACAACAAATGGAAAAAACACAGCTCAAAGGAGAAGACCGTGGCTTGTAGAGAAAGCTGCGACACGACAACGAAGACTCACGGTAAAAATACACATTCTCAGTAAGAATTGAAACAACAAAAATGGCTCTGAGCACTATGGGACTTGACATCTATGGTCATCAGTCCCCCAGAACTTAGAACAACTTAAACCTAACTAACCTAAGGACATCACACAACACCCAGTCATCACGAGGCAGAGAAAATCCCTGACCCCGCCGGGAATCGAACCCGGAAACCCGGGCGTGGGAATTGAAACAACAAAGTGACACTTAACCGAATTGGCGCTACACCTTTTCACTAGCCATTTCAGTCACCAGATGTGAGGGTTTTAAATTGTAAACTGCAGATGCATGTAAAATCATTTCTTGGTTCTTTTTACGTTATGTAAGACTGAAAGCAATTGCGTTACACAAGTACAGTTGCGGTAAGCGTCGCTGACGCTTACTTTGTCATAATCAGCCTGAACCAGTAATTGTTTACCACCCTAACTTAGTTTTTAGTTGTGAGTTTTTGCTAAAACGAATACTTTGGAAGTTTGACAAATTTATCAAAATGGTTCAAATGGCTCTGAGCACTATGGGACTTAACATCTGAGGTCATCAGTCCCCTAGAACTTAGAACTACTTAAACCTAACTAACCTAAGGACATCACACACATCTGTGCCCGAGGCAGGATTCGAACCTGCGACCGGAGTGGTCACGGGGCTCCAGACTGTAGCCCTAGAACCGCTCGGCCAGCCCGGCCGCCAGAAGGTATAGTTACGTTAAGCTCTGCCTTGTGTAGTTCTAAGTCACATGTTAAAGTATTTTATTGTCACAACTGTTCATTTCATTATTTTTATAGATTATTTTCATGAAATGTTTGTGTGCTTCATTTGTAGATGTTAATCTGAATTATAATGTGACAAGTAAAATTGAATTTCATGTCCCCTAATGGCCATAGGCTGTTATTTAAGGTTGGTCGCCCCACTGAACACAGATAGTCCATGATACAAGTGTACTTATGAACTGACAAGATTTTAATTGTGATATATTATTTTATAATCTTTAAATTTAAAATTTTAGCACTTGTAGAAATATTATTTCATATTTTTTCTGTTTATCTGACAGATTCTCATTATCTCTGAGGCCAAAAGGCGTTAACATGTACAATTTTTAAAAAATACAAATGTAAATAGTGATCAAGTAGACGATTATGTTGTTGGTGATTCTTGTCAGATCCTGACGAATATTCGGTCACCCTTCAACAATTAACAAGTCTGTCACATTGTCGAATCAAGCAGCTCCCAACCGAATGACTCCAGGAGTTCGAGAAGCATAGGTCTCGAGGATCGCTACTTCCTGTGACCTTTCACAATGTCGCCAATGAACTTGTTCACATCCCTTTGATGGACAAAAACAGAAGCAGGACACGTCACTGAACACCAGAAAAATCATTCCAATGTTCAAGGTGACTCTGGCCCTACATACTTAAGTCTCTTTTGTCTGTGGTACGGTGTTGGCAATAAACGAGACACAGGAGCAGAAAATCTGGTCCAGACAAGAAGAGAAGCTAACTATCTTTCGGTGGAAATGCTCCCATGGACAGGCGACACTTATTAGGGACACTGTTCAGTAAGGGAAAGTGAGTCGGATTCACATTTCTTAAGTAAACAAATGTCGGTCATGATACAATATAATACCGTGTCATAATATTTATAATAATAACAATTATATTTTTGTCTGATGTGACTTCAGCTCCATAATGAGCTTTACAACGATAGCTACAAAGCAGGCGAGGCGTGGTGGTGATGTGGCCGTGCAGTGACGAAGTAGGGGTGCCAGTCACAATGCAGGGATGCCGATTAGTGATAGCAAGCGCAATGGTATGTCACTGGAGGCAGGGCTGTAACACTCTATCAAAGAGGGCCATCAGTTGAAATTCAGGAAGCAGATTTTACAAGAGGGGAGAAATGACGAGTTTAAAAATAGCTGTAGAGGCTACTAGACCTATTAGTAACTAGCTTGCCTTTCTATCGAACAATAAAGATTAATAAGCTTAATTAAACAGGAAAAGCTGATGGCACAACCTCTAACCTCTAATAGGAGAATAGTCTAGTAGACTGCCTAAATGGTTTAGAAGTAAAGTAATCCCATCTACAGTTGACTTAACCCCTTAGCATGTTTATTCTAGAATACTACCACAATAAATCCCAACACCCAGAGACATATCACAATATCAACGGACAGTATATGATCCTATCACTGAACAATTCGTTGACCATTAACACACTAGGTCCAAATTGTAGTTCAAAAGAAAGTACCAGGTGATCAAAACGTCAGTATAAATTTGAAAGCTGTATAAATCACGGAACAATGTACACTCCTGGAAATGGAAAAAAGAACACATTGACACCGGTGTGTCAGACCCACCATACTTGCTCCGGACACTGCGAGAGGGCTGTACAAGCAATGATCACACGCACGGCACAGCGGACACACCAGGAACCGCGGTGTTGGCCGTCGAATGGCGCTAGCTGCGCAGCATTTGTGCACCGCCGCCGTCAGTGTCAGCCAGTTTGCCGTGGCATACGGAGCTCCATCGCAGTCTTTAACACTGGTAGCATGCCGCGACAGCGTGGACGTGAACCGTATGTGCAGTTGACGGACTTTGAGCGAGGGCGTATAGTGGGCATGCGGGAGGCCGGGTGGACGTACCGCCGAATTGCTCAACACGTGGGGCGTGAGGTCTCCACAGTACATCGTTGTTGTCGCCAGTGGTCAGCGGAAGGTGCACGTGCCCGTCGACCTGGGACCGGACCGCAGCGACGCACGGATGCACGCCAAGACCGTAGGATCCTACGCAGTGCCGTAGGGGACCGCACCGCCACTTCCCAGCAAATTAGGGACACTGTTGCTCCTGGGGTATCGGCGAGGACCATTCGCAACCGTCTCCATGAAGCTGGGCTACGGTCCCGCACACCGTTAGGCCGTCTTCCGCTCACGCCCCAACATCGTGCAGCCCGCCTCCAGTGGTGTCGCGACAGGCGTGAATGGAGGGACGAATGGAGACGTGTCGTCTTCAGCGATGAGAGTCGCTTCTGCCTTGGTGCCAATGATGGTCGTATGCGTGTTTGGCGCCGTGCAGGTGAGCGCCACAATCAGGACTGCATACGACCGAGGCACACAGGGCCAACACCCGGCATCATGGTGTGGGGAGCGATCTCCTACACTGGCCGTACACCACTGGTGATCGTCGAGGGGACACTGAATAGTGCACGGTACATCCAAACCGTCATCGAACCCATCGTTCTACCATTCCTAGACCGGCAAGGGAACTTGCTGTTCCAACAGGACAATGCACGTCCGCATGTATCCCGTGCCACCCAACGTGCTCTAGAAGGTGTAAGTCAACTACCCTGGCCAGCAAGATCTCCGGATCTGTCCCCCATTGAGCATGTTTGGGACTGGATGAAGCGTCGTCTCACGCGGTCTGCACGTCCAGCACGAACGCTGGTCCAACTGAGGCGCCAGGTGGAAATGGCATGGCAAGCCGTTCCACAGGACTACATCCAGCATCTCTACGATCGTCTCCATGGGAGAATAGCAGCCTGCATTGCTGCGAAAGGTGGATATACACTGTACTAGTGCCGACATTGTGCATGCTCTGTTGCCTGTGTCTATGTGCCTGTGGTTCTGTCAGTGTGATCATGTGATGTATCTGACCCCAGGAATGTGTCAATAAAGTTTCCCCTTCCTGGGACAATGAATTCACGGTGTTCTTATTTCAATTTCCAGGAGTGTAGATAGAGAGGCATAAATTGACTCACATGCTTGGAATGACATGGGGTTTTATTAGAACCAAAAGAATACAAAAGTTCAAAAATCTCCGACTGATGGTGCTTCATCTGATTAGCAATAATTAGCATAACAAAGTACGACAAAGCAAAGATTATGTTCTTTACAGGAAATGCTCAATATGTCCACCATCATTCCTTACCAAAGCTGTAGTCGAGGAATGATGTTGTGAACAGTACTGTAAAGCATGTCCGGAGTTATGGTGAGGCATTGGCGTCGGATGTTGTCTTTCAGCATCCCTAGAGATGTCGGTCGATCACGATACACTTGCGACTTCAGGTAAGCCCAAAGCCAATAATCGCACGGACTGAGGTCTGGGGACCTGGGAGGCCAAGCATGACGAAAGAGGCGCCTGAGCACACGATCATCACCAAACGACGCGCGCAAGAGATCTTTCACGCGTCTAGCAATATGGGGTGGAGCGCATAAACATCGTACGTTCCACCAGGTGTTTATCAGCCAGGCTGGCACGGTAGCAGTTACTGACGTTTTGCTGGTCATCGTCTTCTGTCGGACATTTTGTGAACTTCGTTGTTTTTTTTTGTTCTAATAAAACCCCATGTCATTCCAAGCATGTGTGTCAATTTTTAGCTTTCTATCTCCATTATTCCGTGGTTTATTAAGTTTTCAAATTTATACTGACTTTTTGATCACCCGGTAGTTACTTTGAATTATAATACCCAAATACACAATGGAAGCAATACCAACGTACCACAACCTTAGTCCTAGAGCTCAAAATTAGTGGATGGCCATGCCTTAACAACGATACAATCTCTTTATTAGTGTTACAAATTATAAGTGTGGTAGTCAGTCGATGGCTGCCATTCGGGAACGACAGGTTTGGCGATCTTAGTCCCTTACAAAATTCAGTTATATACATGATCCATACAGCCAGTTCCAAGACATATGAAATGAGAGAAACAGATGTAGCATCTGAAAGGCACACACTATTTGTGTATTCTTTCATATGCCATTCAATCATGTGCACAGTGACACGATCAGTAGCTGTCTGCCCCCGCACATGGGCTATAAGCTTATCCATGATCTGGAGTATACGGTAATTTGAATGATTAGATAGTGCAGGCCAACTGTCAGCCTGTCCATATCATGTACCCGAGCAAAGGCTGAGCAGTCTACTGCGCTATCATCTCCGCTATGAGAACAACTGACAGTAATTGTATCTGGCGGGCAGCTCTAATTTGCCGCCAAAGGCCTGATTGGCCAATTTCAGTAGTAATTGATTCGGAAACAGTGCAGACTACATAATTATTTTCTAAATAATTATTTATCAGCACAACCTACCCTGCTACACTGCAACATCCCTGAAAGCTTTTCGACCTGTCTCTGACCACCATGTGCATCCTAAACAACACGACTAGAACAGTTTCATTGTTAGCCCTCTAATTTCCAATACTAGAATGCTGCGATGCTTTACTGACACATTGCATCAACTCTCTATCTACACATGCTCCACGCTCTCTCCCAACTGAACTTAAGTCTGCTCTTCTCGATGGTAATCATTTATAGATTGAAGGATCTCGCTTTCCTGTTCCATATGGGTTACTATCTCAACACGCAATGAAAAGAGTGTTATTGAATGTTGCTTTAAGAGCGCCCCTGTTTAAAGAGAAACCCAATGTTCGTCAGTTAGTTACGAGATTAATTTTTGTTTGGCGCGTTTATGTTCTCACATTATACGGAAAAGGGAGATTTTCTTTAGTTAGTTCGTCATTGTCGAGCACGCTTCCTCTTTTGGGCTAAAGGTTCTGTTGAATTATGAAGTTAAGCTTGTCTAAAACCATTTTAATTTATGAGAAACCTTCTTCCAGCTGTGGCTGGCGTACATTCCCTGATGGTAAATGAAGTGGTATTCACAGGTGTACAGGAGCACAGGCTTTCTCTGAGAATTTCTTTGATGAATTCTTCTCGGGTTCAAATGGTTCAAATGGCTCTGAGCACTATGGGACTTAACATCTGTGGTCATCAGTCCCCTAGAACTTAGAACTACTTAAACCTAACTAACCTAAGGACATCACACACATTCATACCCGAGGCAGGATTTGAACCTGCGACCGTAGCGGTCACGCGGTTCCAGACTGAAGCGCCTAGAACCGCACGGTCACAACGGCCGGCTCTTCTCGGGTTATCAGCCGAATCGTGGAGCCGTGTTGTCGCACGGTTTCAACGAGTTTCCTGCTCGTCATCTCCAGGTGAAGTGTTGGGATCATGCCCAGTTGGTTCCTTTATAGCCACTGGACCGCAGACTCCTCTCCCGAGTGCCCAACGGGTGCTCAGTTGCGTGTCTCCGGAACAGATGTCGAGGCAGCGGTTTTGAAGGGGAGGGGACGGAGGGGGCAACCCAACAGGGTGGAGGGGAATCGAGGATTCAAATATTGGTACTGCATATTTATCTCGCCCGCTGCCTCCGACGCTTTCCCATGACAGCGTATTTTTGCTAACGCCACATTCCATGCAGAGCTAATTTGGTAAACGCTGTCTCGGTTTGCCAAGATCGTCGTGTACTCTTATTTCCACTGCCTCTTTGGTGACAGAATCCCAAACCCGTTGGCGTGACACAGCACCTTTGTCTCTTCAAAAACAAACACGTATCCTTGGTTGATGCTATGCTTTGCACTACAGATTTGTAGGTTCTGCCGAGGCGAACGCTCATCACACGTTCTCAAAAGCGTTCTGAGATGTATGACTGCGATTGGTCGGTGTACAGCCTGCCACACTCACAACTGTGCAGTAGACGCGAGGTGCCCGTTGCTTGTTAGTCTTTGACTGACCCTTCTTGATTTTAGCCATTCAGCGGTAACTCATAGCTCAGCAGACAAAACCTGACTCTGATTCTTGCGTATATGTTCATTGCAGAGAGTACAGATCATCAAACCAGTAAAACAAACTTTTTTGTATCGACAAAATCGTTTGTTTCCCATGGAGGTTTTTTCACAGCACTCCCGAATAACGTCAACACGTGGTGGAAAGTCCTCCAGCATGCTTTAATCCTTCGTAGCAAACCATCGACATCATCAAACAGACCCTCGTGAAAACTGCCCCACTCTTCAATGGCCATTCCGTGTAAGTCGAACAAAGTAAGTGATCGTTGTCGAAGTCTAAAAACAGCTCTTTCAATCAGTCCTACACATGCTCGATTGGGTTCATGTCCGAGCAACTGGCAAGTCACTCCATTCTGATGCCCTAACATGATGAGGGGACATCTTCAGAAGAATATCACGACAAGCACCGGAGTTATCATCCTTCAAGATGAAATTGTCACCAAAATGTTGGCCACATGGTCTCGTAGACCTGTAAGATTGCCCTCCACAGCCATGAGAGGTGTACAGTGCCGCCCCCCCCCCCCCCCCACACCCCCACGTCCCTTCCAGTGCCAGCCCTTAACATCACTCCTCCATCGCCTAGTTGCGATGTGGGACACAGGGTTGGAGGCGTTTGTCGTGTTGTCTGTAAGGACGTTGTCTGCGTTTATCAGTTCCGAGTTTCATCCATGAACAACACGACATCAGTCATGTGGGGTCCATTGTGCATGATACCATGTCAGTCTCTAACGGGGTCCATGGAGTTGCGATGTACGACATGATGCTCACCACGGTCTCCAGGAACGGAGATTCATTTCATGTAATCGTTTCCTAACAGTTTTATGCGATACATGACGTCCTGTAGGCTCTTAGAACGCCGAACTACATTCTGGAATACTAGGCTCACAGTTACTTTGACTCAAAAGTCTAGATATCGATCATCCTGTTCACCTGTCGAACGTGGACGGCCTTTGAGGTGTAAGTCCTCAACACTACCTATCAACGGGAACCGATTCCATGTCCGCAACACATCACTTTGACTCCTGTGCACACGTCGACCATCTTCCCTGATTGACAAACCTTATGTACGTAACTTGATGATGTGGATCGAACATAGGTCACGACTGTTCTTCGTGGCATGATGGATGTTCAATCTACTGATCCACGGACGTCTTTAATTAATACTGTAATCCATTCGAGTGCGGCGTTGTACCCATAGGTAATGTTCATAGTGATCGTATGTTAATGTTTACAAACAATTTCATGGGCCACCTTCCGATCGGTAGTGGAGTAGTCAGAATAGCAGCAAACCTGCACGACATATTGGGGTCATGCAAAATTCATGTTGATGTGTGTATGTTGAGCTTCTTCATTACCCTGGCAATCGGAGGTACAGGCGACCCTGCATACGGAAGGAACGTCATGTGCATTACGTCTTCTCCTGCATTGTTTCCTTTCTTCCTCTTGTCCAGCTCCAGAGCGTAACGCATTTGTGTTTCTGAGTAGTCTTTCTTGCGAAAGATTTCACGCAGATGCTGTAACTCGTTTGGCCGACTTTCCTTGTCACAACGGCTGGCGCCCTGCGTACCAGAGTGTTGAGCACAGACTTGCGGTGTACTGAATGGTGGCAGCTATCAGTGGTTAGGTACAGCACCGTGTGTTTCTTCGTTCTGTTGACGGCGTTCCCCAACGTTCCAACAAGGTTCTTCTTCATTAGAATGTGTAGGAACGGTTGGCAACCGTTTTGTTCCACACCATGATGAACCAGTCATTGTCGAACGTTGTTAAGATGCCAGAGGACTTCTTGTAAGTTTTCTTCACCAAGCGGAAAACTGCGAATATGTCGTCCACAGATCTGTAAAAGGCCTTTTGGTTTCATCCGCAGGGTCTCGAGAGTCTTTCGTTCACTGGTGCTCTGATTCCACGCCGCCAATGCTAGGACGTAAAGTTGAACGCATTTTATAAAGCTTTAACGTGCTGTAATCACTTACATAGTCGGTTCGCCGGCCGGAGTGGCCGATCGGTTCTAGGTGCTACAGTCTAGAACCGCGCGACCGCTACGGTCGCAGGTTCGAATCCTGCCTCGGGCATGGTTGTGTGTGACGTCCTTAGGTTAGTTAGGTTTAAGTAGTTCTAGGTTCTAGGGGACTGATGACCACAGAAGTTGAGTCCGATAGTTCAAATGGCTCTGAGCACTATGGGACTTACCTTCTGAGGTCATCAGTCCCCTAGAACTTAGAACTACTTAAACCTAACTAACCTAAGGACATCACACACATCCATGCCCGACGCAGGATTCGAACCTGCGACCGTAGCGGTCGCGCGGTTCCAGACTGTAGCACCTAGAACCGCTCGGCCACTCCGGCCGGCGAACCGACTATGTAAGTGATTACAGCACGTTGAAACTGAATTTATAAAAAGCGCCTAGAACCGCTCGGCCACACCAGCCGGCGAGTCCGATAGTGCTCAGAGCCATTTGAACCATAGTCGGTTCCTGTAACGTAACTTCTTTAGTATCGTCGCATTACACTGGTTAATTAAAGCTAGTTTTAGGTCCGCTTTTGGCATAAGCGAGATGTTTATCTGCTATACACTCCCGTCGTGATAATTTTTTAAACGCTACCTTTACACCAAACGTGGTAAGCACAGTAGTTCGAAGAACATACCGACCGCAATTGTAAGTTTGGCCCCTTGTCATTAAAAGTTTTGTGTGCGTTAATTCGGTCCAGTTTGCTTGCAAATGTATCAAATACCTTCCAGGCCCACTTCCTTGGCTAAAATACACCGCGCAAAAAATTAAAGTGTAACATTTTTGTAACCCCGTCATTTTTCCCCATAGCGACACACAAATGTGAAATTTGGCTCACATGTGCGTAAAGGCTTCCTCTATAATGGCGAAAAAGTGTTGCGCCCTGCGATGTTATCCGGTGGCTTGGCGATGCTTCAATCAACACATGCGAAAAAATGCCAGAGATGACATGTTCATGTGACGTGTAACGTGGGTTAACTACGTCACATTAGCACCAAATTTCACCACAATTCTGCCCAACGCCAGCAGGTATGTGTCACACGATAGTGAGGTTGTCATGTCCCCCCCCCCCTCCTTACCCACATCTTACCCATTCTTTTGACGCCCCTGTGATAGAGGTCAGAACCGTGACGCCGACCACTGAAATCATGCGGTTTTCTGATAGGTGGCCTAGGAAAACTTTTCAGCTACTGCTCTATCGCTTGCTTGTGGACACGTCAATTTCAGCTGTGGTGGAACGTTTGCATGCCCACAGATACTTAGGAAATAGTAAAAGATTGTCTCTGTAAAGGTACATTTTTAAGTACTCAACACATGTGCATGGGTGGCAGCGAGGGAGTTGCCCAAATGGGGGAGGGGGTGGAGGTGTTCTTAGAGAGACAACCTTTGCTGATTCAGAACATGTTCAAATTTCGCCTAATGATTTTCAAATGTCTCTAGAGAATCCACTCTGTATACCAGAGCAAAAATTGCAGTCACGCTACACTCTAAAGGGGACAGATCACTTGCAATTTGTTTTCATCCTACAATATTCTTAGAGAAGGGTTGAATCGTCCGGTGGCTCTTGCCAGTGTCACAGGTTGTTAAGAATGTCGTACTGCTGCACATCACACTGTAAACGGCCACTTTAGACTATGAAATGTTTTTAAATGGAAGCCCAAAGACTAAATTCTTAAGTCTTTCGTGGCCACTTGTTGACAACTCCTTGTTGGCTTCTGACTCGGGTTATTTGACTGACATTTGTTTGACGATTTTTCTGACGTTTCGCCAGCACATGTGATTGCTGGTAGCCCACCACCAGCAGTGGACGGTTAAGCTTTCACAATGTCAACCACTCGCACTGGCGGAACGTCAGAAACATTATCAAACAAATGTCGGCGGAAGAACTCGAGACAGAAGCCAATAGACACTTTGTGAAAAGCCCAAAGAGATGGACTGGTTTCATTGATGCCCTTTATGTCATCTCCTGCGGCCTTTTCGTGTCAGTTGTAAGTGGCGATGTGTGTCAAATGTTTCCCTCGGCCACCCATAAGAAAACCGCGTGATTCCAACGATGGGCGTCACGCCTATGACCTTCCTTGCAGAGGCATTAATAGAAGGAGTTACATGTGGGTAAGGTTAGGTGTGATGACCTCCTCATCGAGCTACACGTCCACAGTGGCATTTGGCAGAGTTATGGTGAAATCCGGTGCAAATGTGACATCATCAACCCACTTTACACCTCACATCAACTTCTGAGCTCCATTCTTTTTCTTGCAAATGTCGACCCCTTGCTATTTGAAGCGTCACCATTCCAGAGGATGACGTCGGAGGGCACCACTGCTTTTCAACATTCCAGAGGCAGGCTGTAGGCATGAGTAAAACAACTTTTAACCTTCTGTATCCAAAGGGGGGGGGGGGGGGGGAAATAATTAGATTTCAAAGAAGTGCTCCTTTAACTCTTCAACGCAGTGTCTTTAGGTCTTAGCTACAATGAAGGTTTGTGACTTGGACTGGTTTACGTATTGGGTACTAAAATCCCCTCCCCCCCCCATCCCCCGCCATCGTGTTCTTAGAAGCTGAAATCGGCTCGGCGTACAACGCCTGCCGGAGACGCATAGACTCCGGAAGGGCGACGGCAGCTGATGTGAGAGAAAACTAGACCAATGGCGGCTGGCGGAGACGTGATGGACGAGTGTGGGCAATTACTTGATGGAACCATGGGGTGTAACAAACGTCCGTTGCGTGCAGGGGACGGAGGTTGAATAGGGAGCTTTGCTGAAGACTCGACGTCCGCTCTATCAGAATCAAGATGCTGTGGAGAAGCGCCAGATAGAGAGAGGCTAGGAGGGTCAAACATGGTGCACCTGAATGATGTTCGACCCAAAACCAGAGGGGAAAAGTCCTGGCAGAGTGACAAGGGCACCGGAGATGCAGGCAGAGCCTCAGCAACACATGGGAAAAAAGGCGCTATTTGCGGCAACCGTGGGTAAGCTGCACACAGAGGAACGACTGGCGGGCAGCTGAGACAGGGGACCGTGGAACATCGCCAGCGAATGGCGTGGAGGATTTCTCAGAGTGTGCGTGCAAAGTGGCCACAGGAAACAGACATAGAAACAAGCCCTAAAAAGAGGGATAAGATGGAGCCAGAGGTGTGTTAGAAATGATGGCGGCGGCCACGGTGGCAGACGCAGCGACAGTAGTGGGCGAGGTGTCGGTGGCGGAGGTAGCGACTGTGGCGGAGGCGGGAGGGTGCGAATGCGGCACCACTTCGAACAACTCCGCAGAATCGACAGACTCGTCGAAACCCGCGAACGACGCCAGCGAAATCTGAGGAGAAGGCGTCTTCTCAGTTGACCAGTACAGTGTGACAAATGAATGGGTCCATACGCTTTCTGAGCATCTCGAACAGCAGCTCCCATTGCAATTTTTATTGCTGTCACTGGAGCCCTAGCTGCTTCCTAAAACATTGCGAAAATATTGGAACCACGGAGGCTAGAATTTAATATGAATGGAATAGAGAAAGTGTCACACTTGTAAAAATATCTGACGTCGCCACATTTGTATTTGCAACTAAGTCGAGAAATACGGTATAATTCATACACCCTGGTAGGCAGGAAATAGGTTACATTTATTGCATCTAATGAACACATACAACGAGGCAGTACCTTGGGACATGAGTCTGCACTAGTTGGTAGGGCTGAAAGTCAATACTGATGTTGGACAGGAATATTCTTGACTGAATATCAGTCACGGACATTGCACTGGAATATTCTTATGCTGACAAAATCGAAGTAGGCATAAACTATGATAGTGTCCAGCAGGTCGTTGAGCTCGAGGACGGTTGGAGATGAAGTCCAGCAAGACGGTGAACTCGAGGACGGTTGGAGACGAGGTTCAGTGGGAGAGAGATCGAGCATAAACTCCGACTGATTGGCTGATAAGCGCGGCCGGCGCACGCCCAGACGCTGCACTGGCTGCATAACCGACGGGAGGCGTCCTAAATACCCGCCCGGTGGAAGGGTACTGGTGCAGCGTTTAGCAGGCACGTGATTTCACCGAAGAGAAATCGTCCCTGCAATTGCAGTGCTTTTTTATGTTATGCACATGACACTAATTGTGAGGCTGGCGCCACACAGTTTTGTCTGAAGGCTCGGTTGCAAACAATCCAGCGTGTTTGTGATAATGCCAGACTGTGTGTAACTGACTGCAAATAGTGGCACATATCGGCAAGAATGGCGGCTGCCTGTAGCTTTATGAGGCCACCTTCGGTTTCTTTTGTCAGATGGTTGATTTGGTGAAGGCAACTAGCATCGCAGGTGGGGTGCAGGCTACGCTTACTATTTGTAACATCGTATCGAGGGTCGATCGCGGTCCTCCAGTTTAAAGTGGAGGGTCTAAACCAGACGATTCTGTGATGGTATCGGAAGCGAATTTCTCTACCTCCACTATCTAGTGGAGAAATGTAGGGTTCTCCTTATAGGTCGGGTGCGCAGTATAGGCATGAAATGGGTAATAGACTAGCGGAGTACGTGTGGTGTGTATTTGGGCGTTTTCCCATTAGAGTACCCCCATGGCATTAGAGACGAATTGCCTGTGTGAATCGAAGGAACACCAGCCACAATGTTTTCAGAGAACGACTTTCATAGCAGATCGGATATAGATAAGGTTAATATGGTATTAGTAAACTGAAGGAACACCCAAGGAACAGTTCCAGAATGCTTATTGAACGTTATAACTCTCAGACAGTGTTAGGAATAGAAAGTTCGTGGGTAGTGAAAGTGGATAGCTATGAAATCCTGTGTTCAAATTCGAATATTTATCGTAAGGATAGGTTAGCCGCCAATGGTCCCCGCGTATTTATTGTAGGAAAGAATTCGACATGTCTAACGAGATTATCACGGATTGTGAGTATGAATTAATATGTATGATGGTAAGCAACAAAGTTCGGTCAAACATGGTAATCACATGCTTTTATAGTCAACCTGGGTCAGGAAATGTAGTGGTAGTGCTCTTCGGAAAGAAACTGGAGAATATCCTTAGTAACTTTCCTGGCAATCACGGTGTAGTAGGGGATTACTTCAGCCTGTCAGATATGGATTGGGAGAGGCATACTAGCAAAACATGTGCCAGAGACAGGGATTTATGTGACAGTATTCTGATTATCTTCTCCAAAAATTACTTCGAGTGAATAATTGGAGAATCGACTAGTGAAGGTGATGTGTTAGATCTCCTAGCAACAAACAGACCCGAACTTATCGAATCAGTTAACGTAAAGGAAGGCATTAATGATCATAAGGCCGTGACATCAACTATGACTACAGGTATTACAAGGAATGTTAATAGGGCTTGGAAAATATTTTTGCTTATCAAGAGTGATAAATTATAGAGTATCTGAGTAGTTAGTATCAAATATTCACTGCTGAGGTCGGAGTGGAGCGCAAATGGAAAAAATTTAAAAGCCTCGTACAACATGTCTTAGACAAGTATGTTCCGTAAAAGGCCTTACCGGATCGTAAAGACTCGGCGTGGTTTAATAGCCGTGTTATAAAACTGCTGCGTAAACAGAACCACATCACAGATTCAAGAAAACTCAAAACCCAAATGATAAATAAATGGTGAAAATAAGCATAAGGAGACCAATGAGACAAGTTTTCCATGATTTTGAAAGTAAAATTTGGTCAGTCGATCTGATTAAAACCCCTGATAGGTTCTGGTCTTACTTAGTATCAGTAAGCTGTTCGAAATCATATGTTCAGTTACTCAGTGTCCATATTGGCACCGAAACGTATGATAACAGAAAGAGGGCTGAAATATTGAATTCGATCTTCCGAAACTGTTTCACCACGGAAAACTGTAACACGGTCTCTCCTTTCAGTCATCGTACGAACGTCGAAATAGCAGATATTGAGATAACCGATCGTGGTATAGAAAAGCAACTACAATCGCTTAGAGGTGCAAAGGCATCAGCACTAGATGAGATTCCTGTAATATCTACAAATATTGTGCAAAAGAAACTGTTCCCATTCTAGCAGTAGTTTATCATAGTTCCCTGGAGCAGCGAAAGGTGTCCAGCGACCTGAAAAAAGTCATTCCCGTTTTCAGAAGGAGTAGTAGAACAGATGTATTTAATTATAGGCCTACATCGTTGTTGGCAATCTGTTATAGAATTATGTATCATATTTAATGCTCAAGAATTATGGTGTTTTTGGAGAAGAAAAATCTTCTCTCTAAAGTCAACATGTATTTATACACAATTATTAATATACGAATAGAAACAAGACATAAGATCACTTGAAGTTTGTTCTTGTATTAATTCATTTATTTAATTATTTTATTTTGTGCTCTCATGTTATCTTCAGTCTGATTAAAATAATTGCCCTTCTATCGACTTTAATACATGCAAACAAGAACAAACTACATCTCTGAGCAAAGCAGGTTAATGCCATATCTTTTCGTCAAGATCTTTGTTACAAGCAATATTTGTATAGTGTATGCTGGATGCTGGCAAAATTTCGCTGTCAAAGTATAAATGAATACAGATTGTGTAAAAAGTGCGCTAAGTGATGTACCAACTGGCCATCAAAATGGAAGCAGACAGATGGACTCTAACGAAAAAAGCCGCCCATACTGTTGCAGTAAGTAGAAACCTAAATTT
Organism: Schistocerca serialis cubense; assembly: GCF_023864345.2. NCBI lineage: Eukaryota > Metazoa > Arthropoda > Insecta > Orthoptera > Acrididae > Schistocerca > Schistocerca serialis. The sequence goes on along the minus strand of NC_064640.1, from coordinate 607,149,109 downwards.
TGCATCCATATCGGCAGATAATAATAATGGCGATACATTAAAGCGTGTTGCACATCTTTTCACAGAGCCAGCACCCAGCTTTATGCTAGAAATAGTGATGTAACTTCCAGGAAACCATCTGGGCGAAAACCGATTTATGGAATAATAAATAACTATTCAAAAAACTGACTGGTGGCAGTTTTATGTATTGACATTCAATTAACAGTCGCGGGTTCCAAAATATTCGCAATGGATAGGCTTAATAAAGTAAATTATTCACTTACATTAAGCACGGCGATACTGGAACTGTCTCCCTTCGTTGTTCAACCGTTTCTGACACTTCTTTATAAACTGCACGTTACACATTGCAGTTCCCCCTGAGAAGTGGTAGCAATTTCTTGACGAATGTTTGTTTCTTTTGACTTCATCTAAAGTGTGTAGATAAAATTGCAGGGACTTAAATCGGGGGAACGAAGAAATGGTTCAAATGGCTCTGAGTACTATGGGACTCAACTGCTGAGGTCATAAGTCCCCTAGAACTTAGAACTACTTAAACCTAACTAACCTAAGGACATCACACACATCCATGCCCGAAGCAGGATTCGAACCTGCGACCGTTGCGGTCACGCGGCTCCAGACTGTAGCGCCCAGAACCGCACGGCCACTCCGGCCGGCGGGAACGAAGAGACCATATGTTCTTAGTGATAACTATGTGTTCAAACACTTCATGAATTTTCTGTAATGAGAATTTGGCTGTATGTGCCGTCGCGGAGCCCGGTTGAAAGGTTACGAAAGCACTTTCTCTCTTAGTTACTTGCCCAAAAAAAGGCCGGAAAAGCTTTTCACGTATCTCTCATTGTTAATTGTTTCATGAAAAGAAATAGATCCTATTATTCTCTCACCGCCAATAGCGCGCCACACTCCTATTTTTTGATCGTCCGTGGGTGCCTCGTGTATTACCTTAGGACTTTCAGAGCTGCAGTAACGGTTATTTTGTGAATTAACATATCCACTTAGGAGGAACCATGATTCATCTGAAAAGAAAGTTAGATGAGGGTCAATTTCTCCATCATGTCCCCTAGTCGAAATCCATTCAGAAAAGCTTTTAGCAGGGTCACCCAGTTTAAGTTCTTCGTTGTAGTTACGAGTATATATAGCCGTTTCAAAAGAGTCACAGTACGTTCCCATTTGCTAAGAAACACATTGAACTAATTTTATAGGAGACCTTTCCACAGCATGCCCAATGTTATACAGCGTTTACTCTGCGAGTAATGTACGTGGCTGTCTACAAACAATTGCTACCTGCGCAAGATTTCTACACAAACAAAGGTCTCCAGGTGGAGAGGAAATATACTACCACACTATTACTATTGACATGTTTTACACATTAGTATTGGAAAAAGTATTCTCTATGAAAGCATTTCAAACAATTTCAAAATGAATTATCGCACCCATGCTGTCATTGTTGCTTTTCGTCTAAGGTCTGCAGTCTGTGCTTGCAACGTTTCGAGGTAAGTAGTGTGGCATCCGTACCAAATCCGTACCACAAAGGTACTTAAGTGGCGGAGCTGAAATTCACACCTGCGTTCCGGCACAGCGCAAGCAGCCGGGTACCTGCATGCATATTTACCGTTAGGCCAGATTTTGCCAGCAGTGCGGCATGGACGGACGCGTACGGGACAAAAGTACAAAGCGGTGCAAACTGAGCAGCGGGACCTGGCAGGGGGGAATCAACAGTTTGACTTTTTTAGCCGCGCATCATGTGGGTCGAGCTTAATGCAGGTTCCCCTGTATCGCGTACGCGAAATTAATTGGTGTCCTTCAGTTGTTCTCTCTCGTCCACGTAAGACACGGCGATCTCCACACGTTCCCGCTTCAGTAGTCCTGTTACCAAGTTGAGTGTGTCCAGGCCTGTAAGAAATACGGAATTTCAGCATAATTTTAAAACAAAGCAAAATTTCGTCGTTCCTTAAGAGTATTGCATTATTAGATACGTGTATAAACATTAACAGTCAGGATACTAACAGCGGTGCTAAAAGAGTTGTAATAGACGATGATTCTAAAAAAACGGTAATTATGGTGCTAATAAAGAGAAAGAGGGTGAATCTTTGGGAACCGGGAACTGTGAGCAATCGCAGGGTAGCAATGGGAGTAACAGTAATCTTGAAATTACAGTAGGAAATTGTATTGCATTATCACGTTTTCAAAACTGCCAAAAGACTAAGTCGTGGCTGTCTTTAAATGACCAAAACTTGCTAACATGCAATGTGTGTTCAGAAGTTCGTGAACTTAAACTGGAAAGCATGGAAAGCGTGCGTGTCAATAACGGTTTTTTGGCTGCTGTTTCTGCAAATAATGCAAACAAACTAAATGTTAAAATCGGTGATCACGCAAAATGCAGATAACACATGAAGTGCATAGAAATCATACGTAACAAAGAAAAGTACAGTGTAAAAAATACTTTGAGTGAAGGTTAAAAGTTGTGGGGAAAGCAACATGAAGAAAAAGTGATCACAATTGTGTCATTGTTCAGATGTGCATATGTAATAGGTAAATGGATATTATCATAAAAATCATATCCTACACTGTAATGGTTTATCAATCGATAATACTCTTCATTCTGACCATGCATGCCGAAATATCTTTATGTTTATAGGAGAAGAAGAGGAAAAACATCAGGTTCACTTCCTTCTGGAATCGGTTCCAAACTTTAGTATAATTGTGAGTGTGTGGGTTTTATTTTGTCAAGTTGCGCAATGGATTGATCCATCAGGTACCCTTTGGCTCCTGCAACAAACAATTTCCACCTCACACTACTACAGAAGTCAGACAGACGCTCCTAATGTACCAACAAGAACTGCTTGAAAAAAAAAAAATGGTTCAAATGGCTCTGAGCACAATGGGACTTAACATCTGAGGTCATCAGTCCCCTAGAACTTAGAACTACTTAAACCTAACTAACCTAAGGACATCAGACATATCCATGCCCGAGGCAGGATTCGAACCTGCGACCGTAGCGGTCGCGCGGTTCCAGACTGAAGAGCCTAGGCTTGAAAAACATTCAGCAGCGAATATCTTCTGGAGTCGTCCGCTGTAAGGAAAAGACACAAAAATATTCTAAATTATTACGTAACTAGTGGAATACTTGGGTACTGCAGTATTGCTAGTTAGTGAAAGAAAAACATTAAACGAACGAAAAATTTTATTTATTGCAAGAAAATTCTGAGAAATCAAGTGAAACTTTTTCTTATTAATTAATTAATTACCGGGTTCTTTTCGGAACAGTAGATTGCCTCTTATGGAAAGGAATGCTACTGTTTTACAAAGTATGGAAAGATTCTTTTCTCCCTTTTCTTTAAGAATGTTATTTACTCGGCAGAATGGTTGAGAGCTGCGCCTACACAACTTGAATAACTTTTCTAGGTATGGTCAAGGATGTAGCGTGAGAAATGTAATGGCGTGTACTGCTAGAGCGGAACGATGGGGCTCGCATACGGTGTAGCGCACAATACTGTGAGCTGCGACGACTGATGCCTGCGTCGCTCGCTGCTGACAAATAACACAACTATCTCTTTCTGTCTGGATTGACCTTTGCCAATCAAACTCTCCCAATGCTTTGATGAAGTCAAGGACTCCTATCCGCCCCTAGTCTAACTATTGGCGTGGTACAGCGGTCAGATAACCAGTCCACCGTGATGCCATTCAATATCCGCTCACAGGTGTTTAACTAGTACTCCGTGTTCATAACGCACAATATGTGTGGCGGCCAACACAGTGAACAACGCTTAAATGCAAGTGACTCAATACAGAGTATCGCTCCGATTCGCTAACGATAGAGGTGCTCTTCCAGTGAAGTACTCACAAGGGAACCTCCCCATCGCACCCCCCTCAGATTTAGTTATAAGTTGGCACAGTGGATAGGCCTTGAAAAACTGAACACAGATCAATCGAGAAAACAGGAAGAAGTTGTGTGGGACTATGAAATAAATTAGTAAAATATACAAACTGAGTAGTCCATGCGAAGATATGCAACATCAAGGCGAACGAACGTCTAGGAGCGCCGTGGTCCCGTGGTTAGCGAGAGCAGCTACGGAACAAGTGATCCTAGGTTCAAGTCTTCCCTCGAGTGAAAGATTTAGTTTTTTATTTTCATTTTATGTGACAAACTCTTATGTTTTCATCACTTTTTTGGGAGTGATTATCACATCCACAAGAAAACCTAAATCGGGCAAGGTAGAAGAATCTTTTTACCCATTCGCTAAGTGTACAAGTTAGGTGGGTCGACAATATATTCCTGTCATGTGACGCACATGCCGTCACCAGTGTCGTATAAAATATATCAGACGTGTTTTCCTGTGGAGGAATCGGTTGACCTATGACCTTGCGATCAAATGTTTTCGGTTCCCACTGGAGAGGCACGTCCTTTCGTCTACTAATCGCACGGCTTTGCGGTGCGGTCGCAAAACACTGGCACTAATCTTATTACAGTGAACAGAGACGTCAATGAACGAACGGACTGATCATAACTTTGCGAAAATAAAATTTCCAGTCGAGGGAATACTTGAACCAAGGACCTCTCGGACCGCAGTTACTCACACTAACCACGGGACCACGGCGCTCCTGGACATAATTTTTCCTTTATGTTGCATATCTTGCGCATGGACTACTCAGTTTGTATATTTTACTAATTTTTTTCATAGTTCCACACAACTTCTTCCTATTTTCTCGATTGATCTGTGTTCAGTTTTTCAAGGCCTATCCACTGTACCAACTTATAACTAAATCTGAGGTGGGTGCGATGGGGAGGTTCCCTTGGCAGGAGAGACTTTGTTCATCGCTCTTTGCATACATGAACGAGCGCACTCGCTCTCGTTACGTGTTCCCACTCCAAGAACGACAATGGAACGCCCCCCCCCCTTCCTTTTCTGGGCCGGCTGGAGTGGCCGAGCGGTTCTAGGCGCTACAGTCTGGAACCGCGCGACCGCTTCTGTCGCAGGTTCGAACCCTGCCTCAGGCATGAATGTGTGTGATGTCCTTAGGTTAGTTAGGTTTAAAGTAGTTCTAAGTTCTAGGGGACCGATGACCTCAGCAGTTGAGTCCCATAGTGCTCAGAGCAATTTGAACCATTTTGAACCTTTTATGGAAAAATTGAAAGGGCATATCATTCGCTGTCTTCCCTCACTCCTCTGGCTCTTTGCATCAGAAATATTCCGCCAATCAGTGTTGCTCTTTTAAACAGGAGAATGACGTTTCGTTTAAGTATACCAATGCGGAAATATGTAGCATCTCCATTAGGCATATACTGTCCTCCTGTGAGAACTCCGTAACTATGCAGCCGGTCCATTAAAAAATGCGTCTTGTGGGCGCTCTCACACAATGTAGCGAAATCTGCTTTTAAGTCGAACATGGGGATTGTTATCCCTTCGCTCTGGCAAAAGCTGTCCTCTCTCTTTGAGGTCGCTCCAGCCGAAGTAGGTGTGTTGACTCACCCCTCTGAAGGGACGGGCCTCTCAGCGGACAGGTTGCCTCCTTAGAACGAAATTCCTGTGGCCATCATGTTGTGTACGCCAGCCTCGACTTTTTCAACCTCGGTGAGCACTTGTGATTTACTTATTAGATCTGCTTATCGCTTACATGAATTCATACGAAATTGACTCTACCTTATTGAGTTTGGCTTCGAATAAAGCGTCTTGATGTGCAGAATATGAGTGTGAGGACGGAATATGTAAGAAATGAAGGTCAGGAGACCACACCACCTTGCATAACCCCCCCCCCCCCCCCCCTCCTTGTGACAAAATTTTTGTGTGGGGTTTGTCAATGCTGAGGAAAACATTGACAAAGTCAGGCAAAAATTGTTCTTTTAGATTTTCCAATAAACTTTCTCAGACATTCTTAACAATTTTGTAATTATTTCTTTATAGGTATTGTTTCAAGTTTTTAATTATACAATTTGTGTTTTGTTGTTAGGCAAACATAGACTTTACAACAATTGATTTTCTTGGTTGTTGACAATATTAATTTTTCTAAACTCGTAAGTGTACAGTGTATCATGTCTTAGTGTGGTTATTGCTTTTCTTTAGTTAAGCTTTGAATGAATGTTTACAAAAGCTCTGTTGTGTTACTTCGTTTCATTTATTTATGTCTTTTATGTGTCACTATTTCTTTTTAAAGAATGAAGAAGCTTTTCTCTTAATTCTATCCTCGGTACTAATGTTATGATTGCAATAAAAATGTATGTATGAAGATTCTTTACAGAAGGAAAATACTACATAATTCTTTTTCAAATTCTACATATAAAGGAAATAAGAGATTGTATGACTATTCTAATTTAGTTTTTTTTCTCAAAATTTTTGAGGTATGTATAAATTAGGGACTTTACATATTTAATAAAATAATTACTTTTACAAATAGAAAGAAGGTATGTATTATTCACATATATCTAATTTTTATAATCTACGCTGGTTGTATTTACTCTGTCAATTTCTTTGTTTCATGATTCCCATGAAAGTGCTGTAAGGCGTCGACTCTTTTATATGGGTGTCACAAATCATGTGAGAAGCACACTAGCATAAGATACCGGCTCTTATTTGTTGATGTTGTCATCATGGAGTGGTTTTTTTTAATCGATGACGATGACTGGGGTTTATAGAGTATATGGTGATGTCTTGGTGCTCCTCTGCTGTCACACCTGGGGCGGTATGGCAGTTCGATGATTGTAGGAAGTTGGTGATTACCGAGGATCGTCACCTAATATATGAACCGTGACGTCTTGGTACTCCACACCTGGTTCGGTATGGCAATTTGGTGATGTAGTACGAAGAATGATGTTCATTTTGCTGAATCCATTTCTGGATAATGTTTGTTGGTTCTACTTAATATTCCATTTTCCGTTCCTTTGTATTTGTTTGACTATTCAAGGTTTATTTTTGGAGAGGTGGTTGCAGTAGTTACCATGCCTCAAAGTTTGTAACAATTTTCTTTGTAGGATAGGAGAGAAAGGTATCTTGCTGTCTTCTGCCCTTCTTCACCTTGCATCTTCTGTTCTTCTCTGCTTTCTTGCATTCTTCTGTTCTTCTTGGGCTAGGAATATGTGAATTTTAATGTAGGAGAGTTATAGGATTTGTAGGATCTGACTGCCTTTCCAAATACAAGTTGATGAGTTTATTTCTTGTACCTTCTTCGTAGCCTCGTCGTATCATGATTCTCCCCACACTTGTCCATGAAGTAGCAGTTTCGTGGCATATGACATGTCCATGCTGCGTGTTGTTCTTCTGAAGTCCAAATTGGTTGCAACCTGCAATTCTAGTGTGGTGTTGGTCTTCATGTTGTTGTCACTGCCCTAAGTGCTTTCTCAACATGTTTGTACCCTCTCCGTCGCTATCTCGAAGCATCTGGTGTTGAGGGAGCTGGCGATTGATGTTGGTGGCGACGTCCCTCTGATGCGTAGAAATATTTACAATTTTTGTTTTACATATATTTGTTATTGTTATTTACAAAAAACTCTGATTTTATATAATGCAAAAATTTTCCTGATAGTGGCAAATATTATCATATATATATATATATATAATTTTTTCTTTGTTCTAATTATGTCCTACACTTCTTCATCCTTTTATGAGTTGTGTGTCATTTCTTGTTTGTGTGCATGTTGCAGGATATAGAATACTACAAGAAATTGTTAGTCTGTTTTGTATCCGTTTTTTTCTTTTAATTATGTTGTTCTGTTGATCTATTAATTTAACTTTTATTTAGTGGTTAGTATAAGATAGGGTGGACGTTAGTTTGCCTAACCTCTTCCGCATTTTTCACATCAATCTTTACGTATTGCAGTATTCAGTGGCCTAACTTCTACTTCTGGTTTCTGTTTGCTGTGTTGTTCTTGTCTCTGTGGACCATAATTTCCTCTGTAATTATTCGCTCCCTGGTCTCGCCAGTTGCTGTTTCTGACATCGTGACCTCTTTCAAAATACCCTTGAGCGTTGACATTTTGATTCCTAAACCCATATCCACCACTGTATGAGTGTCCATTACCGTTCCTATTTCGGTACCAATTATTCTGGTTATCGTTTCTATGCAAATTACCTCCATTATGCCACTGCCCTGATCTGTTAAACTGACTGAAATTATTGGTATTACGATTACGATTATTACTATTGGAATATTCGTTCCTAGTCCTCTCCTTTTGCTGTTCCCTCTTCTTTCTTCTTTCTTTCACCTCTCCTTCTTTAAACAAGAATTCAAGTTCCCTTAAGACCTGTTTGAATTCTCTGTATTTTCACTTTTTTCCTACTGTCGCCTCTTGATATTTTACGGGTAACTTCATTCTAAATAGACGTATCAGCTCTCCGTTACTGTTTGATTTGTCTGGGCACTGATTCTTTCTGTCCATTGTGTCAAAGAATTTTACCACACTTTTCTCCCCTGAGTTTTCATATGGTGTCATCTGAAGAAACTCGTATTTAATTTTGTTTTGCGCCTCCATAGACCAATATCTTTCGAGAAATGCTGTTCTGAACTGTAGGTAAGACGTACAGGTAGCAGCGATCTTTTGCATCACATCCGCTACTGTTCCTGACATGTGTGCACAAATTAAGTCATGTTTGTGAGCCACGCTCCAATGGTTTGGCAAGCCTACTTGGAACTGATGTGTCTGTATCATATCTACTCATAAATTTGGTTTGTGGAGGATTCATGGACTCAAATAATCTGCCACTGCTTGTGTCATCTTGCCTATTCTCTAGTAATCTACTGCCTGTCTGCATATGCTCAGTTTCCTGCCCCATAATTGCATCATATCGGAACATTGGTGAACAAAAGTGTTGTTCGTTTGTCTCTGCTCTCGTCATTCGCGGTACTGTACCTGTGCTACTGTTATATTGTGTCATTTGATTTACTGGTTCAGTCGCCTGTCTTTCTATTGGTATCGGATGATTGTAGGTGTCCTGTTTTTCTAGATACTGTGCCTGGTTCTGTGGTATGTCATGTATTACTTTAATCGGGGTTTTATGTTTCGATGTCTGCGCGAGTGTTACGCCTGGCCTTGGTTCTACTTGAACTTTCTTAGACGGCGCGTGTTCGTGTACTGAATTTTTGCTTGACCTATCAGTTGTTTCGCTACAGGTGTAATCGGTCTCGATCTTTTCTTCGATAGTTTGTATCAACTCTGTTCGAAGTTTTTCAAACTGATCTTAGTTTTTAAATTCTGTCTTATTGATCCACTGATCATATTTTTTCGGTGCAACTTTTGCGAGCTTGCTTTGAATTGCTTGTTCTTCCGAAATTTGTATTGCTGTTCGAGTGGCTTTTTTCGTAAAACGTTCCACCTTTTTGTCCACGTTTATGATGTCCAATTGGACCTTGTCCACGTCAGTGCGTAATTGCTGCTGACTTTGTGTTAGTACCTGAATTTTTTCTCCAGATTCTTTCGCGTCTTTGTTTATCTGTGTGATCTGACTATCAGTTCTAGCGATCCCTTCATCCATCTGGATTTTAACCTGTTGAATCTGTATCTTTATCTCTTGTCTCAAGTTCTGATTATCCTGTTTGAAATCCTGATACTGTTTCGTCATACTATCTTTCATTTTTTGTAACATCTCCATGATCGCGTCCTGTCCTGTAACACTGCCTTCTGCTGAACTGTGTGTTCTCGTTCTATTGTTTTCTACTCGGTCAGTTACGTCGTTTACGGGCTATGCTGTGGCGCTTCTAAGTTTGATAACTGCAACAATCCGAGCTGTCTTCCCTTGTCCCTGTGTTGTTCTTTGTGGTGAGGACTAGTTGCGTATGTCAGTGAACCACTACGTGGCGCAAGCAACTCCGCACACTGCCCTCTGTGTTGTCAATGTCTTGTGTTTGCAGGTACAGTTGCGGCTGTTACGGAACCTTTTCGTGGCGCTCGTAACTCCACAAGATTCTGTGCCTGTTGCTGAGGCGTACTGAGAATGTGTACGAGAGGTTCGACGTATTCTAAATGTTCCCCCTCTTCCTTACTGTCTACTTCTCTTTGGACGTCAGCTAACTGCCGATTCATTGACTATATTGACGCGTATTCTGTCTCTGAATATGCGCCAAACAAACGCGTTTGTTTGGCTCGTTTCGCTGCTAATCTTTGCCTTTCCTGCATGGGCTGTCTATTTCTGGCTCATAATGTGCCCCACACGGAATTTCGTATTCTGGAAATTCGATGTTCTCGTCCCTTCGATTCCTATCTGTCTGGTCTGTCTCAATACTACCCTAATCTAACTGAGCCTGTTGATTCTGCAGCTCACCGACTGTCATATTCTCTGATTCACCATATGTCCTATTCTCAGGTTCACCGTCTGTCCTATTCTCAACAAGCTCGTTTATTTAATGTTTATCTAATTGATTGTCCCCCATCTTTTCTACCCGCTGTCTATCCCGTAAGCTTTTGGCTTGTGCTCTTCTTAACATGGAAGATCTTTCAGCACACCACAAACCTATCTACAAAACTATACGACCACTTACCAGTTGGTTGACCCAACAACAACAACGTCGTGACTTCTCGGCTGTACTGTCTGCTCTGCTACAGTCTCCAGTCTTCACCTGTGCGCTTGCAAAGGGAGAAAAATATTATTTCTTGATTCTAACTCATTTGATAGTGCGTCGCTTTGCATTTCTGCGTCTCCCTGCATCTGTGTCTATCACCTGAAAGTACTATGCCCTAACAGCTTCCCAAAAATCGTAAAAATCCAAAATTTTCCAACACAATAACACAAGACCTTGTCCCTACAATTCTAATTTCCTCTCTACATGTATCTATTCTAACCCTAAATCTTTTAAATATCTCTTTACTATTTGAAAAAAATTTCCAACTACGATAGCGACCTGCCATACCTAACTCTGACACTATCCTTTCTTATTAATCTACCTATTTTTACTTGGCAGTTTTACCTATCCTGGCAGTTTTACCTATCCTAGCAGTTTTACCTATCCTGGCAGGGTCACCATTTTCTGTGAGTTTGTGGGTTCTATTTTGTCAAGTTGCACACTGGATTGATCCAACAAGTGCTCTTTGGCTCCTGCAACAAACAATTTCCACCTCTCATTACTACAGAAGTCAGACAGACGATCCTAATGTACCAACAAGAACTGCTTGAAAAACTTTCAGCAACAAATTTCTTCTGGAGTCGTCTACTGTAAGGAACAGACACAAAAATATTCTACATTATTACATAACTAGTGGAATACTTCGGTACTGGAGTATTGCTAGTTAGTGTAAGTAAAAAATTAAACAAACGAAAAATATTATTTATTGTAAAAAAAATTCTGAGAAATCAAGTGAAACTTTTTCTTATAAATTAATAAATTTCCGAGTTCTTTTCGGAACAGTAGATTGCCTCTTATGGATAGGAATGCTATTATTTTACAAAGTATGGAAAGCTTCTTTTCTCCCTTACTTTAAGAATGTTATTTACTCGGCAGAGTGGCTGAGAGTTGCGCCTACATAACTTGAATAACTTTTCTAGGTACGGTCAAGGCTGTTGGGTGAGAAATGTAATGGAGTGTACTATTAGGGAGGAAAGATGGGGCTCGCATATGCTGTAGTGCGCAAACCTGTGAGCTGCGATGACTGATGCCTGCGTCACTCGCTGCTGACAAATAACGCAACTATCTCTTTCTATCTGGATTGACCTTCGCCAATCAAACTCTCCCTACACCTTGATGAAGTCAAGGACTACTATCCGCCCCTAGTCTAACTATTGGCGTGGTACGCCAGTCAGATAACCAGTCCACCGCGATGTTTAACTAGTACTCCGTCCATGTTCACAATGCACAATAAGTGTGGCGGCCAACACAGTGAACAACGCTTAATCGCGAGTGACTCAGTATTCACTCTGATTCACTAACGACAGAGGTGCTCTCCCAGTGAAGTACTCTAATGGTTCAAATGGCTCTGAGCACTATGGGACTTAACTTCTGAGGTCATCAGTCCCGTAGAATTTACAACTACTGAAACCTAACTAACCTAAGGACATCACACACATCGATGCCCGAGGCAGGATTCAAACCTGCGACCGTAGCGGTCGCGCTGTTCCAGACTGTAGCGGCTAGAACCGCTCGGCCACTCGGGCCGGCTGAATTACTCAGGAGAGACTTTGTTCCTCGCTCTTTGCATACACGTACGAGCGCACTGGCTCTCATTACGTGTTCCCGCTCCAAGAGTGACAACTGAACGGCCCCATTTTCTGGGAAAATTGAAAGGGTATATCATTCGCTGTCTTCCCTCACTCCTCTGACTCTTTGCGTCAGAAATATTCCGCCAATCAGCGTTGCTCATTTAAACAGGAGAATGACGTTTCGTTTAAGTCGACCATTGCGGAAATATGTTGTATCTCCGTTAGGCATATACTGTCCTGTGGGAACTCCATAACTACGCAGTCAGTCCGTAAAAAAATGCGTCTTCTGGGCGTTCCCACAAAATGTAGAGAAATTTGCTTTTAAGTCGAACAGGGGGGTCGTTATCCCTTCGCTCTGGCAAAAGCTGTCCTCTCTCTGGGAGGTCGCTCTGGCCGAAGTAGGTGTGTTGACTCACCCCTCTGAAGGGACGGGCCTCCCAGTGGGCTGGTTGCCTCTTTAGAACGAAATTCCTGTGGCAGTCATGTTGTGTACGCCAGCCTCGACATTTTCAACCTCAGTGGGCACTTGTGATTTATTATTAAATTTGCCTATAGCTTACATGAATTCATACTCTACCTTATCGAGTTTGGGTTCGAATGAAATGTCTTGATGTGCAGAATACGATTGTGAGGACGGAATATGTAAGAAATGAAGGTCAGGAGACCACGCCACCTTACATCATGACAGACTAAAGTACAACCATTTCCAATAAAACCTTTTCCGCAATAATTAAATGGGCAAATTGGTCTGGGGAAAATACTGTTAGTAGAGCAAGTTTGGTACTTTAATGGCTTTAAGTTGGCATCACTAGGATGAGCCCTGATCAGGTGATATATCAACATTGTTTCAAGATGGAAAGTCCGCTTGAAACGTCCACATTTGTTAAACAACGTTCGGTTTTTATTTTTTTACTTGCAGAAGGCGAGAAACCACTGAATATAGACTGTAGAATGTCTAAAGTTTATGGTGAAGGTTGTATGAATAGTACAAATTTTTGCAAATGAGTAGAGCAGTTTAGAAATGGTCGTGACTCAGTGTCTGACGAACACCGTTCTGGCCGACCAGCTGCAATTTCAACTCCCTCACTTGACAGTCGAATTGATGATATTATTCGTGCCGACTGCCGTGTAACTGTGAAAATGATGGTTGATAAGGTTCACGTTAGTACTGGTACAGTTCATAACATTATCTGTATCAAGCTGAAGTACCGAAAAACATGAGGTCCCAAAGGAGTTGACGCGGCTACACAAGGAAACAGGGTTGAGAGTGTGCACAAAGCTAAAGAACGTGCTATGAAAGAGAAGTTTAGCACTTCCTCGCCAAAATTTTAACTTGTAATGAAACTGGATTCACTACTATGAGCCAGAATCAAAAAGACAAAGCGTGGAGTGGAAGCACAACAGTCAAGAAAAAACTCAAAACCCAAGCATCAGCAGGAAAAGTGATGTTGACGGTGTTTTGGGATGCTTAAGATCCAGTTTTTTTGTGATTACCTCGAAGAGCAGCGTAAAACGAACAGCCAATACTATTCGGATTTGCTTTTAAACAAAGTGAAGCCAGCCATGAGACAAAGATATCGTGGATATCAGAGGAGAGGTGCGATTTTCCAGTAAGACAACGCACGTCCTCATATTGCTCAACTAACCCGTGGAACCAGCGACAAAATGGGCAAGGAATATTGCCTCATCCCCCTACAGTCATGATTTAGCACCTAGTGATTTCCATTTGTTTGGTGCACTGAAGGAAGCATTACATGGGAAGAGGTTCCAGGACAAAGAGGACGTGAAAAAGTTTGTGGTAAATTGATTCAAACATCAAGATAAAGAGTTCTGTGAAGCCGGAATAAAAAAAGCTTGTAGCCTGTTCGAACAAGTGCATAAATGTTTAAGGGGATAGCATTTTCTCTGCACTGTTAGCAGATCTTGAAAAGTATGACATTAAATGTGATACACTAAAAAAACCGTCTTGTAGGTATCGCAATAGATGGTGTATCAATAGCTCTTGCACCTTGAAAAGGCGTATCCGCTCTATTGCGTAATCGTTTACGTAAGGATTTAACTGTCGTGCACTTTATGAACCACAAAAAGGAACTCGTTGTTCACGATGTTATGAATGATGTAGCTGATGTATACCGTATACAGGGTTTTTTAGATTCCTTGTATACTGTCTTTTCTCGAAGTCTCAAAAATCAGAGTGTATTACTGAATGTTTCACAAGAATTATGCTCGCAGCTATTAAAACTGTGAGGTGTTTTTCACATACTTTGGGTTGCTTCCTCATTTAATGCTGTTCGAGTTCGTCTTGAATGTCATAATTCCCTTGCCAATCTTTTTGAAAAACAGAGTCATGATGATTCCTGATCAACTCCCAAGAGATGTAAATTCGAAGGTTTGAGAAAACATCTCACAAACTGGTTGCTTATAATGAAATTAGTTGTGCTTTATGAGGCCCTAGAAGTTCTACAAATACTATCATTCTTTATGTAGAACACAAATTCTTCAGTCCTTAAATGGAAACAAGAAATTGACGTGAGTATAAAAACTCAGAACACTGGAAACAAATGACTCACCACGAATGACGATGACAGTACAAGAGCCGGAGGAAAAGCGTACATCCAAAAGTCTATGGCTCAAATGGCTCTGAGCACTATGCGACTTAACTTCTGAGGTCATCAGTCGCCTAGAACTTAGAACTAATTAAACCTAACTAACCTAAGGACATCACACACATCCATGCCCGAGGCAGGATTCGAAACTGCGACCGTAGCGGTCACGCGGTTCCAGACTGAAGCGCCTTACACCCGCACGGCCACACCGGCCGGCTTCCAAAGGTGCACTAATTAAACAACCATGTTGTGATGAATGTAACAAATTTCAGACATAGTGGAAGAAATTTCTTCAATCTATGGCAGAGAATATAAAAAAATCTCTGAAGACTTGGGTTTCTTTTCGGATGCAGCCGTATTAAACTCAGAAACATGGCCTTCAGACGATTACGAACATGTGTTTTATGGTGACGTGTGAATTTCTCGTTTATGTAC
Organism: Schistocerca serialis cubense; assembly: GCF_023864345.2. NCBI lineage: Eukaryota > Metazoa > Arthropoda > Insecta > Orthoptera > Acrididae > Schistocerca > Schistocerca serialis. The sequence continues at coordinate 607,133,952 of NC_064640.1, read as the reverse complement.
GAAGGACGATTTTACACTCCTGGAAATTGAAATAAGAACACCGTGAATTCATTGTCCCAGGAAGGGGAAACTTTATTGACGCATTCCTAGGGTCAGATACATCACATGATCACACTGACAGAACCACAGGCACATAGACACAGGCAACAGAGCATGCACAATGTCGGCACTAGTACAGTGTATATCCACCTTTCGCAGCAATGCAGGCTGCTATTCTCCCATGGAGACGATCGTAGAGATGCTGGATGTAGTCCTGTGTAACGGCTTGCCATGCCATTTCCACCTGGCGCCTCAGTTGGACCAGCGTTCGTGCTGGACGTGCAGACCGCGTGAGACGACGCTTCATCCAGTCCCAAACATGCTCAATGGGAGACAGATCCGGAGATCTTGCTGGCCAGGGTAGTTGACTTACACCTTCTAGAGCACGTTGGGTGGCACGGGATACATGCGGACGTGCATTGTCCTGTTGGAACAGCAAGTTCCCTTGCCGGTCTAGGAATGGTAGAACGATGGGTTCGATAACGGTTTGGATGTACCGTGCACTATTCAGTGTCCCCTCGACGATCACCAGTGGTGTACGGCCGGTGTAGGAGATCGCTCCCCACACCATGATGTCGGGTGTTGGCCCTGCGTGCCTCGGTCGTATGGAGTCCTGATTGTGGCGCTCACCTGCACGGCGCCAAACAAGCATACGGCCATCATTGGCACCAAGGCAGAAGCGACTCTCATCGCTGAAGACGACACGTCTCCATTCGTCCCTCCATTCACGCCTGTCGCGCCACCACTGGAGGCGGGCTGCACGATGTTGGGGCGTGAGCGGAAGACGGCCTAACGGTGTGCGGGACCGTAGCCCAGCTTCATGGAGACGGTTGCGAATGGTCCTCGCCGATACCCCAGGAGCAACAGTGTCCCTAATTTGCTGGGAAGTGGCGGTGCGGTCCCCTACGGCACTGCATAGGATCCTACGGTCTTGGCGTGCATCCGTGCGTCGCTGCGGTCCGGTCCCAGGTCGACGGGCACGTGCACCTTCCGCCAACCACTGGCGACAATATCGATGTACTGTGGAGACCTCACGCCCCACGTGTTGAGCAATTCGGCGGTACGTCCACCCGGCCTCCCGCATGCCCACTATACGCCCTGGCTCAAAGTCCGTCAACTGCACATACGGTTCACGTCCACGCTGTCGCGGCATGCTACCAGTGTTAAAGACTGCGATGGAGCTCCGTATGCCACGGCAAACTGGCTGACACTGACGGCGGCGGTGCACAAATGCTGCGCAGCTAGCGCCATTCGACGGCCAACACCGCGGTTCCTGGGGTGTCCGCTGTGCCGTGCGTGTGATCATTGCTTGTACAGCCCTCTCGCAGTGTCCGGAGCAAGTATGGTGGGTCTGACACACCGGTGTCAATGTGTTCTTTTTTCCATTTCCAGGAGTGTATATTAAGCAAAACCACGTGCATGTATCTAGTTAAAGATTTTCGAAACTATAAAGAAAATCCTCAATACATGCCCAAATCTGTGAAAGAACTTTTGAAAGCAATTGAAATTGTACCTATAGCTACAGGTGAATGTGATCGCAGATTTTAGAAATTCCAACACTTTCAAATCTACTTTTCATTTCAATAAATGGACCTCTATTGCACTGTTTCGCTGAAGAAAACTTTACAGCAAGATGGATCAAGTCTCAGCACAATAGCGCCCTTGACAAATCAACTGCCAAACTCTCGAATCTTCAGGAGCAGTCTGTCGAACTGAGCTCTGTAAGTGTTTGTGTTAATAGTGTAAACAATATCTTTACAAAATAAAAAATTTAATGGAAGTTAACTAACCTTCACCTAATCACTAATAATAACACCTAAATGCTTCGCAGTTTCGGGAATAATAACTGAAACGCTTATTTTAAGACGCAAAACAAGTAGCTCAGACTAGTACATGAATCGCCAGTTACAGGTAATGGAGTGCTATTGCCAGTCGCATCTGTACAGATACTGTTATCTCACATAATAGTATCTTGCCTAGAGATACGTGTTTCAGTTCCATAACCAAAAATTCAAAATCTTTCTGTGACATTCTTGTGAAATTTTCAACCAAAACATTGTCGTCATTTAGCATGTCTAGCAGTAAAGTACCTCTGGTGTGTAAATACTTTTAACCCATAGTCGCCTTTGTGACTTGTTTTTTATCACAATAAACGCAACGCAAACTACCGAACAAGGAAACGGATCGATAGCAGAAGGCTGCAGAAACGAGTCAATGTGTGGACACGAAAACGCGCACCCGTACGTGCGTTCTTTCCAGTAAATTTTTGTGCATGCGCTTTTGTTTCAGTGCATCTGCGACTGCACATGAGGAAACAGGCATCGCCTAGACATACCTTTACTCCTCCACACTGAAACGGTTGAATGGATTTGGATGAAATTCGGAATTGAGATAGTTTATACCGTGAATTAACACATAGTCTATACATTTTAATGTATGTAGTATATACCAGTACATATATATGTAGTATATAAACTGCAAACGTTGACGCTATATATGTCGAAAAGTTATTGACTGATTTATTTCAGATTTTTAGCCATCACTGTAATGGACATTCGGATTGCCATAGGCTATATATGGGGTAAATCCGACCTAGTAATTTCTAATGGCTATAAAACATTATATACATTACATTATTGGTAATATAAAGGAGCAACTGTTTGAAAAATATTTTTGTTATGCCATCAATAGTTTTTGAGATATCCGTATTTTAAGAAACGTCCATTTTTGTCATTTGAAAAAATGATGAGGTAAATCCGACCCCCCTATTTGTTTGACTAATTTTGCATATAAATAGTTCTAAAGGAACAGATTTTTTGGGAAATAATTATAAGCAATTATCTTTTTTTACATAAATGAACAAAATGTATTCAAAAAATAACAATGTTTAGAGTTTCATTGCACGGCGGTGTAACAGCAGTGTCGATCTCGGAATGTTAAAATCACGAGGGACAGCATTGCAGCAACTGCTCGGCGAATATCGTTTTGATTGTGTTTTGTCGTTTTTCGTTTGTAATTTCGTACCACTTTCCTAAAAATAAACAAAAATTCACTTTGTTTCCATAAATAAATAATTCCATACACCTAAACGATAAAAAATTTGGAGCGTATTTAGCCCACCATGCCATTTTGCCCACCATTTAGCGGTTGGTTTTACCCCACCATGCCATTTTTCATTTAACACACGTAGAAACAATTTACACGAAATTTCCTACAAAAACGATACATACACTGAATAGGTCACTAAATGCGCTGCAAAATCACTTACCGTTTGTTTTCCGATTGTTTTATTTAATAAGGTAAATCTAGTGATGCAATTTGCACGAAAATTAAATTGAAACAATCGAAAACACACTTGTTGCCTTTTGAGTGTCTACATGTCGAATGCGGCAAAGCTGTCAAGGTGACATTTTCGTTCTTTCAAATGCTCTATAAGGTAACACTAATGCGAAATCGCTCCGCTTTGCCGTTTCTGACAAATAGAGTGCGATCGGGTTTACCCACCCGGTCGGATTTACCCCACCTTACCCTGTATATGAGGAGGAGATTACAGATAGAGGGGGAAGGGGTGGTGCACAGAGAGAGGGAGGGGAGTAGGACATGGACAAAGGCGAGGGTATAGGGACCGATGACCTCTGCAGTTTGGTCCCTTTAATCCTCAAACCAACCAACCAACCTAGGGTATATATTTGTATAATGTATATAATACAGAGTTCCAAGAGATGCATTTTGAAAGGGCGTATACGGCCCGATAATGATTTTCGGTATTAACATTTATTCATAACTAACAGTTTGATCGTAGGTAACACCGCGAGACGAAGTTGGTAACTAACTATACTATCCCACTGTGACATTGACCCCACTGGCAAAAACACAAAACGCTCACTGGATCACCCGTAGTAGAAAGCGTCGGAAGCTCTTTAAGACTGCTCGCAGATGATGGAGTTGTCTATCCAGGGTATCTATCTGAAGAGTGATCGACAGTGGATTGATGGATGGTGCAGGCTTTGGGATTCGGCCGTGAACGTAAGTAAATATAACGTACTGTGCAAACATACAAAAACGAATCCACTACTGTGCAACTATACTGTTAATGATAGATCACTGGGAATAGTATCTCCCGTAAAATATGTATGTCTGTATGGTTGCTGGTGACCTGCAGTCAGCATCCTGGAGACAGAACATTCGTCACCCTTTAAGGAATATGTGACGGATCCGTCTCAGAGGCAAAGTGGCAGACGAAAGGACAAACGCCGCCAGGGCTGGGGAAGCTATCCCTGTGTTGGATCCTCACAACGACAGAGTATGGTACCTAAGGGGCGATAGCCAAAGGTAGGCGGAGCAGAGGCAGTCAAAATGGAAGGGTCCGGCCTGTTTGAGAACTGGGAGGAGTGCACCTGAAAAAAAAAAGACAGGCAGTGACGTTGACTGGGAAGGATGATTTGGCCACCAAAGGTAGTAACAGAGGTGAACCCAGTATGGGTAGGGCTTGTGACGAAATTGATAGGGGCACACAGCTGAAGGCCTCGGACGTCCAGCTGGTTGTTGTATCTCCCCCCTCCTTTCTTCTTCCATCCATTGTCCACACTGAACAACGCCCAGTCCAAGTAATTAATACGCAAAGTCTTTTATGAAGATTTGATAGGAGCAAAGATTACAATAAACTTTCACGTTTAATTAGCTTGTCATGATGAGATGGCTCCAGTTCTTCTTGTTTAGTGGTCTTATTCTTGAAGCTGAAAATCTAACATCGGGTCCTCAAGACTGGTTTGTACTAAATAAATTGGAAGATTACTGTTGCAGAATTTTTTTAGATAACTATATTTTCCACTGATTTTCTCACATTTTAGTATATCATATAGGATTTTGATTTTTCACATTAACAAAGCCGTAATTACATTATTCGCACCTATATACAAAAATACGTCCGATCATGTCAGAGAGGAGTGGCCGAGCGGTTCTAGGCGCTTCAGTCTGGAACCGCGCAACCGCTACGGTCGCAGGTTCGAATCCTGCCTCGGGTATGCGTATGTGTGATGTCCTTAGGTTAGTTAGGTTTAAGTAGTTCTAAGTTCTAGGGGACTAATGACCTCCGATGTTAAATCCCATAGTGCTCAGAGCCATTTGAACCATTTGATCACTTCAGAGGCAAACTTAAGACTCTAACACTCTGCAGAAATAATAATGTTCCAAAGGGTTTACAACTTTTCTTAACAAATGAATTTCTACTAGCTTTCGTTACATTATTAATTTAGATAGGTTCGCAGGTGAGCTTCTGTAAAGTTTGGAAGGTAGGAGACGAGGTACTGGCAGAAGTAAAGCTGTGAGTACCGGGCGTGAGTCGTGCTTCGGTAGCTCATTGGCAGAGCACTTGCCCGCGAAAGGCAAAGGTCCCGAGTTCGAGTCTCGGTCGGGCACACAGTTTTAATCTGACAGGAAGTTTCATTAATGTAGATTATTATTTCATAAATAAATTCAGAAATAAACACAGTAAACAGTACGAGATTGCGTAATTAATACTAGAAATTTTAAGTGAGCAAATAATTCGTAATTTCAAATGTTTCTTAAAAAAAATAATTTTCACTGTGCATTCAGAATTATCGACTATAAACAATATATTTAATAAAACTAAAATATTTAATAAAGGAATTCCTTTTCATAAAGTTTAGCTTCAAATATAACATACTGTGTATAAAATTATATGAAAGTATTCAGAAAAGCAACTGAAATAATACTGACCTGTCCAAAATTCGAAAAATAATACTGGTATCGAAAACTACTGTTGAGGAAAAGTAGTGCTATAGGACGATGTCCCATTACATGGTCCACGTAGCGTGTCCTTAGGCATGGCAACAACCCTGCACAACGTAAAGAATACCCGTAGTTACACAATGCGCCACCAATGAGAGGCGTCCCGGAGACTGACGACCTAGCAGGGGCAGCGAAGGGCGTGACCTATCGTGCATACTGTGATGATGCCTCGCTGAGAACAGGGCAAAAGCAAGAAGTTTATGTCCATTCCCGAAGGAAGGACAGGGAAATAACAGGAGAAGCATGCAAGAAATCGCAATACGTTGCGTAAGGGACCTGACAACGAGGGGTAACTGACAGGATGAACCCGACGTAGGAAATAGGTGAGAGCCAGCACACGAAATGCATGTGGATACCGCGATATGAAGTGGTGGGATCAGCTTCGGCAGGTCATCGGCGGGCGCTGGTTGGAAGGGGACTGACCAACAACGGATGCCGGAGACACAAAGGTGCCGGCAAGGCGACATAAGCTGACGTGACGGGAAGCTCGACCAACGGCAGCTACTGGCGATGCTATGGGTGAGTGAGGGCAGTTGCTGGCTGGAACCACTGGGTGGATAAGCCTCCGTTACGTGTTGAGGACGCTGGAGGGCCAGGGAACGTTGTTGAAGGCTCAATGCCCGCTCTGTCACGATTCAGTGGTCGTGAAGAAGCACCCGTCAGAGAGAGACTACGAGTGCCAAAGGTGACACACTTAGGTGATACATGGCTTAAAACAGGAAGGATAATGCCCTTCAAGGCTGGCAGGGATACCAGAGATGCGGGGTGATTCTCAGGTACAGATGGGAAAGAAGGCCCTACCAAGGGAATCCTAGCAGGCGAGAATCCTTGTGGGACCTGAACAAAGAGGAACCACCGATTGGAAACTGAGTTAGTGGGAGGTGGTGCCACATCACCAGCGAATGAATGGGAGGTTTCCCCAGAGTGTGCGTGCACAGAAGACACAGGAAACAGAGTGGAGGGCGCGAGAAATAACTATCCCTGATCTGATAGAAAAGATGCAGGCAGAGGGATGGTAGAAAGAATAGAAGCGGCGACGGTGGCAGAGACACCGACAGCGTTGGCGGAGATGCCAGTGTGGTAGTGGCGGCGCAAGAGGGGGAGATGGGAGAGAGAGAGGCAGAGAGAGAGAGAGACAGAGAGAGAGGCGTGAATGAAGCACCACTCCAGAACGGCGTCGAGGGAAGAGGAGGAGAAGGCGACTCCACGGGTGCCCTGCGTAATCCCAGTGCAGTGTGACAAATGAATAAGCCCACATGTTGTTTGAGAAAACCCTGGAGCAGATCCCATTGCAATTGCTTTTGCGGTTCCTGTTGCCATAACTGTTTCCTCCAACACTGAAAAAGTGGCTACAATTTAATATGAAGAGCAAAGAGAAAGCGTAACACTCCTAAAAATGTCTGTCGTCTCCACATTTGTATTTGCAACTTAGTGGAGAAATACGCTACAATTCTTATGCCAAGGTAGCCAGGAACTAGGATACATTTATTGTGTCTAATGAACACATACAATGACACAGTTACTTGATACTGCTGAAAGTCAGTACTGACGTTGCACAACAATGTTCTTGGCCGAAAGTCTATCACTGAAGTTGCAGGTGAATGTTCTTACACTGACAAAATCCGAGTGGGCTTAGTATATGGCGATTGGTGGGTGGCTCGAAGAAAGAATGGATGTAGAGTTCAGAAAGGCGTTGAAATCACGGACTGTTAGGAATGAAGTCTAGGAAGGCGGTGAACTCAAGGACGGTTGGAGACGAAGTCCAGTGAGGCGACGTTTCGAGCGTGAACCTGGAGAGAATGTCGCCACTGGCATGTTGAATGATATCTGATATCATGTGAGTATCTGGACAAAAATAAAGCCCATCTCTGGAGGTGCAGCATCGATTAGGTCACAATACTGGAGACTGCCTTGAATAATGGTAAAAGAAGTTTATGTTCAGTCAGTAATGTCGGTCATAAATACAATCGTGGAATTTTTTTGAGTGCGAAAATAGTAGCCAGAGCCTCTTTTTCTATTTGTCTGGAGTTCCGTTGCCTGTGTCATATTCTTGGATATGAATGCAACAGTACGTTCCACAGCATTTACATTTACTTCGTGAGCTAACACTGCACCCAAGATGTAATCGGAAGTTCAAATGCTACGAGTACAATTGATATTCTTGATGGGTCATAGACCATAAGGCACGTCGGATGGAGGAGGGCTTGCTGGAAAACTCGGAAGGATTTATCGCAGGTGGCGTCCCAATTACATTCCACATTTTTTTTTTTTAACAATGTAGCTGTTTCGCTATCACCGCGGCATGTGGGGTGAACTTGTGATGATAATTAAGTTGTCTGAGCACATATTCTAGTTGCTTAATGGCCTTTTGGACTGGATGTTGCTGGATAACTTGCACATATTGTGGTTTATATATTCCTGAAGACCGGGATCGTGACCAAGATATGCCACTTGAGGGACGAAAAAACGAAATATGTACATGTCACACTTGAGATTGGCTTGTTGCAGAACGGCAAAAAAAGGCGTCAAGATCAGCCACCAGCTCTTTGATGTTTTTATCAGTGGCCAGAATGTCGTCCAGGTAGTTCACCATGACTACATCCTGTGTCAGCTGTTCTAAGTATCGTGGAAAAATATCTGTGACACTGGCAGTCCCAAAAGGAAACATTTTGTAGCAGAATAGTCTAAATGGAGTGTTAATGACTAGAATATTCGGTGATGCCATATCCAGAGAGAGCTGAAAGTAAGCATCCCGTAAATCAATCTTGTCATAAATCTTGCCTCCTGTGAGAGGTGCCACAATGTCGTCTACTTCTGGAATCGGGTAGGTATCAGTGACGGACTATGCTTTGCTCTTGGCATTGAAATCACCACAAATCCAAAGTGATCCATTCGGTTTCTCACTGACTGTTGGTGAATGTGGTAAGAATGCTTTCCTCCTGGAGATGCTGGAGTTCTTACTGTAGCTTCTCTTTGAGTGCGAATGGAACTTTCCGAATTTGAAGAAGCTAGATTAATTTCGCCCTTCTACGCTAGGCCACATGGTATACCACTGCTGTGAAAAAGGTAGCCGGTGTCTAGGACGTACCGCCCTTGCACAGCAGAAAGAGTGATGTACGAAAACTACTCGGAAAGTAAAGTCTGATCGTTCGTGAAATTGAAAACACTGTGAAAAATCAAAAATAATTTATTTTCAATAGCTAGATACACCTCCAGCTACCTCTCTACATAGTACCTGCTCCGACTTATACATTTGTCGCAGCATTGTGCCAACTTTCCAACACCCTCGTCCTAGCAGGTAGCCGCCTGTACTTTCCGCCAGCACTGTAGGCTGGTCCACTGTGCAAAATGTTGTCTTCAAACCAGCAGTTCATGTGAGCAGAAATGAAACTAATGGGCAGCCAGTTACGGGCTGTATTGTGGATGGTCAAACACTTCCCATCGAAAACGCTGCAAGAGCATCTTCATTGTCCCTGAAGAGTGTGGTCGAGAGTTGTTATGAAGAGGAAAACGCTTGCTACTTGTGTTATGTGGGCTGCATGACATCGGGTGAAGTCTTTCACCCAGCCCTGATACTTTGCGGGAGGCACAATTTTCTAGCCATTTTCATGTGCTCACTGTGCACTCAGAACTGGGAAGAGCGACGTGCATACTAGAGGCATTGCCAAACACATCTGTGGAAAGCTTCATTGGGTTTCCAGTGTGGTTTCCAATTTGCTCCATGTCAGACTTTACGTTCCGAATAGCCATTGTATGAAATGGTTTACCTAACACGTTTAACCTGTTGCTGAGATTCTATGTAATTTCTGCAAAAATAAAAAATAAATAAATAAATAAAAAATCTTTTGAAAAGTATTCATTTCAAACAATTTTCAGAAATTTGACAATACCGTAGAAAACAGTTTATGGAAGGAGAAGTTAACCACCACTGTCACCAAACTGCGACATAACATGAGACAGCACTTAGTAGCTTTACAGCTCGTTCCAAAATAGTGGATACGTTTCACAACTTCAGAAACTGCCATGCTTATTCTTAATCCCATATATATCATAACAAGTATGCTATATACGAGAGTGCCTAGGTACCTCCTGAGGATGGGACTCATACCCACGCCAGAGTCGAGCAACGTGGTGTGCTGAACGGCAGACCCAACACTGCAGCAGCAAGTCAACAGCAACCTATGCAGCAATGAAATGCAACGAACTTTCGACACAACGCTGTCAACAGTCAAAATCCAAATCGAGACCAAAAACGTAAACCAATAGCAAAGCGAAGTCGTCGATGAGTAGTCAGTAGTATGGTGGTGATAGTAACGAACGAAATCAGACGAAGTACACGGCTGACTGAGCGGTTTCCCCTGCCCCATGTGGGCAGGGGAGGGCTGGCAGTGGCACAATCCGCCGCTCTTTAGCCAAGTGACATGACAGTTAATAAAAGGAGAAATCTATACATATAAAGGCGATAAAAATGGGTACACAAAAACAGAATAAGTGGAGACAATGGGGGTTAAAATATACACTGACATGGAGACTTTCATTGTGGGACAGTTAAAAAAAGTCGACATAAAGTTAAAAAACACAGTTGGCAATTCCTGGAGCACATAAATTACAATGGTTAAAAGTTGGCCACAGTATAAAAACACTCCAGAACAAAGACACTTAAAACTACTGTAAGAGACGAAACACACATGAGGAAGAACAAAAACTGCCAGGAGGGACCTGCCAAGGGAGAGGTCTGAGAGGAGGGAAAAAGAAGGGAGATCAAGGTGCAGTGTGGGAGGGGGTGGGATGAAAAGAATAGAGGGGTCAGAGGCGCACCAAGGGGCAGGAGATGGGCGGGGTAGGAGATGGAGAGGAAAGCAAGTCAGGAGTGAGTGCACTGGAAAGGGAGTGGACTGGAGGAGGGAGGAAAATCGCTCACAGGAAGGAAAGAGGAGAGGAGATGGAGCCCTGAGGAGTAGAAGGGGGGAAGGTAGGATTAAAGTTGGTAGGAGGGGTAGATGTCAAGGCAGACCTAATCATCTGGGAGGGGTAGGTGCTGCAAGTGGCGTTGAGAAAGGAGGTGGAGGGTATGGAGATGGAGAGAGGGTGGGACACTGCGGTAAAGGCGCGGCAACAGGCTATGGGTGGAGAGGAAGGGGGACACCATGGGGTGGGGGAAATCGAGACGGCAGATGATGTACGAGGTTCAGCTGTGTTCAAGGAAATGAAGAAGGTGGGGGAAGGGGATGAGGTCATAGAGGATGTGTGTGGAAGACGGAAGGCGAATACGGAAGACAAAGTGAAGTGCATGGCAGTCTAGCATTTGGAGGGCTTTATAGAATCTGGGAGGGATGGAAATCCAAGTGACGCTGGCATAACAAAGGATGGGGTGGATCAAGGATTTTTAGGTGCGAAGGATGGGGGAAGGATGCAGTCCCCATGTCCAGCCAGACAGGAGTTTCAGGAGGCGGAGCCTATTGTGGGCTTTGTGTTGGAATGTAAGGAGATGGGGAGTCAATGTGAGGTGACAGTCAAGAGTGAGGCCAAGGTATTTGAGGGTAGGAGTGAGATGGATAGGACGACCACAAATGATTAGGTAGAAATCATGGAGGCAGAAGGAGCGGGTGGTGCGGCCTATGATGATTGCCTGGGTCTTGGAGGGGTTGATACGAAGGAACCACTGGTTGAACCAAGTGGTGAACTGGTCAAGGTGCGTGTGAAGAGTACATTGGGACCGTTGAACGGTAGGATGAAGGGCCAGGAAGGCGGTGCCATCAGCAAATTGGAGGAGATGAAGATGCGGGGGAGGTTTGGGCATATTGGCAATACACAGGAAATAGACGAGAGGGGAAAGTACGGAGTCTTTGCGCACGCCGGCAGTGGGATAGAAAGTACGCGAGTTGGAGTTGTGGACAGTGACATAGGACGGACGATGGGAGAGGAAGTAAGCAACGAGACAGACGAAATTGATGGGGAGAGCATAGGTCTGGAGTTTGAAGAGGGGATGCCAGACATGTTTGTAGGTGTTCTGGAGATCGATGGAAACAAAGATAGCGGAGAGACAGGAGTTAAGTTGGAGGGAAAGAAGATTGGTAAGGTTAAGGAGCTGGTCGTTGACTGAGAAGGAAGTTAGATAGGTTTTGGGGGGAAGTAATGGTGTTAGGGGCCAATGTCTGAAGTGGAAGAGGCCTGAAAAAAGTGCGCTGACGCACGCTTCTCTTGTGGCACTCGAATCGGAGGTACATTGGTTCGAATATTGGCGGTGGATTTAATTTTCAATGCCGGTATTTGGCCAGCAAGGGGAGGAGAAATGGTGACGTTAAGTTTCTGGTCACCAGTCTTCGTCTCAGTCTGCTGAATTAAGTTTCAAACTTCCCCGCAGTGACTAATGATGTGAGGGCATGCGACACCGTTGATGGTGATCGGTCCGTCGGATGGGAACGTTGTTGCTATTGGAGACAAGCAGGCTATGTGTCGGCATCGGGTTTCACCTTCTATGCTCTCTCATCGTCTCGTCGTACAACACAGATGTGTCACTACACTTTAAAATCATCCACTACACTCACCTACTCTCTATAAACACATGTACTGTACGACACAACTCTCACGCATTAGCAACGTAAGGGGTCAATATATGCAGAGAACACCCTCTCCCGCAAGGGGCTGAACTCACAGTGTGTTATATCTCTACAAACAATGCGATACGACGTTTACACGTGATACACGAACGTGAGGCATACTCCACACGACTTCTTCATTTCCTTATTTATTCAGTTCTGTTGAGTTAGGTCCTCGTACGTATCCAGCCGTATGCATGGCACTTCAAATCCAAATCGACTCTTGTTTAACGTTGATTATGACATATTCCATTTATTAAAAGCATTCCACTAGCAATCTGAGCAGATTACTTGCACTGAAACGTTATCACTGACTTGTAAGCTCGGTGTTCTTTTTTTTTTTTTTTTTTTTCAACCAACACTCTGAGTTTGCTAAGATTTTGAGCTCAGTACTGGAAAAAGAGACTTACAGTTGATCCACACTTCGTGTTCGATAAATTTCTATTACAGTGACTTCATACGTTATCCTTGAAATAGTAAAGCGAATGGATTCTGCAAAGGTCAGGCTGTGGTTAAAGGGCTACCATGAGTCTTACCAAAAGAATCTCGATATAAAGGTAGTTGTCATTGGGGTTGTAATAAAACCTTGCTGTTATATCCAGAGTCTCTCAGGAGGAATGGTCAATTTTCAGGGATATGATAGAAAAGATCATTTGAAGCAAAAAAACTTCACAAGGACGTATTCACTATTCCGAATGGTTTCCAAGATAGAACGCATTTAATGTACATTGTTATTTATGTTCTGTATTATTGAGTAACAGTCAGGTTTTCACATGTACTACAGTTAGTAAACATTAAAACATGTGTTTTAAAAGTATCAGTTGAGAAATACTTCTTTTAACATATTTACCTCTAAGCATTATCATACATGTCACGTTACAGCTGTTGTACAGCTCCAATAAATGTTCAAATATCCTGTCCTCAACTTCATTGCATTTGTGCACTCTCGGGAGAACATATTGTGCTGCTTGTCTGAGTGCTTCTGCACATTCCCTAATGAGGGAACTGCGCCCATGGTGCGATCATGTCATTCGCTCTTCTAAAATCAACTTGCGTTTGTACACCTCGGACTTCATCCAACCCTATAAACAAAAACGTAGTGGCGTGAAGTCTGGTGGTGGTGGTGGCCCGTTACCTACCGAACATAAGGTACGTGCGGTAGAGGTGTTTTCTTACACAGCTGGTAAAATATGGAGGGACTCTGTGATGTTAGAAGTAAATTGCATTCCGCGTGGCCAAAGCTATTCATAAATGAATTTTCCAAAAAATGCAAGTAATTTTGACCTGTCATTCGCTGTTCTAAACTCATTGCACCTATCAACTTGTTTCCTATCATGCAGCATCAAACATTCATCGAAAAACGAACTTGGAAATTGATTTTCACTATAGCTTGTGGATTTTCTTGCGACAATCGTTGATTATTACGTGTGTTGTTGATTCCATTCCACGTAAATGTGGCTTCATCAGTGAGTAGTACTAATGGAAGATAATGACGATTGTTGTTTAACCAGTGACGAAATTCTAGTCTTGTGGAATTGTCGCCAACGTGTAGATTGTGGACACGCTGTATGTGATGGGTATAAGTTTTCCACATGTAATGGTCGCGACACGTGTGTTCATGGGACACTGATATGTGGAGAAAGTCGCCGTGAGCAGGTAGTTGGGCAATGCTGCACCGTTTCTACAATTTTCTACTGTTTCTGTCCATGTTGCTCAACTACAAGCTCAGAAGATAAATGAGAATTTAGACGAATATCTGCTTCACACAGTGTGGTGAAAACAGTGATTAACATTCTACGATGTGGAATTCGACATCTCGTAAGGCGTCGACCGTATTCTTCTACTTCCATCACATAAGCCGATAACATACATCTTAGCTTCATATTCTTCATCAGCGCAGGTATGTGGCGTTTTACCGCGCGGGATTAGCCGAGCGGTCTTGGGCGTTGCAGTCATGGACTGTACGGCTGGTCCCGGCGGAGGTTCGAGTCCTCCCTCGGGCATGGGTGTGTGTGTTTGTCCTTAGGATAATTTAGGTTAAGTAGTGTGTAAGCTTAGGGACTGATGACCTTAGCAGTTAAGTCCCATAAGATTTCACACACATCTGAACATTTTTGGTGGCATTTTGCCTAGCGCGTGTACAAATACAGTTAACCGATGCTCCTTTCTGATACGCTCTCAATCCTCGCACTAACTTCCCACAACACAGAATGGAAGAATCCGCGTTCAACGAGCAAGTTTAATGGCCGAAAAACATCCCGAGCAAAGAGGTTGAAAGCAACAAATTAGGTCGGACTGGAATAAGAATTCGAAGAGGCTGGGGTTGTAAGATACCTTAGTGCGAGAAGCTAATCCGAAAATAAGTATACGTTAAATGTGTCATATCTCGAAACCCAGTCGGGACAGAGAGCACGGGACGGCCGCGCTGGCCGTGCGGTTCTAGGCGCTTCAGACCGGAACCGCGGGACTGCTACGGTCACAGGTTCGAATCCTGCCTCGGGCATGGATGTGTGTGATGTCCTTAGGTTAGTTAGGTTTAAGTAGTTCTAAGTTCTAGGGGAC
This sequence comes from Schistocerca serialis cubense, assembly GCF_023864345.2. Classification (NCBI taxonomy): domain Eukaryota; kingdom Metazoa; phylum Arthropoda; class Insecta; order Orthoptera; family Acrididae; genus Schistocerca; species Schistocerca serialis. The sequence continues at coordinate 607,118,941 of NC_064640.1, read as the reverse complement.
TGATGACCTAAGATGTTAAGTCCCATAGTGCTCAGAGCCATTTGAACCATTTTTTTGATAGAGAGCACATACATATAAAATTTTGTGCTTCAAATAAGCTATCCTCTCAAATTCCCGAATGTTGACCATTCCTCCTGGGACACCTTGTAGAGATGCGTATTTCTAGCTTATCACTAAATTTTGTTCAAGCAAATGGCTTATGTGAAAAGTATGTTTTATTTTATTGGGTATGATTTTTTTGGGTGTGGTTACATCGATAAGTATAAGGTTCCAAGAGGAATTTAAATTCGAATAATCTTTGATTATGATGTGTTATCGCACCCTGAGCCGTTGTCAAATAATATACTGTAGGTTCTGTCTGGTAATTTTATAGGTTTCCCCCAAATTGTTGTTTGAGATGGAATCGTACAGCAACTTCCTCTCTGTAAAAATTTATACGAACATAAATCAGTGGAATCTCATCCAGTTTGTGGCTTGTTATTAACAATTACTGTGTATCACGTTATTCATAATTTCTATGATGTTGTAAGTAGAATAGATTCTTGTTAAACATCTTTTAAGACACGAATCTGCTGAGATAATATACTCATTGCAAATTGTATTGATGACATGTAACGGCACACGCAAAACGAATTCGTAAAATTTATTTAATCATTGTCCACAGTAAGTGACTTTGAAAATTCTGTCTAATAAAATTATCAGTGCGAAAGTTTAACGTTTCCTTTTTAAACTATTTGTGTTTACACGTACTCCATATGTCTCAATGGATCGCTGTAGATAATATTTCAGATTCTCTACATCATATAACCAATTTTCTATTTGCAGTTTTCCATTTGCTACCCGTCAGGTGCAGACTGAAATTTCTTTTCATTACATGTGGCATGTACTGTAAGTAAGAAGCCCAGTGAGTGCTCTGCTCCAATGTAAATTGCATACAAAGAAATGGTCCAATCCGATATGTCGAAATCCGCCTCGAAATTTGTATAAAGGAAGAATAGTCCTAAAGAAATGCACTGTCAAAGTTTTGGTCGCTAAGACGCACTGCAAATATTTTTTTTTTTAATTTTTGATTCTGCCAAATTCGTAACTCACAAGGCGGCAGGAGAAATGGACACCCCTACTGGAGCTGTTGCAATTGCTCATGAGCCAGACGCATATGCTTGGTCGCGGTACATTTGTAAACAAGAAACACAACACAGGCCCGATCGTAATTTGTTAATCGAATTTGCACTGTTTCCTACGACACTAGTATACTATTACTATCCTCTGGAAATCTATAAAATTATCAATTGCTGTTTGTAGTATAGTCCTGTTAAGTGTTGACAATAGAGATAAAACTGAATTAACATTCATCGTGTTTTAGTAATATACGCGTGCTAATAACATTACTTTTATGTTCCAGAGTTTCAGAGTAATGTGGAATTCAGTTACCGTTCTCAGTCTTGTGAGGATGAAACATCAGGAATATGCTTTCCAGTCGAAATCACCAACTTCTACTGAAGACATACAAATTTGTCATTTGCTAATTAATTTCTTGGACATTCATTCGGATGACGTCGACATTTCGTCAGACCCTATGGAAACTTTAGACGAAATAAGAAATAACTCTGATGATTCGATGAACAGTGGTTCAGACGACGACAATCGTGCCAACAAGAGTCTGGAACAAGAATATCTCACTGGCCCGCAAACAACATGTGCTACAATAGCTTTCAGTGATAAAGAAAAGACAGTGAATTTTTGGTTGAAAGAAGGTGGGAAGAAACTTTTAAAGTCAAGCAGTGTGCAAAGACGCTTTCTTTTCGTTATATTGGAATGATAACTGTATAAATGGAAGAAGGAAATACACGAAACAAAGATGCGCCAAAATGAAACTCGCAAAAGTGCGGAAGAGAACCTGTTCAGAAGGTTTAGAACTGCTAGAGAGAAACAGCGCACCATTACCGATTGAGATCTATGAGACTGGCCCCTCGAATTGCAAGTGAGATGAACATTGCTGATTTCTAGGCTTCTTCAACGTGGGTAAGCAGGTTAAAGTTGTGTTATAGAAATACCTGAGTCTCATCACAAATAGGTACTCCACTCATACAGTTACAGTCGTTGGTGACTTCAGTCTACCCTCGATTTGTTGGTGAAAATACGTATTCAGAGCCGGTGATAGGTATAAAACATCGTCAGAATTTGTACTAAATGCTTTCTCCGAAAATTATTTTGAGCAATTACGTCAAGAGTCCACTCTAAATGTAAACGGTGGTGAAAATATACTTGACCTCTTAGCAACAAATAATCCTGAACAAACATGGAGCACCATGACAGATGCAGGTATTAGTGACCACAAGGTCGTTGTAACAAGACTGACCCCGCAGCATCCAAACCCACCAAAACTAAACGCAAAACATGTCTATTTAAAACAGTAGATAAAAATTTGTGTGACTCCTTTCTTAAGAGACAGTCTCTACTCCTTCCCAACTAACTAGAAATTTAGACTATGTGGCATAATTTGAAGGAAATATTATCTTCTGGAACTGAGAGGTTTGTAACAAATAAATTAATCAAATATGTACTGATGACCTGTTGTACACAAAACAGGGCAGAAGCAACGAAAAAAGCATACCAAATTTAAAAGAACGAAAAACCTCCAAGATTGGTGACGTTTCACAGAGGCACTATGTTTAGGGAGGACTTCAGTGTGAGATGCTTTTAAAAGCTTCCACAATGAAACTCGAAATCTGACAGGAAATCCAAAGAAATTCTGGGCATATGTAGGGTACACCTGCGGCAAGTCACAATCAACACCTTGACTGCGCGACACCAATGGTGTTGTGACCGATGACAGCGCCACTAAAGCGCAGTTGTTAAACACAGTTTACCTAAATACCTTTACCAATGAAGATGAAGTAAACATTCCAGAATTCGAATTGAGAGCAACTGCCAACATGGGTAACCTAGAAGTAGATATCCTCAGTGTAGCGAAGCAGCTTAAAGCACTTAATAAATGCAAATCTTCCAATCAAGATAGTATACTAGTCAGGTTCCTTTCAAACTACTCTGCTATAATAGTCCATACATAGCAGTCATAAACAACCTCTCGCTCGACGAATGCTCCCTAATAAAAGATTGGGAACTTGCACGTGTCACACTAATAATACTCAAGAAAGGAAATAGGAGTAATACACTGAATTACAGACCCATATTACTAACGTCCTTTTGCAGTAGGGTTTTAAAACATGTACTGTGTTCGAACATTGTGAATTACCTCGAAGATAACGGTCTATTGACACACAGTAAGCACGAAAGTTGAAAATATGGTTCTTATGAAATACAACTAGCTCTTTGTTCACACGAAGTAATGAGTTCTATTGACAGGGGATCTCAAAATTACTCCATAATTATAGATTTCCAGAACGCATTTGATACCGTTCCTCACAAGGGACTTCTAATCAAACAGAGTGCCTATGGAGTATCGCCTCAGTCGTGCGACTGGAGCTCCTGTCAGGGAGGTCACAGTACACAGTAATCGACAGAAAATCATTGAGTAAAACGTAAGTGGCATCTGGCGTTCCTCAACGAAGTGTTATAGGCCTTCTGCTGTTCCTACTATACATAAACGATTTAGGACATAATCTGTGCATTCCTCTCAGATTTTTTTGCTAATCATGCTGTCATTTACCGGCTAGTTAAGTCATCAGAAAATCAAAACCAATTGCAAAATTACCTAGACACAATATCTGAATGGTGCGAAAAGTGGAAATTGTCCCTCAATAAGAAAAAGTATAAGGTCATCCACATAACTGCTAAAAGGAATCCATTAATCTTCGATTTTACGATAAATCACACAAATTTAAATGCTATCAATTCGAGTAAGTACCTAGGAATTACTATTACGAACAGCTTAATTTGAAACGATTCTTTTTTAATTCGGGACGAGCCCATACAGCCATCTCAACAGTCGAGTGTCAATTATAAAGAAATGAACGTAGGGAAAACACAACAGCCAGTCCGAGAAAATCTCCGACCTAGGCGGTAATCGACCCCAACCCCTTCGGTTAGCAGCCAGTTGTGTTGACCGTGCTGTTATCTAGGCTGTCAAGTTGCATTAGTCACAAAGATAATTTTGTGGAGAAAGCAAACCAAAGACTACGTTTTATTGGCAGGACTCTCAGAAGATGCAACAGGTCTCCTAAAGAGAGTCTGTCTACACTACGCTAGTTCGTCCTCTGATAGAGTACTGCTGTACTGTATGGGATCCTTACCAAATAAGGTTTGACGGTGAACATTGAGAAAGTTCAAAGAAGGGCAGCTCGTTTTGTATTATGGCGAAATAATGGAGAGATTGTCACGAATATAAGCAAGTAGTAACGAAATCTTACCACGAAATTTCAATCACCAGCTTTCCCCTGTGAATGTGAAACATTTTATTGTCGCCAACCTACATAGAGAGAAATGATCACCATAATAAAAGAAGCTAAATCAGCGCTTTTATAGAAAGATTTAAGTGTTCATTTTTCCCACGCGCTGATAGTGGAACGATTGAGAAGTAGTCTGAAAGTAGTTCGAAGAACTCTCTGCCAGGCACTTGAATATGAATTGCAGGGTTGTGACGCAGGTGTAGATTTGGATCTAAATGGTAAGTCGCAAAATTAGTTCAAGTAAACGTATAGAGCTGCTGCCATTAATAGACAATACAATAGAGAAATTCATAGCTGACGTAAAGACGAAGCTTGCTGTTATCCCCACAACTGCAGTGCATTACGCTGATCAGTCACGTTTCCTGGTAGAACCTCGTGCACATTGCAGTATGTCATTCCAGGGTGAAAGGAAGACGGAGTCGATTGTGCAATAGATGAATGCTATGACACATACGTATACGATAATGCCAGTTACAAGGATGAGTGGATTACTATTCCCGCAGTTTTACAGGGGGTAGGCAAAATAATGTGAAAACCTGTACTTACTTGGTAATGGTTTATTAATAAGGGGTTGGATCCCCATTTGCCCGCAATACAGCTACTATTATTCTTGGAATACTGGCATATAATGACTGTATAGACTCCAGTGGAATGTTATGCCTCTCTTCGATCAGAACCTCTTCTAACGCCCTTAGTGGTGAGGGGGGCGGAAATCTGCTCCAATACCGCCCTTAAGGGTTCGATAATGTTCAGGTTCTGGGACAGTTCAGTTGCTTGCTCCTCATACCACAATTTTACTGTCCTGGCTGTGTGAATGGGTGCATTATCGTCTGAAATATGGCATCATCGTTAGGGAACAACATTTGAATCATGAGGTGCTCGTGATCACCTAAAATATTCACATAATCATTGGCTGTAACACGGCCTTTGACAGTACTGATAGGACCAGCAGAATAGCATGATATGGCTGTCCATACCATCACACTTCCACCTTCATGCTTAAAGGTTGGAATCAAGCCGTCAGGATTGTAGACTTATTTTGGCGTTCTCCGTGCGTAAAACTGGCCCGATGACGGAAATAATGATAACGTTGAGTCGTCGTTCCATATGATGTGTTTCCACGGTTAGCTCCTGACACCATGTTTTACGCTTCTTTGCGTTGGTTGCCGTCACTGATGGTTTCAGTATAGCAGCTCGTCCATGAATATTCGCTTTATGGAGTTCTCGGCGGACAGTGTCGATAGCTACTGGGTCTCGAAGATGGCTATTGATCTCTGCAGTCACTTTAGCCGCCGTAGTTTTGTGTTGTTTTGACACAATTCGTGTTAGCGTACTACGATCTCTGTCATTTAGTTTTGATTTGCGCCTACTATTTCGTTTACACGATGATGTCTTTCCGTGTTTTGTGTAGGCTTCCATTACTGTTGCTCTTGCAACATTTAATAAGTTGGTTGTCTTGGTTATTGATGCTCCAGTTAATCGGGCCTTCACAATCTGCCCTCTTTGGAACTTTTAGGTCTTTCATTGCACGTTGACCTCGGTCTGCACTACTCGTAAACAACCTGCACTGATGCCTAGTCCATTCTGAACACGCACAGTCCAGTGCGACACGTGCCTTATCTGCATTGTTGGCTATCAAACACAAACATCTCGTTACTACCACTATTCATATTATTTTTTCTATCCCCTGTATATATCTGTCTTCACGAAACTCAAGGCAATTTAGGACCAAAAATAAATAAGGGATGTTTAGCTGTAAAAATCTTGTAATCGCCGTATCAAAATCTGGAAAAATGGGAAAGGATAGTTTTCAACATTTCATTCGAAACGTCGTCCTATTAATTGCAGAAAATAATTCATTGCTTTAGTTGCTTGGCCTGGACATAACGACACTCTGTACTAGAGAAAGACAACGAAAATACTGTTGACGTAATGCAGATTCCGCCCGGAACTACTAGTGTGATTCAACCTCTCGATGAAGAAGTTTTTCGAAAATGGAAAGGATTTTTCAGGAAATTTTCGCACAACATAAATTCCGATTGCTCTTTGTCATTTCAGGTTTATCAGCATAACAGTATTATTAGTCTTTAGTCGTTTGTGCACTGTCGGTTAGCATCGCCACGTTTTACGAATTTGACCAAGTATGCCTGGTACGCAGCGCAGTATTCAGAATGACGGCCGGAACCATTTCTTACATCATCCCAACTCTGTCTAAATTAAACTAGTAATTGCTGTGAAGTTCCTGAGTACATTAATTTTTCTTTTGTCCGGTGTGCCTGATGTGAGGAAAATGTTGCTTTCTTTTATTCAGTTGGAACGTCGCGTTTTTATGACGACCACAGGGAATAAACCAGGAACTGTTTCTTTTTTCTTTGTTAGTCAAATGTATAATATTCAGAAATTATCATAAGAGCTGTGCTATATGAATTGTTATAAAATGAAGCATGTGCAAGACATATTTCGTTTCAACAAATTAAAGTGCTGATTGATGGAAGTCGTCTGCAATGTGACATCAAAAACTGACATTATTTTGTTTCCTCTGCTAGTCACCTTTGTGAGAATTACATCTGCAGCTATTTAGGTGTCGATTCGAATTGGAATTATTCCAGAAATTAATGAAATGAAACATTTTTTGCATAATTCATGCCTAGTTTACACAGGAACGAATAGATGCAAAAAAGCACCAGCGAACAAGAATTGTCTCTGATGTCAACTTCAGCCAAACGCAACCAAACTTCGTTCGATTCTGTTTGATTTGCATACGCTTGTATTCCACTGGTTGTCGGCCCTTTAGCGGACCATCCAAGGAAGTTCGCATCCTGGTGACTTCTCACATCGTTCAGAGGTGAAGTCTAGCTCAAAAAGTAGACTGAAAAATAAATGATCCGATCGGGTGCCGGTCTCGCCACCTTTCGGTTTTTAGACAAGAGCTTTACCGCATTTTTAAAAAATCGCGAGCTGTACGTACATAAAGTGTTCTGAGTGTAACCTCAAATGTAAATAACGAAACTGCTGCAGTATAAATATTATTAAAATGGAGCGAAGATGTCTAAAATTTGCAGTCGCATCAGTGCTATTTCTTTGAAATAATATTGAATTTGGGACGAATGCACAAAGAGGAAAAAGGAAGAAGGACCATAGAGAAAATAATGTTTTCACTCGGGATCAAATACCGGGGACATTTCGCGTGTGATTATTTTTTTTACCATTGCTAAGAGGGGGCTGGGGAAAAGGTGGGTAGGAGTCGCAACCAATGGCCTGGCCGCGATGCCCCATTTTCTCCCACAGAATTAAGAAGGATGGAGGGCATGGGATCCAAGGGGCTCCATGGTGGTGCTCACTGCGGAATTGTCGATGCATGTCTTCTTGTATCAGTGTGGTTGCCGTTGATGGTTCAGTCGCAACAAAAAAAAGGGTTCGTGGTTCAGCTCCTGTCATGCATCATCCAGTTGTGAAGTCGGTTATGGAACGCGCTCCAGACAAAATTTGAGAAGTATTTTAGGTACCTGGGCTTTCGTACGACGGCACATTGTCGTTCGTGTAAGTAGAGTCAAATATCAAGGACTATCCTCTCACAGTCACAAAACAAGTAACGGGAAGAGGAGCGACTGTACAGTTATCCTCTCGGACGTCACGCGTGTGAAGAAAGCCAACATTTGGCGTACGAAATGCCAAATATACTTTGAAGAGCCGCAGACAAGGCGATGGTCATCCGTATCCACCACACTGCAGGTGACATAGAATGGAAAGTCCACGAGGTGGATTTGGTATTGTGAGACTGGCACACCTTCTCGCCCTTAACCATTACGTACCAAGCGGAATGAACGTCCGTATTAAGAGGACAATGCGGATGTATCTTAATTCAAGGAAGAATTGGCCAATGTAGAATAAAGGGGCTGGGAAGTTCGATAACGGCAACGGTGGAGCAAGAGCGATCGGCACTGAGGCCCCTAGCAGCAGTCTCGTTAAGACTTGTCGGACAACGTCGCCAAATCTTCATGTAAAAGCTTATTAATAGGGCCTCCGCTTTGTCCTGAACATGAAAAAGGCCTAACCTCCCTCTGTCCCTTGGGAGGGCAAGGGACTCATAGGGCATAGTGCATCTTAAAAAGCATGCCCATACTAACAAAGGACCCCAAAGCCGTTGCAAAATATCTCTCTCCAGTCCTAAGATGTGATCAATTAGCCCTACTCCGATCCGGTTTATCAGACGTCTGCAGTTGACGGCTATCGAGCGCCGCAGGTCACTTGCAAAATCAACCCAATCAAAGTATCGCGTCACTTAATCGCGACGCACCTGTCGGCCAGTCCCTTGCCGATAGACAGAGAATACGATTTGTGGACGTTTAGAGTACTGCACGATGCCGCGCTGTGGATTGCCACCAACACCAATGCTACGCGGACATCATCTACGCCAGGAAGGAAGAGTACCAGATCGTCAGCATAAGCTGTGCAGCAAAAAGTGTGTCCGCCAAGTGTCATCCAAGCCAGGCGATGTCAGAGGTCGCAGAACATCGGTTCCAAAGCGAAGACGTACAACATCGCTGAGAGACGACAGCCCTGTCTCACCGAGCGCTGGATCCGGATCGGCGGTGTGAGACGGCCTTTTGTACAACATCCTGGACGTCGCGCCACGAAGAAGACGCATCACTACCTCTACGATGGTACCCCATTTGTCGTAGTAACTGCATGACAAACGCGTGGTTAATCCTGTCAAAGACCTGGGCCAAGACACGAGGCATTTAGAGAGCCTTGGAAGCACCATCATATCGCGATACCGACTGGGTGCAGTGCGGAAGTTACAATCGCCTCCTAACGATACCTGGTCGTGTGAAACGACATAACGGATCGTTCGTTTGAGATACGCCACCAGCAGCTGAGTAAAAATAGTCACGTCATTGCTGAGTAAGGTCAAGGGGTGATAATCACAGATCCCGGTTCTGTTTCGTAGTTTATGTATGGGTACGATCAGTCCTTCAAGGAAGGCTCCAGGGAGCTGCACCGTGGGAGATAGCGGGTGTCCATTCAGGCTGACGCCAGCAATTGCTGGAAAGCCTAGTAGAACTGCAGAGGGAGGCTATTGGGTCCCAGTGACTTGTGATTGACTCCTGTCTGTATCACTTCAAGGACCTCTGCTTTCGTTACATCTTCAACCAAATCCGTTGCCTCATCCAGGAGGATTTAACAAAAGTGAGCTGAAAGATTTCCGCGATAGCCTTCAGAGGATGGCGGTGCTCCAAACACAGCCTAGTGTATTGGGCGTGAAGAGCATTCCCTATATCGCACTAAGTAACTAGGTATCGGCCATTGTCCGTCGAGACAACATGGATCAAGGCCCGTCACCGACATTTTCTATCTGCAATGGTATGATATACGGGCGGCCCCTGCTGAGCCACGCTGTCGTGGGGTTGCACTCTGACGATTACCCGCTCAAGGAGGCGGTATGTGAGTGTGCTGATCTGGGCCTTGGAGCGATTTTCATCATTGTCTGCCTTGCGGGCAGGTGTGGCAGTGCGCAACATTCCCAAAGAATGCTTTAATATAAGTCCGTGGAAGTTAATTAGTTAGATAGTAACATGTTCCATGGACTATTTTGCACGATAGATCGTAATGATGTGGAACGTGTTATAATACATTCACATCGCAAATTAATTTGTACATACGGTTACATTCTGAACATTTCTAATCTTTTTTATGTCACCTTCATTCCGCCACGTCTCTACCATAGCCAATCAAGGACTTCTGAAGGGTAGGCTTGGTGCAGTCTAACCACCATGAAAGGGCAGACTTATAGGCGACGCTCCAGCGAGTACAGGAGTTCCACGTGTCCTCTACGAGCTGCCGACGTTCCGGACAAACTAATTAGACCACACTGAACTTCCATGGACCATGGCTGTGGCATTCACTATGATGGCCGAGTGTGTTGGGACTAACATAGGCTGCGTGGTCTGAAAACGCTATGGGTCACACTTCGGCAGCTGTCTTCGCCCTGGCAATGGACCCCGAGATGTAAATCCAGACCAGTCACCATGAACGTGTTCCCATGAGTCCACGCGCTGGTGGTTACTGACAACTGTGTCAAGTTCTGCGCACAGAGAGTGATGGATTAACTAGTCCTTGGATGTTGGATGCAATTGAAATCCCTTCCCAGTACCAAAGCGTCCTGTCGTCCCGTCTAGAGAAACATGATCACATCCACGAAGAAGGAAGATCATTTACTACGTCGACCCAATCTTGACGGCGCATAGATTTTTATGAGTCTCACTCCTTGGATAGTAAAAGGCATACTTCCGGCGTCAGAGATACTCGACGTCTTTGACAAGTATATCCTCACGGTAGATGACTATCACTCCAGCAACACTGGTAGATGCACGTGATACGCAAGCTGTGCATCTGAATGTTCTTGTGAAATCTTCGACATGCAGCTCCCGAAGGAGAGCAGTGTCAATGTCAACTGCATTGAGCGTGTCTTGGAGCATGGCCAGTTTATGCATGCAAGTAGTTATTAATGTTAATTGTTACTAGGTGTGATCAGTCTCCCCTTCCAGTGAGTTATCTGGTACAGTGTTTGTGACCACCAGGTGCAGCCCCATCAAAGTAGCTGATGCAACTGCCGCCACTGTGACATGACGGTGTTAGACGCAGCCAAAGGGGCACCCCCATAGGGTGCTTTAATTAATCCTCAACGTCGTCCATCCAAGAGTCAGACGTGACACTTGGTAGGCGCTGGAGAGTACTGCCAGTCAAGCGTTCGAGTGCACGCTCAGCAGCAGAAGGTGGACCATCGGTGACAGGTATAAGTATTGTAGTTGCTGCGATATCGTAACGGGACAGACAGGGGAGGGGGATAATTCTAGCCGACGCCTGGGTTATAGAGGCCGCTGCGTCATCCGATGGCAGGTCCTCGTCCTGTTCATGCATTCGAAGAAGGCAGTCATCAGATGGTGTACGGCGGCATTAGTTGCCTATTCGCGGGGGACGTTGTTTGCGGACATTTTGTACCACGTCAGAATGCAAGCAGCAGTCATCCGACACTGTCCCCGTTGGGAAGAAGGTAGATGTCAGTACATCTCCAGATTCGACATCCATCTTCTCACGAAGGGCAGCCTGTAGGTGGGAGTGGTCGTTTGCCTTATGCAGTTTGGCCAGACACAATATGGAAGGAGGCGTAGGGTCCGCCACGCTGTTGTCGACAGTTAATCGACGGTGGCGAGTTGTGTCGGTCCTTGGCAAGAATATCTGTCGCTTTCATAGCCGCCGCGTAGGTGAGGGGGAGTGCATTGGGCGTCGGAGAGGATGCAACGTCACAGTCCGGTGTCTGAAGCAGCCTGCGTTGGATACATGTCATCGCGCGTGGCCTTTCTGATCGCAACCTGGCACAAGTACGTGGCTGTCCATTGTACATGACGATTGCTCCGCAGCCCCAATAACTAAGTAGGATGGCATGTACTTTATCAATCGAATTTTGATATGCTGCATTCCGTTTAAGACGTGATATGTCTCAAACGACTGCCACTTTTCAGTCAGGTGGCTTATCACTTTACCATACGGTTTGAATACTATCATCACAACATCTGGTGGGACTTCGAAATGGAGGTCGAAGACCCTCAGTGCGGAGGCCAAATCCAGAGTGATCTATCGTGACAGCACCTATACGGCCGAGAGAGTACCTAAATTTGAGATCGTGACTGTCTCTGCGCAGAATATCTGTGCACACCTCCACTTGTGTCAGTTAGATATAGACGACGCTGCTAGTAATTGATAAGTGGAGCCCAGTGACGTCTTGAAGTGCAAGATAAAGATCGTCCCTTCAATTTCGTTTGCTCGAGGTCTTGTATCGTCCGCTTCAAACGAAATCTTAATTGTGGCCTGGCGGGACGAGTGTGCCATGGCGGTCTCGAAAGATGGACGCGATACACTTGCTGCGACAAAAACGTTAACAGGAAACACTTAAGCGTGTACTACACGATAGGCAGGACGCAAACCAGACCTCCTCGCCTCGCTCACTACGAGGTCCAACAACCAGAGTGTAAATGTTAGCTTTCCTTCCCATTAACGAGACGTTCATACTCTATGTCCGTTGTCTCGAGTCCTTCCCCTCCTTTCCCGTATAATTCTGCATCGATCACAGTGAATTCTTTTCACAGTCGTATCTTGAGGAAAAGTTCAGGGAAAACGCAGAGCAGCCGAGGAATGTCCCTGTTTAGTCCCGTCTGTGAATCTAGCTAAATAGTTGTGGTGCGAATTTAAAACGTCGTAAAATATTGTATTTAAACTAAATGTAGGAGTGCAGTCTCTCCTGTACCTCACTAAATTCAAAATCACTCTAGGTCTTCCCAATAATCAGGATGGCAGTCGGTTCCTCCCTTGGGTTTCAGTTTGTACTTGCCCCATAGCAACTGACTCTCGCCCAAGTTTCACGTAGATCGCAAGTGGCCTTTTTGTTCTTGGACTTTTCGAGAAAACTTTTTCCGTGGCTGGGCGAGCGAGCGTATGGTACGGACGGTGGTTAAGATACCTCAGGATGTTCAATGCTTCCAGGATATTTTCCTTCAGGACCTTCAGGTGTTATAACCTTAAGAGTTATGCATCAAACATGAGATCCAGAAACCTCACAAAATACTTAAATTATTAAATGGTGTCCCTCATTTGTAAGTTGGACAAATTAAAAGTATTAAGAGAACGATTACAAGTAATACACAACACTTACCTGTGGAAAATTTAACACTTCTTTCTGTAGCTCACTTCTCAAACCTCTTTACTTCTAATCGCAGCTCACGAGCTGCTGTTATAGGGTTGGAGAAGGAACAAAAAATTCCAAAATCTTCCACAAATAAGGAGAACTACACCTTACTCCTCACTGTGGACGTTGCACTGTTTATGGCTATGGCATGGAGAAAGAGCATAACACTTCCTTACGGAACACCATTCTCCAGCTCTAAACTACCAGATGGCTCTGAGCACTATGGGACTTAACATCTGAGGTCATCAGTCCCCTAGAACTTAGAACTTCTTAAACCTAACTAACCTAAGGACATCACACATATCCATGCCCGAGGCAGGATTCGAACCTGCGACCGTAGCGGTCGCACGGTTCCAGACTGAAGCGCCTAGAACCGCTCGGCCACAACGGCCGGCAAACTACCAGACAGCTGTTCACCCACTCGCTACTTAAAAAATCATTTTGGTAAGAATGGCGTAATGAATAGGGGTAAGAGGGCATGGCAGGTGTCTTGGAATATTGTGACTCCAAGTAATGCCGTAAGTTAATTTATGTCAAAAACTATCCATATACAATGCTGTGTACGTAATAAATCCTGTTGTGCTGCCACTTCTAGTAGGATCATTTTCTCAACAGTTGATCGATATCTCCTAAACCCATACTGTGAGCGGCGAAGGAACTCCGTGGTCTCTAATATCCAGACCAGACGATAGCTCACTGTTCACTCCACGATTTTTAATAGACTGCTCGCTATAACGACGATTATGTAGCTACTGAGAAACATTCGGTCCTTTCCTAGTCTAAGGAGAAGCATTAAGATTTCCTCCCTCCAGGAAATAATCATCGGCTGTCAGAGCATCGACACCAAACTTATTACGAAACATATTACAACTGTTTAAGTAACCATGCTTTCGTTGGAGTGGCCGCGCGGTTTGACGCGCCAAGTCACGGATTGCGCGTCGTGTCCCGCCTGAGGTTCGAGTCCTACCTCGGGCATGGTTCTGTGTGTTGTTCCTTTCTCCGAAAGGACATATCATGTGAGCATGTTGAAAGCACTGATTTCGACATGGGTTTTCATTATAAGCTTTATACTGCGGGAACTTTACAATTACCAATTGATCGTATTAAATGGAAATGCTATACTTCGCCTGCTTTCGCTGACACTGCTGAGTTAAAATGGCACCCAACCCATAAAAATGGTAGGCACATTGCTATCGGAATTTTTGCGTGTCGCGTGGAATAATAGCCTTCTGGTTTAATTTAGGAGTGTTGCAGCTTTTAAGCGCGCTCACTGTTCCCTCTGATTTTCGCCTTTCGTAATTTAGTGAACAGTGTGACACTCAGTATATATTACCATTACTCTTCAAATTTACAAAATTTTGCTAGCATTTTTAGATGTAGGAACATTGCATAACACCGCGTGAGAACCTAATACACTCCTGGAAATGGAAAAAAGAACACATTGACACCGGTGTGTCAGACCCACCATACTTGCTCCGGACACTGCGAGAGGGCTGTACAAGCAATGATCACACGGACGGCACGGCGGACACACCGCGGTGTTGGCCGTCGAATGGCGCTAGCTGCGCAGCATTTGTGCACCGCCGCCGTCAGTGTCAGCCAGTTTGCCGTGGCATACGGAGCTCCATCGCAGTCTTTAACACTGGTAGCATGCCGCGACAGCGTGGACGTGAACCGTATGTGCAGTTGACGGACTTTGAGCGAGGGCGTATAGTGGGCATGCGGGAGGCCGGGTGGACGTACCGCCGAATTGCTCAACACGTGGGGCGTGAGGTCTCCACAGTACATCGATGTTGTCGCTAGTGGTCGGCGGAAGGTGCACGTGCCCGTCGACCTGGGACCGGACCGCAGCGACGCACGGATGCACGCCAAGACCGTAGGATCCTACGCAGTGCCGTAGGGGACCGCACCGCCACTTCCCAGCAAATTAGGGACACTGTTGCTCCTGGGGTATCGGCGAGGACCATTCGCAACCGTCTCCATGAAGCTGGGCTACGGTCCCGCACACCGTTAGGCCGTCTTCCGCTCACGCCCCAACATCGTGCAGCCCGCCTCCAGTGGTGTCGCGACAGGCGTGAATGGAGGGACGAATGGAGACGTGTCGTCTTCAGCGATGAGAGTCGCTTCTGCCTTGGTGCCAATGATGGTAGTATGCGTGTTTGGCGCCGTGCAGGTGAGCGCCACAATCAGGACTGCATACGACCGAGGCACACAGGGCCAACACCCGGCATCATGGTGTGGGGAGCGATCTCCTACACTGGCCGTACACCACTGGTGATCGTCGAGGGGACACTGAATAGTGCACGGTACATCCAAACCGTCATCGAACCCATCGTTCTACCATTCCTAGACCGGCAAGGGAACTTGCTGTTCCAACAGGACAATGCACGTCCACATGTATCCCGTGCCACCCAACGTGCTCTAGAAGGTGTAAGTCAACTACCCTGGCCAGCAAGATCTCCGGATCTGTCCCCCATTGAGCATGTTTGGGACTGGATGAAGCGTCGTCTCACGCGGTCTGCACGTCCAGCACGAATACTGGTCCAACTGAGGCGCCAGGTGGAAATGGCATGGCAAGCCGTTCCACAGGACTACATCCAGCATCTCTACGATCGTCTCCATGGGAGAATAGCAGCCTGCATTGCTGCGAAAGGTGGATATACACTGTACTAGTGCCGACATTGTGCATGCTCTGTTGCCTGTGTCTATGTGCCTGTGGTTCTGTCAGTGTGATCATGTGATGTATCTGACCCCAGGAATGTGTCAATAAAGTTTCCCCTTCCTGGGACAATGAATTCACGGTGTTCTTATTTCAATTTCCAGGAGTGTAAATCTGTAGTATTAATGTACAGATCCGCCGGTCCTAAAAGTTCCTTATGCGGTGAGAGGGGAGCGCCTAAGCGTATAACTAAGGGTTTATCACTTGTAAGGTGACAGCAGTTTTATTTACTGTCATTGTAATACATATAGAATGATAGTAAAATATTGACCTTGTTGGGAAAAGAGTTGTGCAGTTTTGTAACAGTCTGGTTCTTGAAGATAAAAACACTTTGTGTTGTAATCTGAATAGACAACACACACACACAATCAGCGGCAAGGAAGTATGGGGGAAGAGGCAGGCATACAGACAGAAGAATGAGAGGGTTGGAGGGAGGAAAGATGGGAGGGACAGACATGGAGTGGGGGACAGGGAGTGGAAGAGAGAGAGAGAGAGAGAGAACGTGTGTGTGCATGTCTTTAGATTGTGGAGACCTATGAAACCGTTTTTGGTTGTCAGTAAGTGAATGTTTATTGAGTAAGGAAATGTGAACTCAAAAAATGGTCAAAACATTTATGGAGCATTCCTGACTTGCGAATATTACAGCATACACCTTATTTATCACTCATGAAACTCATTCTAGAATTTATTTGTTCTGTCTAACTGTTCGGTCTCTCTACTTACACTGGCTTCATCTATTTCATTGTTGTAATTAGTTCGTTGGCTGTTTCCTGAAGTGACGACAGTTAAAACGTCAATTACACTACTCTCAAAAAATCAGCCATGAACAGAAAAGAATGAGGTGAGCAATATGTTGGAGAGACGTAGAGGCTGAATACGGGAAAATACCGCCTACATGTTGTAATAGCTCAATATATCTTGATGAAGGAATGTCGATATCAGCAGTATATATAGTATATATTAACCTGTTGAGAAACACCACTTGAGGAAGGTCCTAAGAGATTCTTCTTGGCCCTCCATGCCACTGTAATACCCGCCGAATGTGAAGCAGCTGAGGTATCGACGATACACCGGACGTAATCGACTAAGATATTAGTCATTAATATTTGTTTTCAGACACTATTTTGGGTTCTAGGGAGTAATTAATTCTGTTAGAGCCACCATTTCGGTCGCTTTTTAGCAATCTGTTCCGTAGGTTTAATAATGCATGGGCTTAGTGCAGCTGACCTGTAAGACACCGTGGTACCGGGTTCTTTTCAATTCTTCAGTATGGACACATTATTTTGTGTGAATCATGTTTCCGTAGGCTACATTTCACTGATGCGATGCAGATTTAGTAATGCCTGAAGTTCCCTTATAGTACAAATAGCGCAAAGAAAACAACCCTCTGCTAAGACATTAAATGAAACGTATTGAGGATTGACAAATGGTGGTCAGATGGTGTATTCAAAGTCTTCTCTCCAGCCAGTAACTATAAATATAATATTTTGAGAATCTTCCGCCATATTGACGTCATGTTAGCGCCGTGAGTCAGCGAGCGCCATTTTTGCGTCATTTCAAGATTAACTTGACCTTGGAATCGATGTGTTTGTATTTTAGGTACATTTATGATGTTGACTACTACCTAAATTCTAATAACATTTATCATTTTAAAGTGACAGCACGCGATTATCGCGGATTTCACCATTCCAGCGCGTCTACTAAGAAGCCTTCCTAAGCGGTAGGAACAGAAATTCTGCATTTCCTAGTTCACCGATTTTGAACGTCCTTCCTAGTGAGCTTTGTCACAGTTACATTTCCTGCCCCACCTATCTAGAACGGAGGATGTGAGTTTGTTGTCGACGTGATCAGAATGGGGTAACAGATGAGATGCCATGGGGTATTTCAAGGCAGCGAGCGCGTTGGCACACTGGGGTCACACTTGGTAGGTCGGCGGTTCATATGCTCGTCTAAATATTCAAATTTGGGTTCTCCGTTGTTTCCCCGGATTGCTTAAGGCAAATGCTTTGACGGCTCCTTTATAAAAGACCCTAGTGTGGCCGAGCGGTTCTAGGCGCTTCAGCCCGGAACCGCGCGACTGCTACGGTCGCAGGTTCGGATCCTGCCTCGGGCATGGATGTGTGTGATGTCCTTAGGTTAGTTAGGTTTAAGTAGTTCTAAGTTCTAGGGGACTGATGACCTAAGATGTTAAGTCCCATAGTGCTCAGAGACACTTGAACCAGTCTACCCTAGTGCTAGCTTGTGCTACAATTCTAACAACTTTGTCATCGACAGAATGTGAAACCACAATCTTCCTTCCTTGTCTTTCAGTAACAGACTCATTCCGTAGTTTTCAGTGCTGCTCCTTTTGGGTTGGGTTGGAAATATCTCATGGTATAACGCTGATTTGTCCAATGCTCCCCAACTTTAAATGTGCCTGGTTAGTTTCGCCTAATACTTCTCTGCTTGAGAAATTCCAGGTTCTCCTACATGTGTCTTACGTGATTCTGTAAATAGGTTCACAGAACACGGTAATTCAGGCATAAAGTTTCCACCTTTCCCACAAATCTGACCACATATGGGAGTTTGCTGTCGTTTTGCGATTGTCGGTACGACGTCGTAGTATTACGAAATGTTGGATACGAGTAAGTTAGTGCCGCTTATTGTGGAAATACCACAAGCTTCTGCGACCCAAAGGGAAGTGACTGGCTGACTATGTTGGCGAACAATGGAAACTTGACCAATTTTCAACTACAATTCCTCAGCGTAACATAAACAGGGCCTTATCTCTGTAATAAGCGTATTAATTTCGTTATCCACATCGTCTTAAAATATTTATGAAAATATGACCAACGGACACTAGCCCTTAGAAGGACAAATATAGACACTTTTTGGTAGAGGAACTGTGGAGCTGAATTAACGTTAATTCGAGGTGCTCTTACTGATTTACGTTTCTCACGAGCAGATTTTGATTATACATATTCGCACGACGAATATTCTTGCAGTGTAAACAGAGCAGAAGTATAGGTAAAAGTAAAATATACCAAACTGCATTTCCTATTCTTGACATATTAATCCCACTTCAGTTTTCCTAGTTATTTTCGTCACACATTCATGTGGAAGGAAAGTGGTGCCGGTACAGTTACAGGATCATCGAGGGAAGAGGCCAGTCAAATGGTCCTAGCGTTCTGCTGCTGTATGGCCGCAGAAACCTTAACTTCTTCGTTGATGGTTTGAGAAATACTATTAATAGCTAGATGTACAGAGAAGTGCGACGTATTAAAGATCTGGTGATTCCAAGTTTTTCTTCATAGACCATACTGGGTTCCGCAGGGAGCTTCTCTGATTGATGAATTTATCGTGAGCGGGCGTATCGACCGCACTGACTGGTCAGCAAAACATCCATATCTATATCTGATTGACAGTGTCTGGAATGCAGGAGCCAATGAACCTCCTGATCTGTATCTGATCGAAAGCGTCTGGAATGCAGAATCCAGTGACTATTTCAGATGACTATTACACGGTGCTGAAATATAAATGGAAATGACTGACCAGAGAGTTTTTGAAACACATGATAACATCCAACCAAGAGAAGTGGCGTAATGGTTAAGGGGGTTTGCTGCTCTCGGAACCTTATTTTATTCTCATATTCAATATTTTTTTTGAAAAAATTATTTTTTTCATACCAAGTTTTGTCAACAAACAAAAGTACATACTTAAACGCTGTGTAAATCACACTTGGCCTGTAAATTGATGAGCCTATGCAGCAAAAAGCTGCGGCCAAAATATCTGTGTGTAGATTGCGCAACTAAACGCTTCGCACGACTGAGGGTGAAGTATAGGTCTGCAATCAAAATTAAACATATGTGCATTATCATAATAAAATTGTTCACGGCGTGAATGTTGAAAATCAAATTTTCTGACGTGCATTTCAAAATGGTGGCCACTTCAAAACGTAGGTACTGGAAACAGACCTATTTTGTTGCCTTTAAATGTAAGGAAATTACAAACTGATGACAAACGTATTTTTGTTTGACCTTCGCGTCAAAACAACGAGTACCTATTTTATTAAATCCGAAACATCATTCAACTGTTAAATATGCCCAGTAGTTTTATTATTATGCAAACCCGCTTTAAAAAATATGTCACGATAAATGTTCATTCAATGTTTTGAGTTCGATTTTTATATTTATAACTTTAAAATTTTTCATCTTATTATTAATCCACTATTCCTCGGCCATGCAGTAATCCTTCGATTTCTTGGAAGATCTCATTTTTCTCATTTTCTAAAGGGCTAGTCTCTCTAGCCACAATTCTAGCCTAGATGCTGCTCCGGCTGCGCCGGTCCGAACGTTTGAGGTGTTTCTCCCCCTTTTTCGTGGCAAGTAAGGAAGCGCTGGTGCCGATAATCACTCCCACGACTTTCATGGTATGCAGGGCATCCTTAAATACGTCGCTAAAAATGACGAAGGCCTGTTGTTAGAAATCTGGTCGACTTTTACATTCGAAGACATGTTTTTGGAAGCGTAAGTTCAAATTAATGAAATCAGTGCTTCATTGTCGTAGGCTCAAAGGCATCTCTCCATGAAATTGTCGTCATTCAGATGTTTGTTTATATCAGCAATAGCATCAATAACCTCACTCCTCACTGTTACCTTATGTTCAAAGGTATCCAGTGTCCTGTTCATCTCATCTTGCTTCCATTTACACCAACTTTCAGAACAGTATCGTGCTGCAGATTGTCATTCGTTGAAATCCTGTGATGAAG
The DNA here is from genome assembly GCF_023864345.2 of Schistocerca serialis cubense. Lineage (NCBI taxonomy): Eukaryota > Metazoa > Arthropoda > Insecta > Orthoptera > Acrididae > Schistocerca > Schistocerca serialis. The sequence goes on along the minus strand of NC_064640.1, from coordinate 607,098,323 downwards.
TGTCACCATACCCGCTTTTTTCATCTCACTTTTGTCGAAATTGTGGTATCGTCCAAAAATCGCGCATCACACCGAAGTCGGCAACCAACGCACATCAGTACCAAAGACATTAGCGATGTCTCGCTGCAATCTGCAGTGATGAATGGGAGAGGTTAAAGATGGCACACCCTCTGCTCATCACAGCAGCGCACTCACACGGAAGTCAGTGTACAGCCAAAGATGGATGCGCTCTGTCAAGTTTGTGACCTCAGCTGATGCAGACAACATCATCAAGTAATGTCGAACATTGTACTACAAGAGAAAAGTTTATGCTTGTATACATCAAGGGATGCTTTACTAGTCAAGGACAGTTGTCAATATTCAAGCACTCCTTTGACAAAGGATTGTATCAAGTTAATGAAATCTTTTTGTTCATTCGTGTAATAAAGTGAACTAATATTTCATATATTGCCCTTCTAATGAGCAATCAAAGAACCCACAGATATAGCCGGACGATTGTAGTTTCGTCTCATCACAACAGAAAGCATATACTTGAGACATCTGGTGGGCGTGTACAACATCAGTATCGATATTTTCTTCTACCTTAAGTTTAAGGGAAAGACATATCGACCGAAGAGCTGCTAGAATTGGCACATATGCGCTTCCACTGAAACACTGTCTTCTCGTATAAAGAATAATTTCCCCACAAAATCTTTAATCTTTTAAATCACGTATTTTTCGGATTATAAGAAGTCAAAATATGCAAAAAAATGTTTTTTTTTAAACCTCGATGCCGGAAAAACCCCTTAAGGCGCTATTTGTATTCGGAAAGGAACAGGAAGATTCGGGTTTACATTTCCTTCAACGATGAGGTCATCAGAGAGGCAGTATAAGTTCGAATTGGGGAAGGATAGGGTAGGAAACCTTCCTTCCACTTTTTGAAAGAACCATCCCGCCATTTTCCTTTAGAGACATAGGGGAACCGCAGAAAACCTAAATTTGTGTGGCCGGACTGGGGTCTGAACCACCGCCCTTCCGAATACGATGCACTGCGCCACCTCTTGGGCATTCCTATTAGAGATGTGAGGGCTTGCAAACCCTCTCATGCCGATAAGATGTAGCTTATCCGTGGTTTCGCTAAACCAGTTACGATGAATGTCGTGATGGTTCGTCTGAAAAGGATAGGTCGATTTCGTTCTCCATCCTTATCCAATTCGAACCTGTGTTTCTTCTCCAGTTTCCTCGTTGGCGACGAGATGATAACTCCGAAACTTCGTCAGTTCGCGGAGATATTACACGGTCGGCGCCACACACGTGTGTCTGTTAATGCTAACTGTATCCTCTACCGTCAGTGTAGATATTTAACGATTACATTTTACTTTTGAAAACATTTAGAATCTGACATAGCATTTACTCTCTGACATGTGTTTAATATCAAGACATGAATCACACAGTGAAACTTGGGGTTGCTTTGCTACACTACCAGACAAAAAAAGTGAAGCACCCTTAAGTGGAGAAGGAAACGAAAAGAAACTCCATGGATTGAGATGGTGTATGGTGTTATTTCGGTGATTACAAAATTTGTCAAATTAACACAGAACTTGGCAATATTAGGCCTCTTATCAGTATGAAGTTGCACCCACTCTGGCCTGGATGCATGCATTGATTCGGTTGCGAAGGGTGCCATAAAGCCATTGTATGTTTCTCTGAAGCAAGATGGCTTACAATTGTTATCACTGACAGTCGATATCGTAGAGACAGGGGCGAAGTCGTCGTCCGAGGTGATCCCACCCACGTTCTGTCAGAATAGATATGGGGATCTTTGTGGCCACGGTAGTACCTCAAAATCGCACGGACAGCTCATAGAGAAACGTGCCATGTATGGCCGAACGTCGTCCTATGGCACCACGATACTGTCGTACGAGAGGAGACACGTATGGACGCAAGATGTCCGTGACATGGCATCAGAGTTCTTTCAGTCACTTCCAGCCGTAAGCTGAAGTCATACCCAACGCTAGGACTGACACGTATGTGCTTCTCCAAAAATCTGGAAGTACGTGACCCTCTTCCCACGTAGCCAACCTACTCGCCGACAATGGTCATCTGCGATAGTGCGGAACAAGGATTCATCGCTGATCACAATGCGGCGCCATTCATCAGCAGTCCATGCTTCCCGATCACGACATTTCTCCAAATACAGCCGCCTGTGTTGTGGTTTTAGCGACAGCCTACGCATGGAATGGTAATTCTCTAGTCCGTATGCTGCTAGTCTTCGACCAATGTTGTGGGATGTTACAGAATGTTACAGGGAGTCCATTACTTTTACACAATTTTTTCTCCCTTGATGGCACGTTATTCTATCTGCTTACATGTTTTGACCCTCGTAGTCCAACTTCGGGCAACTGTCGCATTCTAATGCCTCGCAAATCTCTTTATTGTACGATTCTACCATACTGCCAAATGGAGAACCACAATGAGGCCACTTTCAAATCTTGTCAGATGCTGATAACGCTGTCTTACACGAGTACGCGGGATCTCCCTGTCCTTCACAGTGATGGTTCAAGAACTGACACTGTTCACTCCCCTTACGTACACTACTAGGCCTGATAACAACACTAAACACGACTTACACCAACGCACTCTAGTGGTCGGTTTACCTGTCACAGAGAATTTCAGCTCCAATCTTTATATACCCGCCAATAATTTGTGCATATACGTAGTTAAGCTGACAATCGGCCATGTCTTCTCCGTGTTTTACTTTCTTTGGAAGGCTGTGTATTTCAGTTCAGCCACCGGTTCGAGTCAAATAAGTTAATAGTGTTAAACATATATCATGAAAATCAGTACTGGGATGTATCGGAAAACCAGATGTCTGTAGAAAACTTTCCGTTAACAGTATATTTAACAAAGATGCAGTCATATCAGTTTTTGCTTCATCGTTACAGTAAAGTTATCAGCAATTCTTTACAAAGGCGTTAAATATAAATAACAATATTAAATGACATACAGGAATGTGCAACTCTTGAGAAAGGAAGCATCATGAGAAATCTAGAAGCGCTCATTACAAAATATCTGACTTTATCATAAAGAGCTAATAGCTGCTATTAAATATAAATGTGAAAGTGAATACTATTTCATACGCAGTAATAATTCTAGATAGATGTGCCTTTATAGTAAATAAGTATAAGTTTACCTGTCTTCCTCGTGTGTGGAAGTTTGTTGAACTCTTTATTACTAAAACCACTTAAAATTTACAGTGGCAGTAGGGTATAAAACAGGACGTCTTGCACCTAATCTGGTATTTAACATGCCACTGGAGATCTAATAATTTTAATTAATTAATGCATAACCTATAAATTATGACTTTCTTCGAATAAATCTGGAGTAGTAAAATTTACGATGGTTTAGTAGCAATGCAACATGTTCTATCCTTTAGTGTTCTCGTGTTAAATTAATGATCGGTCATTATATGGTAGAAGTGTCTGATTTGTGTATCAGTCAACGAAAGTTAAAGATCGAACATTGTGCAACAACTTCTTGCATGACATCAGATGAGTTTTCTTTAATAACTTAACAGTCATTTACGTGTAGAATCTAAATACCGTGTAACTGATGCAGGTATTTGATATCATACGCCTTTCGTAAATTAATTTTGAAAGGTATCTTCTGATACAGCCACCTTTCATCACGTACTATTCCCATCGATTACTGGGTTATTTCCCGATCGCACGTTGATCGCTTTCTATATTTATCTCTGCTACATGGGAGGTACTGAAGTTCTACTTGCGGTCTTTGGAGTGGGTAGCTCGACCGATGAATGGTTTTAGGAAATGGTCGTGCTACGTGAGCTTGTCACAGCAAGGCTTGGAAGCACGTAATTCATAGTAATTGCAGTGCTAGAAGCTATCCTTCTAGATTTGGAATCTGTAAGTTAAAATCGCTCTGTTATCGCATCAGACTTTCACCGTCGTCACTACATCCATCGCCAGCAGTCTTCGCAACATCGACACCGTGATGTCAGATTCTCCTGCAGCGGACGGACGCTACCTCCATCACTGGAGCATACTACAACGCCCAAGCTATCAGAATGAAGTCATCGACAGCAACTGCTACCATAACAACAGCCGAAATCTTCGCGATACCGCCTGCATCCTGAAAACACGGACAACAACTATCTGTCGAACATTCACAGCACCTTTCGACAACACTCCAGCATCACCAATGTCACCACTGACTGCCCAAGACATAGCACCATCACCATAACCTCCAGCTATTGCAATACCAGCTGCATCATCGTCAGCATAGTCATCAGCCGCAGCATCACCAGCAACAGCAGCAGGAGCAGTCCCAACGCCGCCACCCACAACACCAGCTGTGGGGTACACACTAATACTAGTAAACATTTCAAACTCCCCAGTCATCGCACAATCTCCCTTCCACACCCAACATAAACCTATCACTAAAACCATCAAAAGGCTGCGTACTAGTGAACGTCACAGTGAAATTAAGACAATCCAGCTAACTCTTCCAGACACTGACGATACACAGGTCGAAAACATCCCAGAACCATAAAACCAAGTACATTCTCCTTCCCTTTTGCTCAGCACATGTAGCCCCACGTTTCTAAATCCTAAGAGACTCCTCACTCACGTTCACCGATACATATCAGTAATTTAAATCCAGAAACTTATACTTAGGAGAGATTGCATCATCATTAGAAACGACGATCATAATTCCCATTCATCCGTACTCTGAATTAACCTCTCTTTTGGAGAAAATGCAACCATCATGACCCTCACCAACTAACCACTAAAACAAACTCAGCCTCCACGCCAATCCCCAACTTTTACAGCAGTAATCAAAAAAGTTGACTAATACTCTAAAAAACTAAACTCCGTCCGAACAGACCTTGGAAGGCCCAGCAGTGGCGTCCGACGGCCGTGTCATTCTCAACTGATAGGCATCAATGGATGTGGATATGAAGAGGCATGTACCAACACACAGCCTTCCCGGCCATTGTCAGTTATCATTACCAATGACGCTATTTTCAGCTAAGTAGCACCTCAATTGGTCTCACAAGGGCTGAATGCATCCCGCTTGCCAGCAACACTTTACAGACATGGACGATCATCCAGTCAAGTGCTAGGCAAGCCCAGCAGTGTTTAACTTTGGTGATTTGACAGGTAACGGTGTTACCACTATGGTAAGGCCGTTAGCTGACTAAGAGCACACGGACGACGAAATCAAAAACGAACTGAACTCCTAGGTAAGCATCAATGTGCGCAAGGTGCCACGCATTGAGAGTGGTAATGGACCTGACTTCTTAGTAAGACTATTCTCTGATCACGCGACACTATCACCTTATCAAAAATGGGGTTTTAGTTTACCACAGAAAGCATCCTCTAGAAATATCTCGAACAACCACGCAACATATTACACTCAGTGATGCCACCAGTATCATAAGCACCTAACCAAAAATTGCAAATTCCTACCCACTTGGCCAACCGCGGTGGCCGAGCGGTTCTAGGCGCTTCAGTCCGGAACCGCGCGACTGCTACGGTCGCAGGTTCGAATCCTGCCTCGGGCGTTGATGTGTGTGATGTCCTTAGATTAATTAGGTTTAAGCAGTTCTAAGTTCTAGGGGACTGATGATCTCCGATGTTAAGTCCCATAGTGCTCAGAGCCATTTCTTTCCTACCCACTTTTTCACACTGCAAACAACGTTATCTCCACAAACAATGCCCGAATATTAAATCTCCACCTACCTGTAACACATGCGACCAATCCCATCCTACTTACTTCTAGAAGTGCAAATATAAACGTACATCCCAAAAACCTGAACTCTCCATCACCATCCCCACAGTTTATCCACCATTCCACACAGACAATTCCCTCCATCCTCCACCCGCCACTGAAGATGATATCCGTTTCATAACCTTTGTCTCGCAAAACATACACCCTTTCGAAAGCCCACATATCCTACAGGTTATAACCGTCGTCAACCACGCCAACTTCTGTATCAAAACATACATCACCTACCCTAAAAATCACGCTCATTTCATTTTTGATCGCCTCGAAACACTAGTCAACCCTGCCCTTCAAACACCTCCTTGTTTTACTGAAAATGGCGCTGCAAGCATATAACATTCTATACCAAAATATCAGTTTCCTCCGTTCCAATAAACATCTTCTTATTCATACACACCAACAACAGAAAATCTATGCTCTTCCCCTCAACAAAACCTTTATCCAACACTACCATTCCCTACGTATGTCTCCTTACATCGTGCATCACATTGGTTACCCCAGTCCTATTTCTCATGGTGAAGTAGCCATCACCCACCTCCGAAATATCCTTTCTACACCACAACCACTCCTAAACGATCCAACTGAACACTCAGTCTGCACCATCTTTCTACCAAAACTCGCGTTGACACTTGCCACTATCTACATCCGCCCTAAACATCCCATTCCTTACGATTCCCTAACTCACATATACTGAACCTCTACCACATCCACAGTCGCTACCGACCTCAACCTTTACTCTCGCACACCTGCCCAAAAACAGTGGTGGCGTCAGTTAATAAACGCCAAAATGGCCATGATATCCACATCCCTGTCCACACCCATCCTAATACAGATACTACTCCAGATGCCATTATTGTCTCCCATAAATTTCTGAGGTGCAACACAGTAGAAGTCCTAGATCGAACAGGGAGTGATCATCTACCTGTCCTTCTCCAGATCGCCAAGCGGTCTAAGGCGCTGCAGTCATGGACTATGCTGCTGGTCCCGGCGGAGGTTCGAGTCGTCCCTCGGGCATGGCTGTATATGTTTGTCATTAGCATAATTTAGTTTAAGTAGTGTGTAAGCTTATGGACTGATGACCTTAGTAGTTAATTCCCATAAGATTTCACACACATTTGAACATTTTTCTCCAGATCTCATTCCATATACCAAACACTACCTGCCCCACTCATAATCATCTTCCGCTACAAATCCAGGATTATCCTCGTGCAGATTGAAATGCATACCGTGCCCAGATCCGTACCATAATCGAAAGTCATGATTCCAACTTTCAAAACCCTGACAAAATCAAACATGATGATTTCCTACAACACATCATCTCCGGTGCAGTTTCCTGTTAAATCCCACTCTAGACTATCCACAATGACCGCCCTGTTCTCTCTCCACATACTCTTGCCCTGCTCCATGAATCCCGTCGTGTCTACAGAGAGTTCCTTCGTACTATTGAATGGACCACGCTCACACGCCGCTGACAGCTCTAGTGACATGTTTGCAGCTCCTTATAAGCTAAACTACGTCGGTACTGGCACACCAAATGCACTAAACTAAGCGAAATAGCTATAAAGTCTACAAAATATTCGAAATCATCCCATAGACTCTCCAGTAACAACACCACTCCAACCTATTGCATCATACGTAGCAACAGACCACTTAATAACCTCGCCAAAACCAACCATTTCCCATCCTACCAAGAAGACGTTTACACCACCCCAAATGATCCCAACTTTAATTATATGATGAATTTCTATGTTACGTGTATAAGCGTACCAACACAGCTATACTACCTCTCGCACCAAATTTCCATTATTTTCCTGTTACTCCACAAACAAGACTAAACACGCTAATAACAGCTGAAGGCATTAAAAACACTTGTTAAAAAGCGAAGCACTGCACCTGATCACGACCCAGTTATCTACGGCCACCTCAAGGAATTTCTCAGAGCCATCCCTTACACTACCATCCTCTACACAGGTTATTAGCCAGAGCATTGGAAAACGACCTAAGTCTTCTCTTCCTGAAACCTGATAACCCAACCCTCAAAGCCGGCCGGGGTGGCCGAGCGGTTTTAGGCACTACAGTCTGGAACCACGCGACCGCTACGGTCGCAGGTTCGAATCCTGCCTCGGGCATGGATATGTGTAATGTCCTTAGGTTAGTTAGGTTTAAGTAGTTCTAAGTTCTAGGGGACTGATGACCTCAGAAGTTAACTCCCATAGTGCTCAGAGCCATTTGAACCCAACCCTCAAAGACCTTATCCTATCGACCTACCAGGCTCACGTCAGTTTTCAGCAAAATTCTTGAAAACATACTTCCCAACGTTCTATCGGCACTTCGCAACCGTTTTACCCATCCCCAGCACCCAATGTCGCTTTCGTCCAAACTATTCCATCGACGACCAACTTCTTTACCTTACGCACCTTATCCCCCTTCAAATCAATAAAAGGAAAGCCGTCATATTTATCTCGCTTGAAATCCAGAAAGCCTTTCATCAGATATGACATTCTGAAGTGATCTTCAAACTACAAACCAATGTACTACCAATTAACTGTATCAACCTCATCGAATCCTTCCTTCACCACACTCACACATACGTCACTATCAACCGCATATTCCTCCCTACTTCAGATGTGCCTCGTGGTTCTGTCCTTTCACCCTTCCTTTACTTCCGGTACACTGCAGATAGCCCCAAATCGCCACTCTCAGTCTACCTCCTGCGATTTGTTGACGACACCGCCTACTTAGCCACTCACCACCCTCTCCAACGCCAATACAATCTCCTGGTCGAGTGGTGTAATACGTGGAAACTACCAGTAAATCCACAGACAAGCCAAGCCACTATCTTTGGTCGCAACACTCGGCGTTTCACCTTTCCGATTTCCATCTTTCTATTTACAATCAATCAATCCCTCTGACACACAGATAAGAATTTAGGACTAACCTCGTCATAAAACTAACACGCAGTGCAAATCTCCTTATCATCCAACACAAAGCCTTAAATCGACTAAAACTGCCAAAATTAGAAACAGCCCGCACCTGGGATCTACATCCTTCCACCATTATCCTCATCTGTAAAACCCTCATTCACCTCAACCTCACCTGTGCCGAAGTTGCCGGAACCTACATCTCCCCTAAATTGTACAAGTTCCTTGAAATTTTCTAAAGACACGCATCCACCTATATTTCCCAAGTTGCATCCTCTACCTACCCAACCATTTCCCCTACCCTCTTCTATTCCTGGAGCACCTTCGGATCCGATACATTAATAGAAATATCTACTCCCAGCATCCACTTTCCCACACACTAATCAACAATCTAGGTACCCTGTGGCACCACTGCATCCATATTCCACCTTCCATGCACCTTTTATGCATTATTCATTCCCTCCCGCCGGAATTTCAATCCGTCCCGAAATGTATCCCTCTTTCCAACCCTATTCCCTAAACTCCTCATCAAACCTTTCATCTTTCTTCCTTCCTCCACAGTGCTGATTTTCGGTCGCTTCCTCAGGTTCCACAAGGCGCCATAGTCATACACATCATTCCACTTTCGCCATAACCATGACCATTTTCAAGCAGCACCAGCCTCATCAATAGACCATAACATCGTTCACGTTATCATCAGCGATTTTATTCTAAATGTAATACGAAATCATCGACACACTCTTCAAAAATCTTCAATATTGTCCACAAGGGTGTTTCCTAAAAATTTTCATTTTGTCATGTGCTTTTCTGTAAAAATCGTAAATATTGTTCACCAATTTGTTTCTTTTAAGTATCACTTCTTGTTCCGTGTTTTTATGTTTTTTAAAACATATTTTCAATTTCTATATCCCAGTGTAATTTTTCTTGGGGAAAGTGGAGAGACGGATACCCCTAACCTTTTCTGTGAGCAAAGTAACTGTGGTGTCACCGCCAGACACCACACTTGCTAGGTGGTAGATTAAATCGGCCGCGGTCCATTTAGTATATGTCGGACCCGCGTGTCGCCACTGTGTAATCGCAGACCTAGCGCCACCACAAGGCAGGTCTCGTGATACGAACAAGCACTCGCCCCAGTTGTACGGACGACCTAGCTAGCGACTAGATGTACGAAGCCTTTCTCTCTCATTAGCCGAGAGACAGAATAGCCTTCAGCTAAGTTAATGGCTACGAACTAGCAAGGCGCCATTAGCCTTACCTACTTTGAGAGTTATAGTATAAATGTCTCAAGAAGAACGCTGTATTCATCACATAATAAAAGTTAAGTATAAAGCAGCTACGTACTTTTCTTGCTACCATTCAATAGTTATCCTGTTCCAGAATTGACGCCAGTCGGCGTGTGTGTATGCGTGCCTTTCTTCCGGCTACCGTGTGGCGTAACAGTCTTGTTACGTCACTACAGTAACTATTTTACGATGTTGGAGAACTTAAAGTTTTCCAACGATTTATTCCATGGACGTAGATCGTATTTATTTCATTTTTGTTTCATCTTGATGATAGCAATATGAACGATACCAGCGCAGTCTGTGATGAGAAAAGCGGTACACTTAACCGTTCGAACATATCGAAGCAACAGGCAACAGCTCTCGACGTCAGAATTGCTGGCAGCGTTGGTGAGCCTGCTGTCTTGTTCTGTGCATGAGCCGACACACGGGACATGACATACTTGGTTATTCACTTACTATTCACTTTTCGTTGGTTGTATGCATCACTGTAGTTCGTCGCAAGTTAGACTGGAGGAAAATGTATGATTAGCAGCAAAATAACAAACTGTTTAAATTGTTCCTCAGCATCTGAAAAACTAAGATTTGCCAATAATTCTTGTGCTACTGAAAAGTCAGAAATTTCGAAATTCTCTGTGGATGATAAAAGTTAAAATGTACACCTGAACACTGAACCGACGTATGAAAATGAAGTGAATGAAGTGTGCCAGCAGAATGGAAAAACTTTAAAGCTTTGACTGGTCACATCACATCTGCAAAAGATGAGCAAAGCGGGGAGTTCACTGAAAGAGGTATGTACGATGTACTGAAATGCATCACTGAAGTTGATTTCACTCTCGACTGAGCTCTAATGCGTGATGGCCTTCCATAATTATCAGCACTAAGTATTGAAATATATTCACGAGACATGACAATATATTTTGCACAACGAAAGATCAGAAATCAGCTGTGGTGCACGAAGAAAGAAAACAGAGCGGTGGTCCCCATTACTGTGAAACTCTCTAAGCAGTAGCGGAGCTGAACTTCAGAGGAATTACACTGCAAGGATGAATAAAAAGCAGACTTCTTGGGACCAGCAGTTTTTATGATTGTCTAAAACAGCAGATAGAGAATCGTCTTCTGCAGACAGGATATTTCTATCTCTGAATGTATGGAAGTGTTGGACTCAACGACTTGACCAGAAAATCTTGGAATAGCGTGTGGTGAAACAAGTATAAAAACCTTATGTCGTCGTTATGGTTTTCCAGAGAAAGGGGTGCTTAGAGGATTTTGGGATTATTTGATGGAGACGAAAATGCCAGCATCCCTCCTTCCTCTATTTACTGCAGTGAATCCCATACCTTCTAGTGAATGTGAACCTGGGTTTGCGCAAATGACTCTCATTATTACACCTACAAGAGTTTCAAGCCATTCTTCTACCGTCAGAAATTTGATGTTCGTTAAACTGGTTGGTCCTCCAATGCAGGGTTATGAAAGGCAGACTTCTTCCTACTGACACCAATAGTAAAGCACGAAGGCGCGAAGACTATGTCACCATGAACTGAGGTCAATTTGTAAACTGTTTTTAATACTAGGTAATGTTAATTAAATGTAGCTTTTTAGTTAAATAACTAATCGGCTATATTGAAAACTTCAGTAATTACCGCTGCATTATATGTAGTATGAAGGCGCTACGAAACTTTTTTAGAAAAAGGGCACTTGTGTGACCTACGTCTGAAGAGCGGCTTCTTTCGTTGCCAGCTCGGCCAATTTGTGGGGAGTTGAAACAACAATAAAGGAGAAAGAAAATAAAAACGCATGTGAGAACGTATAATTTGAAACGAAACAGGAAAGGCAGTTGTATGAAGTTAGTCAGACTGTTGTGGTCAGGCATGAGCAGTCCTAAGTGGTCTTGCTATTAATGCGGTGCGTGTTATTGTGAGGTAGTCGGCGCTGAGCAGTTTTATTACTCGGCAAAGCGAAGTGGCAATCTCGCTTCTGTGACAGCATCGTCGTTTTTATGCCCGAGAAGCAGGAAGGGGGAAGTTATACTGGTGCACACTCCTGCGCTCTTACCCGGGGAGCGACGTCACACGCCGTCCGTCCATCACCGTATTTACACTCCTGGAAATGGAAAAAAGAACACATTGACACCGGTGTGTCAGACCCACCATACTTGCTCCGGACACTGCGAGAGGGCTGTACAAGCAATGATCACACGCACGGCACAGCGGACACACCAGGAACCGCGGTGTTGGCCGTCGAATGGCGCTAGCTGCGCAGCATTTGTGCACCGCCGCCGTCAGTGTCAGCCAGTTTGTCGTGGCATACGGAGCTCCATCGCAGTCTTTAACACTGGTAGCATGCCGCGACAGCGTGGACGTGAACCGTATGTGCAGTTGACGGACTTTGAGCCAGGGCGTATAGTGGGCATGCGGGAGGCCGGGTGGACGTACCGCCGAATTGCTCAACACGTGGGGCGTGAGGTCTCCACAGTACATCGATGTTGTCGCCAGTAGTCGGCGGAAGGTGCACGTGCCCGTCGACCTGGGACCGGACCGCAGCGACGCACGGATGCACGCCAATACCGTAGGATCCTACGCAGTGCCGTAGGGGACCGCACCGCCACTTCCCAGCAAATTAGGGACACTGTTGCTCCTGGGGCATCTGCGAGGACCATTCGCAACCGTCTCCATGAAGCTGGGCTACGGTCCCGCACACCGTTAGGCCGTCTTCCGCTCAAGCCCCAACATCGTGCAGCCCGCCTCCAGTGGTGTCGCGACAGGCCTGAATGGAGGGACGAATGGAGACGTGTCGTCTTCAGCGATGAGAGTCGCTTCTGCCTTGGTGCCAATGATGGTCGTATGCGTGTTTGGCGCCGTGCAGGTGAGCGCCACAATCAGGACTGCATACGACCGAGGCACAAATGGCCAACACCCAGCATCATGGTGTGGGGAGCGATCTCCTACACTGGCTGTACACCACTGGTGATCGTCGAGGGGACACTGAATAGTGCACGGTACATCCAAACCGTCATCGAACCCATCGTTCTACCATTCCTAGACCGGCAAGGGAACTTGCTGTTCCAACAGGACAATGCACGTCCGCATGTATCCCGTGCCACCCAACGTGCTCTAGGAGGTGTAAGTCAACTACCCTGGCCAGCAAGATCTCCGGATCTGTCCCCCATTGAGCATGTTTGGGACTGGATGAAGCGTCGTCTCACGCGGTCTGCACGTCCAGCACGAACGCTGGTCCAACTGAGGCGCCAGGTGGAAATGGCATGGCAAGCCGTTCCACAGGACTACATCCAGCATCTCTACGATCGTCTCCATGGGAGAATAGCAGCCTGCATTGCTGCGAAAGGTGGATATACACTGTCTATGTGCCTGTGGTTCTGTCAGTGTGATCATGTGATGTATCTGACCCCAGGAATGTGTCAATAAAGTTTCCCCTTCCTGGGACAATGAATTCACGGTGTTCTTATTTCAATTTCCAGGCGTGTATTTGCGACACAATATTCGGAAGACGAAACTCTAATTTCGAAGTCCGAATGAAATATTCGCTAGCATGTTTACATGTTAGGCCTTAATCTATTTTCCTAACTTGATCAAATTCCGGTTTCCTTGGATCACTTGTCTGACACGAATAGATTATGTAAATCTGCTGTTCAGATTTAGTCAACTGCAAAGTTAGATTATCAGCGCCTTCGCAGTTTTAAGTAGAGAGGAAGGTTGTTCTAGAAGATAATTTTAAAAATCTTACTCCTACCACATCATTATCAAACATAATTTGCGAAGTGATCATGGTAACCACGTTGCGAACACTTACAATAGCTACAAACTGCGAGTAATCAACAAAAACGAAAATGAATTTCGCGTGATTTGCTACAGCATAAAATTTCATAGTGTTAACCAGTGAAGTAGCATAAGTAGTGTGGTGTCACCGCCAGACACCACACTTGCTAGGTGGTAGCTTAAATCGGCCGCGGTCCATTTAGTACATGTCGGACCCGCGTGTCGCCACTGTGTGATCGCAGACCGAGCGCCACCACAAGGCAGGTCTCGAGATACGGACGAGCACTCGCCCCAGTTGTACGACGACTTTGCTAGCGACTACACTGACGAAGCCTTTCTCTCATTTGCCGAGAGACAGTTAGAATAGCCTTCAGCTAAGTCCATGGCTACGACCTAGCAAGGCGCCATTAGCCTTACATAGTTTGATAGTTATCGTATGAAATGTCTCAACAAGAAGAACGATGTATACAACAAGGATTAAAAGTTAAGTAATAGCAGCTACCTACTTTTCTTATTAGCATTCACTACTTATCCTATTCCAGAATTCACGCCCGTCTGCGTTAGATAGCGTGCATTTCGGCCTCCTCTATCTACAAGGTGTTGGCACATTTGCCAACACATCAAGTAGCATAGCTTAGGCAGTTTGTCTTCGGCGACGGAGCAGCGAGGTCATGTGCTTAGCGTCCCGCCAGTCGAGTGTCGTGCTCCAGCTTGTTTACTTCCCGCGAAGACGAATTGCTTACTGCAAGTTCACTGAAGCAACGTGGCGCACTCCTATTGGAAGAACACTATTAAGATCTCGTTCTAAGCCGAATATAAATTCCTTCCTCCGTCATTGGTATGAGTGTTGTCCATAGCGTAAGTTAGTTTAAGTTCGATTAAGTAGTGTATAGGCTTAGGGACCGATGACCTCAGCAGTTTGGTCCCATAAGACCTTACCACAAATTTCCAAAATTTTTCCGAATATACACGACACCGAGTTTATGAAGTAGAAAACTTCTTGAGTGTTGAACTACATATAGCAAGCTCCAGTTCAGGCATTCAGTTGGAGATACCGGCCCTGCTCCCGTTGTACATGCAGGCGTAGACATGAGGACCCCGAGGGTTTTCGACCTACCTTTTGGGGTACTCGCCGATTCAGTTATCTCCGCTCTTAAGCTGTAAGGACTGTTACCAGCCATGTGGCTGATAAGTGGTAGACTTTTACAATGTATCCCTTACTCAGAGGTGTAAGACAGGTCAAATACGAACTCACGAAGTTTGTTGCTTTCTACTCCAATAATGTCGGTTGTCATGCAGTTATCATGTACAACGGACAAAAAAATGGTTCAAATGGCTCTAAGCACATCTGAGGTCATCAGTCCCCAAGACGTAGAACTACGTAAACCTAACTAACCTAAGGACATCACACACATCCATGCCGTAGGCAGTATTCGAACCTGCGACCGTAGCAGCAGCGCGGTTCCGGACTGAAGCGCATAGAACCACTCGGCCACAGCTGCCGGCTCCAGGAGTCGTGCCAACCCAAACTTTCCTCTAGGAATGAACAGAGAAGTCGAATCTACACACACATTATGGCATGGAGCCGCAAGTACGGAAGCAGCGTTCGCCCCGTAAACACAAGGAATGCCGACAGACGCCGTCTGACGACTGTCTGTTGCGGACAGATACACACAATCGTACTGATCTCGGTCCTGTCGTGAACACACCTGCTATGAAAGCATCGTCCGACATTACTCCCACTTTTGGAAATGAGAAGATGGATTCTTCTTCATCTGAAAATCTGTTCGGAGATTGTGGGGGTGGTGGAACACCATCGCAGCCGTGAGAAAACACGACGAGGGCTTCTCTGGTAGCCGCTGTAACACACCGGTGGCCTCTCTCCATTGATTCGTGGGCGCACTATATGCTGCGGACGGCATGATAATAGAGACGACAGGGTGACGTCGAGGCGACATAACACGTCGCCACTGTTCACATTGACGACTGGCATTATCTTAGATGGTGAACGACAGTCATAACGATTCACGACTGTCAACATCAACACCTTCCGGTCAGGTGTGAATCTGTCAATGTTACGCGACGCATTTTATGCAGCTGACACTGACGTGTCCCTATTGCAAGAGATTCCTGGACATTTCTGCATACACAAAATGCGAATCTCATACGTCGGATATGTGGATCACAGTTCTTCTCAAATAAGGTTTAGTAACCACTGATGTACGTTACCTTCTGAATGCCAGGGGCACGAAGTTTTCGGTCCACGGGATAAACCTCGACAGTGTTTATGTACTAGTCGGTACCAGCAACAGGCGTGAACTTTCGCTGTTCTTTGCTGAGGAATTAACGCAGTTGTGCAAAGGCAGGATAGATGTTATGGTGATCGGGAGTGATTTTAACTGTACACAATATCCGAAGGACCAAATTTCTTACCACCCACCATGCCCAGCACTCAGCACTGTCATTCGCGAGGTCGGCGTGGTAGACATTTGGGACATCATCTATGCTGAGAGGCCGGGTTTCTCGGACTTCACGGAACATTTGTCTAGCAGAATTGACAGCATATATATCTCCCCTCTCTCAGGGATGCGGTCACGGCAGCCGAGTTGCGGCTTGCAGCGTTTACTGACCACACTGCTTACATCTGCACCATCACACTTGGACGCCGATGGCTGTGGTACAGACCCAGCCTGTGAAGATTTAAACCTGCTTACCTAGCCGCACTGGCACGTCAGAGAATGGTGGGAAACAAGTGGAGACTGTGCCTACGACTACGAGAGATGTACATGCCAGTTTTACAGTAGTGGCTGGACTGTGTGAATCCGAGCCTTCGGCACACCTTGAGGACGTTTAGGAGGGAAGCTGCGGTATTGAGGCGCAGCACTACGGAGCTCTACTATGCCATCCTCAGGGAGTGTTCCAGTATCTCTCCATCACCGGACAGCCAGATTATTGTCAATCGAGCCAAAGCGATGGTGATGTTGTGTCAACACTTGGAAGGGACGATCATTTGTACATGTTAAACGGTCGTAATTGCCAACGAACGGCCCTCCATGTACCATATAGCCATGGAACAATGCGCAGGCACAGGATTTTGAGCTGTGAGCTGATGACAGAAAATGACGTGCGCCATGTCACCAAAGAGACAAAAGCAATGCATATTTTACCCACTATTCTCATCTGTAAGTGGAGAAGAGATCTGACCCTGAGATCATTGCTGCTGTTGCTGCTTTGACACGTGCCACGGCTACTCCACAACTCCAATAGGAACTGCTAGAACTATTCACTAAAGAAGAAGTATCGAATGCCATAGGAAAAGAGGCGCCCAATAAGGCACCTGGACGACATGGGTTACCCCTGGAGTTTTACACGATGTTCCGGAGTCTATTGGTACCCTACTGGATGACTATGTGTCAATAGCTCATGACACCAAAGGTGCAACACTCGGCTGTCTTTGTTCTTTGTGGAAGCTGTCAACATCCCGACCGTAAACCTTGTGGAGGATCACGTATCGACCATAATCTTTGTTGAATTCTGATATGAAAAGTTTCACACGCCTATTGCCGGCTCAAATTCGGCGTAAGGCGTCTAGTGTCGTATCAGTGGATCAGGCATCGATGGGTGGGACGCAGAAGATCCGCGTCGCCCTGTGTCGCTACAGCAACCTGATTGCCCTCGCTAAGATATGTCGCTTCACTCAGAATGAACGATGTAATCCACTGTCTTGGTATCGACTTCACGGATAACATCTCACACATAAAGGCCGTTAATTATACGACCCTCTTGGAACATATCCATAGTGGACTTGTGGATCATCGTCTCTGGGCTTTGGACTTTTATCAACGAACGGAATTTATTAATGTCAGTCAGGCTTCACGAATGCCGCGTGTAGCCGAGACGCTACCAATGCCTAAACACACATCCCATACTCTCATTGGGACACACAGTTCATATGCCAATCCTGGAATGATATTTAAGGTACGATATCACTCCTCTTACTAAAGAACGCTGTATACTTGGCCTTGTCAATGTTCATGAGCGAGCGGTGTCTCTCTACTTTGATATGCACCTCAAGTCTTGGAGGCGATCTCACGGGCTTACTGATGGAAGTTCTGACACCGTCTTCTCTTCACCCTCCAGTGGCTTTTACCGAGATCCCGGTGCCATTTTCCTATTTTGAAAAGTTTTATCTGGAGTATTGCTATCTACGCGACGTTCTCCCTGTCTCTCGCTTACCAACGGCCACTGACATATATTACAGCGTGCCTCGTCGTCGGTCGCCCATTGCCGTCGAACTGACATATCCTAATGTGCTTTGGAGTGTAGTATTCCCCATTTTCAACACCATAACCGTAGATTCAGACTTATGTTCGATCTGGTACACCACAGTGAACAAAATACAGATTACTCGAGAGAGGCTCATTGGATCCATCTTACCAATCCGCCTTTTTGCGCGAACTGTGACGTTCAGGATACAGACTCCGGCTACGTTGTGGGCCGGCTGAAGAGATCCTCTATTCGTGCGTCAGATTTTGGCTCTCTTAATATGTGTGTCGGGCACTTCTATCGATTCACGCACTCTCCTCTATTCGGAAGATGTTCATTACCTGAGGACAAAGCACAACGCCGTCACGTGGATCAGATGCCCGTGATTCGTTATTTGTTTGAAGTTAGTGACATAGGACGCATGGATTCTTGAAACTATTTAAACGATCGTCATTGCGCTATTGTGAAGAATTCTATTTCAAACTTCTAGCGGAGTATCTTCCACGATCCGACCCTCAGCTGGATTATTCATGACAGGAGATTGAATTTGATACATCCAGACGTAGAAGACTGAACATATAACGGTACCTGCACGACATTACGAGAAGATATGCCATGAATACGGGACAGCGTTCGTGGAGTATCGATGCCACATGTGTGGTTTCCAGAAGTGTTCTCTTGTGTTTGTTTCTTTTTTTTTCACGCACTTAGTTCGCATCCCTCCTTGTCCTAAAATTTTGGCGATAGAAAAACATCTCGGGAAGGTGAATTTGTTTTTTCTCAATAAATAAATGAGTATTCTGCTGTGACCATCTAACCCTTCCATTTCTTCTTATTAGGCGACAGAGACATTGTGGCCAGACCTCGTATATTGACACCTGCGCACTTTGCCCACAAGACTATTCCAGAAAAAAAAATCGTGACAAGCAAAGGGTTATGGGTTTGTTTCTAAATCTTTATAAAAATGACTTTATTCATTATTTTTATTCAGTTAAATGCGTTTCTTTTATTTCTAATCCTTAGTCGTGCCGTTTTAATCATCGTATTAACTTTTTTTATTTGCCCACCACCATACGGATGTTTTATTATAAGTCTAGTCATGGACCACACATGTTCATTAATCAGGTTATTAATTTCAGTCAATGATGAGCATCTTCAGACCTAAAAACAAGCATACAGATGTAGCTTGTTTCTAAATTCCATAGAATACGGAGTCAGAAATCGCTATGAGCAAATATGACAACATTTGCACATCTGAGTACATGCAGTATACTACACAATTCGTATTTTCTGTAATTTGAAATGATTTACGTCAAGTTACAACTGTAATTTCATTTTTAGGTCTGAAAATGTTTATCGTTGACCGAAATTAATAACCTGATTCATAAACATTTGTGGTCCGTGACTGGATTAATAATCAAATAAATAATTCCCGACCCGCTGCAGAACCTTACTGTGTCTATGTAGCAACTTGTGAACCTTACAAATGGTTTCAAAAAGTCGATTCCACCGCTCCTCTTGTGAGTTGCGGAACATATTGTCACCAGCAAACGACTGTGGAAGAGAGCGCTTACCAGTAAAAGAAAGTGGGTATAATAATTTACAAATTAGCTCATTAAGAAACACAATTCGTCTGTAGTCAATTAATTTTGTTTTGTTAATCCAGAAAATATTTCAGCACTGGTTCTGAAGCTTCGTTCTTCCGTAAAAACCAAATTTAGTACGCCCTTTTTGTAACTATGTCCTCTCCTTCGCACATAATAGCACCACCTTTTAAAACTAAATGCTATAAACGGAAACATTTTTCTGAGGGCTACGCTGCTAGCCTTGAAGTTCAATTCTACGAGACAAAAGCTGTTCTTGCAAACCGTTCTGTTACTCTCAAGGGAACATCCCCATCGCACCTCCCTCAGATTTAGTTATAAGTTGGCACAGTGGATAGGCCTTGAAAAACTGAACACAGATCAATCGAGAAAACAGGAAGAAGTTGTGTGGAACTATGAAAAAATAAGCAAAATATACAAACTGGGTCGTCCATGCTTGAGATAGGTAATATTAAGGGCAATGTGAGGCGAGGAGCGCCGTGGTACCGTGGTTAGCGTGAGCAGCTGCGGAACGAGAGGTCCTTGGTTCGAATCTGTCCTCGACGGAAAATTTTGCTTTCTTTATTTTCGCAAAGTTATGATCTGTCCGTTCGTTCATTGACGTCTCTGTTCACTGTAATAAGTTTAGTGTCTGTGTTTTGCGACCGCACCGCAAAACCGTGTGATTAGTTGACGAAAGGACGTGCCTCTCCAATGGGAACCGAAAACATTTGATAGGTCAACCGATTCCTCCACAGGAAAACACGTCTGATATTTTGTATACGACACTGGTGACAGCATGTGCGTCACATGACAGGAATATGTTGTCGACCCACCTAACTAGTACACTTGGCGAATGGGTGAAAAGATTCTTCTACCTTGCCCGATTTAGGTTTTCTTGTGGATGTAATAATCACTCCAAAAAAAGTGATGAAAACATAAGAGTTTTTCACATAAACTGAAAATGAAAAGTTAAAATTTTCGGTTGAGGGAAGATTTGAACTGAAGACCTCTCATTCTGCAGCTGTTCACACTAACCACGGGACCACGGCACTCTTGGACCAATACTGCCCTTAATATTGCCTATATTACACATGGACGACCCAGTTTGTATATTTTGCTTATTTTTTCATAGTTCCACACAACTTCTTCCTGTTTTCTCGATCGATCTGTGTTCAGTTTTTCAAGGCCTATCCACTGTGCCAACTTATAACTAAATCTGAGGGGGGTGCGATGGGGATGTTCCCTTGTCAGCTCTAACATTTTGGCTGCCGTTGCGTCGCCTGCTATGTCTACGCTAAGAATCACTTCTCTGTGTCACCGTCAACAATTTTAATCGTGGTAACCGTAAGCTGTCGCGTCCGCCCACGAAGACAATTTCTGCGCTCACCGTCCACGCTCATACTGCGATGTACTTTAAACGGAGCGTGGCTGTACCCAGTCACGTGACCGAGTAAGCTCTTGCTACGGCCGCATTACCACTTCACCCTGCCCTGTAGCACGTGAGAAGTGCATGTTATTGTTGGTTTGTGCGGGCAGGTAGCTCTGAGTCGGAAGAAGGAGTTTGAAATTTGTATCAAACAAGCCGTAGTCTGATAATTCTGCTGCTACTGACTTCAAGAGAAGGAGTGCATAATATTTGAACTGGTATTGACAGTGGCTACAGTATTATGTCTTGAGAGATCGAGGTATATATTTTTTAAACTGATTACGACAAGCAGATGTCGTCCTCTTTTTATTCTCCTCATGATAGAAGTAAGGTGTTACTGTTTCCCACGCGGATTGTTGTGTTATGTAAAGGCAGTGCGACTGACTAGGTTTTCCTACTAACTGTGTACCAAAGTAAGATGTGTATGAAGAGTCACTGCTCAATAATAGGGCGAATTTTGCAAATGTGTGGTACGTCATACTGCAGACCGACGAAAAAGCGCCTCCAGGTCTCTTATGTTAATCTCTTCCAAACGTATCTATGGTTTAGTTTCTTTATCAGGAAGATTTTCTTTATCAGGCAGAGGTTGTTTATTCTTCAGAGCAATGATAGATTATTCCTTTAAGCAATATACGTACGGGTGTCTATTTAAACGTGCTTGGATATGGTCAGGTGCATATCGATACGATTACTGGACGAGTATACTTGACTATTAACAGACACCGTACAGTTTTTCAAATAATTTTTAGCATA
This sequence comes from Schistocerca serialis cubense, assembly GCF_023864345.2. Lineage (NCBI taxonomy): Eukaryota > Metazoa > Arthropoda > Insecta > Orthoptera > Acrididae > Schistocerca > Schistocerca serialis. The sequence goes on along the minus strand of NC_064640.1, from coordinate 607,076,528 downwards.
CTTACTCTTTGAGTTGTCTGTTTTCGGTAGCGAAACTAGATAGAAATGAAAACTTTGGTAACATTTCAGACGCTAGTTTAATAAAACCTGAACACTGCTAAACAATGTGTGACTAGAAACGAGAAATCGTCCTATCAGATTAATGTAATGCTAACTGTACCGGGCAACCAGCAAAGCTTTAATCATCAGTGGCGCATTGCAGACTGGGCACAGGCCTCACTGAATCTGGCGCTCAATTAACGGCCTGTGCGCGCAATATAAAGTTAAACTGTCAGTCTGTGCGTTAGCGCGGAACTCCAGAGTTTCCAGTTCGGTTCACTGCACAGGGCACAATTTTAATATGGCACGAGGATGATAGTAGGAAATTATGTACACATCCACTCAACTTTTCCTCGTGAGAATTCTGCAACGCTGTGAAATCTGCAAGGGCAAAGGTCTCGCTAGAGGAATACTGTAGAAATTTCTCGTGCTGTCTAAATCCGCTGCGTCTTCCACTGGCTTTACTGCAGCAGATTTGCTAACTTTTCTAAAATAGCCGATAGATGGGAACTTTGAGGAATTGTCCTCTGCATAGATCAAAAAGAAATTTACTTCCTATCTTACTTTTAACTGAGGCTACGTCACCAATGGTTAACAGGCAACTCCTGGTAGTTACACATTGTTTCTACTTTATGGAACACATGGTACCATACTACATACCTCCTGCCACGCAGTTGCCTGTGGTTGGCAGAATACATACGTAAAAATTGTCTTGTGAGCACGATTCATCGAAGTGCTGCTGGAACCATTTTAGTGTTGATTTTTAGATTCTTTGCATGGTCGCCACTGAGATACATCACGTCTGAAAACAAGACCGACTTCATTTATGATTAGCCACAATTGAATAATCCCTCATGCATGAAGCAGGACATCCTCTTAAACTCAGTGACATATAGAGGGCGATTCAGTAGACCCTATCGATCCCATTTAATATAACCCGCAATATTATGTCTGGCCTCCAAACACCAAGCGCGAGATTTGTGTATTTTCTCGCTCGCACTTCACAAGCTATTACTCCTACAGAAAAAATGATCGGGACCATTTTTGTAGGACATTTAATATAGTTAAATTATGTACTGAGTACTTTTTCTGTTGAGGACGTGCTTTTCGAGTTATTCAAGAAAAACTTACAAAAGTGAGCTTCAAACTCCATCCCCACACTCATCCCCCAACGGTCAGGATTTCTACTATGTTGATCATGGCACTCCCTCTTACAACTGTACAAACATTTGCTACTGCACGAGTAATTTTACACATTCGATCTTTCTTGCTCTTCAATGACGGGCATTAGGCGAGCACTTACAAATAGTAAAATTGATGTTTATGTAAAATTTACCTAACGCTTTTGTGAATTTCGGCAGTATAAACTAAACAATTACGTTATTGTATTCGTCAAGCCTTCTGACTACAAAACTACTCTGCTTTTGAGGGTTAAGTCTGGACTGAATTGTCAAAGTAAATAGTTCTAGCATGACGTTTACAAAGGTCGTTTTTCTTTTATTACCCACATGATCACGTTTAAATTAATAATGTTAACGAAATAGCCGACTATGCTGGTGACGTAACAGCCCAGACAGACAAAAGGTTGAATATTGTGAATTATTCGTGTAGTCGGAAATTTTTGTACAGTGATAGGAGCGAGTGCCATGAGCAACATATTAGAAATCCTGACCGGTGGGTGCTGAGTGTGGGACTACATTAAATTTCCTGCATAAATGTCTCGTTCATTTTTTCTGTAAGACGGATAGCTCGCGTGGCGAGCTTGAGAATATGAAAATAGCGGGTGAAGTTTTTGAGGACCAGACATAACACCCTTAAAGTGTCTTCGGCGGGGGCAGCTGAACCAATCTGCGTAGTTAAACGTCTTAACTATTCCTGAAAAAGACGTGGTTACAAAATGCTGTGTTTTAAATTACTTTTTTTCATTATTATTTTCAGACACTGTCCATTTTCAAGTGCATCTAAAACATACAACACAACATAATGAAAAAGACAGCAAAAACATGAAAATCATAGAACAGAATTGTATATAGCGTTAAGTAAACATAACAGTTACCTGTACTATCAGATATGGACACGTCGCTGTCAGTTCGTTAAAAAATCATGTGACGTGCATATTTGTGCAGAGTGGAAATCAATGATGAGCTGTGCACCAAAACAGCTTTTTTGAGCTACACACGAAAAAACAATCTCAGCGCTGTTGTTAACAACCTGAAAGGGTGGCTAAGCGCTGCGTTCATTTCTAGTAGTGCATACAGGACCCAAAAGATAGCTTGAGCGGTATGTGCCAGCCCACTGGTGAGGCTCAAGCGAGCTAAGTGACATAAAGCTTTCTAATTGTTTGTAACTTGTGACAGAAATGTTGCCCAGACTGCAATACATAAGATACTGGGAGAATGTCAGAGTGCCAAGTACCTAAGTACCTTGCAGAACTTATGGCGAATGAGACGGCTAACAACCTATCTGTGGTTACTATACTCCAGTCGAGGACTTTTTATTTAAAAAAACAGCCGATACACGTATCAACACAACGAAAATAAATAATTCAAAATATAGATTGGTTCAAGTGAAAATATACCTCCTGGTGTCGTTAAGATAAAAATGATGTTTAACGAACTCGAAGACCCCCAGCACCTACAAGATTTTCAAGAATGGGATTACCACTGACATAATAAAGAACTTTGCTTGCCGTCACAAAAATGTAATCTTTAGCTGAAAAGAAAAGGATCTGCAACAGCTGCTGCCGTATTTCAAAGAATATTTTTTGAACAGTTAATCAATTAAAATTGCTTTGTGCTCTTTAGAATTGAAAGAATGACTAAAAATAATTTAATCACAGGATTTCTTTCATTGGCACTTACCTCTTCTTTGTCGATACCTGTGTGGCATTTGGAACATTCTGCATTTTTCAGAATAAAATATTTATTTTCATTGATAAAAAGAGGGGAACTTAAATTTTGCAGTAGTTGTGTGACTCTTACTGTAGAAAATCAATAAAAATATTGTTAAACTTTTTCATTAAAATAATTTTGTCGAAACAAAAAAAAACTGAATTCTCGGAATCAGTCTTTTGGCACCTAGCCTGTTACTGATTTCCACTCTACACTTATGCAAAGAACGGCTGTCAACTTTCTTTTTTTCTTTATTGTTATTTCATCCCGCACGCCCCATGGTGGAGGTGGGTGGGCCGGTAGCGGTACAGTGCTCTGCTCTTCAGCCAAGAGCATTTGTAATGATATAACAAATATGATAGAAGAAAAATGAAGAATGTTTCTATTTTAATTCAAAAAGATTAATAACAAGTAGCTAAAACAAAGAAAAATATACACAATTTAAAAAAACACACACAATTGCGGTGAGGCGCTATATCTTCTATGAAAAAAGCACTGGAGCATTGCAGTTTGAAGGTCCTGCACTGGATGACAAGTATTGTGGGGTAGATAATAAGTTCTTTAAACGTTGAAGAATGTGCATAACGAGGCATGGGTCTGTTAGATGGGCTACTCTGTAAGTGAATAGGTAGGAGATGAAATAGATAGCAGGAATACAGACGGTGGGAAGGACAGAGAGTGAGGAGGAATATTGGTGTGTGGGGAGAATAGTGGTATAGGGGGTGCGTGGAGAGGGAATAGGAAAGAGGAGACCAGATGTGGAGTGCGATAGGTGGAGAAACGTGGATGTTGGTAAGAGGGATAAATATCAGAATATATCTCATTGTCTGGGAGAGGGGTGGGCTGAAATTGTGTTGAGATTGGATATAGACTGTGCGTAGGTGTAGGGATGGAGGAATGTGTTTCTGAAGGCGTGGCAACATGCCAGGTTTGGTGATCAGAGGTGAGACAATGGTGTTTTTGAATCAGGCTTGCGGATAGTATAGGAAATGCAGAGGTATTCGATGTGGTTAAAGAGGGTTGGGAATTCGATAATATGGGAGGGGATACACATGGGGAAGGTAAACTGATGTGGAAAGCATGACAGAGTGCATGGCGTTTGAGGATCTGGAGGAACTTATATAACTTTGGTGGGATGGGTATCCATGTAACTTCTGCATAGTAGAGGAGGGGTCAGATCAGGATTTTGTAGATGTGAAGAAGAGTGGAGCAATGTAATCCACAAGTTCAGTTTGTTAGTAGTTTTAGTCTATTGTGAGCTTTCTGTTGGATCGTTAGTAGATCAGGTTCCCATGTTGGTTGCCAGCTGAGGGTTGGTTCAAGATATTTTAGCGAGTTAGTTGGCTGGATAGGATGGTTATAGATGGTAAGGTAGAAGTCATGGGAGCAGAAGGTTCAGGTGGTTCGTCCTGTAATTACTGCCTGGTTTTGGTGGGGCTGATCTTGAAGAGCCACTGGTTACACTAGGAGGTAAATTGATTGAGGTGGAGTTTGAGGAAAAGTTGGAATTTCTAGAGTGTAGGACAGAGGGCGAGGAATGTGGTATCAGCAGTGTACTGAAGGAGGAGGACTGGTGGGGGTGGTTTGAGCATGTCAGAAGTGTAGAGGAGATAAAGGAGAGGAGAGGGGATGGAGCCTTGTGATACTCCTGCAATGTGATAGAAGGTATAGGAATTGGTGTTTTTAACAGTGACAAAGGGCGGTCGATTAGATATGAAGGCTATGTAGTTAATTGGATATGCAAATGTATAGAGGCTGAAAAGAAGGCTGGCATGCCATACATGGTCGCAGGCTTTCTCTAGGTTGACTGACACAAAAATAGCAGATTTACGGGAGTTGAGTTAGTGGAATAGAGATTGCGTGAGATGCAGGAGCACGTCATCAGAAGATAAATTGGGACGGAAGCTACACCAGTTATTTGGAAGAACGTAGTGTTCGTTCAGGTGTTGATGAATGCTTTGAGAGAGGATGGATTCGAGACCTTCCTGGGCACTGAGGTGAAGTAGATGTGGCGATAGGAAGATGCATTAGTAGGGAGTTCGTGCAGTTTGAGGAAAAGTTGGATTCTGTAGGTTGTCCAGAGTTCAGGATAGTAACCTGTGACGAGGGTAATGGTATAAAAGGTCGCAAGACTGACGAGAAAGAATGGGGGACATTCTTCAAGCTGTCAATAGGTGATGCAGTCGTGACCAGGGGATGTGTCGCGTTTTCTGTGAAATACTTGCTGTATGCCACATGGAAATGGGGATCAGGGGTGAGATATCAGCGTTAATATCTTTGTGGGTGGTAGGGAACAGGGAGTAATCAAATTGAGGGTCATTATCACTGGAGAGAATGTCAGAGAGATAGGCTGCAAAGTTTTCAGCTTTGCTCAGATTATCATGTAAGGGATGGTTGCTGTGGAGGAGCGTATGGGGTTATCGCCTGTGAGTACTTTCCAGTACTTGGAAAAGTTTATGGGCAATTTAGTGTTGATTCTGGTGTATGTCTGGCGCCAGTAGCGGCATTTTTTTGCTTTATAAATTCCTGATGTGTCACTGTATTTGCTGGTGGTGCGTCATTGTATCCCAGTCATGAGTTCACAGAAAGGAGCCGTGCATGCAACAGGAGTCTCGAAGGAGGAGTAGGGCTTGTGGGGGACGATGCAATGGTGAGGGTATGTGGTCTTGGTAGGAATGTCAGATGATATAACGTCTGTCAAGATCTGCTGCAGGAAGCTTGCGGCGTGAGGGATTTCGTCAGGCTGTTGGAAGGTCAGGGGGTGGCTTACAATCTGGGTTTCAATGGAGCGCCAATAGGCATTCCAGTTGGTAAGGGAGACGTCAACGTTCATCTTCTAAAATGAAAGGTGCATGACATGCAAACTGCTTTCGAGAATGATAACATTAATGTGTTATTAAAATGTCACATTTAACCAGAAGCATCAGGAAAACGGACTATGTAATGTTTACTACAAATCACTCTATATTCCCTGTTCAGATGAATGTCACAAGTGCATGAATGCGTTGGAAAATTTTTAAACGTCAATCAGAGAATAAAAATACAAGGGTCTTACTGTACTGTCGATAAGATTTGAGAGCATCTCTGAGTTTTATACTAAAAGTAGTGTTGGAGAAATGGATACTTATACAGTGTATACAAATCAGTGTCACACGTAAGCACTGGTACATAGGCTTTTAGCAAAACTGTCAAGATATATTTCATCGAAAAAACATAAATATCTATACCATATATTGGTAAGGGAAACATGTAGTGTCGAATGCTGTATTTAATATCCTAGTACAAAAGATTAAAGAACGTGTGAAGTTATATGTACGTCTTTATTGTAAATCAAGTGTCCACAATTATAGAACATGTTTATTATGGTTGGTTGTGTGTTTTTAGATGCACTTGAAAACTGACATTTTCTGAAACTAGTGTTTCAAATAAAGTAATTCAAAACAAATTCTGGGGGAATCGTGCCTGTTTTTAAAATTACTGGGGCTGTGGGGCCCACCCAGAAGAAAATAATATTAACTGTAGTACTACTCATACAGCCAGTATGTCAATGAAACCACAAATCATGGGTGTACAAAGCAGGAGGCTCCGTTTCCCTCAATAAGCTATCTTTCTGTCCCTATTGCATTAATTATTACGAGTTTCACTATTAGACTAAGGTACTTTCAGTAAGTTCAGAGTTCAATACAAGAGGAATGAAATGCATCTTCTCTTTCGCCCATTTAATTAACCATGAAGTCACTATTGGTAGTTGCTTCGTCCTCAAAGACAGGCTACTGATCGTTGATACATACTGATTCCCACACCAGGGTACTCTCTCGTACCAAAAAGCCTCACAGTAACCCTATGAGCACTGGTTTCACCCCTCCTCTGTGTAAGCCTCTGAATGCCTTCTCTACCTCGACAGAATAAAATCTCCAATACTTTCATTGTGACTTATTTTATGCTGTTATTCTGCTGATTCACCTCACTACGTATTCTCTATGTCTACCCCTCTAGTTGCGTTTTAGGTATCATATACACAAAATAAAAATCCGATTTTACAAAATGGCTCTAAGCACTATGAAACTTAACTTCTGAGGTCATCTGTCCCCTAGAACTTAGAACTAGTTAGACCTAACTAACCTAAGGACATCACACACATCCATGCCTGAGGCAGCATTCGAACCTGCGACTGTACCAGTCGCGCGGTTCCAGATTGTAGCACCTAGAACCGCTCGGCCACCCAGGCCGGCCCGATTTTACAGCTGTGGAAAATGGATACGTGGATAATAACTAAAAATATTAATTGGACATACAGTAAAGATCTGTTTTGAAGTTTTGAGGCCTAACTATGTAGTGTGACTAATCTACAATGCGGATAAGAACATTAAGGTAAGCAATAGTAGTAGATTAGCTATCCACTTGATGGCTCAATTATTATAGTGTAAACATAACCAAACAGGACCTTTAAGCCACACCCCCTTAACTATATTATCATATCATGTGATGGGCCAGGCCACTCACCAACCTATCCTCTTCCTTCTTCATCCAATCACAGCCTAGTACTTTAGCAGCCATTTAAATGAAACCGCCAATCACAATGCAACTGCAACCATTAAAATTTGACAGTCAATCAAAATCCTAGATGGCAAAACGAAACTGGCTGTGCTCTGGCGAAATTTAAAAAAAAAATAAAATTCAAAGATCCAAATATGATGGTACTCTTTGTGCTCCAATACACCTACCATCTTACTCTTTCCTCCCCCCTCCAACAGATATCAGTGTAGTATTAAATTGAAACAGTCAGTCAGGCAATGAAGCGAAAGTAACCTGACTAAGCTTATAACACCAGAAAACACTCCTCAGCTAAAATACTACCCTGAGCATATAAGAACACACACAAACAGGTGGTATGAATTACTGACAGCTACTAGAAAATTGTTACTTGTTATTTACGCCTGCACTTATTGTAATACAAAATGTACACGAAAACTAGAGATTTCCACATCTAAACTCTTCTATGATGCTTGTCAAGTGTTGCAATGATATCTACACATTCAAAATGCGTTAAGCGTGTTGCCATTACAATCACAGGAAACACAGGTGGTTCAGATAATTGTTATTACCTGATGTTTCCACAAGTTTTTCGGTAATGTTTGACCTCATCACGTAGCCTTTTATGCAGGATGGGACGGAAGATAACGCATCATAATCTATGTTAGAAAATATCATAGAAATTAAACGAAAAGTAGTACTTTACTGTCAATAACATCTAACTAAACATACTAGAGGTTACGTATTGCGAAATCCTGCTATATTTACCAACTAGAACTATGGTAATGTTTTGATGAGAGTTTATTGCTCTGTAAACTTAACCTGCGTATTTTCATCACATAGAACAACTTCCGATATGATTACATTCATCACAACACAGCCAAACTGGAAGAAGACAGAGCTGAAACATAGTCAAAGACGATGGTCCATGAGGACAGAGGTGGAAGACTGATATCTCGAAAACATAGTTTTTGGCACCTAATTAAAATTATTTATCACGTGTTCAGTACAAAAAAATTCACACACACAGGTTGCTTACTGTAATTTGAAACTATAATTACACATCTCTAATTGCAAAAGAATATGGAAGGCTTCCAGCACAAAACACACACAGCTCTACTGTAATAATTTAATTATGCTATAAGACCAAAAAGGTACCCATGGCTTGTGTATTGGCACTGCTGAGAAGAACGTATAGGTTAAGCAGCACTTGTTAACGATCACAGTTAGATTGGTCTACCCAACTTAAACTATAAGTTGTTATCGGTAGTGCCAATATGTACATTTTTAACCTTATAGAATACGTAAATTCTTACAGTAGAGTAACATGTAGTTTGTATTGGAAGTCTTCATTTACTTTCAGAAGCAATACAATTTTATTCTGTTGCAAATTCTGAAAATGTTTTTGCACTCAGAGATACATAATTATAGTTTCATATTACATGAAGCAACATGTATGTCTGTGTGTATGTGTGTGTCTTTGTGTTGTAACATTAGGTGAATTTGTTGTGCTTCTGAACTCCAGCAAGCGACCCCAGGGCGTGGTGGGCTGGTCCAGGCCAAGGTCAGGTATAAAGGCATGCAGTGCTTGGCCATAAATCGGTAACACACAGAACAGGGATAATTTGGACAGTGGTGCTTGCTTATCCAGAGGACAAAAAATGCACCAGAAATGGTAGAGTGTCAGACAGCCTCAAATGTGGTTACTTACAGCTCTTAGAAATTCTATAATATATCACAGCTACATAATAAAGAAAATCTAAATATATCTGCGATCTCAGAAAAATGTGCTGCCTCTAATGATGTGGTTACTTACAGCTCTTAGAAATTCTATAATAAATCACGATTAGATAATAAAAAAATCTAAATATATCTGAGAACTCAGAAAAATATCGAGCCTCAAATGAAACAACAGTATCTTCAATATCTTAAATACTACACACGTTAATATTTACAGTGACTAAATATTTTCACAGAGAATGTTACAATTAACAAGCTTTAAGTGTTTCATGTGATTTCAACGAAAAATATTTCAGATGATAGCATTGCACTATAGCTATCATCCCTGAAAGCTAATTGGTAACTACTTTTTTATTCATTTATTTCATTTTTATATCTTTCTAAGTGTGAAAATGTTTCTCAGAATATTGTATCCTCTACAGTAACACAGCTGAACACAGTGTAAATACCTCATATCTTATCATACTGGTGTAGTTATTTAAGAAATCTGCTATTAATTTTGACAATAACTTTATATAAATATGATTGGCAAGTCAATTTAAAAACAAGTGTAAGGTAGAAGTTGTCAGTTGCATGTGTTAGGAGACACCACTATTAAGAAGAGTGTTAAAATATACTTCTCTCAAGAGGATGCAAATAGCTGTTTACACTATATTTTGTAGTCTTTTAATGTGAGTGTGCTGGCCCAAGAATGTTTGTATGTGTATTCATGAACAAACCTTTATTTATTTTTGTTGTGAATTGTCAGAGTGTGACAGAATGTTTATGCTATTCCTTTATTGAAATATTGTTATATTAGCTTAGTGCAGGAAGTGGTCAAGTTGAGTCAAAATTATGTCTATAGAACATAAGAACGATAAGTTTCCAGGGGATGGGCATTGGTCAATGGAAAAACAGACAGTAGCAGAACACTACAGGAATCAAAGAGAGATACTTTTTGAATGCTGTACTCAAGGCACTCTTTTACACGAGTTATTGAATAAGCCAGACCTGTCTCTGGTAATGTGTGTTATACAGTCATGTGGGTGAATGATTCTGCATTGTGAACAGTTGCTACAGAACTTCAACTTTGAAAGAACTGACACTTGCAGCATCTCAAAGCGTCCTAGTGTAGAACTTTAACTTTTCTGCTTGTGTTATGGAATTGAAAATAGACAGGGTATGAGTTTCTACTAGGTATTTCCCATGTTTAATTCGTAAATTGTCATACTGAACTCTTGATCACTAAATGAAATTAGTTTTTCACAAATCTTTGATGGATAATTAGTTTGATGAATTTACTTTCATCCTCGCAACACTCTCAGTCCAACTTTACTGAATTAAATAAGGTTATTTTCCATCTGTTGTATAATTTGTTATCATAGGACCACTTTCCATACTTTTGAGATTTACCTTCTTCAATAAACATTATTCAACATAATTGTGTGGTGTCTTCTACATCAATTACAGACATTAGAATAGAACTCTTCTTTATTAATTATTAATTTATCTTTTATTTAATATTTCTGTTTATTTTATTAATTCGCAATTCTAGCTATTGCATAGACTATGTGACTGCAGGATCACAGTTACAGGTTATTATTTGCTTTGTGTCAGTTGCTGGCCATGAAAGCTGATGAGGGAGCGCAATCCTATGACATTATTGAGTTATTCTTTTTACGCAGGACTGTATATAGCCAAGTTGCCTAAGGTACAAGCAACACAGGTAAAATCACAGTTGATTTGCTCAAGTATAATGCTGGTTCGAGAAGCTGCTACTAAGCAGTATATCCATTTAGGGAACATCTCAGTATGTTTTGCTGATGTATATTAGATGTGGAAATACTTGAAGATAAGCTCTTTATGTAAATGGTGCAAAAATTTAGGCCAATCACATACTTTCAAGCACAACCAAAATGATTGTTCCAGGCCTACAATCGCAATTTACTTTTAATAGCCACGAAAATACTACGGAGTGTTTATTTAATTTTAATACTTTGCTGGTTTGGCCGCAGAGGGGATGGGACTGGATGGGTACAAGGAGTGGGGTGTAAAAGGGGAGATGGTACAAAGAACTACTAGGCTAGTTCCGCCATCTTGGTTTTTAATTTTTAGTTTTTATTTTAATTTTGTGCCTTCTTGGACTTTTTTCTCACCTACATCCAACTTAAATTTCTGTATACCCTTCCACAACCAGAGCAGCTCCAGTTAGTGACAGAAACTTGAACTCTGTACTGGAGTTGGCATAGGTATAGAAATGTTAGTAATTATTATATGAACCCCATATCCATTCCTTTGGGAAAAGAGCTAGACTTCACATACATGTAAGAAGAAAAAATGAAAATAAACTGCAACCGTAATTTCTATCAAGAAATAATGAACAGAAAAGATACTTAAATCTTGTTCCTTAACTAATAGATACTGTATAGTCAAGGATAATTCAGATAAGACAAAAGTGGGGTTAGTAAAAGAATATCATATGCAAATCATAAAGCATCTCACAATCTCCCATAGTATGAATTGTAATGGTGAGTGTGGTGACTTGTGCATGGCTCTGTAAAACTCTGTGGACATGGAGAAGCAGTACAGCACACCAAAATTTATGCATTCTGCTGAATTCACAAAACTTACTTTCCATGACAGTAATGACTAGCAAACAATGGAAGAGTTTTGCAGCCTCATGAGAGTCTTATTAAGAAGGTACTAATTAATTTGGCTTCCCCTGCTTTTGAATGTCATTTCCTGAACTGAATTCCATTGACATCTGCATGGAGAATTATTTGCACCCAACATTGCAGAAAAACTACAGGCCACTCTGAATAGTTATTAGCCTATTTTACGATCAGGTGGAGGTATAAGTAAAAAGAAAAGAAATATCTTCCCAACATTACATCTGAATGCCACTAGACTTAAGTCTGAGCTTCACAATTAGAACCTGCCCAGCTGCTGGCACTGTCGAGGGCATGAGTCAGGCATTGTCAAGGAACAAGGCAATTACTGCCGACATACATTCATAAAGTATTCAACAAGTCTGTAAACTGTTGCCCCAGGGTGAGAAAGAAGAAAATGATGAAGCACCACCTAGAAAGAAGGTCACGAAAATTCTGTAACATTAGCAATGCCTCTATGCTGTACAAAAGTCTCTACATCAGTTATATGAGAGCTACATTATTCGAAACTGGCTATAGGTAAAATGGAAGGTGTTCAAGATGGGAAGGTTTGGTAGAGATATACTACATAGCTTGGAATTTGGGATTTAAATTTTAATGCTATCTCAATTCTGGTGGTATCACTTCCAACTTCTCTACTATCTCTAGTCTGTTATCGATACAAAGTATTTCAAATATTTCAGTTTCTCAGATCATGCACACTTCTCCAATAGACTTGGCACAATAACACAAGCGATATTCTATGAGAGAAGCAGTCCCCTGGTCACCAACAACTGCACATGACAAGATCACCTACAATGATCAGCGGCACATAGCTTGCCACTAATATGATCACTACTTCATGTCTGCAGCTGCTACTGCAAAATGGTCAATGCATTGCTCTGTCTCTTAAATCATTTCAACAGAAAATTAGTATTATATTGAAGTGGAGTTCAGACTTAAAGAGCATTTTAGAATAAAAATTCCAGTATGCAAACCAAGATTCTAATTTTGCAGCTTTTTCCAACAAAAAAAACCTCATTTACATAAATCGAAAAACGCAAATGATCATTTTCTCATTTAAAAGTTTTCAAATCAAATAAATTTTATTCTTTATAAATTAGAAGCATCAAACCTAAAATCTCAAAGGTATGGTTCAACTGAAAACGTTTTAATAAAGATAAACATCAAAATTCATTCTAATATGGCAAATATGTTTACCTATTTAAGGACTTTTAGTGAATGGAAGTATGTACTGAGTTATATAGATTTAGAAAATTATTGCGCAGAAAAAGGCTACTCAGATGTAATTAGAGAAGATGTGTTGGAATTTAAAGATTATTTTAATAGGAAACAAATGAATAAAGAATTAAAAAAGATAGAACTAAAATTTATTACTTTAAAAGAACTTCGATGACTTGCTATAACCGAAAATTTCAACAACTAATCCAAACATAATAAAAATTTAAACGATCTTGTAAATACTGTTGGCAATGTTAATAACAGTAATAACAATATTGAACTGCATAAAAAAATTTTTAAAAGAACTTCATCAAATCTGTAAAACAAAAATTAACTAATCTTATCACAAAATCTGAATGATATTAACAAAGATAACAATTTGAGTAATTAATCCTTAAGTGAGAACAGAATTACTAATTACATTGATAAGAAAATAGTAACAATAACGATAATGGGAACTATTTTCAAAAACTTCTAGTAAATAAATATCAAAAATTAAGCAAATAATTATCAGAAAAATTTAGCTAGTTTCAATTTTCTAGATGATGAAGATGTTTTCAAATTAACTAAACAATTTATAGAAACGTTTCTGCTTTCAAATCAAGGGTAATAACTTAAGCAATACAAAATATTAATAATACTGTTGAACAACAAGAAATTTTTAATCAAAATAAACAAGAAATAATCAACATAAAAAGAATGTTTTAAACGAAAGAACATCAATTAAGGTTAACATTTTAATTCATTGTAATTTTAAAAGACCAGAAGAAATACAAGAATTGAATTTTAAAATAACCAACCAAGTTTCATTAATAACGACTGATTTAGAACATTATTCTCAAAAGTGAATGAATAAATTATTAACTGAAATGGAAGAAATGCAAAGGAATAAATCTGGTTGTTCTTTATTTTACATATATGATTTAGAATTAAATGTTAATAAAGACAGTTCTGTTTTGAGTCTTCTTATTTCGATTTCGTAAAGTAATTAAAGATAAGAAAGCTGTAATAAACGTAACAAACACATCTCAAAACTGTTTTCTGTGGCCTAAAAAATCTGCATTGTATCCATTAGATAAAAATACGGAAAGAGTTGATATATATAAAAATATTGGATTAGAATTGAATGAAATTTTTCAAAAATCATAAGTTAACTTTCCTGTTCAATTAACAGATAATCCTTAATTTGAAATGAAATCTCATTTTTCTATTAATGATTATGCATATGAAAACAATGAAGAAGAAGAAAAAATTGTTGAATATCCACTTTAGCATACACAAAATGCAAAGTGAAAATAATTCATATTATTACCAAATAAAAATGTTTCTAGATTAATTAGTTCACAAATAAGTGAGCAGAGTGGAAGAATTTATCTTTGTGATCGATATTTACAACATTTCCATTCAGAAGAAGAATTAGAGATCCAAGGAAAAAATTGTAAAGAACATAAAGAAGTAAAAATAGATATGCCTGTAAAAGGTCAAAAAATAGAATTTTAAAATTATAACAATTCATTATATGTACCTTTGTCAATTTATACAGATTTCGAATGTTTATTAAGAGATATTCGAACTTATCAACCAAATCCCGAAAAATCTTATTTTAACAAATAACTAAAACATTTGCCAATTTCATTCAGATGTTATGTTCAATAAGCTAATGGATATTACCAACATCATGTTACTTATACAGGCAAAGATGCAGAAAAAAATTCGTGGATATGTTAAAAAAGAACCAAGAGAAATTTATAGAGTATGTGAATAAAATATTCCAATGAAAATAACTAAAGAAGATTTAATAGATTTTAAAAATTCAGAAACTTGTCATATATGTGAAAAAGAGTTACCAACATCCTAAATTAAATCCAGTTAATTTTCATAATTCAACAATTTACGATTTTCATTCGTTCACTACAAATTAGTAAGTGATAATAAATATAGTGATGCCATTCCAGATAAGAATAAAACTTTATTTCTTGTAGTGAACATGTTGAAGGTAGATTAACTTTAAGATTCCTAGACACATTTAAATGTGTGGCTTAAGTACAGATAAATTAACTTCCAATCTTGCAAAATCCCACTTTACAAATACAAACCGATTATTTATATAGTGAAAAATTAGATATATTAAAAAAAGGGATTTTAGCATTTCGAATGTTTTGAGTCTGAAGAAAAATCACAAGAGACTAAAGTATCTAAAAAATTGTTTTTATTGAAAACTTAATGAAGATAATATTTCTGATGAAGATTATGAAAGAGCAGAAACACTTAAGAAAGACTTTCAAAATTAAAAATTTAGATTATATAACATATATCTAATATTTACATTTCAGCAGATATCCTAAATTTTAGAGATACATTTTTATATGCACCTAAGACACAAAACGTATGAAGACTATCTTATTCAATCAACTAAAATATAAAATCTTCAACTGATTCTGACATTAATTCTTTTTTGTTAACCTCTGTTTCAATATCAAGGTAAACTATATCTTGAAACTTCCTGGCAGATTAAAACTGTGTGCCCGACCGAGACTCGAAATTGGGACCTTTGCCTTTCGCGGGCAAGTGCTCTACCAACTGAGATACCGAAGCTGTGAGTACCGGCCGTGAGTCGTGCTTCGGTAGCTCAGTTGGTAGAGCACTTGCCCGCGAAAGGCAAAGGTCCCGAGTTCGAGTCTCGCTCGGGCACACAGCTTTAATCTGCCAGGAAGTTTCATATCAGTGCACACACCACTGCAGAGTAAAAATCTCATTCTGGAAACATCCCCCACCCTGTGGCTAAGCCATGTCTCCGCAATATCCTTTCTTTTAGAAGTGCTAGTTTTGCAAGGTTCGCAGGAGAGTTTCTGTAAAGTTTGGAAGGTAGGAGACGAGGTACTGGCAGAAGTAAAGCTGTGAGAACCGGCCGTGATTTGTGCTTCGGTAGCTCAGTTGGTAGAGCACTTGCCCACGAAAGGCAAAGGTCCCGAGTTCGAGTCTCGGTTGGGCACACAGTTTTAATCTGCCAGGAAGTTTCATATCAGCGCACACTCCGCTGCAGAGTGAAAATCTCATTCAGGAAACTATATCTTTCTTAAGGAAAGATTAAACAAAATGAATTTTATATTCAATCTAAAACATTTTTAAATTTTCAAAAAGGATCTCAAATTTATATACAAAATTTCTTATTAACTTCTTAAGAAATTACATTGCTTTTACTTACCCAACTGTTGCGTGAATTAACAAACTCTAAAATTTTTACATAAACCTCATTACCATTCTTATTGAGAACTTTTTCAACCAGGTACACATCTGGAAAATTTTTTTCTAACAGTTTTTGTTCATAGAAGTTTATTTACTTGCCATTTAAATCTTTCAGTTTATATGTTGCTGGATTCGAATGAATAACAGCTTCCATTGCCAACATTTATGATGACAATTTGCTGTGTATGATGATATCAAAAATTACTGTAAGTTTACTTATCCCTAATTTATCACCAATTTTATATTTACATTGAGTATCTAGAAAATTTATTACATAAACAGTTTTCAATATAAGTTTTTCAGTTTCACTATTTACGTGTTTCATCACGTTTTTATTGTTGAATGTTTTGTGCTAGTATACTCACGTGCTAATTTCGAAACAAGTCAACCCATTTATAATTCCTTTGAGTAACAAATTTCGTCCACATTTTTTCTTTCAGTGTTCTATTAAACTTTTTAACAACAGTTGCTTTTACTCACTAAGAGGTAAACAATAGTTTATGGAAATTATTCATTAATTGTTTATTTTCTATATTATAAAATGCTTTACCATTGTCTGTTGCCAATTTTTTTTCTCAACTCAAATATTTTTTCCAAGGATTTAGCTATATTTTTTGGTGTTTCGTCTTTAAGCAGAATTTCCCAAGCAAATTTCTAATATGCATCTAAAACAGTTATTAAATTTTTGGATCCTTTATTTATTTTGCGGAAATCCTTTCTGATTACCTGAATCCATATCGACTAAACTAGATTGCCATAAGTCATCAATTCCAAAAGATATTACATTTCTTCTTTTAAATTTTTTTCTCATTGGTTTATGTATTTCATATGTAATTTGTTCACAAATATTTAAACCCTTGCCTGCATTTTCTTTTAACTAAGTCACTCATTTAAATTTTACAAATTGAACAAATACCTCATATTCTATTTTCTCCATTCTTGGTTGTTAACCTTTGAAGATAAAGTGTTTAAGTAAATTTTTTGCATTTCAAACAGTATATGTCATTATCATTCTTCATTTACACAGAAGAAAAAAAATAATAAATTATTTCACCAAATACATCAACTCTAACAGTTTTAACGGGATCTTTTAATGTGACACAAAATTTGATTTGAGAAGTATCTTTATTTCTTATTTTGTCAAGTTTGTCAACAACAATTACTGAAGTATTAAAATCATTAAATGTTAAATCTTTGTATATGTTCTCACCAGTAATAAGAACTTTTTAAAGAATTAAATCATATTCATTGAAACTGAACATATTTCGGTCCCCCACAGATACAAACGTAAATTCAATAAATGGTTCATCATGTACTTCATAATTAATGTTTTTGAATCATTAAGTATGAAGTTAAATCTGGTTTTTAGAAATAACGAGATAAGACTTTCTTAAAATCTTTTTTTGGAATAATAACTCTGAAACATAGTTATTTAGGTTCTAAAAGCATTGTTTCCAAATATCTTTTAATATTTGCATCCAGACCAACAAATGGATCATTGATATTAACAAGTTTTCTGTTTTTAAAATCGATAAATATTTAGCTACATTCTGGTTTTCAGAAATAACGAGATACAACTTTCTTAAAATCTTTTTTGGAATAATAACTCTGAAACATAGTTATTTAGGTTCTAAAAGTTTTGTTTCCACATATCTTTTAATATTTGCACCCATATCAACAAATGGATCATCGATATTAACAAGTTTTCTATTTTTAAAATCGATCAATATTTAGCTACATTAAAAATGTTATTTAATTATTATTGACATTGTCAAATCATGTTAATTATTTTTGAGTCTACTGCAGATTGATTATTTTTCATTTTTAAAATTAATTTATTTTAGTTTTTGGTTCTAATGATTGAAAATCTTTATTGAGTTTGTATCCAAAAAAGTCCATTTAATAAATTTAAAATATCATTAAGCATGCAATTTATGCATAATAGTTTTAAAACAAATAAACACAAATGGGCACTAATTAATTCATCAAACTTTTAATTTCTTTTGATATTGTACTAAAGATTTTTTCCCAAATAGTTAACAAGTTGTTTTGGATTATTTCCTTCATATGAATGAGAAACGTCTTTTATACCTTTATTTTCATAATACCAAACGCAGTGAGTTCCAACATGATCAGAAGTATCGAAATTTATTTATTCTACAGTCCATATTTTTCGGTTAGGTCATTAATTATCATAAAAGCGCCACGAAAATGATTACTTTTTAATTCCTTAACTGATTCTTCATTGGCAAAATAAGGAAAAGGATTATTAATTTTCTTAATTATTTCTTGCATTTTTTCACTCCTTTCCTTTCCATTTCCAAATTATGACATACTTGTATTTCCAGTTATTTATCACCTTTTGTCTTATTTATATTGGCATTTGCGATTGCTGCCATTGCACCAGCAAGTGAAGCAATTGTTGATAATTAAGGTAATGCAGCTAATAATAATGCTTAAAATCCACAGTTGTGTTTTACTCTTTTGGTTTGTTAAGCGTTCAACACTCTTTTTCACCATAGGAATAGTCAATGAAACAAGTAAATTTCTACCAGTTATTTTCTCTTTCTTTCTTTTTTGAACATCAATTAAAAGTGACTCAATAATATTTAACTCTTAATTATTGAGTTTAAGTTTAATTGATTTTGGTTTAGTTTTATAATTTGATAGCAAAGTATGATCAATTGTATATTTATTCTTATATATGTTTACACAATAGTAAAAATATTTTATAAAGCTCATCCACTTCTATCATCATTATGACCAATAACAAATTTTCGTTTTCCATACATAATTTCTCTTACTACAGTTGCAGCATTTTTTCTCCTAATGAAGAATTATTTTCATAGACTCTTTCTTTTGTAAATAATTGTAATTTTTTTAAAGCTTTATGTCTTTTTCCTAAATCTTTATTCTCTCTATAAAAATATCACGTTCTTTAAATTTTTTGTCTAATGGATTAATTCATTTGTCATTTCTAGCTACTTTTGTTTCTAATTTAGTTCCTGGACCACAATAATTATAAGCAGGTAATGTATTAACCAAACCTATTCCATATTTTTCACTTTTCCAAAATGTATGTGGTATATTATAAAAATCTTATAAAATGAGAAATTCGTTTATGGTCATTAATAATAATATCACTAATTTTACTAGTTAACATTTGTGTTCTTCCAAATTTTTCATTATGATAATTTTCATTTCCAGCCAATTCTTCAACAAGAATTACTGTTAATCTATCTGTTAATCAATAAAACTCTTACATCATTCATCCAAATATATTTGACTGGTTTTTCTGAATATTTTTTTACTAAACCTTTATCACCTTTTGCAAATGAATCAAGATTTCTTTCTGAAAAACTAGGAAAATATTCTTCAACAGTTTTTCTTAACAAATCATTATACATACAGTGTATACCAGAAAAATGTATACACACCTTAAGGAACGAAAAGTATTACTTATGCGATTATTTTACACTTAATAATTGGTCACACATGTTGTACAACCTTCAATTTAGCACATGGTTACTTTAACTGTTCAAATGTTCACCCTTGGCAGTTATACACATAACAGCATGGCGAGCAGTTGCCGCAACTATGTCAGTCAGGGTTATAGCGAGATCGCTGCACATGTCTCTGTCATATCCTAGTGAAGATCCTCCAGAATGTGTCGCTTATGTCGATAGAGATAGTTCCCAACAAGTAAAAATCGATAGGTGTTAGATCTGGCGACTGTGGAGGGAACTCAGTGGGCCCTCTTCATTCAACCCAATGTCCCAGAAAATTGTCATCCAGGAAATCTCATATGGCTAGGTGGTAGTGTGGTGGCACCCCATCCTGTTGATAGAAGACATTTTCATTAGCTCCATAAAGTGCACATATACATGAGAAAATTCATGTGCAGAACATTTCCGGGTACACTTCTCCAGTGACAGTAGCAACAAAGAAATATGGTCCTACTAACCCCCTAGATCATAGTCCACACCACACATGAAACCCTGGTAGATTGGCCACTTTATTCACATAAACATGAGGATATTCTGGTGCCCAGTACACACTGTTATGCCGATTCACTGTTCCATTAAGTTTAAGTTGTGCCTCAGCAATGCACACTACCACTGTCACACATTGTTCGTCAACAGTTACCATTTGCTGATACCATTCGCAAAATAGCATTCAGCCATCAGGATCATTATGATTAATTGTGTGCAGTAATCGTGGAATGCAAACTTTCTCCTTTCGAGAATTTAGAATTCTTTGTATACTTGTACTGCTAACCCCCACTCCATGTGCACATTGTGTACCACAGTTCTGTGGAGAATTAACAAATGTTTCCAATATGAGAGCGGATGATGCAGA
Organism: Schistocerca serialis cubense; assembly: GCF_023864345.2. Lineage (NCBI taxonomy): Eukaryota > Metazoa > Arthropoda > Insecta > Orthoptera > Acrididae > Schistocerca > Schistocerca serialis. Next base: position 607,055,851 of record NC_064640.1, on the reverse strand, counting down.
CTTGTAGCTGTGCAATGTCTTCCTCAACTATCTTTGTGAATATCACAAATCGTTCCATGGAATTCAAACTTGTCAGTGATGTGTTTAATTGCTAGGCGGGTTGGCAGCTCTGTTCCAAACTCCCACCTCCACTGATGTTGCACTTCAATGGCTTTATACAAACTTGAAAACCACTTAAAAATACACTTTCGTTGCTCGGATGTAAAGTGTGTTTCCACCATCTATTTTTCTAAATATGGAGTCAAGGTATTAAAATCTGTTGAGCCAAACACCATAATACAACACACTCATAACTCATATCGAATGACAGTATCGATATCTCGATAGAGCCTGATAAAGAGTCTACACATTTTTCTGGTGGACTCTGTATTTAATACCTATACATGATTTGATTTTATTGGGATTTTTTCATTATATACAGTTGAATAAAATTCTAGTATAATTATGTAAATCAGAACCTGACCAGAATCACCCACAGTAATTTGTTTTCTAGTTAAAAATTTCATTAATCTATCTGTTCCTTCATATTCTAGTTCACCAATTTTTAATTAATCTCTATTGAATTCTACTGGTGTTTTCTCAACAAATTTAAATCGTCCAACAGTTCTAAACCCAAAGTCATTATCATCATGATGATTAATAAAGTCTAACATTCTCTCATTTATATTTTTTTACATCTTTGTTTTGTAACTTGCTTTCTTTTTTGTAATTGTCTAACAAACCATTCATTTTTGATTCACTTAAACAACTTTCGAACTGTGGACTCATATTTTTTTTGCTTTTGCGATTTTATTAAATTCTTTCAAATAATGTTGATTATAGAGAACCATTTGTTTTACAACTTCCCTATTTTCTTCAATTGCTTTTAAAACTTTTTCTCCTCATCCCTCAATTCCTTGGTTAACCTTTTCTACTCTATCACTAACTGTTTCGTCTTTTTTTTAATTTTTCTCATTCCAATATTGATTGTTTTTAGCACCACTTAAACTCTTCTTTTAATTGTTCTTTCACTTTTTTATTTCGTGTACATCATCAAACAATTTCCAGATCGTATTTTGCAAACATCTAATAGGAGAAAAAAAACATAACGATTTTTTTGTTTTAGGTTCATTGTTTATATTCAAAGTTTACATTCAAGATTTATGTATAATTTTTAGGTTCAATGTTTATGTTCAATGTTTATATTCAACGTCTTTTGTTCTATCTTTATGTTCAGCCTTTCAAAAATTCTTCATTTTTTCTCAATATATACCTTCATTAACTTTTCTTGTAATGTACAAATTTATGTTTATACCAACAATTACTGTATAATTCTTTAAATGTATCAAACTTTAAATCACCACCAACAAGTTCATGACAAGTTTGATTGAAATTTGTAACATATTGTGTAAAAATACTTAAGAAATTATTGTAATCTCTAACTAATTGTTTTGATATTTTTGAAGAAGTTTGACTTAACTAAGAACAATCTATTCTGCTACGTCTTCCACTAGTAAAATATATTCTAACTATATCTTAAATTCCAAGAATGAAATCATCAATAACAACAAATGAATTAACTTCACAATGACCTAATGAAGTAATTTCATCATTATTTTAATAAACCTAGTAATTTTTCATTAATTTTATTTTTAATTTGTAATATGTTTTCATAAATGCTTGATATTTTGTTTAATCTAAGCTTTTTGAACAAACTTAAATATGATTTATTTTTTCCTACTCAACTATCCAGGTATTAATATATAATTATTGACCATTTTTCTTCAACAACCACTTGGGACAATAACTGGACATCAAATAGAATTTGGTAAAAATTTATCTTGTTTGTTTTAATTCCTTTTCTCGAATTCTTATTTTTGTTTTCCAGTCGGTAATTTATTTACATAATCTTTACTAATATAAATGAGTAGATTATTTCAATTCAGTTATAATTCTTGTGTTCTAATGAAAAGGTAAACTGCGCCAATAGGAGAAACTTAAAAAATTGTTTCACTAGTTGCATTTTGTTAAACTTTTTAACCCCAAATATTACAGCGAAAAAAATAAACTTTACTGTGATTTGTGAAACTATACAAATTTCTGCTGTTCAATTACAAAAAATTATTCATTCAAAAAACCAAATACCGTATTAAGGCAGACAAAATTTTAAATAGAACTGTTATCGAAAACGATAAGAAATCAACTATGAATGAAGAAAATTATGTTGGTAAGGTTTTAGGATTTAATAATCAGATTATTGAACCTAATAAAAAAAACTGCTGTTTAAGATGTTCCTAGAATCATTTAATTTGATTTAATAAATATAAATTTTAATTTGGCTGATGGAATGTATGTTTTGTACAGAAACTAATATTATTGGATCATTTAAACTAGATTCTAAATTTGGTGGTCGAGAAATTTATGAACCTAATTTTCGATAAAATTCAAGATTTATAAATAATTATTACTGATGAAAATGATAATTTATTGACTTCAATGGTTCTGATGTAACAGTTGAAATAGATATGAATTAATAATCTTTTTGCTTAATGAATCATGAAGCAAATTGAAAGGTGTCAAATTCACTCATTTCCTGTTAATGAGAAAACAAAAAATTATTTCACTGAAACAAATATTAATATTGTGATGGTTGGATTCATTTTTATTTTTATAACTTCATATGACTCTTGATGTTATTCACAGAGACAGAACTCATATTTCTGCATATGATAGAAAATCAGATATTAAACAAACTGATAATTATCTGTTAAAATAGTTTGATGTAATTACACTTAAAGAAGAAAACAGTATTTCATGTAGAATCGAACATCCTTCCATTTCTTCTTCAACTCTTATTTGACTAACTTCTTTCCTTTTAATGAATTAAATATGGAACGACATATTCTTAACAATTGAAATATTAAAACCAAACATAATGAAGTTCTTTATCATTTAGAATTGTCTGGAGGATTTTTGAAGATTATAAAGAAGTTATGTTCAATGGTGATTTAACAGTTATTTTTACTTGGAGTTCGGAAAACGCTCAAGATAATTCTAGACTTCATTGAATAACAGAAAATGATAATTCAACACTTCCAAAAACAGGTAAACTTGTTGTAAAACATATAGAAATTTTGAGCTAGATATTGCTAAATATTACATTATAGTAAAGAATTTGACATGCCTTACTTTATTTTCATTGATTTTCAAAATAATTTAAAAAAAATCAGTTTCTTGATTCTTCTTTATTCGATCATGTTAAATGATGAAAACTTATGTTAAAAGTGGAAGAAAAGATGTTTTTTCTCAAGAATTATGGAATCTTCATCCAGCAAATAATTTCTTAAAATTGACTCGCTAAATTCACTTGATATTCCCTTTCCATTTGAATGACTCGTGCTATATAATTCTTATACTTGGTTGACCGAATCACCATGAACTAGCTGCCTTGGCTACCCAGTGCATACATTCAACTTTATTTTGTACTCACCGAAATAAAATCACAGAACTGCCACCTACACAGTGTAGGATGCAGAAATTTAAATAGGAAGTGTTCCTTTCCACTTGAGCTACTCTATAGCGCTATCTGTTTGTTGAAAACGTCGTGCAGTGCAAAAGAAAAGGTGTAACTGTTTGTCTCTCATAAGTATTGACCTGGCCATATGCATTATCCCACAGCGCTGTGGAATGCAGATGTTCTGGAGGAATTGTTGTAGACTTCTGAAGCTGTTATACCTACGTGTTAGCTAGTAGCTTAATGCTAAGTATCGCGCGCGGTGGATAAGATGTCTCGAGTTCCAGTACAGTCACTGCTGTATTTTTTTAAAAGCGCAATTCTGCTGTCTGCTAAAGTTATCAGTCTAATGGAACTTGTAACATAATTCCCTTCACTTCTAAACCCAAATTAGTCGTATGTGGAAAAAGGGCTAACTTCTGCGACATTTTGTTCATTTCAGGTTTAACAGACAGCCAGACAGTAGATGCATCTCGAAACTTTTGTATTATGTACGGGGAGAGCGCATCGTGCCAAAATACGTCGGAAAAGTATTTTCTACATTAGCTGTCGTCTGGTAGTGGCATTTTATTCTTCTTCAAACCTTGTTTGAGAGCTTTAACTCAGAACAAGTTTTCTACATGCATGTAATCAATAAACCGCATGTGCATTTTCAGACTGTTATAGATAACATCAGAGAATTCGCATATATCGTTGACGATTAATTTCTCTCTCATATTTACTATTGTTTTAACGACACTAAAGGAAACCTTACGAAAATTGTAAGCTGTATTATAAGAAACGTAATAAAACTACCCATAATAACCTTACGACGAAAGTCTGTTTTAATAAAACTGAGTATCTGTACACGAGCGTGCCTCTGTCGACACGAATTGGTAAAATACTACTCACTTAGATTTTGATTGGGTCTGTGTTTAATTGGTATGCTGTGTCATACTCAAGCGGTATGCAAATGTGGCATTTCATAAATAAAGTTATGTATTCCTAGAAATCCAAAATTTGCTTGTCAGAAGCGGAAAGAGGCGTTACCTGTTGCGCAGCACTGTATGCTTTTCACCATGAGCCGAAAGTATTTTCTTGAGATTTCCTTAGCGATGTTTGATCTGACTGCTTGTAGCTCTTTCACAGAAGGGATAAAAACGCTACACTCAGTGAGACTGGAACTGCGAACTATAACAAAAGCTCTTTCATAGCTCAGCACGTTACCACAGAGCTGGCGGAGAAGTATGTGCTTTGCTTTCTCTTACGTAACCAATAGTGGCTAGAACTCGTAAACCGCTATTTGAAGGACAAGATTAGTTGCGTTTTATCACGTGCAACGACTTTCCTGGGCTGAAAACCGTAAATTTACCATCTTTTGTTACACCTCAAGCGATAACAACTCCGATTATTCAATGGAAATGACAGCTAAATTAAGTGAACTTTGAGGCTTAATTCCGTGCACACCAGGAAGTAACTCGTCGATCACAGAGTTGCCAAACATACGTTGCCAAATCTCAGTTACAATACCAGCAGGAAGAAGACGAACCGATGTGATCCTACAGCGGGCTGGGAAGTGACCATAGCTGGTGTCTCCAAGTCGCGGCTGCTACGACCTGGAATACGTAATGCGTCTGATTCGCATTTCTGTGACAAGCTAAGCATCATAAATCAGTAACTCTCTTAGTTGTTTTTAAATTTCTTTCGTAAGTGTACGCAAAACTAAGAAACTCATTCACAGGCGTTTTCGTGCCTCGCCGATAGTCGAGCACAACACACAAATAAAAATAAATAAAAATCTGTGTGTGTGTGAGAGACAGAGAGAGAGAGAGAGAGATAAAAATCAAAAAGAATGAGAGAGAGAGAGTAAAAAATTGTAAAGAAATTGAATCATGATATGTAAAGAAATCTTACATTAAAATGACAAGTTCCACATCATAACGAAATATCGTATTCATGATCTATGAAACAAGAATTAATCTAATGCAATCTAATCTAATCATATCATATTGATGACTAGCCATGGAGAGTCATGAATTACTGAAGTTTTTGCCAATACCAGTAACCAAATCTAAACTTGAAAATAAAAGACGACAGTTTTTTTAATAAACCGGGACTTCTATCCCTGTTAATTAACCACGAAAGATGTCTTATATACCTCTATTCTGAAGTAACCAAATGTGCATGCATTTAAAGATGAAGTGCATGATGTGAAGTTCTGTGACAGAGATACGATGCTCAACGCGGTTCATTCCCTGTCTACGGAATCCTTTTCATGTTAATATCAAACATCAGCAGATACTCATAGATTACATTAAAACTAAAGTAATTGATGAAGACGTTACCTGATAACAAAAACGCGCTGCCTTTCTTCATTTATTTGCGCCTAGAAATGGCTATCGATTACTGCCAAACCAAAAGGCAAAAAATCTTACTGCCTTCTGATATACGTCGCTGTCAGTTCTTCCATATGTTTTGGTCGACATGACCTGTTTCAAGTTGTGTATGACAGACAATGTTTTAGAAAATCAATTGTTTTCCTTTGCAATAAACAGAAAGATTTTCATTCTAAGCTATCCAAGTACAAAATTTTTGCAATATTAGTTCAAATTTAATATTCGCTTCTCTAATGTAGGAAGGTATTTCACAGCTGCAAAATTCGCATCCGACTCATTGACCTTACACTTAGTCACTGACCATAAACTCTAGCTCAGAGTGACACCAGATTAAGTAACCTAATGTAGCGAAGGCTGTTTGCTAGTGCTCTTTCTCATCGGAAAATACGCAATTCACTCATTGGGCTCCATAAGAACACTGTAACAGTAATTTCTGTGTGTATGCAATGCATAAGGATTAGTATTTAGTGGTGCTCTCTCTTCCACTTCTGTATACAATATGCCTGACCTAAACGGACCCTTTATCATTACAGGCCCTGGGCAGTACAACATCATACTGACAACAGTAATGTGCTTATACTGACAACCTGACTGTTCGTTTCACCTAATTTTGTAATCATTTAAATACAACAACATGACCTTCCAGTGGGAGACATTTCGTCCCACTTTTCCTTCTGTGAAATTTGTCAGTAAACTTTTTGCCTTCCAGCCATCGAAATGCGGCAGAGTACGGCCGGCAAACAGTTCACAAACCACGATTTAGTGCCGTTAAGACGATTTTTTACACGTTGTCGTAGCTGTAGGAATTTAGTTTCGTCTTAAATCGTCTCAAGCAGCAATGTTCACAGACATCTCAAATAGGAAAAGGTCATTATCGAGGTACGAAGGTTGTAAAACAAACTTTCCACAGTTTGTGTCAGGTTAATCTTTTCGTCTGATAGCACTGCGTAAGTGTTTTGTCTTTGAGGTATCACAAGTAGTGTTCCTGTAGCTGTAGGAATCATTGGTTGAAAACGAGTTTAACACCAATGGGTACAGTACTGCTAAATATTCAAAATGATTATCAACCTGAGTTCATCCGCAAAATGAGGCGAATTTGTAATATTGAAGCTAGACTGTGTATCATTGTCTTCCTTGAGTGGGCATTGGAAGGCGTTTATACACACGTATACAATACTATGAATACTTCGAACGCTATAGTTAACGTTGCTCTCACAAACTACTTTTGTTTTTTTTTTCTTCTGGGTCTTCAGCGTGCAATATGCGTTGTAGATACAGTCTTTGAGCAAAAAATTGACCGTCGAGTCGTTCATGTAAGGTGGGCAAGACAGTCGTGCTCCTCTCAGGTTCCTATGTCCGGCAATATGCTCGATGTGGCGACATTGTAGACAGCGGCACGTCCCAGAGGAAATCTTGACTTCAGTGTTAGTACTTTATTCTTGACTATGACCGTAGTCTTGAGGTAAAACGTGAGAGTAGCTAATACGACGTCTGGTAACCAAAAGCACACGTTGACAAAGTTTTTATCGCTCCTTTCCTCTCGGTGCTGAAGCTATGAGTGTAATTCAAGCGAATCTGCAATATATTTCGCTTTCTGTCACACTGGTAATAACAGTTTGGTCCAACAATGTTTTAGCGAAAGATTTCTTTGCCGACCATCTGCCTCTGAACACCGCATGCGTCTGAGTTCTCTGGGACCCGTTTACTGCCTACCGGCGGGGGCTGAGGCACTGCATTGTCTCGCCTTCTGCCGACAACGTCTGCTGCACTCCGCACTCTCGACCATGTAAAATGTTGTAATGTTGTTGAGTGGTGACCCATAAAATCTGTCTACGATTTGTGTTTCACTCTTGATAGCAAAGAGCGCACAAAATCGTTTCTATTTGATGATTATTTTATTACATCAGAATGCAATACATCAATGTGGCACAGAAATAATTTCATTGTTTCTGATCCAGTGCACTACAATTAAAGCGTCACATTCTGTTCTTTTTCCTTTCATGGGAGGTTCTCCAAATAATTTATTATTGTCATGGATTCATATGTGTTAGTAAAGGCACAGAGAGTAAATGCAATGTAATGTGTTTGATTTCTTTCTTTGATTCTCTATGGTAAATGGATGCAAAAGATTGTGTCAATACCTATCAGAACCTGCTCTATAGCTACTCAGGCAATCGGCTTGTTTCGAGGTCTATACCTTAATTAATGGAGAAGTGAACGCTGTTCACAAGTGATATTTAAAATATTCAATTGGATTTAAGGGAACCCACAACCTAAAAATGATGAAATTTTGGTTTTTCAGTTTATTGTGAAATAAAATACTACAGGTCTTCCTCTTTAAAATGACATATGAATCTTACCTGTAGCTCAACTCCAAGTATTGAAAATATTATTTTCAATAATGTGCTGTGGAGGGCATGTCGCGACATTGAATTTCCATGGATACATGTTCATTGAAACATCCTTTTTCAAAACTTCCGGTCTTTCCAAAGAATTTATATTATGTTGGCAACACCATTTGATAGGCAATTGTTTTGTCTGCGTATTGTAGTCTTTGGATACTGTTGTTTGCATCGAGCATTTGGTGGTTATTGCACGATTTGTGTTGTATTTCTATTGCGTAACTGGAACTTATTAAATATGCCTCGATTTAGTAACAGAGTTTATAAGAGGAAGAAGCCTCCTCCGAGGTACACTAGTGGAACTGTGACAATTTCTCCGACCTTGGGAAATGATTCTGAAAATAGCGAGGTTATTCATGAAGTGAAATCTACTCCTGTCTCTAGCACAAGCAAGAAGTTGCATGGATCAACTGAAAAATACTGCAGTTTATTGGAGAAGTGTAGTGAGGTTAATGTGAACGAAATAATTAACATTTCATTACTCTCAAAGGTCACTGAGAGTTCAGTACTGTGTAAGGAATGTTGCACATTGAGTATGTCATTAAATGTCAAGCGACACATAGGACTTGCAGCAGAAATCTGTCTCCATTGTACTAGTTGTCATTACAGTGTTTCATTTTGGAACTCAGAATATGTCGAAATAGGCCAAGGTGAAACTGATAGTGAGAAAAGTAAGTATTATGGTGTAAATATTAGATGTGTTTATATCTAAGGTCAATCGGTAAGGGATACTCTGCTAGTCAAATGTTTTGTGGTGTAATGAATCTACCACCACCACCAACGAAATTCTCAAAATATAACTCGGTTGTTGGATCCTGTGTCGAAGATATTGCCCAAGAATTCATGAACGAAGCAATGGAAGAGGCTGTGGCGGTGAATGAAGAAATTCCAGATTTTCAGAATCCTCGGAACCTGACTGTCGCACTAGATGGTACGTCGCAGAAGCGCGGGCACACTTCACATAATGGGGTAATAACGGCAACAAGTGCTGATACTACAAAAGTTATAGATGTTGTAATTAAATCCAAGCACTGTAGGTGTCCTAAAAGAGTGAAGGATGAGCATGCAGAAAACTGTCGAAGGAATCACAGTGGGTCTAGTGGGGCCATGGAAGTTTCCAGTGTGAAAGACACTTTCAGTCGCTCTCTTCTGTGGTACAAGGTCAGATATCTACAGTTCCTGGGTGATGGTGATTCGAAGTCTTTTGCTGCTGTATCTGAGCTGAAACCTTATGGAAATGATGTCACCATTACTAAACAGGAGTGCATAGGTCACGTGCAGAAACGTATGGGAACAAGGCTGCGTCGACTGGAGACCACAATGAAAGGCCAAGTACTCAGTGATGGAAAACCTTTGGGTGGAGCTAAAAGATTGACAGACGAGGTAATCAACAGATTGCAGAGAGACTATGGACTTTCAATAAGACAAAATACAGTGTTGATGCAATGGAAAAGGCTGTAATGGCACTTTACTACCACACCTTATCGAGTGACGAGGAACCACTACGTGGACTATGCCCACAGGGACCCAATTCCTGGTGCAAGTACAACAAACATCAGGGATCTCAACGTGTATACAAGCATCATCACAGTCTACCAGAAACTGTCCTGAAGGCTATAAAACCAATTTTCAGAGATGTTTCTCCAACTGAACTTTTGAAGAAATGTCTCCATGGACGTAGACAAAATCAAAATGCGAGTGTGAATGATGTAATTTGGACCAGAACCCCAAAAAATGTGTTTGTGGAAATTTATACTCTTCATTTTGGAGTATATGATGCCATTGCTACGTACAACAAAGGTACCATTATAAAGTGCTATGTGCTGCAGAAGTTGGATGTGATGCCCAGAACAAAGGTACCATTATAAAGTGCAATGTGCTGCAGAAGTTGGATGTGATGCCCAGAAAGTACATGGTGAGTGTAATGATGTCGATAGACAATGAGAGGAAACAGGATGCTGAAAGGAAAGAAAAGGAGTGTGAGAGGCAAGCCAGACAAAGAATGAAAGGTGTGAAAAGAAGGCTAGATGGGGAGATGTCTAGTGACAGTGAAAACCCCTCTTATGGTGCTGGACTCCACTAAAATGTTAGTGAAACTTTGAAACTCGTTTTCCACAAGTTCACTTTTTTGCCATATAAGGAACATTTTCTGCTAAACTATTAGAGATAAAGACTTAAAATTTTCAAGGAATGTAAACAGTGCCAATATACACGTTGTATCATAGCCTTTTTGTGATACATAATTGATAACAAATTTTATTTCAAAGATACTATGCCAAAAAATGTGTCAATTATTTTCAGTAACAAAATAATTAATATCTTCCCAAAAAAATACCAATAAATTCAAATGCAAATGTTGCATGGTATTAAATATATGTAATATTATACTGTAAAAGTTTCATCATTCTGGTGTTAATAGTTCATAAGAAAATGTTCCTTACATTTAACATTGGAGGTATAGGACCTTCCGGGTCTCCTTAAGGCGACAAAATTGCCCGTATTTGAAGCTACCCAGAGAAAAAGTAAGTTGTAGAGCCGCTGTTAGCAAATGTCTGCAGGGAATTCCTAATTGCTACAGTGGAAATTTAGCATAGAGGCCCTATAGTAATCAAGAGGTTCATTTCCTTCATACTTATCACCCTGGCATGTGAGTCTTAAGTGAAGAACAATATTGAAATTCGTATCGCTGATGGTCGATTCGAATTCCTTCAGAGACGCTGGTATTGCGAAGCAGCTTGGCGGTCAGAAAGCCAGGATCTATGACCATTAACACAACTTACTGAGTGGAGCTACCAAGAGGATTTGATGTGTAAAGGTTTTCTTCCGATTTCGATACAGAATTTCTTCTGGAAATTCGCAGCTCCATAAAATATATCAGAAAAAAAGAGCTCGCATACGCTGGCCCCTACCACCGTTATAACTGACGACTGATTGAGCCGTTCTGACCGGAGAAACGGGCGGTACCATCGGGCTACGGACACACTGCTGCCTGTACGCCAGAACGCCACTCTCATCATCGTATTTGTCGCTCAGCCTCATAACGCATCGTGAAAGATAATAGAAGTAGTCACTTATGTGAAGAATAGCATTTCTTTAGGCAAAAAATTGAATTTTCTGTCTCAGTGTCGTAGTTTACATAAGAATTATATACGCGGAACTGATTGCACTGTCACTGTGTTGCCTAATGTTTGTGACGATATTGCCAATTCTCAGCTGTGCTAGGAACTGCTCTGTAGCGGTATGCGAGGAGAATCCCGTGCTCGTGTCATAGGAGGATATGGAGAGGAGGCATGGGGTTTGGTTAATATGGAGCGTTTTCTCCTGCCAGTTGTGTCAAACATTTAGGTGTATAATCTTCCATCATGATTACAGTTACCTACAAAATATATACGAATAAAACACTTACCTTGTTACTTTGTGACAAAAGATTATTTCAGTACAATAAAAAGTCTTTGGACATCACTTATGCCCACCTGTCACAAAAGTAAGATAACAAACACTTTGTACCTCAAATGGCTCTGAGCACTATGGGACTTAACATCTTCGGTCATCAGTCCCCTAGAATGTAGAACTACTTAAACCTAACTAACCTAAGGACATCACACACATCCATGCCCGAGGCAGGATTCGAACCTGCGACCGTAGCAGTCCTGCGGTTCCGGACTGCAGCGCCTAAACCGCACGGCCACCGCGGCCGGCCTTTGTACTTCGAAATCGATTGTACCTATGTGCAGTCTTGTGACGTTTAAATAAATCGTCTTAACGGCACTAAATCGTGGTTTGTGAATCATTTACCGGCCGTAATCTGCCGCATTTCGCTGGTTGGAAGGCTAAAAGCTCACTGACAAATTTCACAGATGGAAAAATGGGACGAAATGTCTCCGACTGGAAGGTCATGTTGTTTTATTTAAATGATTACAAAATCAGGTAAAACGAACAGTCAGGTTGTCAGTATAAGCACATTACTGTTGTAAGTATGATGTTGTACTGCCCAGGGCCGGTAATGATAAAGGGCCCGTTTAGGTTAGGCATATTGTATACAGAAGTGGAAGAAAGAGCACCACTAAATTCTAATCCGTATGCATTGCATACACACAGAAATTACTGTTACAGTGTTCTTATGGAGCCCAATGAGTGTATTGCGTATTTTACGATGAGAAAGAGCACTAGCAAACAGTCTTCGCTACATTAGGTTACTTAATCTGATGTCACTCTGGGCTAGAGTTTATGGTCAGCGACTAAGTGTAAGGTCAATGAGTCGGATGCGAATTTTGTAGCTGTGAAATACCTTCCTACATTAGAGAAGCGAATATTAAATTTGAACTAATATTGCGAAAATTTTGTACTTGAATAGCTTAGAATGAAAATCTTTCTGTTTATTGCAAAGGAAAACAATTGATTTTCTAAAACATTATCTGCCATACACAACTTGAAACAGGTCGCGTCGACCAAATCATATGGAAGAACTGACAGCGACGTATATCAGAAGGCAGTAAGATCTTTTGCCTTTTGGTTTGGCAGTACTCGATAGCCATTTCTAGGCGCAAATAAATGAAGAAAGGCAGCGCGTTTTTGTTATCAAGTGACGTCTTCATCAATTACTTTAGTTTTAATGTAATCTACGAGTAATTACTAATGTTTGATATTAACATGAAAAGGATTCCGCAGACAGGGAATGAACCTGTTCTTGGGAAACTACTTCTATAGTGAGCAAAAGGCATGAAATGATTTTCAAGTGCAGTGTTCCAGCATCGGTATGAAGAAAATGATAGTAATAATGACGGTAATAATCGAATTATCCGGTAACTTCACACTTCCCAGTGGATTTTCTCGAACTAAGAAATTTGATGAATTTGTGAAAATTTCAAAATGGCTTCACATCGAGCCTATGATGCCTAGACGAGTCTTTACATCCTGCTGACATGAGAATAGCATAATCTCCGCTTCAGAAACTTGCTTCTACTTAACCATTTAATAGACTCGCGTTTTTTCCACAGTGACTAATTTTGTAAGCTAAGAACATCATCTCATCTGTTACAGCACACTCCTGGGGCTGGAAAATGTGGCCACAATGGTCTGGCGTAACGAACTATCACAGGAGCAATGCGTGGGTTCAGGCATTGACTTTTAAGAGGCACAAACAGATTTACTTTACCCCTGGTAACATCAACAGAAAGACGTTATAATCCAGAATCCGCATTAAACATCACGTTCCTTCATTACCAACTGGGCAGAGCCGGTTTACGTTGGGCAAAGACATAGCAGAAGTCATGGTAAATAGAAATACAGTCGCCAGTAAACTTACTTACATTGGAAAATTTTATTTTATTTGATGAACCGCTAGCCATTTAAAGGAACAGGGCTCTTACTTTTCTTGTACTTGATTGAACTAGAGACGTTGAAAAATTTTGTGCTGGACTGTGATTCGAATTCGTATCTCCTCTTTCGAGTATCTGAATCTCTCGGAACAGTATACTTCAATCATTTCGTTCCTTTTCTCAAGACTGCAATCTTATCTACGTCTCCTCAAAAGTTAAGTATGTGGGTCAGAATCCTGATCCAGTACAAAAATATTCATAATTTCAATTGAAGCCCTATCACGTGCACACCGGCCTGTTAGTGAAAATTAACGTACATTTTTAATGTCTGTTCATGTGTTGTCAACAATCGCAATAGGTGTCGTTATTTCTGGTCAAACAAGCACACATCTTACTATTGGTGAATAAGAAACTGATACTTAAGCTATATTCGTGGATGCACGGTAGGTGTGCAGTTCGATTATCGCTTGGGCACAAAAGTTTGTATCCTTATTTTAGATTCAAACACCTAGCAGCTAGTAAGAAAAACCAATACGAAACATTTGATTTTACTTAGTTAACAATCCGATTACGTGTTGGGATCGCATCTTCATCACAGAACTTCACATCATGCACTTCACCTTTAAATGCACGCACACTTTGTTACTTCAGAATAGAGGTATATGAGACATCTTTCGTGGTTAGTTAACAGGGACGAAAGCGTCTTGATAGAAGTCCCGGTTTATTACAAAAACTGTCGTCTTTTATTTTCAAGTTTAGATTTGGTTACTGGTATTAGCAAAAATTTCGGTAATTCATGACTCTTCATGGCTAGTCATCAATATGATATGATTAGATTAGATTACATTAGATTAATTCTTGTTTCTTAGATCATGAATACCATATTTCGTAACGATGTGGAATGTGTCATTTTAATGAATGACTTCTTTTCATACCATGATTCAATTTCTTTACAATTTTTTACTCTCTCTCTCTGTATTTCTCTCTCTGTCACACACACACACGCACACACACACACACACACACACACACACACACATTTTTTTTTTTTTTATCTCTTTGTTGTGCTCGACTATCGGCGAGACACGAAAACGTCTGTGAATGAGTTTCTTAGTTTTGCGTACACTTACGAAAGAAATTTAAAAACAACTAAGAGAGTTACTGATTTATGATGCTTAGCTTGTCACAGAAATGCGAATCAGACGCATTACGTATTCCAGGTCGTAGCAGCCGCGACTTGGAGACACCAGCTATGGTCACTTCCCAGCCCGCTGTAGGATCACATCGGTTCGTCTTCTTCCTGCTGGTATTGTAACTGAGATTTGGCAACGTATGTTTGGCAACTCTGTTATCGACGAGTTACTTCCTAGTGTGTACGGAATTAAGCCTCAAAGTTCACTTAATTTAGCTGTCATTTCCATTGAATAATCGGAGTTGTTATCGCTTGAGGCGTAACAAAAGATGGTAAATTTACGGTTTTCAGCCCAAGAAAGTCGTTGCACGTGATAAAACGCAACTAATCTCGTCCTTCAAATAGCGGTTTACGAGTTCTAGCCACTATTGGTTTCGTAAGAGGAAGCAAAGCACATACTTCTCCGCC
Organism: Schistocerca serialis cubense; assembly: GCF_023864345.2. Lineage (NCBI taxonomy): Eukaryota > Metazoa > Arthropoda > Insecta > Orthoptera > Acrididae > Schistocerca > Schistocerca serialis. Next base: position 607,040,663 of record NC_064640.1, on the reverse strand, counting down.
AGCTCTGTGGTAACGTGCTGACCTGTGAAAAAGCTTCTGTTATGGTTCGTAGTTCCAGTCTCACTGAGTGTAGCGTTTTTATCCCTTCTGTGAAAGAGCTACAAGCAGTCAGATCAAACATCGCTAAGGAAATCTCAAGAAAATACTTTCAGCTCATGGTGAAAAGCATACAGTGCTGCGCAACAGGTAACGCCTCTTTCCGCTTCTGACAAGCAAATTTTGGATTTCTAGGAATACATAACTTTATTTATGAAATGCCACATTTGCATACCTCTTGAGTATGACACAGCATACCAATTAAACACAGACCCAATTAAAATCTAAGTGAGTAGTATTTTACCAATTCGTGTCGATAGAGGCACGCTCGTTTACAGATACTCAGTTTTATTAAAACAGACTTTCGTCGTAAGGTTATTATGGGTAGTTTTATTACGTTTCTTATAATACAGCTTACAATTTTCGTAAGGTTTCCTTTAGTGTCGTTAAAACAATAGTCAACATGAGAGAGAAATTAATCGTCAACGATATATGCGAATTCTCTGATGTTATCTATAACAGTCTGAAAATGCACATGCGGTTTATTGATTACATGCATGTAGAAAACTTGTTCTGAGTTAAAGCTCTCAAACAAGGTTTGAAGAAGAATAAAATGCCACTACCAGACGACAGCTAATGTAGAAAATACTTTTCCGACGTATTTTGGCACGATGCGCTCTCCCCGTACATAATACAAAAGTTTCGAGATGCATCTACTGTCTGGCTGTCTGTTAAACCTGAAATGAACAAAATGTCGCAGAAGTTAGCCCTTTTTCCACATACGACTAATTTGGGTTTAGAAATGAAGGGAATTATGTTACAAGTTCCATTAGATTGATAACTTTAGCAGACAGCAGAATTGCGCTTTTAAAAAAATACAGCAGTGAATGTACTGGAACTCGAGACATCTTATCCACCGCGCGCGATACTTAGCATAACGCTACCAGCTAACACGTAGGTATAACAGCTCCAGAAGTCTACAACAATTCCTCCAGAACATCTGCATTCCACAGCGCTGTGGGATAATGCATATGGCCAGGTCAATACTTATGAGAGACAAACAGTTATACCTTTTCTTTTGCACTGCACGACGTTTTCAACAAACAGATAGTGCTATAGAGTAGCTCAAGTGGAAAGGAACACTTCCTATTTGAATTTCTGCATCCTACACTGTTGGCAGTTTTGTGTAGGTGGCAGTTCCGTGATTTTATTTCGGTGATTACAAAATAAAGTTGAATGTATGCACTGGGTAGCCAAGGCAGCTAGTTCATGGTGATTCGGTCAACCAAGTAAATGAATTTACTGAACATGCTGCAAATTGATACAGGGAGCCTGTGTGTCAGAATTCTCAGCCAGTGTGGCACGACGGCATTATGAGAGAAAAATGAGCCAGTGAAGAGAGGATTTGGTGGTCTGTTGGGCACAGTCGTGTTTAGGCACTGGGCCAGTGCACATCGCGCGGTGACGGGCGGTAGCGCGGGCCAGTGTTTACGTCGCGAGCAGCGCTGAGGTGGAGAGCTGAGCAGCGTGTGCGAGCGCTGTTAACGTTTGTTTCTGTATAACTGTTGTAAGTAAGATGTCGACAGTTAACAGAGCGAACAGTGTTCAGTGTGTTTTCGATCGCGCTGCCTTGCGTCCGACGGCGTTTGAAATTCATGAGTGGATCTTTGAGGATTTGAAATTGCCTGAAGATATAGTCGACAAGTTCCAGTTGGACTTTGTGCAGTACTCGTTATTTATCAAATTTATTTCGAGTGACACTTATGAGAAATTCGTTGAGGAGCATGCTGGTGTGAGACCATTTCGTCATAATGATGGCAGTATTAGTAATGTGCAAATCGTGCCTTCGGGATACGGAGTGAGAACCGTCAGGGTATTTAATGTGCCACCTGAGTGCCCTAATGATCTGATTGCACGTTCTCTGTCACTGTACGGCGCTGTTTTGTCAGTTACAAATGAAAAATGGTCGAGTGCATATCGCTACCAAGTTAACAGCGGGGTGCGAAGTGTACGTGTAGACTTAAAAAAGCATATACCTTCGTATGTTGCCATTGGCGGCTGTCGTGCACAGGTTACTTACATTGGACAACCCCCTACCTGTTCGATCTGCCATTCAACAGAACATCTGCGGATGAACTGTACACGTCGACGTCCATTTCAACTTCCACGGGAACGTCCTGCAGACGGTAGTGAAAAGCTTGTTCCGCTATTGAGCGAGGTAGTCGCGGGGACTGTACCACCACCCCGGCAGCCGGAACATGTTAGCATGGTGGAGATGTCAGTTCAGGTGGAATGCAGTGCCAAAGACATTCGCGGTAGGACGGACGTCGATTCGGCACCGTCATCCTCACCGGGGCAGTTACCGCTGGATATCAACGATGCGCCAGCCACCTCTGAAACTAAGCCATGTGAGATACAGGAGCGGGTGCAGATCAGTTTGCCTGAACCACCCCTATCGGTAGAGACTGCAGCAGAAACGAAGAAAGGCCGCCGAAGGAGAAGCAAAGGGTTGTAACCTTCCCGGAGAATTTTTAAAAGGACATTATTTATGAATGCTAATGGTCATTGAGCAAAGTGTAACCTTTCCACAAAAGTTTAAAAAGAGGACAATATTTAATAGAAATGGGAGCCAAACATAACCTCCCTAGCAATTAAATTTAATGACAATAAAAATGAGAATCGCAATCTGACTCAAGGTGTAAACTATCACGAAAATAATGAGAGACAATTTAATGCTAATGAAACTTCAGTGATAATGATAACTCAATTAAACCGAAATATCGGTCTTTGGCCCTGTGCAAAAAATCAGAATTAATTTCTTACCTCAGTATAACTGCATGTCAAATTTCTGCTCTTATTGTTGGCCACGGCTTGGAGGAAATGCATTGCAAATAATATTTTTTTTTTTTTGAAATTTAACTGAAACTTTTCTTTAAAGGAAATGGAAGGAAATCGTTGGTTCAATTAAATGGTTTTTTTATAAAATTGCTTTGAAATCAAAATTATTATTGGGGCGATTATTGCACAAATTAGTTACAGTTAATTTACATTATTAGCTGAGCGCATTTAAAAATAATATACCTCGTCCTGTATCTTGACCAGAATGCCATGTCGACGCCCGCCGACTCCTCACACACAACTGCACTCGACTGCTACTACCGACATACTGCACTGCTCACAGACTGCCCACTGACAGACTGCTCGCAACTGTACTGCACGACTATACTGCACGACGACTACTGACCGACTACTGGACGCAACTGAACTGAGCTACTGCTACCGACAGAGTTCTGCTCGCAACACTCGCGCGGTCAAGCGCAGACTAACCACGATAAAAGGCTCTCTGGTCAAAGATTTTATCATGCCTCACCATCGCTGCTATGTTACATACGCGTTTCAGGGTATAGTAGCAAAGAGGAAAAGTCGGATGATTTGAGACCCGTACACATGTCAGAAGTGGCAGCGAGACTGAACCTCAATCTTCTTGCTCCGTGCGCTGCGAGGATACCGCGAGGCAAGAACGCATTCGAGAACAAACCAAACACCTGAAGGCACTACTGAGCGCTGAGAGGGAACAGAGCACCGTAACGGCTAAGAGGAAGAGCGAGCAACTTCAGCAGCGCTCCCGCAGGAACTCGATGACGTCAGTCGCAGCCCCGCGTGGTGGCCAGGCGGATGCGGCCACGTTGACAGACTCAGCCGGCGGTGGCAGGCAGGGCGACGCGCGCACCGCGCAGCACCCCGACAGCAATGAGCCGTGGTGGCAGCAGGACGAGGAGATGCAGCAGTAGCTGCTCTCGCGCATGACCATCGCGCCGCGACCTTTCCACTCCCTGACCCGTTATTGGTTTTGACATTTCGTTTCGTACTCCAGACGTTACCAACAAGTTTGTTTCAAAGCCGTCGAAAAAGACGATCCAACACTCAGAGCTCATTGTCCTCTGAACCATCATGAGCGACAGCCAAACCTACAACATTACCACACTCAACGTCAATAGAATTCAAAGTGCGGTGAAACTCCGTTCGCTAACTGGTTTCTTGAATGGTACCAACGTTGAAATTGCCCTCCTACAGGAGGTAGTCACAGTCTTAGATTTACCCGTTTACGTTCTTATTGATAACATCAATCTCCAGGATGCTGTAGGCACTGCCATACTTCTGCGCGACGGTATACCCTTCACGGATGTGCAGCGGCTGCCTAGTGGTCGTGGTATTTCTCTTCGAGTGAATGGTGTGCAGATTGTTAACGTGTACGCCCCCTCAGGTAGCACTCATAAGAGAGATCGTTCAAAATATTCTAAAAACGAGGTTCCCATTCTTCCTAGCGCTTATCGTGCACATCTCATCCTTCGTGGTGACTTCAATTGTGTGCTTAACGACAGAGACCAAACTCCTAACACGAACAAATGTATCGAACTTGAACATTTAATTCATGGCATGCGTTTTCACGATACATGGGAACAACTGCACTGTGAACGGGTAGCGTACACCTTCGTAACCAGTCATTCTACCAGTCGGCTGGATAGGATCTATGTGTCCGATGCCCTCCAGCGACACACTGTGAACTGTGAGATAGCTCCTGTCAACATTTCCGACCATTGTGCATATCAGTGTTACCTTAACCTACAACGCCAGAAAATTTACCGCGGGAAAGGCTACTGGAAATTGAATGTCAGCCTTCTGCAGGATGCCCAACTTGAAGAGGAGGTGAACATAACGTGGCAACAGCTCCAACGGCACCGACGTCGTTACGCTAGTGTTCTACAGTGGTAGATTCAGTGTGCTAAGCCTAAATTACGCCTCACCCTCATGAGCCACGCCCGACAAAAGAGCTTTTGGCAAAAACAGAATATTGAATTTTATTATCGCCGTTTGAGAGAACTGTACAGTCGCACTAACAATCCTTCTCGCAATATCGACGTAAAGATCAAACGATATGAAGCGAAAATCGCGGCAATACAACGCCAACGAATGCACGGCATCATCGTGCGAGCCCACCCCAAGGACGTTGCCGCCGAAGAACGGACCACTCTGTACCACATCCTGAGAACGACGAAACGGTGTAAAGCCATGTTGATTGAAGCCGTCGTTGATGACGCTGAGATTGCCATCACGAAGCAACGTGACATCATCTCGCACGTCTACGACTATTATAGTCAACTTTACACGAAGTAATCCGTTGATGAACACTCGTGCGACGATTTTCTTAGGACCTTGAGCTGTCGCTTGTCACAACAGGATAATGCAAAGCTGGAATCTGTTTTCACAGAGGACGAAATCCGACTGGCGGTCCACAGTGCAAAGAAAGGGAAATCACCAGGACCCGACGGTCTCAGCGCTGAGTTTTACCAGCGATACTGCAACCTCCTCGGTCCGACACTCCTCGAGATAGCGAATGAACTCTGGTACCTGGAAGTCATACCCAAGGCATTTACGGAAGGTATCATCGTGCCCTTACCGAAAAAAGGGAACAGCAGGAAGGTTGAAAACATGCGACCCATCACACTCCTAAATGCCGATTTCAAAATCACCACCAGATCGATTAAGCATAGGATGCAAACCGTTATGTACAAGGTTTTAGGCAGTTACCAGTACAGTGCAGTGCAAGGCCGAAGTGCAATCTCAGCTGCCTCAGATTTGAGGGACATCGTCTGTTCATATGCTGAAACCAAAGGACAGAGCGCTCTGATCTTTGTAGATTTTGAGAAGGCTTATGACCATGTACGTCATGACTTCCTCTTTAAAAGCATGAAGAAACTAGGATTTGGACCTCATCTCATAGAATTAATTCGCAAACTTACTACAAACGCCTCTTCACGGATTCTCATTAATGGCCATTTTACGAAAGAAGTTTCCATTGAGCAATCCATCCGCCAAGGATGTCCTCTGTCAATGATTTCGTACGCCATTGCAGTGGAGCCGCTACTGAACAACTTAGCGCATAGCGGGATCGGGCTTAGCGTCGAGTCTGTCACCATCCCATGAACTGCGTATGCTGACGATATATGCGTAACTGTGTCATCATTGCAACAAACATTCACGTTTCTTTCAGGAGCAATACTAAATAGAACTAAAACCACAGCTTTGCAGATCGGTGGCGGTATCGGAGACATATCCCATATTACCTGGTACAAGGTCAAGGATTATCACACAACCCTCGGTGTTACCTTTGAGGCCAAACCAGACAAATTCCTGACGAAGAACTGGTCACACATGCTTAATAAATTACGTGCTGCTTTGATACTTCACTCCGACCGTGAGTTGAACATACTACAGAAAGTTAAGACCATCGAGATCGCCATTACGAGCAAGATGAATTATTTGGCGCCAATTCTTCCAATCTCCGACCATCTAGCCAAGAGTATGCAACAAGCGTTATGTTGGTTTCTTTTTAGGGGGCATATTTTCAAAGTTCAATTCGATACCTTAACCTTACCTTCGTCCAAAGGTGGCCTTAACCTCATTAAAGTACACAAAAAAATGTATCACCCTGCTCCTAAATCGCATCAGGAAGGAGTTTCGTACCCGGAGGACCAGTATCATCAGAAACCTCATTCAGCGGTGGAAGCCTCATAGCCTTGACCCACCCGTTAATATCGCCGGCATTCCACTTTATTACTGACATGTGCGACTGTGCTACATGGAAATGAGCTACATTCGACACAACATTGTCGATAACGGAAGCCTGACGAACAGGAAGCTTTATGACCTTCTCATGACAACAAACCACAGGAATCGTCTCGAAGAAAAACATCCACATACACATTGGAGTATAGTATGACGGAATGTGCACAGCGACATGGTTACCATCACGCGTCATAGCCGACTGGTATCTAACAGTCAACGATAAAGTAGCAACGAATGAAAAGCTATACAAAATAGGCCTTCATCCAACGCCCAACTGTGACGCATGCGGAAGAGTCGACACGCTTATTCATAGGTTCACGTGCGGACATGCAGAAGAAATTACAACATTTCTTCGTCAACGATTGTCGGTGATAGACCGTACGACGCCCAGTGGTGTAGACCTTTCAGAGATCATCCAGCCACAAAAACTGAGATATCCGCGAGCAAAAAACAACGTTGCAACGTGGATCATGGGCCACACAGCATCGTTTATTATGCAAAATAGGCATGATACTTTCCTAGACTATTATTCTTACATAGAAATTGAACACTTTAAAATGAGCCACGGTTGTGACTACAGGAGGATATTTAGAAATATGCTGAAAATCATAATTAACGGTTAAATGCTTCAAATACAATATTTCGGATAGCAGAGGTTGCCAGTGGCCTGTATGTATGAATCCTATTTGCTTCATATTCAGATGCTCACCAATGCAGAAGGCATTTTTTCTTTCCCATTTACGTTTTAACATTTTCCTTCTCACGCAGAGCAGTGGAGCAACTTTCCTTCAACAATGAAGTGATAGTATATTGTGCACCATAAAATTTTCTGTTTACTACTTGCCAAAAAAACCTCAAGAACACATTTCATTTCTTATATTGCGCAACGGCAGCCTAGAAATGATATATACTTTGTTCATCCTATTCTCGTCACAAATTGCAGCAAATGTTTATTTTTCCCTTCCTTATATATAAAAAAAAAGGTTGGGCTCATGATACGTTCATATATCTATGGTCTGGGTTCGATTCCAACTTCGGGCAGTGATTTTAGATAGGGAGAGACAGATTCCATTCTCTTCTGGCTACACCAAGTGATGAAGATATAATGGCATTGTGGTCTGAAATTCACTTTAAAAATGATAAGCCTTCTCTAGACGTTAGGTTGAGCCACAATAAAGTCTGGAGTGGCGACATGTAGAAACTCTATCACCAGCAACCTTTCTTATACTAGTTATTTATTTCTAGTGACGAAACAAACGCTATGTAGGATCACAGGACACTTACCCCATCTTTTATCTGAGATTCTGTATGTCGATAAAATTGGTTCTGAACTGGGAATGCAACTCAGACCGCCCTTAACGCGGAATTTTATCCCTTCGTGACAATACAGCTCGGCTACAATTTGTTGTTTGTTCAAACCTGCAGATTCCTCAACATCTCCACATATTGCGCGTAAATGGGTTAGAATCCTGGCCCGGCACTAAAGATTTCATTATGTATTATCAAGATCTAGCATGAGAACACCTATCTGCTGGTGGATAATAATTTCGATTTTTAATGTATTTTCATTCGTTGTCAACACTAATGATATTTGACGTTCTTGACTCCCAATGAGACACAGAACTATTTGCGAGATCACTGAAGTTCAAGATGTTATTCCGAGCTGCTGGTGGAAAAAAATTCGGTAGCTGACGTCTCTTTGTGTGTAATCAACAACGATATGTGTGGGACTCTATTCCCAGTCAGCACTGAACTCTCCGTCATATTATTTCTAGTTCAAACATGCTCACATGTCGCTGCTCGTGCAACAAACCCATATTTAACGTTCGTTTTCTCTAGAATAAAACAGCGATAGGTGCTGGGTTGGAGTCCTAGGAAGGAAAAAATTAATGTTTCGTCTCGTCATTTCAGTTAAAACATCTATCTACTGCCGAGAAAATGCGATATGTCACAGTAGATTGTGCTTCTATATTTATCTTATTAGGTTCTGGGTTCAAATCCCTGTCCGACACAAAGCTTCACCTCACGGCATTTCAAATAAGTTACTTGTTAAGAAGCAGTATTTAACATCTCTCGTAGCTCGTTAACAGGGACGATAGGTGCCGGGTAGGAATTCGCCTCCGTTAAAAATGTTTGCGTTATGTAATTTAAAGTTGATATTTGCTAACTGATACTGTCTAAAATCGAAGTATATCACTCTCTGTATGCCTAATCAGAAATGATTGTTAGTTTCCGTTAGTCGCGACATCTTTGCTTCGTCTGCATGACCTGGGTTTGAATCCATATGCAGAACGAGACGGTTCGTCGTGTCATTTGAAGTTCATACATATTCTCAACTAGCTGCTCGTGGATAACTTAAATTTTTAATGTCATTTTGTGTTAAATAATAAGTACGATATGTTACTTTGAAGAGCAATGCATGAATACGACGAACTTAATACGTGCATTACCTATCTGACGTAATAATGAGAGTGGTAACATTTCAGGTATGTCATTTATTGCAATAAATATGAGCTTACAAGCCTTATGGACAGTCTTACCTGTGATGAGGTGTTCCCTGATATTTGTAATATCGTAGTATCTTGAATTATTGCGATACAGAGCAGTGTTTTCTAGTGGTGACTTGTTGGAACCATTTTCAATAGTCAAACGACTGTACCAAGGAGCGATTAGAGGACCTGCTAGACAGCTGCGTCATGTCGGTTGCATGCGAATCAGGCGAAATGCAATTCAGGTCGTTCGGGTACTTTTGAGCAGACTGTACCATGGACTGTATTTTGCTTCAGTCTTCTCCAAGGTCAAAATAAAACTAACGCAGTACGAAGTGCTGGACCCTCTAATTACAATCCCTTCTTGAAATATTAATTGCAGAGGCCTAGTGGACGCTGCAAGTACAATCCCTTTTTGGCAGTTTATTTCCAATCCCAAGTTTTCCTTTCATCTTCCTTTCATGGCTCTTATGAAAATATTAATATATACAATACATTGAGTATAATTTCAGTTTGTTTACAGTGTAAATAAACTTGAAAAGCTTCAGCATACATTCTGGAACTCATGACCTTCAGATTAGCGTTCCGCAATCTTTCCGTTGAGCTAACGGCAACTTGAGAACAATGTTAACACTTTTTTTGTTTTTGTTTTTTTAGTTGATACCTTTCTCGACATGGACCGAAAATACCATTTATTTCTAAACCCTTGATCATCTGGAGTTCCCAATCGTGTCATATGTCACATTCATTTCTGGCCAAGCTCTGCCTATGCTATTGAGTTGGATGATATCGGATTTGACTAGCAGGGGCGATCCCCTTATAAGACCGACATCTTTATCTTCTTTGGTGGCTGAAAATAGGTTCCGTACCCTTCTTCACGTGACGATCATCCTTCAGCGGTCCTTCATCTAGCATAATGGGCAGGCTCCCGAGAAGAAGGAGCATAAGGCCTATTTTCCCACTACGGAAGATGATAAAGGAGAAGCTGTACCCGATTAAGGACAATCCCGGTCTAACGATCTCTGCAATTTATAGGAGTCCTTGTAAGGGGGGAAGCAACTATATTAGTCTTTCTATCTATACTGTTGGCGACCGCTGTGTACAACACGAAAAGAACATTAAAGAGCGAGAAATTGAGAAATCATCAGCCAGTCTCACAAAAATCACAGAATAATATTTTGCGTACCTAAAATCTTCTGCATACTGGTATTCGCTTATTAACGAAGTAGTAGTCACTGCAATGTGCGAGAATGAATATTTCGTCCATAAGGGACGGTCTTATGAGGGCGGCGACGGCTGATCAATGCAAATAAAACAGTTTCTGCGTCAGTCACTTGTTTATTTTGCAACCACGCGTTTCTATGGGTCACACCATCATTTTCAGGTGAAGAATTGTTTATTTACATGGCTGGTGTTCGTGAAGAGTACAGACGTCTTTGCACAATCGTAGATCAAGGACAGTGTTGGCTATCTTACGTCTTTTGAGGGACGGTAGAGTTGTAAGAGGTCTTTATACTATTGCCTGATGTATATCCTCTCTACTGCACATTACATGCCTGGTGTATATAAATTCAACAAATTTTGATGGAACTGGGGCTTGGCTGTGAATAAGGCAGGATACTGCTTGTTTAAAATCTGCCATCCATCCCACACATTAATTTTTGATGTTGAATTTTATAATCATAGTAATCCGCCCATGAACCATGGACCTTGCCGTTGGTGGGGAGGCTTGCGTGGCTCAGCGATACAGATAGCAGTACCGTAGGTGCAACCACAACGGAGGGGTATCTGTTGAGAGGCCAGACAACCGCGTGGTTCCTGAAGAGGGGCAGCAGCCTTTTCAGTAGTTGCAGGGGCAACAGTCTGGATGATTGATCGATATGGCCTTGTAACACTAACCAAAACGGTCTTACTGTGCTGGTACTGCGAACGGCTGAAAGCAAGGGGAAACTACAGCCGTAATTTTTCCCAAGGGCATGCAGCTTTACTGTATGGTTAAATGATGATGGCGTCCTCTTGGGTAAAATATTCCGAAGGTAAAATAGTCCCCTATTCGGATCTCCGGGCGAGGACTACTCAAGAGGACGTCGTTATCAAGAGAAAGAAAACTGGCGTTCTACGGATCGGAGCGTGGAATGTCAGATCTCTTAATCGGGCAGGTAGGTTAGAAAATTTAAAAAGGGAAATGGATAGGTTAAAGTTAGATATAGTGGGAATTATTGAAGTTCGGTGGCAGGAGGAACAACACTTTTGGTGAGGAGAATACAAGATTATAAATACAAAATCAAATAGGGGTAATGCAGGAGTAGGTTCAATAATGAATAAAAAAAACAGGAGTGCGGGTAAGCTACTACAAACAGCATAGAGAACGCACTATTGTGGCCAAGATAGACACGAAGCCCATGCCTACTACAGTAGTATAAGTTTATATGCCAACTACTGTATGGGAATGACTGAGGCGATAGACTAAATGTGGTGGTGAGGAGGTTCGGCACTGCGAGTGGTTGAACAGCGGCTGAGGTGCTGTCAGTACACGGCCATGATCCTCCAACAACAAAATACACGCAGTACAATGTGACACAGTATCCGATGGTGCATTTTGCAGTTCCCTTTGTGGATGCTCTGACCTGTCTTACGTGGAATATATACAGGCCAAGCGGGGTGGGGGAATTTTTTTAAACAGTGGTGTTGAAGGGGTGGGGCAAATTGTTTAACAAGGGACTTTTAGCGCAAGAGAACCATAGTGTCATAGGAGCGGGGGAAGACCTATGATTTTTTTAAATTTCTGCCAGAAAGGGATTCTAAACTTAGAACGCCAGTGACTTAGTAACTATGCAGGCTGTGCCAGTCTCCACCAGATCCGCCATCTGAAATTCTATACATAGCACAGCTGATCTGACACTCATCGGTTTGTTGCAGGATTCTCGAACATATTCTCCGTTCGAATATAATGAATTTCCTTGAGACAGAGAAGTTGCTGTCCATGCATCAGCACGGCTTTAACAAGCATCGCTCCTGCGAAACGCAACTCGCTCTTTTTTCACATGATATCTTGCGAACCATAGATGAAGGGTATCAGACGGATGCCATATTCCTTGACTTCCGGAAAGCGTTTGACTCGGTGCCCCACTGCAGACTTTCTAACTAAGGTACGAGCATATTCCCAAATATGTGAGTGGCTCGAAGACTTCTTAAGTAATAGAACCCAGTACGTAGTCCTCGATGGTGAGTGTTCATCTGAGGTGAGGGTATCATCTGGAGTGCCCCAGGGAAGTGTGGTAGGTCCGCCGTTGTTTTCTATCTACATAAATGATCTTTTGGATAGGGTGGATAGCAATGTGCGGCTGTTTGCTGATGATGTTGTAGTGTACGGGAAGGTATCGTCGTTGAGTGACTGTAGGAGAACACAAGATGACTTGGACAGGATTTGTGATTGGTGTAAAGAATGGCAGCTAACTCTAAATATAGATAAATGTAAATTAATGCAGATGAATAGGAAAAAGAATCCCGTAATGCTTGAATACTCCGTTAGTAGTGTAGCGCTTGACACAGTCACGTCGATTTGGGCGTAACATTGTAGAGCGATATGAAGTGGGACAAGCATGTAATGGCAGTTGTGGGGAAGGCGGATAGTCGTCTTCGGTTCATTGGTAGAATTTTGGGAACATGTGGTTCATCTGTAAAGGAGACCGCTTATAAAACACTAATACGACCTATTCTTGAGTACTGCTCGAGCGTTTGGGATCCCTATCAGGTCGGATTGAGGGAGGACATAGAAGCAATTCAGAGGCGGGCTGCTAGATTTGTTACTGGTAGGTTTGATCATCACGTGAGTGTTACGGAAATGCTTCAGGAACTAGGTTCGGAGTCTCTGGAGGAAAGGAGGCGTTGTTTTCGTGCGTCGCTACTGAGGAAATTTAGAGAACCAGCATTTGAGGCTGACTGCAGTACAATTTTACTGCCACCAACTTATATTTCGCGGAAAGACCACAGAGATAAGATAAGAGAGATTATGGCTCGTACAGAGGCATATAGGCAGTCAGTTTTCCCCCGTTGTGTTTGGGAATGGAACAGGGAGAGAAGATGGTAGTTGTGGTACGAGGTACCCTCCGCCACGCACCGTACGGTCGATTGCGGAGTATGTATGTAGATGTAGATGCAGGTTGTGTCCATATCCATCGGGTCTGAAATATTGGATGTGACATTATAGGACTGGGTAGCCCTGACAAGCATGCAGCCTGTGCCAGGATTTTCAAGCTGCAACTTGGAGAGCAATATCGGATTCTGAGATTATAGGACTGTGCCAGTATCACCAATTCCGCCATCTTCTATCACCATTTTGGATTCTAATGTCATAAAGGTTATGCTAAAATCAGCCATATTTGATTTTTGAATTTCCCATCAATATGATATTTCCCCAACACAGATTTTTTTAATTTCCCTTCAGAGTACACTTATTGACAATTAGGTGAGCTGTGACATCATGGGTGTTGGGGAAAACCACATTGATGTGGCATGAATGAGTGCACTGTCTGCTACAGTCTATGATAGACGATGTAATTTATGTTACTATATAACAACAGATTTTATTATCTGATTGTATTATCTGATGCCAATAATTTTGTATGGCATTGTGTGAGTATAATTCTTTTATGGACCTGATGATAGTCTGTGGACTGATACCAGTTGTCAAATAAAGCAATTTTATCAGCATCTCTTGGAGTTAATGACGTTCTACAAATATGAAAACACGTGCGTCAGCTAAGCTCTCACATTATGCTTGTAGTATTGGGACTATAATTCCGCATATACTTTCATTTCTACTTTGAAATCAAATACTATCCCTCTCCATCTATTCCTACGGTCCAATGTGTGCTGTTTGATATGTCACTTCCCATTCGTAATTACTTGCGCTGTCTCCAAATATTTCGAATCTGTCAACTGACAGAATATTTTCGTTTGCAACTCCTCATTCTGCAAACGAGTCTTTCACGTTACTTTCTGCAGCTATTGTATATTTCAAAAAATAATCGATACTTCTTAAAGTTCCTCTTCAATAGACATTATTTCATTATATGTGAGTTATTTCCTATCGCTTTCGAAGCTAGCAAGAAAATTAATAACTCAACATACACTCCTGGAAATTGAAATAAGAACACCGTGAATTCATTGTCCCAGGAAGGGGAAACTTTATTGACACATTCCTGGGGTCAGATAAATCACATGATCACACTGACAGAACCACAGGCACATAGACACAGGCAACAGAGCATGCACAATGTCGGCACTAGTACAGTGTATATTCACCTTTCGCAGCAATGCAGGCTGCTATTCTCCCATGGAGACGATCGTGGAGATGCTGGATGTAGTCCTGTGGAACGGCTTGCCATGCCATTTCCACCTGGCGCCTCAGTTGGACCAGCGTTCGTGCTGGACGTGCAGACCGCGTGAGACGACGCTTCATCCAGTCCCAAACATGCTCAATGGGGGACAGATCCGGAGATCTTGCTGGCCAGGGTAGTTGACTTACACCTTCTAGAGCACGTTGGGTGGCACGGGATACATGCGGACGTGCATTGTCCTGTTGGAACAGCAAGTTCCCTTGCCGGTCTAGGAATGGTACAACGATGGGTTCGATGACGGTTTGGATGTCCCGTGCACTATTCAGTGACCCCTCGACGATCACCAGTGGTGTACGGCCAGTGTAGGAGATCGCTCCCCACACCATGATGCCGGGTGTTGGCCCTGTGTGCCTCGGTCGTATGCAATCCTGATTGTGGCGCTCACCTGCACGGCGCCAAACACGCATACGACCATCATTGGCACCAAGGCAGAAGCGACTCTCATCGCTGAAGACGACACGTCTCCATTCGTCCCTCCATTCACGCCTGTCGCGCCACCACTGGAGGCGGGCTGCACGATGTTGGGGCGTGAGCGGAAGACGGCCTAACGGTGTGCGGGACCGTAGCCCAGCTTCATGGAGACGGTTGCGAATGGTCCTCGCCGATACCCCAGGAGCAACAGTGTCCCTAATTTGCTGGGAAGTGGCGGTGCGGTCCCCTACGGCATTGCATAGGATCCTACGGTCTTGGCGTGCATCCGTGCGTCGCTGCGGTCCGGTCCCAGGTCGACGGGCACGTGCACCTTCCGCCGACCACTGGCGACAACATCGATGTACTGTGGAGACCTCACGCCCCACGTGTTGAGCAATTCGGCGGTACGTCCACCCGGCCTCCCGCATGCCCACTATACGCCCTCCCTCAAAGTCCGTCAACTGCACATACGGTTCACGTCCACGCTGTCGCGGCATGCTACCAGTGTTAAAGACTGCGATGGAGCTCCGTATGCCACGGCAAATTGGCTGACACTGACGGCGGCGGTGCACAAATGCTGCGCAGCTAGCGCCATTCGACGGCCAACACCGCGGTTCCTGGTGTGTCCGCTGTGCCGTGCGTGTGATCATTGCTTGTACAGCCCTCTCGCAGTGTCCGGAGCAAGTATGGTGGGTCTGACACACCGGTGTCAATGTGTTCTTTTTTCCATTTCCAGGAGTGTATTTATTAGGGTCATTCCAGAGGTGATTTGTGTCGATAATTTCAGTATTATGAAAAGGACAGATCGCTACTCACAATGTAGAGGAGACGTTGAGTTGCGAACAGGCAAAACAGTAAGACTGTTATACACTCAAGTTTTCGGCCAAAAGGGATTCTTATAAAGATGAAAACACACACACACACACTCTCACAAGCATTTCTCTAACACAAACACAGACGCGGGTTTGTGAGGTGGAAGAAAAATCGGTAGACAAAAGCAAATAATGAAAAATCCAGGATGGATCATGAAAAGGATAGATTGCTACTCACTATATAGAGGAGATTTTGAGTCGTAGATAGGCGCAACAAAAAAAGTGCTATACATTTAAGCTTTCAGCAAAAAGCCTTCTTATAAAGTCGAAAACGCAAACACATTCACACAAGCACAACTCACGCACATGACCACTGTCTTTGGTCATCTTCACCACCCCCCATACCTGTCTCCGTCTCCTACTTTCCCTCCTCTGTCTGTTCATCTCTTCCGTACCTGTTTCTCCACATTATCACTCCACACCCCACTCCAATAAGAGATTGTTGGTTCACCCCCCCCCCCCCACAATATTTGTTTCCAGATCTTAAGTAAAATGTGTTCCTGCTGGTTCATACCCCCATAGTATTTCTTTCCAGATAGTAAGTAAAATGTGTTCCAGGTTGGCTTGGAAATCGATACAGAGGCTTAGAACGAGCTTTTTATCAACCGCTTTGCCCACATACGCACATCTCACATATATTTAACATATTTCACATTATTTGTACACTTATTTCACCTGTATCTCTAGCGAAATTAGCCCTTCGGTTTACTTTTCACACAGCTCAGTGTTTATGACATGACATCTTTTGAACTATTTGTTGTACAATGACACAGTTTTTCAGATACGTTCATGGAATATGTGGATACTTCCTGCAAAATATGCTGCAGATAGCCTTGGTAGCAAAGAAGCAATGAATTAAAACGTCATGCAAGATGCGGCAGTTTTCCACGCATCTCAGTGTTTATGACACAATGTCTCCTGAACTGTCGGTCGTACAATGATCCATATTTATGCAGGTGCATACAGTGTATACATGAATACTGTCTACAAAAAGTTTTGGGAATAGAATTGTTATTATTAACGAATTAATAAATTAAAATTCATGCCTGATGCGACAGTTTTAGTGCGTGAACAGCAAAAATGTGTTAAGTGATACACTTTTTCCTTTCATAATTTTTTGGGGTGTGTAACGAGAAAAAGTCTCATACAGGTTTAAAATTATGAGTAAAGTTTATTTTAGATAATTAAGTTCTATCATCATTCTCAAACACTGGATGAATATGGTCTAGGTATTCGTGCATCATGAGTTACGCTTCTCTTTCAGCCTCATCCCCACAGTGTTTTTTTCCAGACACTAAGTGATATGTGACCAAGTTTTGTTGAAATAGATTTGAAATAGATTTTAATTCCAGTAACGCATATTACTATAATTTCCTCTCAAATAGATTTAACTTCACAGTATTCAGTTCATATTTTTGAATAGTGTTTTTGTTGCTCACTCCTCTAGTGGATAACAAAGCACATTTCCTGCAAGTGAATCTGAATCCAGAATATGCTTTATGCATCTCACATTGGGTTGTGTGTGTGTGGGGAAGGGGGGGGGGAAAGGGAGAGAGAGAGAGAGAGAGAGAGAGAGAGAGAGAGAGAGAGAGAGAGAGAGATTACGAAATTTGGATAAATAATCGGATACTTTTGAACATAGCGTCAATTCAGATGACGCTTAAGCATTTTCCTTTTTTTAAAAAAATAGTCATGTATAATTAGATACCTTTGAAAATGTGAAATGTACACTACTGGAAATGGAAATAAGAACACATTGACACCGGTGTGTCAGACCCACCATACTTGCTCCGGACACTGCGAGAGGGCTGTACAAGCAATGATCACACGCACGGCACAGTGGACACACCATGAACCGCGGTGTTGGCCGTCGAATGGCGCTAGCTGCGCAGCATTTGTGCACCGCCGCCGTCAGTGTCAGCCAGTTTGCCGTGGCATACGGAGCTCCATCGCAGTCTTTAACACTGGTAGCATGCCGCGACAGCGTGGACGTGAACCGTATGTGCAGTTGACGGACTTTGAGGGAGGGCGTATAGTGGGCATGCGGGAGGCCGGGTGGACGTACCGCCGAATTGCTCAACACGTGGGGCGTGAGGTCTCCACAGTACATCGATGTTGTCGCCAGTGGTCGGCGGAAGGTGCACGTGCCCGTCGACCTGGGACCGGACCGCAGCGACGCACGGATGCACGCCAAGACCGTAGGATCCTACGCAGTGCCGTAGGGGACCGCACCGCCACTTCCCAGCAAATTTGGGACACTGTTGCTCCTGGGGTATCGGCGAGGACCATTCGCAACCGTCTCCATGAAGCTGGGCTACGGTCCCGCACACCGTTAGGCCGTCTTCCGCTCACGCCCCAACATCATGCAGCCCGCCTCCAGTGTTCGCGCGACAGGCGTGAATGGAGGGACGAATGGAGACGTGTCGTCTTCAGCGATGAGAGTCGCTTCTGCCTTGGTGCCAATGATGGTCGTATGCGTGTTTGGCGCCGTGCAGGTGAGCGCCACAATCAGGACTGCATACGACCGAGGCACACAGGGCCAACACCCGGCATCATGGTGTGGGGAGCGATCTCCTACACTGGCCGTACACCACTGGTGATCGTCGAGGGGTCACTGAATAGTGCACGGTACATCCAAACAGTCATCGAACACATCGTTGTACCATTCCTAGACCGGCAAGGGAACTTTCTGTTCCAACAGGACAATGCACGTCCGCATGTATCCCGTGCCACCCAACGTGCTCTAGGAGGTGTAAGTCAACTACCCTGGCCAGCAAGAACTCCGGATCTGTCCCCCATTGAGCATGTTTGGGACTGGATGAAGCGTCGTCTCACGCCGTCTGCATGTCCAGCAAGAACGCTGGTCCAACTGAGGGGCCAGGTGGAAATGGCATGGCAAGCCGTTCCACAGGACTACATCCAGCATCTCCACGATCGTCTCCATGGGAGAATAGCAGCCTGCATTGCTGCGAAAGGTGGATATACACTGTACTAGTGCCGACATTGTGCATGCTCTGTTGCCTGTGTCTATGTGCCTGTGGTTCTGTCAGTGTGATCATGTGATGTATCTGACCCCAGGAATGTGTCAATAAAGTTTCCCCTTCCTGGGACAATGAATTCACGGTGTTCTTATTTCAATTTCCAGGAGTGTATTTGCAGTTGCAAATATGAACCACTTTCAGCTGTATATTGGAATGATGACAATGAAAATCAGTGCCACAAAAAACATTGCATCATACTTGTTAATAGCACAGGCCCAGCTATTTTGTATTTATTCGCCAATACTAGGCCATCAACCTTCACTGGGATACAAAGACTCATTTTCCTGGACAGGAATATACGTAACATATGAGTGTAGGCTGTGACACAAGGAGGATGACATACGGAAGTTTGGTTCCGGCCATGATATGTGCAGACAGCCAAAGCAGTAAAGAGGACTGCTCAGGTAAAGTGGGAAATCTGGGTTCGAGTCCCGGTCTGCCACAAATTTTCATTACCGTCATTCTAATATACAGCCAAAGGTGGTTCATACTCGCAACTGTGGCTGTAGTCGCTGCAGTGCCTGTTCCTTCAGAGATGCATGCACGTCTTAACAACACAGGCACTGCTATTTCGTACTCTGGAATATGTATATTTGGAAAAATGTGGTTAAGTCTAATGGAACCAAACTACTGAGGTCATCGGTCCCTAGACCTACACACTACTTAACCTATCTTAAACAAATTTACGCTAGGGACAACACACACACCCAGGCGAGAGGGAGCACGCGAACCTCCGACGGGGGCAGCCGCACGGACCATGACACGGCTCCTCACACCGCACGGCTACCCTGCGCAGCTCTGGAATATGTAAACTACATACACTAACTGACTGTTTCGATTTAGGCAAAACAAATACTGAATTGTAATTGGGTGTTTCATTTTTAATGAATGCAATAATTATTTTAAAAAATATTTTGGTACAAGCACCACATAGTAATTTATTAAACTTCCTGTTTTGTGATTTGTGATTTTAAATTTCATTTTTAATGGAAGCTAGAAATAATTTACCATCAACGCCATTCTGCAATTTTTTTAAAATTTCCGACTAGTGTCATTTTCTATTTTTAAATTTCCTAGCAGTGGCATTTTTTACTTTACAATTTCCCTGCAGCAGCATTTTTCACCATCTATTATCACTGATATAATATCTCCAAGCTCATAAATGACATCATTTGTTAAGGTGATGACTGATGACCTCAGATGTTAAGTCCTATAGTGCTGAGAGCCATTTGTTAAGGTCACCGTCTGCATGTGACATGGCTATTGTCAAGGATGATCAAAGTGTTCTGGAAAATATACAGGATGTAAGAGGCAAAAATGCAGATATTTTTATTGCTGAGTGAGAACAGTTTGTAGTGCGTTTAAAATTAGTTACTACTTTTGACATTTCAGTGCGAAGCGAGTGAAGGGAATCGTAGTTGCCAGCGTGTGCTAGGCGCATCAGCACGTGACCACAGTATAATGGCAGGCTCGCTTGACTGCGTGCTACGACCATTCTCAAACGCTTTTTTAAGAAAAAATTCGGTAATAAACTCTCATTCTTGCACATCTCAAAGTTTAATAACACCTTCATGATAAAAAGCCTATCATTTCGTTAATGGCCACAGTTACTGTGATATTCCGTTAATAGGTAACTACTGCTAGAGATTCTTAGTTTGTAGTGAAAAATAGGTGTCGCTATGAATTTGCGTTTGGTGCATGTTAGGTTACAAGTTTGCTGCGTATTAAATAAAGATAATTAGTGAATCATTCTTTAAACTTGGAGCGATATCACTCTCGGTTTCCAGTCTCGAAAAAATGGAATGCATGTAAAGCGCTCCGTCACGAACTCGTGATCAGTGAAAAAAAATAATAGAATGAAATATTTATAAATTCCTCTCGTATCTCATAAATGGTGAGAAATACCGAAACAAGAATTTGGCAAATGATAGCGTGCAAAGACGAGAGTGTTTTGCTATATGATTAATATGCGAAACATACATATCTACTGATATATTCAAGCGTCTACAGATTTTTTTAATGAAATAATGCAATTATTGAGGGCAATCGATACCCGGTGAAACGAGGACTGCTGTGGGTTTCGTAACATTATAAGTGAAGAAGTTACACGTTTGTTTTTATACTGAGAATGGGCCATTTCATAAACAATTGACCTGACTCACAAGCAGTTGCTAGTTTAATAATATACTATTTCAGGGGTCTGTTGCAATTACAACTGCATTAGTATGTTAGCGAAATGAATTTTTCTAAACTCTGCTGTGCTTCGACAAAAGAAGCCGATTTTAACATGGCAACAGCAGAAGCTACGTATTCCTCAAAACTCGTCACTGTCCTTCATGAATCAGTATCTTCTCATCTATGTTCTTGATATGACTGACTATTCAAAACCAGTTCTGTCTTGTAAAATTTGCAGTGAATTCTTTTGTCGTCATTTCAACCTCAGTGAGCGTAAACTTCTTGCTGTTTTTTGCCATATTACTTTTCACCTAGGCCCATATATTCTCTGTCGATTTAAACAAGCATGATACGTTGGAAGCCTGAATAAACTATGCCCTTTACCGTTAGCCCGGTCGCCGACCTGGTAGCGTGAAGTTTTGGCTTGTACAGTAGTATATGTTCCATTAACTTCACCTTATACATGCTAGGTTCAGCTTCATCTCGTGGAACATTTCTTTGCACCCAGAGCCAAATATCCCCTTTCCTCCACTGCGTTGTTGGAGCTTTATGCAACACAACAGAGTGGCAAGGCGTTTCGTCCATCATTATTTGTAGAAGACAACCCTTTTCTTGGTTAGTACCTTTAAGTATTTGTAGCAAGAGCAGGAAATTAATGCTTATTTTTCCCTTGGACTGCAGGTGAAGTGTTGGAATGTGGACACGTGGACGCAAAACGTTTAGTCGATACTGACAGGTGTAGTCCACTTAGAGGCGCACTTACGACCATGCAGAAAACGCCAGCTGATAAAGTTTGTGACGTGTTTGATGGAAGACTGTTCGATGCAAAGGAAAAACAGTCAACACACTGATCTGTGTACATATTAAGGTACCACATATAAAATATCTGCCCTTATACCTGTTCCACCCTGTATAGATGTATTACTGTTACCTTATAATATTTTTCTGAAACACTGAAATAGAAACCTTTATTATACAGATTTTAATAAACTTTTTCATGCATTTGAAACAACATGGGAAACAGTTTTATCTAGTGTGATGTTGGTACACCAAGAACATGGTTTTGGAATAATTCAACAGCTACTGGAGGTGACAAAGGCGCCCTACAGATGGCAGTCAGGGCTTGAGTAACTGCGTGTTCGATTGGCTGGTTCATATTCTTCGCCAGGGGCCAGAAGTGGTTGTCCCACATTGGTGGCATGATGGAAGGCTCTCTCGTCCGTTAGTAGGTCTCCCTTTTTCCGTGTTCTTTACCGGCACAGTCACAGGTGTCCCTGCAAGGCGATGTCTTTGTGTCCTCCAGGTCTATATCCCTGGATGTCGATGTACATTCGCCTGGCTGGCTCATATTCTTCTTCTGGCCAATTACATTATTGTGAAACATTTTTTATACCATCCACAATTTCGAAATCCTTACAGCAAATAGAGAGGATCACACACAGACATTGTTGGGATAGAATTCCTTCACTGAGCAAGCCCCATAGTACCAGTTAAGAATAGATAGTCTGTGTCCTGTCTATTTGTCATGTCTACATCCTCCTCTACTAAAACCTCCTTCCACTTCAGTGCGATCTTTCCCATACTTATCTTTGGCTTTTTATAGCGAGCACTCTTTCCCTTAGCAAAATGCATATTGCCTGTTTCACATTAGCATTTCTTCCTGGTGGAGGCATCCAAGTGTCTCCTCTGACCCTTGATCTGATACCATGTCCTTTCTACTTAAAATCAAAGAAAAACAGTATGATGTACCATAGTGTGGATATCCCAGACGAGGGATGGGGTTTCTTCAGTCCATCTGCCCATCGGGTACCTGCCTGCCTCCCACAGAGGACTGGCAGCAGACAGGGGGCGTGGGTGACCAGGCCATTACGATAGAAACAATAATTTTTATAATCATAAGAAAAATGGAAAATAAAACATCACCAGACATCGAGAAATAAAATAAAAGAAAGGAATAAGAAGCCGTTAAACCAGCAGAAAAGAAATTTAAAAAAGTTAACAATTAATGTATGTTTCAAAAACTGTCTCAGGACTGAAATCCTTTGAATAGAAACCAACCAGAAAATGTATTCCACAGATGCACTGTAGAATCACTAATGCAAAGAGAATTTAAAAATGTAAAATTCGCAATAGTACCTATGAAATGGGTATCTTTTGAATCCTTTAAATTATGAATTCATGAATCAGCACAATAAAATACAACGCTTTAAGTAATGCATGAAATAATAAATAGAAAAAATGGACAATCTGTTTCCAAAATTATCATCATTAAACCAACCTGACTTAGAACAGGAAGAACAATAATCTTCTTCAAGTTAGACTCAGAATTACCCCAAGACCAGCTATAAATATAGGCCATACAACTAATTAATAATAAAAACCAATCGCAGCTATAAGTGTCAAGTATTAAATATTTGACTAAAAGGAATTAATAAACAAACACCAGAAATAACAGTAGTAGATGAATGAACTAAAGTATATACAGGAGTTGGAGCAGCTATAGTTCCAGGAAGTCAAGAAGAAAAGGGAATATATGAGGTCTTAGTAATAGCTGCTGAAACAGCAAACATAATAATAAAATTTATTTTGAAATAATTTAAAATTATAATAATAAAAGTAATTTCTGCCACCAAAATTTAATATCCAAGCAACAGAAGTTAATATAGCAACCAGTCAAAAGATACAAAAGTAAGAGATATTCAATGTAAAATTAAATTCATTACAACTAACCATTTAAATATAAATTCCATATCATTGATTCTATAAAACAATTATTTATATTAAAATACATATTCGAAATTTGACAAAGGAATATTAACCTGTAAACAAAGGATATTCAACGGTAATCAATGTAAATATAAAAGATGATAATCACATTAATTACACAGAGAAAAAGTATATTCACCAGTGTTTAGACAAAGAATACAAATACAGTTTTTTAAAAAGGGAAAAAATTAAAGTTAACAAATAGCGATCAAGGAATAATATTGCTTAACAAACCAAATTCACTTAATGAATTTAAAAAGGAGCAGTTATATTTCATGATCTTTAAAAGAATCATCAGTGAGTGTATATGGGCTACAAGAACAATTATGCCTTTGTTAATCAATAGTTTCCACCTCCCCAGTACTTGATAAATAATATTTAACTGACAAAAAAAGGAGAACAGAAATCATGACCAAATATTAAAGAAAGGAAACTCATCAGACACTGTCAGTTTGTACTCATTAAACAAACAAAAACAATTCTAACATGAGCAGCACAAGAATAAACTGGTAATGGCTTTAAATCAGTTTGGCAAAAAAAAAGATCAATTTAACTGATAGAAGATTAATAAACTGAACCTCTATTAGTGGTACTTAAAGAGCAAATCTAAAATCTCAACAAGATCAAACCAAAAAAAAAAAATTAATACCAAAATAGCATCTAAATGTATTTAAGTCAACATAAGAATAAATAAATATTATAAAATCAAAACTAGAGAAAACATTTAAGAATGAAACAATCATCAGTAATTATTCAATAAATAGAGAAAAATCAGACAAATAGATAGAAATAAATACTTGAAGATGAAGATAATCCAAAGGAATTTAAGGAATCATTACGATGAGAACAAATGACAGAAACTAAAATAGAAAGACGAAAGCACCTTCACAAACAAAAAGCTAAAACATAACAGGAATAAATCGTAATCAAAACTCATTTAGAAAAACACAAATTAGTACAAAGGAAGAAAGAACAATGTAGCACTACGAGTGCTCACTGCTGTCATGTCGGATAATATTCTGAAAGTTGCACAATATCAGCGAGACAACTTTTCATCATCTCCAGGTGCTTACTGAAAAATTGTTGTTATGTCTCTCCAATAAATGTACTGCCCCACAAGAAAAGTGCAGTGGCCAATAGATGCAGCTATAACGCCATTGTAGATGAATCGTGAAGGACAGCGACATCCAGAGCCTCCCGCTGGAGAAATGGCTGACGACTTCCTATGTGCCATGCGGGAAGAACACATCTGCAAGTTGCATGCCCCGTGCTCACGCAAGCAGTGTGTTGGCACCCAGTTTGTGCCCTGATTTCATTTCGCCGTCTGTCTTGACTCACTGGATTCATTAGTCTATGGGTGACAATGCCTTAGTACTGCCAATGTTGGTCCTATGCTTTGCTAAGTTGAAATTCTGAAACTCTGTTAATGAGGTCATTAGTTATACATGTTTCGACTGCTTCTTAAATGATAGGTGCCCAGTATGTGGAGGCAGACACCAGAGAGCTTATCATCAGAGCTCAGCCATCTTCACTCTGTGTTTGACCAGAACGTCTGCTCTGACAAGCAGGTTCGAAATTCATTTCAACTACATCTACATCCACATTCTACATTTATACTCCGCAAGCCACCCAAAGGTGTGTGGCGGAGGGCACTTTACGTACCACTGTCATTACCTCCCTTTCCTGTTCCAGTCGCGTATAGTTCGGGGGAACAACGACTGTCTGAAAGCCTCCGTGCGCGCTCTAATCTCTCTAATTTTACATTCGTGATCTCCTCGGGAGGTATAAGCAGGAGGAAGCAATATATTCGATACCTCATCCAGAAACGCACCCTCTCGAAACCTGGACAGCAAGCTACACCGCGATGCAGAGCTCCTCTCTTGCAGAGTCTGCCACTTGAGTTTATTAAACATCTCCGTAACGCTATCACGGTTACCAAATAACCCTGTGACGAAACGCGCCGCTCTTCTTTGGATCTTCTCTATCTCCTCCGTCAGACCGATCTGGTACGGATCCCACACTGATGAGCAATACTCAAGTATAGGTCGAACGAGTGTTTTGTAAGCCACCTCCTTTGTTGATGGACTACATTTTCTAAGGACTCTCCCAATGAATCTCAACCTGGTACCCGCCTTACCAACAATTAATTTTATATGATCATTCCACTTCAAATCGTTCCGCACGCATACTCCCAGATATTTTACAGAAGTAACTGCTACCAGTGTTTGTTTCGCTATCATATAATCATACAATAAAGGATCCTTCTTTCTATGTATTCGCAATACATTACATTTGTCTATGTTAAGGGTCAGTTGCCACTCCCTGCACCAAGTGCCTATCCGCAGCAGATCTTCCTGCATTTCGCTACAATTTTCTAATGCTGCAACTTCTCTGTATACTACAGCATCATCCGCGAAAAGCCGCATGGAACTTCCGACACTATCTACTAGGTCATTTATATATATTGTGAAAAGCAATGGTCCCATAACACTCCCCTGCGGCACGCCAGAGGTTACTTTAACGTCTGTAGACGTCTCTCCATTGATAACAACATGCTGTGTTCTGTTTGCTAAAAACTCTTCAATCCAGCCACACAGCTGGTCTGATAATCCGTAGGCTCTTACTTTGTTTATCAGGCGACAGTGCGGAACTGTATCGAACGCCTTCCGGAAGTCAAGAAAAATACCATCTACCTGGGAGCCTGTATCTAATATTTTCTGGGTCTCATGAACAAATAAAGCGAGTTGGGTCTCACACGATCGCTGTTTCCGGAATCCATGTTGATTCCTACATAGTAGATTCTGGGTTTCCAAAAACGACATGATACTCGAGCAAAAAACATGTTCTAAAATTCTACAACAGATCGACGTCAGAGATATAGGTCTATAGTTTTGCGCATCTGCTCGACGACCCTTCTTGAAGACTGGGACTATCTGTGCTCTTTTCCAATCATTTGGAACCTTCCGTTCCTCTAGAGACTTGCGGTACACGGCTGTTAGAAGGGGGGCAAGTTCTTTCGCATACTCTGTGTAGAATCGAATTGGTATCCCGTCAGGTCCAGTGGACTTTCCTCTATTGAGTGATTCCAGTTGCTTTTCTATTCCTTGGACACTTATTTCGATGTCAGCCATTTTTTCGTTTGTGCGAGGATTTAGAGAAGGAACTGCAGTGCGGTCTTTCTCTGTGAAACAGCTTTGGAAAAAGGTGTTTCGTATTTCAGCTTTACGCGTGTCATCCTCTGTTTCAATGCCATCATCATCCCGTAGTGTCTGGATATGCTGTTTCGAGCCACTTACTGATTTAACGTAAGACCAGAACTTCCTAGGATTTTACTTTCGAATTCACTGAACGCTTCACGCATAGCCCTCCTTACGCTAACTTTGACATCGTTTAGCTTCTGTTTGTCTGAGAGGTTTTGGCTGCGTTTAAACTTGGAGTGGAGCTCTCTTTGCTTTCGCAGTAGTTTCCTAACTTTGTTGTTGTACTACGGTGGGTTTTTCCCGTCCCTCACAGTTTTACTCGGCACGTACCTCTCTAAAACGCATTTTACGATTGCCTTGAACTTTTTCCATAAACACTCAACATTGTCAGTGTCGGAACAGAAATTTTCGTTTTGATCTGTTAGGTAGTCTGAAATCTGCCTTCTATTACTCTTGCTAAACAGATAAACCTTCCTCCCTTTTTTTATATTCCTATTAACTTCCATATTCAGGGATGCTGCAACGGCCTTATGATCACTGATTCCCTGTTCTGTACATACAGAGTCGAAAAGTTCGGGTCTGTTTGTTATCAGTAGGTCCAAGAAGTTATCTCCACGAGTCGGTTCTCTATTTAATTGCTCGAGGTAATTTTCGGATAGTGCACTCAGTATAATGTCACTCGATGCTCTGTCCCTACCACCCGTCCTAAACATCTGAGTGTCCCAGTCTATATCTGGTAAATTGAAATCTCCACCTAAGACTATAACATGCTGAGAAAATTTATGTGAAATATATTCCAAATTTTCTCTCAGTTGTTCTGCCACTAATGCTGCTGAGTCGGGAGGTCGGTAAAAGGAGCCAATTACTAACCTAGTTCAGTTGTTCAGTGTAACCTCCACTATCGTACACTAATACTCAAGAACAGCCAGAAGAAGTGGAGAACTCAACGAGGATACTTTTTCTTCCTTACGTTGGTGGTGTGTGCCTTAAGACTGGCCAGCTTCTCAAGCAACATCAAATAAAATGCGTCTTGCACCCTCCAGCGATAGTGGAAATGTCGCTGGGTTCCGTTACAGACAACCTGGATCTATGGAGAATAGGAATATACAAAATCTCATGCCAGTGTGAGAAATTATACACTGGCCACACGTGTCGCTCAGTTAAAGGTAGATGTGATTAGTAATAGGCCAATGCGTGTTCTGATGAATTTTGTTTGTGTGGGTTTCAAACACAACGCACTTTTGATATCACATAAATTGACTAATTGATTAAATTGATCAGTTAATTAACCCCTCCCCTTCTGGGAAATCTCCCAGCCTTCCCCTCCATCCCCCACCTTCCTCATTTGGAAATTGGTGTCAGTGCTGAGCTGCTGGAGAGGAAGGACATAGAGTAGTTTATTTTCTTTATTGTGGGTGCTAACCTGTTGCAAATTTGCGGGGAAAGCTCATCCCTTTCCCTCTCCTCCCTACCCCATCTGGAGAAATAGTGGGAAACACACATTCTGCACTGAGCTGTTGGACTGTAAGGTGCAACTGTTACCTTGTCCAATTACATAATTACACTACTGCATTTTGGAAGTGTTGTCTTGTTCGAAAATTTTAGTGTGCATACGCATCTTGATGTGCAGGGATCGACTGAACTAACGTTCAGTGCCACCACCAGAGGAGATTCCCGCATACTCCTCATCCCCTCACGCCCTCCCTCCACATCCTCCATGAAAAAATTCGAGGAAGAGATCACTTAGCTGGTGGAATGGAAGGATCCCATGACAGCAAATTCAAGGAAATTCAAGGGCATAGTAATCTACTGTTTATTTATAAAACTCAGTTTACATACCAGTTCGCAGGGATTGGATCTCTTTAATGGTGGGAAAATCTCATCATTCTATGCTGTTTATTTAACTATGCACGATGCAGATCTTGTCAAATACGTCGAAAAGAAGTAATTATATACGTAAGTAGTTCGTTTTTTGTCGTCATGCAAGGAATGCCGTTATGAATCGATATCAACATAACTCACTGCACGTAATTACACTGTTAAAAAACCTCCTGATCACATTTTCATACATGCATACACGCTGTCCGCTGGCCTGCGCCACACGTCAGTGTCCACTGCAGCGCTTCAAACCAGCTGCGAGGCTTCAACTCACCATCCACTGGAGGCCACAGCCTGCCCAATCCCGTGACACTGAGCCACACCACGTATGACCTCCAGCCATCTACTGTTAAGGACACATCTCCTGGTATTAGCAAGTTTACCATACAAAGACTGTCAGTCAAAACTGGAATTACATGCTACATATTCAGCTCCCAGAGAGCTCCACTGTCCGCAACAACAGACACAAGCTACATTTTTTGTGACCGCCTGGCACCCAGGTCACCACACAGCAGTGGTCCCTTTGTTTGCAATGGCGTTGTTAGCTAGCCAATTCCCACCTCAAGTGGATACTTCTGTTTGCAGCACCTGCACAATCTGCTCCCAAACACATTCCTTCCACACCAGGTTAGTGGAAGCAGCTACTCTATGTGCTCGCCCTGCTGTTCGGATACTAGCTGAGTTAGTTCACAATACCATTGGCAGAGGACGCTGGGAAAAGCAACTTCTCCACCCCCTCCCTCCAATCCCCTCCTCCCCTCCCCTTCACCACACTGGTTACTTCCTATTAGGCAAAGTATGTGATGGAAGCTATTCTTTGATGCAGGTGGTGGCAACTCTTTGATATTGATACCTGAGAAATTCCTGCCAAAACACGTGCTCTCTTTCTCACTCTCTCAATCTCTCTCTCTCAATCTCTCTCTCTCTCTCTCTCTCTCTCTCTCTCTCTCTTGTCTACTTCCTGCCGAGGAGGGTCTGTCGGGTACCACACCGACCCCTCTTTTTTTCCTGAACAAAGTCATGGATACCTGGTAAATCCCCAGTTGTAGATGTCTTTGAAATAGTCCATTTGCACTACCCACACTCTATCAAATTGATTGACTAGTTAATCAAATCGATACCCTCTGTATAGGATAATTCCTATTCAGGGATACTAGGACCTGTTTATGTGGCAGGAAATTCTAAGTTTTGATACTGGTACAGCAAACCCTAGTCTTCCCCATTTCTGCATTTTCTTTGCATCCTGTTGGTAGATACTGGCAAAGGTGGGTCGTTTGGCAGGCAATCCATTACGCGTAGGTAGCTGAAAATTTCAGATTTCAGCTCAGTTGCGTGCTATATCCTTGCACAATTTGTGAAAGACAGGGCTTGGTGTTAGACTGATGAGTGTGAGCGCAATACCAACATCAGAAACAGCAAATTGATCAATTGTTAATTCGATGTTGCTATTGGGTTTTTAAAGCACTACATAATCCCTGATTGGTTCTCTCAGCTACATCAGAACGAATAATGAGCAGGAAGAGGAGGAAGCGGCCACCACATGATAGGACAGTAATGACAACGAAACACTCCTACCTCTCCACTGCAAGACAGAGTCCAGTGGACTGTATAGGGAAATAGTAAACAACTTACACTTAAAGCACATTCCATTCCGTAGTAGTACTTGTCATGATTAGATGTCAGAGATTACTTAAAGACTCGTATGTCCCATGCACTAATGTCCATATGTCCACACGTTGTGCCTCAGGTCACAGGTCGCGCAGCACTAGTTGCCACCATGGATGCACGTCTCAGTGATCGCACCAGGTCTGCAGCTAAGCCCGTGGATGGTGTCCAGGAAAACTGGAGTGATAGGAATTCAGGTGTTATCAGTACATCAAGCCCCAACACTTATCAGTAATCGATACTGAATCTTCTCAAATAGTTACATAAAAATCGGAGAATACTGGCAATTCAAACGATTACGAAGTCTGCCCAATACATACTGAGTATTAGTTCGCTATTCATCCTCCCAGAGGGCGACATGGTGAGGTCAACTGCATCCCTGTACCCTGCCTGACCAGTTCATGAGGTTCAGCGGCGGCTCGAGCCCTAAAACCGAAATGTCCATTTATTTCGGCTACCTGCTACCTCCAACATGTGCCCAAATGTCAGGCAGATCCGTCCTAGGAAACCACCCATGAGTTTCTCAGTGCGATTATAATTAAATAGTACGATTGTGGTGACAATCCTCCTGACGACTGTGGCTCTGGAAATATCAGTTTCCCAAGTAAATCTACATTCTTCTTATGACATAATTTTCCATGTAAAAACTTTCATCTCCCTTATAGCTATCGATGCATTGAAATATCAGTTTTTCACATCAGATCGATACCTCCCTTACAACCGGACATAGTCATTTTCATTGCAAACGTCGGAACACTGACCATAGTAACGTTAGATTCCCAGAGCATAAGATTCCTGACAAGTAGCGTGATTATCATTTAAAGGTGTATAGCGTCGGAAAAATTATATGTGGACACTCACACTAGCTGCGTGTTGTTCTGCATGGCTTACCATAGCTTCCCAATAACTAAACCCTATGGCCACATCGTCGCTATTACATATTTGTCCAGGAATACAGAGCGTAATTATAATTAGAAAGCCCTCGCGTTTTTTATTTACGTTACCTACGTCCTTGCATGATAGCCGGCGTTTGAAAGAGCAGGGAGAACTGATATCTCCAGCCAACTCACAGACCCCTGCTAATTCTATCGAAATCCCATCACGTTCTAAAAGCACTGTTCCATAATTAAGAGGTTGTCTAGTCCTCTGTCCATCACTGACTAGGTACAGAGCTATCACAACGACAAAAACAGCTGAGTAACGTCCAGGACGATATTCACAGCCATGCAGAGTATACATGGACAGCACACAGGAACTCAGGAGCATAACACCTACAATTCACCTATTCCAAATGAAATTCTCTAAAAATCCCCCTGTACACATCCTAATCTCCTTTATCTTATTCCTATGATTACCATATTATAAATACGACAGTGTAATGGTGCCAGAAGGTTCATTGAGAGCACAGTGTCACTCATTCGTTCGTTCTCTCTCTCTCTCTCTCTCTCTCTCTCTCTCTGCTCATTATTTTTATAACGTCCAACGGAGTGAAACTATGCACTATAAAAACTTCGCTAACGTCATCTGGTAGATAACTGAATCAGATTTTACTGCACCTCTTTCTTCCGAGCCGGCCTCTGTGGCCGAGCGGTTATAGGCGCTTCAGCCCGGAACCGCGCTGCTGCTACGGTCGCAGGTTCGAATCTTGCCTCGGCCATGGATGCGTGTGATGTCCTAAGGTTAGTTAGGTTTAGGTAGTTGTAAGTCTAGGGGACTGATGACTTCAGATGTTAAGTCCCATAGTGCTTAGAGCCACTTGAATTTGATTCTTTCTTCCGATATATCTGAAACAAACACCGTCTGCGTGTTGATATCAACGACATATCGCGATCCCATTAAATATACATGTACTGGTCCATTGGAAAAGGTGGCCAGTGATCGAAGTCGCTTCCACGGACCTGTCTAAAATTTATGTGAAGATACCATTAGTGATCTTGCAGCTCTCAAAGAATGAAATTGCAGTGAATCCAAACCATTAACTGCTTACAGGCGTTGATAAATATCAACGGGGACAGTAGAAAACGTGTGCCACGAGCGGGACTCGAACTCAGCATCTCTTGCTTGCATGGCAAACGCTCTGTCCGACTGAGCCGCCGAGGACACAGAGTGTAGTGCGACTGCAGGGGCTTATCTCTGGCACGCTCCCTGTGAGACCCACATTTCCAACTTACTGTCCACCCACTACATTTGTATATGAAGATGGTATCTTTTCTTTCTGACATGTCCGAAAGGACAGATACCATCTTCATATAGATAAGGCTTACCGGCCAATGATCTTCTTCAGTGCGGATGCACTCACATTGCTCAAACTCTTATGGAAATCGGTAGTTTGACTACCGCGAGTAATGGGTTTAGTGGGTAGGAGCACTACAAATGTAGTGCGTGGACAGCAAGTTGGAAGTATGGGTCTCATGGGGAGCGTGTCAGAGATCAGTCCCTGCAGTCGCACTATCCTCTGTGTCCTCGGTGGCTCAGTCGGTAGTCGGCCCTTGGCGTGCGGAAGTGAGCTGTGTTTACATCACTGCTGCTAGTGGCCGTGAGTTGTTGTTGAGTGTAACGCCGTAGAGCGTTTGTAAATTATTCGCGCCGAGCAGATTCGATTTCTAATGGCAGAAGCTGTAAGGAAAGATACTTTGAAGCTTATGTTTGACAATAATTATGCACGACTAAAATCGTTTGAAGTAGAGGACTTTCTGGAAGAAGTAGTTAACAGCTGAAGATATAATTGGAATTCATCTGTCGATCAGTGGTAGTACCGTCTGTCTTAAGTTAAAGAATCCTGAAAAATGTGACCAAATTGTAGAATGATATGGGAACAACTTGAAGTTCAAACATTCTAACGGCAATGTCGTTAATGTTAAAGTTACTCACGCTGGATTTGGAATCAGAAGAAGTAGAGTTTTAGAATTACTATTTGAAATAACCTCATAGCAGATTAATGCAGTGTTGAAGCCTTATGGCACAATTCTAAGTAACATTGCTGATAAGTGATCCGGTGCACATAAACTCCCGGTCTTAAATAGTGTGCGGAAGGTTAAAATTGACTTGATAAAGCGTATTCCCTACTATGTTAACGTCTGTGGATATAGGGCTATTGTTATTTATGAGGGGCAGCCTATAACATGAGCTGGATGTGGCTCCACAGGACTCGTACGCGCTCAGTGTCTGCAGCGCCGAGTGACACAACTACCGACGGGGGAGGCACCTGTTCCACCCGCTATGTCACAGCTACCGATAACGTACGTCGCAGCGGCTCGTGGAACCCCAGCTACGACATCAGAGGCAGAGGCGACATCGAAGAGGACACTCGAATGAGAACGACCACTGCAGAAGAAACTCTAGAGGGTACAGTTACAGTTCATCCGTTTGACACTGGACGAGGCAGCGAGGCAGACATTGGCGCGACCTTAGCTCCGAACAACGAGAAGCAGTCTTCACATGAAATTGAAGCACAGATGACAAACGATAAAACACCAGCAAGCTCCACCGACGAAAACGAAAACAAAAAACGCCGGACTGCCCGTCACGGAGCTGAAAATATTGCGCCCACCTTGAGAGAAAAGCGCAGCAGATACGACAGAAACTATATGACATGCCATCAGACAGACAGGAAGAATATCGACAAATGTCGAAGAAATCACGAAGGGCATTGCTGTCAGATTGAGGAACAGGAAGATTAGAGGAATCCACAAACGTCATAATGGTTCAAAAATTCGCAGCCAACACGAACAACCAACCCACACACGCACCGAAGGGGACAAAGAACCACGGAGAGACAACCGTCTAGGGGCATTCCAGGAGGATAACGAAGCCGGTATTTAAAACCAAGCAATGGCAGCAACACCTGAAGGCAAAGCATGAAGAATAGGAGGAGAGGGACTCCGTCCAATACGAGACCCCCCCCCCCCCCCCCCCATCGCAAGCAGCAGACGCTGAATCTACCGTCTCTGGAGAAATGTTTCGTAACAAATCGCAAAGCCGCGATTTTTGGCACAGAACACAGTGATCTCCGTACTGACAATCTCGCTCCTAACAGTATGAACGTGTCTGCGACACCACAGGAAAACTCACCTTGTCGAGAGGATATGTAGGAGTGTAATCCGCCGGCAACACACGGTGGCGGACGTGAGCCGTTGAAACTCGGCAGAATTGTGAATCGAAGCCTGACAGAAATGTGTAGTAGCACTGATCTATAATCGTATAGTATAGATACAGTTACAATTAACAGAATCACTAGTTTGACTAAAATTGAATGCTTACGTGATTTTATATATGCTTTCGATACAGACATAGTCATGTTGCAAGAAGTGTGTACGGACAGAGTGGAACACGTCGCAGGATACAATGCTATCCTCAATATCGGACCTGAAAGCGGCACTCCCACGTTATTCAAGGACCGGATTATACCTAGAGGTGTTAAAAAGTTAGCAAGTGGAGGAGGAATTTCATTCGAAACAGATAGAGCTCAGCTTATTAATATTTACGCTCCATCCGGTTCGCAAGCCAGACTGGAACGATCTACCTTCTTCCAGGAAAGTACAGTTGAGTTAATCACTCGTGCGAACGAGAACATCATCCTTGCTGGTGACTTTAACTGTATTCTTTCCGCCGCCGACCAAACGCCCAATCCTAA
This sequence comes from Schistocerca serialis cubense, assembly GCF_023864345.2. Classification (NCBI taxonomy): domain Eukaryota; kingdom Metazoa; phylum Arthropoda; class Insecta; order Orthoptera; family Acrididae; genus Schistocerca; species Schistocerca serialis. The sequence continues at coordinate 607,005,468 of NC_064640.1, read as the reverse complement.
CATACGCCTGGAACTGGGAGACTTAGTGAACGGACTGCACCTCACCGACAAATGACAAAGCCAGCCAAGAGCGAACCCAGGATTCACTTATATTACTAGCCATTTCATGAGTAGGATAGACCGCACCTATGCCTCTCGTCGCCTAAAAAATAGTGTTCTCAGCGTTGAAACTTCTCCAGTGAGTTTTTCTGACCATTTGGCAGTTGTGGCTACGATTAACATGCCCAGGCGAAGAACATTTCGGAGTACGGGGGTCCGGAAATTCAATATCTCACATCTGATGGTCACTGGACTTGAACACGAGTTAAAACGAGGTTGGGAAATGTGTTTAAGAAATGGAATGGTGGGTAACAAATGCAAATCCTAAAATACGAACTTTCCTCAAACGCTACGGTTTTGAAAAGAAACGGTGGGAAAGAGACACAGTGTAATTCTACTTCCAGCGCCTAAAGGAACTATACGCAGATACCACCAATGTATCACGTCACACCAAGAGCAGAAAACGGATCAAGACCAAAATAACCGCTCTGAAACGCTAGCAAATAGAGGGAGTTAAAATAAGATCGAGAGACAACAGAGGCATTAAGAATGAAAAAACTACCAGCAGGACATCAAAAGTTTGCCCATGATTATTTCACGAGACTGGATGCTGAGGGGGACACTGGCGACAACGACAATTGTGAGGCCTTTTTAAACTGCGTTGACCTGACTATGACGGATGCAGAAAACGCAGAGCTGGAAGTTCCTATCACTACAGAAGAACTGTACGAAGCGTTGAAAGGAAGCCCGAGGAACAAATCTCCTGGACCCGATGGGTTACCAGTAGAGTTTCACCTAAAGTACTGGAATTTAATCGGTAGTACGCTGATTGGAGTGTTTGACGAACTACGTACGTCTGGCACTGTTACCTGTGAGTTTTTAGAAGAGCTTATAGTGCTGGTTCCTAAAAGTGGATGTACTAATCATTTGAAAACCATGCGTCCTGTATCACTCCTAAACGCTGACTACAAGGTAGTTGCTAAGGTATTGCTTCGTCGATTGAACACCATTGCTGGTCGCCTCGTCGGTCAATATCAGTCGTGTGCCATCCCAAGGAGGACAATACAGCAAGCGCTGAAAGAATACCGGGATTTAACGGCTGTCGCCTCGGCATCCAACTTGAAACATTTTTCGTAAATCACTTGTACTATCAATACTGTAGAATTGTTGTAGTGTTTGGATTCCATTCCACGACAGTACTGAGAAGAGAGAAATGATCATAAAACATAAACACACACCCCTAAGGCCACATGGTTCTGCACTTAGGCATGCTATAATGTTAAATCAGTTTGGGTTCCGATACATTACTCGCTTGGAATGAAACACTGTTTATACTCCAATGCAGGAAATATATTTCCAACATACGACGTACGTTCACCCTGAAAGTTTACTATCCCACTAACTTTACTGATAAACTTTAAGATGATAAAACTACTATCTTCTACACCAGAGGAAAGAAAAGAATATGGATTCTTTGTGATCCAAGCACAATATATCTTTCCCGGGGTATATAGCACCCATTGTTCACATTCGAATACACTTCTGAAATTATGCTTTTCTCGCATCAGTCCTATAAAATGATCGTCAGCAACGGAAAATGCGTGAAAGAATATCTTATGAGAAAATAAACAAACGCATAGCAGCGGTGTTTGACATGTGAAATAACACGCCTTGCTGCTCTAACTTCGTGAACAGAACACAGTCTCTTCCACAAACAATATCTGTCAAGCAAAGGTATACACATGGATTGTAGTACCTCACAAACCCGTGTCACTAACTTAGTATCACTGCATTCATGAAACTAAAGACCCTATTTATGTCCAGGATGTGGCAGGGGAATGGAGTACTTCGCATACATCTCCGTTTGTCTAGAGAAGGGTACCAAAATAGGTATTACGTCGGTTTGGTGGACATGGTTCATCACATATGCATTGGAAATCCTCTGCTGACTGCGGTATGGAGACGTTTGTTGTTAATGGTCACAGGTAGATAGTGCTGTAAGTCACACACAGAACATGCAATTGTATACGAGTCAAATGCAGGTTATACTACACAACTGATACACCCCGAGAGAACAACGGAAAAAATGGTTAAATGTGTGATAAACGACCTGCCCTCTCTCTGGAAAGCATCATTGGTTCAAATGGCTCTGAGCACTATGGGACTCAACTGCTGAGGTCATTAGTCCCCTAGAACTTAGAACTAGTTAAACCTAACTAACCTAAGGACATCACAAACATCCATGCCCGAGGCAGGATTCGAACCTGCGACCGTAGCGGTCTTGCGGTTCCAGACTGCAGCGCCTTTAACCGCACGGCCACTTCGGCCGGCCGAAAGCATCACTGATCTACCATTAAATCATACATCGTTACAAACCCTCTCAAACGATTACTCCATCTATTTTCTGTCATCTATTAACGCTGATCCACGTCAATTTAGAGGCAGATGGTTCTATTTCCAGGAAAAGTCAAAGGCAACAGTCAACTTGTATGTATGTATCCCTATTACCTCAATAGCCATACAGCAGAATGTTGCTAAAAACCATGCAGCAACTGTTCTGTAAGGTATCTGTTACCTGACACCACATGGTTGTGATTGGTAGAGAATCCAGAGAAGCACATTGTAAATACTGTACATTAGAGTTTAAAACACGTAAACAGCCTTGCACAGGGCCAGACATGCGATTAATTCTGTAGTTGCATATTGCAGTCCCCATGCTGGTAATACAATGCTCTTAAGTTAAGTACACTTTATAAAAATCTGTAAGGTGGAAGGTGGCTGCCAATAACTTTGGGATCACACCTGGGCTTGTGATCCCACATATATAAATTTATAACTCATCAGTTGAGAGTCATCCACGTTAAAATATTTATTCCAGCTGTCTTATCTCTGTCCATGACAAACGATTGTTTCCCTCTTTCTCGGAGCTTCCACGTCAACTTTTTCTCTTATTCCTCTTGCTGTCACATACTCGTATCCATGTACAAGAATTTACCTGCGCCAAGCAAACATGTGAGTTCTTCCTCATTCTCCCTCAATTTACCCGCATTTTTGGGTATTTTCTCTCAATTTATACGTACTTTCCGTCAATTATCGTAATTTACACATTTTATGTCACTTCTGCGCATGTGGTTACTTCTCGCCACGTATTCTAAAACTGCTTGTAAATGTAGTACAGTTGTCAACGCCTAGTGCAACTGCACTATTTTTCCGTATGTGTGCGTGACTGTATCAGTTTCATGTGAGGGCCTTCAGATCATATCACTAACCCACCGCTGGTGAATCAACCTTCAGACAATACTCCGGGCATATAGCGAGTGGATCCACCTTCGAATCCTATCCCAGACGTAAAACATGGTGGATCCACCTCCGAAAAATATCCCAGCTATAACGAGTGGTGGATCCACTTTCGAACACTATCCCGACTGTAACACATGGTGGCTCCACCTCCGAACTCTATCCCTGACCATAACACATGGTGCAACTAACATCGAAACCCATCCTAACCATAATAGTTGGTGGATCCATCCTCAACACCTATCCATGATTAACACATGGGGGATCCACCTGTGAGCTTTGTCCTAGTCCCACCCTGAATCTATGAAAAGTTATGTCTGGTTGTAAGGAGGATGTAGATTTATGTGGGAAACTGATATTTCCGGAAGTACAGTCGTCAGGAGGAGACATTTCTCATACTTCGCTCATTGTTGAATGTCACCAGATTGGCGCTATAATCGTAATATTTAATTATAATTACACCGATAAATATGTGGCTGGTTTCCTAGGATAGCTCTGCCTGGTGTGCTGGTGCCTGGTGGAGTAGTAGGTAGCCAGATAGAATGGACATTTCAGGCTTAAGGCGCAAGCCACCATTGAGCCTCCTGAACCAGTCAGGTCGGGTACAGGGATGCAGTTGACCTCATCATGTCGCCCTTTGGGTGGGTGAATAGCGAACTAACACTCCGTATGTGTTGGGCAGCCTTTGTAATCGCTTGTAGTGCGAGTATTTCCAAACTTTATGTGGATATTTGAGAAAATTCAATATCTGCTACTGACAAGTGTTGGTACTTCGTGTATTGATAACATCCAAATTCCCACCACTCCAGTCATCATGGACACGCTCTATGGCCGGGCAGTCTTCTCGGGCAGGCCGAGCCTGGCTCCAGATCAGGCGCGAATGCTTGGGCGTGACTCCTAGGGGCCAACTAGCGCTGCGCGACCTCTGACCTGGGATGCTGCGTGTGGACATTGGGACATGAGTGCGTTGGATGTACGAGTGTTTCAGCGATGTCTGACATCTAACCGTGACAACTTCTATTACCGAATAGAACGTAGTTAAAGTATGCAGTGTTTACAGCTTCTCTATACAGTCCAGTGGATTCTGCCCTGCAGGGAAAAGGTGGGAGTGGTTCATTGTTGTTATCATTATATCATGGGGTGGACCCTTCCTCCCCCTCCTCCTCCTCCTCCTCCTCCTCCACATTCTTCGTCCTGGTGTAGCTGACAAAACGAAATTAGGGATTATATAGTGCTTTATACCCCCAATCGCAATGACAAATTACCGATTGATCAATTCATTGTTTCTGTTAGTGCTATTGTGAGCACACACGTCTAACCCCATGCCAGGTCTCCCACAACTTGTGTAAGGACGCTTTGTGCAATTGCACTAAAATTTGAAATGAATTTCCAGCCAAATGACCTACCTTTGCCAGTATCCACCAAGAGGATGCAAAGAAAATCCAGAAGGGGGAAAGATAGGTTTGGAAACTGTGTGGCTATGAGGTCGAATCCCAGTATTTCCTGCCACAAATTCCAATCCTAGTATCCACCAACAGGAAGCAAGGAAAATCTATTCCACACAGAGGGTATCAATTTAACTAATTAGTCAATCAATTTAATAGAGTGGCGGTAGAGCAAATGGACTATTTCCAAGACATCCACCGCTACAGATTTACCAAGTATTCACAGCTTCGTTCAGGACAAAAGAGGGGTTAGTGTGGTACGCAATAAATAATCACTGGGTAGGAAGTACCCACTTGAGGGAGACAGAGAGGTAGAAAAAGTGAGAGAGAGCACATTTTTCGACAGGGCTTTCCCAGATATAAATATCAAAGAGTTGCTGCCACCTGATCCTCTGTTCTACAAGAAGTAACCAGAGGCCTGAGGGGGAGAGGAGGAGGGTATTGGAAGGAGGAGGGGTGGGGAGGTTGCTTCTTCTAGCGTCCTCTGGCAGTGGTATTGTGAAGTAGCTCAGTAAGTATACGCACAGCAGGGAGAGCACATAGAGTAACTGCTTCCACTGACCTGGTGTGGAAGATGTGTCTTTGGGAGCAGATTGGGTAGACGCTGCAACCGCAAGTACCCACTTAAGATGGGGATTCCCCATCAAAGGACGCCAACACAAACGAAGGGGACTACTGCTGCGTCATGAACTGGCTGCCACTTAAGATGGGGATTCCCCATCAAAGGACGCCAACACAAACGAAGGGGACTACTGCTGCGTCATGAACTGGCTGCTGGACTGTCATAACAAATGTAACTTGCCTCCACTGACACAGGCAGCGGAGCTCTCTGAGTGCTGAGTATGCATTGTGTAATTGTAGTATTGCTGGAGAGTCCCTGTACAGTCAATCTGATAATATACGGAAATGTTCGCTTTATGGTAAACAGCTGGTGGGGCCTCCCAGTGCAGTGCAGTGTTGCGAGCCCAGGCGCGACGTAGCATTAAGTGGACTGCATGTGGATACCTCTCGCCAGGCTTAGAGCACTGTGGCGTACACCAGTGCATGGCACAGCCCAGCAGATGGTCTGTACTCTTGTGTGAAGATGTAATCAGGAGGCTTTTAACACTGTAATTACGTGCAGTGAGTTATGTTGACATCGATTTCATAACGGTATTCCCTCCGTGATCGGAAAAAAATTAACTATTTACGTATTTAACTACTTTCTTTCGATATATTTTACAAGACTTACATCTTCCAGAACTAAACAAACAGCAGATAAACAGATCCAACCCCTACGATTTGCTACGGAATGTGAATTTTACAGATAAACAGTGTGTTATTATGCACAAAGATGTAGGAGGAAGATCGATAGTAGGTGCTGGATCAAGTGCGCCTATCAGAAGAGAGGCCAAAGACAAACTCGCAAGCAACACTCCACCAACGCCCTCTCGACTGCAAGTATTTCGATCGCCACTGCTGATCGAATGGCTCAGTCGCAGGCACTAGCGTAGTCGCTCAGTCGCTAGCTCAGACACTGGTGTACCAATTCACACTCCAGTTTGGCATCTGTCATTCATCACATAGCAGGACTTGTACTTCGCCAGCAGTGAGGCTAACGTGGACAATTACGGAAGAGACTGTACCATAATGTGAGGACTATTAATGGTAACTAGCTTCCTGTTAATGTAAATAAAGAACCGTGTTAATCCATGGCCGTCCAGGGTGAACGAGCGGATCTAGGCGCTACAGTCTGAAACCGCGTGAACGCTATGGTCGCAGATTCGAATCCTGCCTCGGGCATGGAGGTGTGTGATGTCCTTAGGTTAGTTAGGTTTAAGTAGTTCTAAGTTCTATGGGACTGATGACCTAAGAAGTTAAGCCCCAAAGTGCTCAGAGCCATCTGAAACGTTTTTGTTAATCCATGTGTGCAGTGATGTTGCTGAAAGAGGATAGCGGCCACCACACAAAATCCTCTCCCTTGGTTCCTATTGTACAAGACTCAACAGTGGCGACGAGGATACAACAGTGGTGACGAAGACAATTCAGTGGCGATCGAAGTTAATTAACTTTGCCAAAGATTTTGCTTGCTTTGAGAGAGGGGAAGTTACTCTCTCACCTATTTTTCGTATATAGAAAATTATTAAAGATTTTATTACAACCTGAAGCACTTTGAGGGAGGCTCTAGGAAGTTAAAGGCCTGAGCTGATGCTGATGGAGTGTGGTAGGGCGCTAAAATCATGAGGTATTTTTATGGTTCTTAGCTCATAGAAATGGCATGTTTGGAGTTGGAAGCAATTGGCGGCGAGCCCATGCCTCAATAAATCTTGGCAGACAGGCCCACAGCCATACAGGGCAGACAGAGCAGCGCCTTGTTAAGACAGGTCTCCAGCGGAACAATGCCACTATACCTGCATTGGCGCCAGCCAAAGACTGGGCTGGAGGCGATGGACTGAAGGGTCTTGTCTACACAGTGGAGTCATAAAGTGGGCATTTTGTGCAGAGCCACACATAATAAAAATTCACAAGGTTTCGTGTTTGCCGATACTGCAAATGGGCCTGTGACCCACTTCCATCGGCCGCCTCAGTTGTATAAGAAACTCCAGCGTCTGAGGAACGTTTAGAGATAGAATCTTTATTACACCTCATAGCTAGGACTAACAAGCTCCAAGGCACAGGCGTTGTAGATAAAGATCTTTAAGATTGTATCTGTTTGCTTGTTGCCACAGGAAGTGACGCGACTTCAGAGAAAAACATCTTCCCCCACCGCAAAAACTTTAAAAAGCCAGTAATTGGCGGTTTCTTCTTTTTCCAGAGACACAAGTTTCTTAACTCTTGCCCTAGTTCAACATGAGTTTATGCTGTCGTGTGTGATGGGAGATTTAGCGTCTCTGGAGCCCTATGATTGGCTCAAGACGGCGAGAAGGCGGTGTCGTTCGTGCACTTTGCAGGAAGACGGATTTTTTTTCTGAAGAGGTGCGAGGCTCGCGGGTGCTGGTCTTTGGTCTGGTAAGGGGACTTCTGGTCGATGCTGCTCTGGCATGTGTGGTTGGTGTTTGGGACCTGTCCTGAGACTGAAGTCGCTTGCAAACAGTTTAGACTGGGGAGCCTTGGTGAAGTTCTTACTGTACTGAAGGTGTGATTCCAAACGTCTCGGACTACTCGTTTGTTGAGGGCACACTTATTCGTTTTTGGTTTACCAGTCTTGACGTTTGGTATCCTTGTGCACTCTGTCGTATAAGTGAGCCAAATTGGTCCTTGCTACGACTAGCGAATGCGTGGGTCACGCACTGAAATCTACCGTGATTTCATGATTCTGGCAGAGAGTAAATTGCAATTCGTCTACCGAATCGCTACACCGTGAGATTTTTGTATTTCTTTCGTGGCCGTGATCTATTCACAGGTGCCGCCTCACGTCTCGCCTCCGCCGCACACATATCGCTAGCTGCAAGTTACATCGCTGCACGAAGCAATCAGGGTAGCGTACTGCCGCTCCGGCCTTGTCAGAGCATACAGATCTAAACCGCCACTTGCTCTCAGCTGCCCCTATATTGAGAAACTTCTGTAGATCATCAGTCAAAGTCTGCTTAGCGTCAGATCAATTCAGATTGCGTTATCCACATTTTTAGGGCCAGACTACTTGACTCACTTCTGCCACCCAGGATCCTCGTCCACTGCGGTTTTAAACCAACTGTTAGTTGTCTATGGTATAAAATAAAAACTTGTTTAGCATAATTTATGCCTGACTTTGTTTTCGGAAAATAAATGTTGTTAGTAAGCTATAATTTTGCATACATTCTCAATCATTTTTATATAGTCCAAACAGTGTTACCTTTCAGCTTCTCTTGTTATTTAGCTTGCAGTGGTGCTCATGGTCAAGTATTTACTAATTTGTTGTTGTGTTCCTGCATGTATTCCAGAAGGAGAGGCACAGAACTAACCAAATTTCACTTTTCAGAGTGTTTTCTCGCTTTTTTGCTATAACGTATTTGTATAAACCGTGGCTACCCCACCCCCTCCAACCCCTGCCCGGCGCCTCAGTCGCAGACGACTAACGTGGTGGACCTAACGCGAGCTTTTCAGTTTCAGATCCAACAAATTGCTACCCGACTGGCGACGGTACAACAATTACTGGCTGCACAAGCTGCGTCGGCCGCACAAACACAACCACAGTCGACGAACCTATCAGCCCAACAAGCGCCGCCGACCACCATACCAACGTTCCGGCAACTTAATGAGACAAGAGGAATGGCTCGAATGCCTGACTCAGTTCCAAGCACATTGTGAAGTTCATCGTGTTTAAGGTACTCTAAGTTACAATACTTCCTTTCGATTTCGGGGTCCCCAGTGTTCAGTTTAATACAAAAACTACACCCACCTGCGTCTCCCGACGAACTCAGCTTTGACCAAATAATCGCTTCATTAACTCAATATTATCATCAGCAAGTCCAAGTAGCTGCAGCTAGATATCAGTTCTTTCGTTTGCAGAAAAAGTCGAAACAGACGTACAGCGAGTCGTAAGCAGAATTAACGAACATGATTAGAACATGTGAATTTAAGTGTAGTTGTGATCTCATGATGCTATAACATTCAGTGTCCCAAATAGTAGAATACGGGAGCAGATCTTAAAGTACTCTGATCCATCACTTCCCCAAGTATTGGAAATCTTAGAGCAATATGATTCGGGTGCCATAGCGGCCGATAAGTCTGACCAGGCCCCGATTTCTAGTGTCGAGTCACCCCTTGCTCGCGGCCGCCCCAAACAGCCACAAATGGCGCGTACACAGCCACGTGGGCATCCAAGTAGACAGGCAAACAGGCCCGTTAATTTAGTGAAGTCTTGCACTAGATGTCTTGCTCGCCATAGAAGACAGTATTGCCCATCACGTAATGTAACGCAACGTGTTACAAGTGTGGAAAAAGGTCATGTTCAGGCAGTGTGTTTGAAACGGCACAGAAACGTCAATTTTTCCCACTCCCAGGAAAAACAGGCTCGTGCACACGCAGTGCACGCTATGTTTTCAAAATCTGCAACAGGTTCAGACAAAAGTGAGATGAAGGTTGTGCCTCCTGCTCACCCTAGTGCTGTGCAACGACGGTCTAAGTAACTATTTGTCTCATTACGAATTGCTGGCTGTCGTGTGATCTTTGATTTAAACACAGGTGCCTCAGTAACTTTGCTTAATCATGCCACGTACGAACAGTTACGCTCACCGAGCCTTTCTAAATCTAGCCAGCACCACACTGCTTACAACGGACAGAAAATTCCAGTGCTTGGACAGTGTAGTTTGCCTGCCACTTACAAATCTCACACTAGGACAGTGAATTTTACTGTTTTGAAATCAAGAGATAGTGAGAACATATTCGGATTAGATGCCTTTGATTTGTTTGGACTTATCATCCAAGACAATTTATTTTCACTATCGGCTTTCGCACTAAAAGACAGAGTAGCTAGCTTGCTTAAAGAATTTCATGAACTATTTTATGAAGGAATGGGAAAAGGTAATAACTTTTTAGCGCATGTTACGTTGAAAGTTTTTCCAGGACCGCAGCCGCGCGGGGTAGCCGCGTGGTCTCAGGCACCTTGCACGGTCCGTGCGGTTCCCCCCGTCGGAGGTTCGAGTCCTCCCTCGGGGATGGGTGTGTGTGTTGTCCATAGCCTAAGTTAGTTTAAGTTAAATAATTTCTAGGCTTAGGGACCGATGACCTCATCAGTTTGGTCCCATAAGACTTACGACAAATTTCCAATTCTCCGGGTTCGCACAGTTCCAATTGCTTTAAGAGCGAAAGTAGATAGTGAATTGAAATAATTGCAAGATAATGGTGTAATTACTCCCATTCAAGCACAGACAGTAGTTGACACTTATCCGTTACTTCGTCCTGAGCAACTCATGGACAGGCTTAGTGCTGGACGTTACTTTTCGAAGATAGCTTTGCTGATGGCTACTTGCAAATTCCGTTGGATGAAGACTCACAGAAAGTGTTTGTCGTAAATACACACTTATGACTGCTCAAGTATTTGTGTTTGCTCTTCGGCAGTGCTTCCGCACCCGCCATTTTTCAACGTTACTTGGAACAGCTGACTGCAAAAGTGCCATTTTGTTCAAACTACCTTGACGACATTATCATCTCAAATCGTACACCAGAGGAACACGTTGCCACTTTGTGTAGTCTTTTCAGAGTGTTGTCAGAAGAAGAACACAAGTGTCGTCTTGAAAAGTGTGACATTTTTCAAACTGAACTACAGTTCATAACTGTACTACATGTCATAAACATTCAGGGTGTGCGCTCCCTCAATCTCATGTGCATGCAATCCGTGACCTGCTTGTTTCTCGCAATTTGTCTGAACTGCAGTCAGTACAAGGCAAGATGACATACTACATTCATACCGAATGACGCGACTCCATTGCATCGCTTACGTCACAAAAATGTACAATTTTTGTGGAGTACAAACTGTCAAGATGCATTTCAGAAACTCAAAAAAGCTTTGCTAAGTGACAGACGTTTAGTGCATTTTGACACTGGCAAGCTGGTAGTTTTACAAGTTGATGCTTCTTCCTACGGAATCGCCGCTGTGCTTTCGCACAAAATTGGTGCACAAGACAGACCCATTGCTTTTGCCTCAAAGTTGTTAATTCAAGCTCAGTGCAATTATCCACACATTGAAGAAGTTCCCGCTATTGTGCATGGTACGACAAAATTCCATCACTATCCATATGGTCGCAAGTTCTTTTGAGTGACAGGTCAAAAGTCTTTTCAGTGCTTGTTTCATCCGACAAAGCCGGTTCCTACACACATTGCTCAAAAATTGCAACGTTGAGCTTTGTTGCTTTCGCAATATCGGTATGAAATTGTGTACAGATCTACGACAAAGCGTCGCAATGCAGACGCCCTATCTCGCCTTCCGATTGATCTAGACTCTGATTTTGATGCACCTGCTGCCTCTTGTTGCCAAATCGATGCGCAGGACTCTAAATTGCTGGAATCTTTTCCCTTGCGCTACAGAAAAATTGCACAGGCTAAAGAAGCACACCCAGATCTCAAGATTTTGTTGCATTGCATTCGCACGTCTTGGCCTCGCTCATTGAACAGTATTCAGAACTCAGTTTGCGCTGATATTTCGCACGTCGTTATAACGTTTCAGTTCAGCAGGGTGTGATTCTAGGGCAAAGTGGAGGAGGAGGAAATTAGCGTTCAACGTCCCGTCGACAACGAGGTCATTAGAGACGGAGCACAAGCTCGGTTTAGGGAAGGATGGGGAAGGAAATCGGCCGTGCCCTTTCAAAGGAACCATCCCGGCATTTGCCTGAAGTGATCTAGGGAAATCACGGAAAACCTAAATCAGGATGGCCGGACGCGGGATTGAACCGTCGTCCACCCGAATGCGAGTCCAGTGTGCTAACCACTGCGCCACCTCACTCGGTCTAGGGCAAAGTGTCAGTGAACAATCGTGTGTTCTTATTCCCAAAGTGCTGCAACAGGATTCGTTGCAGTTGCTCCACCACGGACATTGGGGAATTGTTCGCACTAAATAGTTAGAGGGACGGCAATGTACTTGGCGGGGCATGGACGCCCTCATTGAACAGTAGATGCCACAGAGTCGCGTATGCATGGGGAACCTACCCGCTCCGCCACAGACATTCTCAGCTTGGCTTAAGACTCAATCTCCATGGCAATGAGTGCACATTGTCTTTGCAGGACCATTTTGGAACACTCGTTGGCTCATATTGGTAGACTCTTTTAGCGAGTTCCGATTTGCTGTGCCTATGGCTTTCACCACGTCACGTACCACCATTCAAGCGTTGTCCTCCATATTTTTCATAGAAGGCTTGCCAGACATACTTCTGTCGGACAACGGACCACAGTTCACTTCACGTGATTTTGAAGAATTTTGTGAACGAAATGGCATTCTTCATCTAACAAGTGCTCCGTTTCACCCCCAGTCCAACGGAGAAGCATAACGCTTCATACACACCTTTAAACAACAGATGGACAAGCTTTGCACCACCCACACACGAGAAGAGGCGCTGCAGCTCTTTCTCTTCTCCTATGCTCCTACCCACGAGACGGAGCATCACCGGCGGAACTTCTCCATGGCCGCCGCCATCGGACGCTGCTACACTTGCTACAACCACAGCAGCATCCGGCGCCGCCAATGGTCCGCAAGTACCGCTGTGCGCAGCGCGATCTTCTACATTTTAGGGTTTATGGCTACCGTGGTGGCTGGGAAAGAGGCATCATCCAGGAAAGTATTGTCTCTTGTATGCACTGAATTGCACGTCCCAGAAACAAAAACATGGTTTGCAGTGTCGCCACCAGAATCAAATTCGTACATGTCACTTGCCTCGTGATTCTGCTGCTGTTCTTCCCTTAGATTCACGTTCTCACGGGACCGCCCGGCCTTCACAGCCGCCCACTGGTGCCAGCAGGGCACCCCAGGAGGAGCGGATGGACGATGCGCCCACGCCCCCGTCGTCCCCGTTCGCCGGTCCGATGGGCGTGGATCCCCCGTCGCCATCTCCGTCGCCGCCGTAACCCCAGCACACGCCCTCAGGCCTGGACATGTGACCTGGCAGCAGTTTTCTGCAGGATGTTCTTGTTGCCTCACAAGCCAGATGGCAGGGTACAGTCAGGAGTTGGCCGTCCTCCACAGCTATGGTTCCTGGCTCATCCCTACGTCCGGCGTCCTGCCTTCCTCCCCGTTGTCGTTCCCATCCTCCCGACATGACAACAGTGAGGCATTTCGGGGGTTCGGGGAGGGGGGGAGGGAGAAATGTGCTGACGTAAGCTGTCGAAAGCACACCGGTCGGCAAAGATGTAGCAAGGAGATCGATAGTAGGTGTGTGATCAAGCGTGCCTATCAGAAGAGAGGCCAAAGACACATTCGCAGGCAAAATGCCACCAACGCTCTCTCGACCACAAGTATTTAGATCGCCACCGCTGATCGGAGATCTCAGTCTCATTCTCAGGCACTAGCATAGTCGCTCAGTCACTAGCTCGGTCACTGACGCACCAATTCGCACTCCAGTTTGGCATCTGTCATTAATCGTATAATGGGATGTGTACTTCACCAGCAGTGAGGCTAACGTGGACTAATATTGAAGACTTGTACCATAACACATGGACTCTGTTAAAGGAAACTAGCTTCCTGTTCATGTAAATAAAGAACCCTGTTAATGCAAGTGGGCAGTTGTGTTGTAGAAAGAGGATAGTGGCCACCAAATAGCAGCTTCTCCCTTGATCCCTATGGTACAAGACTCAACTGTAGCGATGAAGATACAACAACGCCAGCTCAGCAGCTTTTCAACACCAACCCCGAAAGTATATTTGATGGCAAGTTAAATTCAGAGAATAAGGAACACGGAAAGTTATGAGCGTCACATTTTCTTGGCATCAGCCAAAGAGAAATGTACATGATACTAACAAGATACTACAGGGAACGACTGACATTTCTCCTGAATGTGTGATGGAGTGTGCAAACACTTAATTTATGATAAGAACAGCTGTAGCGTTACGCTGTTTAGAGGAAAAGTATGCCTGAAGGAACAACTGCCGTATAGGATAATAGTAGGCACTCTAAAGTAATGGGCAGGGCTAAAGATAACTCAGACAAAACCTTAGATCTCGAGCTGGATTTACAAGAAAAAATGCCTCAAAAATGTGTAAAATAAGTTACGCAGCATTAACCTAAACGCAATATTAGAATGTAGCTGCTAATGAGCAGGATGAAGATGGAACAATAGATGCAAATATGAGCCTCACCCACGACAGTTCTAAAACTGAAGCAACTGAAGATTTGTTTGTAATATGTGTGATGAGGATTTTACATACATAAGCAAAAATAAGTACAATGATGTAAAAATACACAAACTGAACTTCAGAGTAGGACAGCAGCACCTGCGTCGATTATGCAACACGTCAGAATGCCAGGTGTTGCATCATGTTTACAAATATTCACCTCGAAGCTGAATGCTGTATTGATTTTAGCCACTTAGCTATAAACAGAGAACTATTACTAGAAATTTACCACCATGAGTGTGAGGGAGTAGCACATACACGCGCATTCAGTGAAGCATAGGGAACGCTATCGTAGCTGTCTATGTAGCTATGTATCAGAGTCGTCTTGTTTTTAACAAACTTTTTTACTCACTGTTAGAGAGAAAAAACAAGCTTGAAAGAGCTCCTTATCCAGGTTGTGAATCCAAACGGATGCCTACCGGCCGCCATGTCATCCTCTGTTTTGCGGCATCATGAGGATGCTGCATGAAGGGGCATGTAGCCAGCACACCATTCCTGGCCAGTTTCCAGGCTTTTCAGATAGTGGAGCCGCTACCGTTTGGTCAGTTAGCTGCTCAGTTGGCATCACAAGGATGTGTGCTTCCTGTAGCAGTGTTCTTACCGAAGAAACATCCTTCACAGTACCGGTATAAGAGCGATAGCAGTGAGTAACATGCTTGTTTCAGGCGTGAAAATTGCTAGGGCAACAGAATATCTCATAAAAGGCAACTAGAAACTAAGTGTTATTTGCAGCAGATATACTAGATGAAGAATTGTAACTCAGGTTCCTAATTATGTCTCGGTTACTTGTAAAATAATATGCTTTTGGGTGTGTGTGTGTGTGTGTGTGTGTGTGTGTGTGTGTGTGGGTCTTCAGTCCTGAGACTGGTTTGATGCAGCTCTCCATGCTACTCTATTCTGTGCAAGCTTGCCGGCCGGAGTGGCCGTGCGGTCCTGGGCGCGACAGTCTGGAACCGAGCGACCGCTACGGTCGCAGGTTCGAATCCTGCCTCGGGCATGGACGTCTGTGATGTCCTTAGGTTAGTTAGGTTTAATTAGTTCTAAGTTCTAGGCGACTGGTGACCTCAGAAGTTAGGTCGCATAGTGCTCAGAGCCATTTGAACCATTTTTTGTGCAAGCTTCTTCATCTCCCAACACCTACTGCAACCTACATCCTTCTGAATGTGTTTAGTGTATTCATCCCTTGGTCTCCCTCTACGATTTTTACCCTCCACGCTGCACTCCATTACTAAATTGGTGATCCCGTGATGCCTCAGAATCTGCCCTACCAACCGATTCCTTCTTCTAGTCAAGTTGTGCCACAAATCTCACTTCTCTCCAATTCTACTCAATACCTCCTCATTAGTTACGTGATCTACCCGACTAATTTTCAGAAAATCTTCTGTAGCACCACATTTCGAAAGCTTCTATTCTCTTCTTCTGCAGACTATTTATCGTCCACGTTTCACTTCCATACATAGCTACATTCCATACAAATACTTTCAGAAACGACTTCCTGACACTTAAATCTATACTCGATGTTAACAAATTTCTCTTCCTCAGAAACGCTTTCCTTGCCATTGCTAGTCTACATTTTATATCCTCTCTACTTCGACCATCATCGGTTATTTTGCTCCCCAAATAGCAAAACTCCTTTACTACTTTAAACGTCTCATTTCCTAATGTAATTCCCTCAGCATCATCCGATTTAATTCGACTACATTCCATTATCCTCATTTTGCTTTTGTTGATGTTCATCTTATATCCTCCTTTCAAGACACTGTCCATTCCGTTCAGCTGCTCTTCCAGGTTCTTTGCTGTCTCTGACAGAATTACAATGTCATCGGCGAACCTCAAAGTTTTTATTTCTTTTCCATGGATTTTAATACCTACTCCGAATTTTTCTTTTGTTTCCTTTACTGCTTGCTCAATATACAGGTTGAATAACATCGGGGAGAGGCTACAACCCTGTCTCACTCCCTTCCCAACCACTGCTTCCTTTTCATGTCCCTCGACTCTTATAACTGCCATCTGGTTTCTGTACAAATTGTAAATAGCCTTTCGCTCCCTGTATTTTACCCCTGCCACCTTCACAATTTGAAAGAGAGTAATTCCAGTCAACGTTGTCAAGAGCTTTCTCTAAGTCTACAAATGCTAGAAACGTAGGTTTACCTTTCCTTAATCTATCTTCTAAGATAAGTCGTATGGTCAGCATTGTCTCACGTTTTGGATATGGCTTATGTAATGACACTACAATTTGGAATAGATTTCAAAGAAAGCCACATATCGCGTTAGATAAATTGAACATGCATTGTATTGGTATTCAGAAATGTGGTCATACGATGCATGATTGCATACATTGATGTCACTTTGCAGGCTATGATTTATACACCGCGTTGACCTGTATGCACTGTTGTAGTGATTCACGCCAGTAGAAAAGACTGATCATCAACTTCACAAGTGACACATGGTCACGCCACATTGTCAGGAAGGATGGAAAAGCAGTCTGAGTAGTGTAAGTCGTCTTTGGGTGACAATAGATCGTAGGAAATCCCATATTAAATTTGATGTCAAGATGCATAACTTGCAGTAAAAATATTTACTGTTTAACTGATGAAGAAACCAATTTGACAATGCTGGAGACTTTAGCAATTTAATTTCATTCATCAGACAACATTTCCAATCTGCAGTAGAGCAATGACATAATTAGGACATGTAGTTGCTGGACAAGGTAATACTTGAACCTCCCAGTCAAACAGCTCAGCACACACTGAGCGTTTCCTACCATTTCTCTGGGTGATGGTGGAGGGGGGGAGGGGAAGGGGGGAAGGGGGGGAGTGGAGTGGCTGAGCTTTTTCCTCCAGTTTCCAACAGGATATCACCCAAAATAACGATAATAAACTATCTGTGTCCATAGTCTACAGCAGCTATGCACAGACTGCCTTTTCTTGCCAGTTTACAGATGAGGGTGGAGGGGAAGGCTAGGGATTTCCAGAGAAGGAGGGCTAAATTAATTCATTAATTTAATTAAGTAGTCAATTAATTTGACATCAAGATTGTGCTTGTATTGGCAAGTGGGAGGGGGTTGGGATTTCCCAGATGGGTGGGGGAGGAGGAGGTGGACAGGAAGCGGCGGTTGGCTTTTTAGATTCTGTCTGTGCCGTTGAGCTTCAAACTTCGCAGTGAGACTGCTGAAGAAATAATATGAGTTACAGGACTGTAACTGCAGGAACAATATATTTCAATTTCAAAAAACTATCTGTATGTGTCCGACAGCATGTATACCTTAATGTTCCAAAACGCCACGAATAAAAACAGGATTTTTCGGTGCTCATAGCACGAGTTCTACTAATAATAAAAAGGTAGGGACAAATGCCTTAGATAGCCTTTGGAATGGGGACCATTTGTATACCCAGCACAGTTCTACAGTACCGGGTCAAAGTATGAATATCAAAAACCTCATTCTGCTTAGACAAATAGGGCAAATCGGTTGGTTATTTTTGCATTTGATGTGGACTACGGTGGGTCATAAATCAATCCCCAGGGAGATATAAGTCGGTTAACAGAACAAGAAATTTGCTCCTGAATGTATGCTTTCCCCTCATTGTATGCAATATGCACAAACAACATACAACAGAACAGACACTGCCCTATTACTGCAATGAAGATAAATGTCACTCCAGATTACGTCAACCAGAAAAGTCTGATGTTTCTGAACGTTGTCTTCACATGGGATATAGCATGAACTATGGAGGGAACAGGATCCTTTCATCTTCCTGCATGTAATGGGACTCGATCATTAAAGAAGCAATCAAAATACGTAGGCTATAACCAACGATCAGATTAATAGGGATACAGGATTTCTACTTAGCAAAGTATGGAAACCAGCATTGGCGGTACTAAGACATCGTCTGCCACAGATGAATATATCCAACGAGTTAACACAGACAGGAAACTGAGTCATGACACTTAAGCTGGGTGGCAACACACTGTCCATACGTACACTGGGCATGCGGTTTGTAGCCACGCTTTTTCCTTGGCGTACATGCGAAGATCTTGGCCCCTTTCTCCGTCAGAGGGCTCTAGATGTCCACATTCTCTGATTCGTCTACAATGACGTTATAACTACTACAATGACGTTATACTACCCCTGCGCTTTTCTAGTGTCCTAGCGCATATATTGGCGAGCCACAGTAAGCACCTGAAGATGACGAGGAGCTGTCTCGTTGAAATTTGTATAGCTATCACAACATTGTCCTACGAGGCGTCCGTGAACCACTGAAGCAGTTACCACGTCGGGAAATTCACAAACAGCACATCTGGTACCATTGCGAGGAGGGAATGGTCAAAAGAATACGTGGGTTTCTCTAAACCCAGTAACAAGGGAAACAGACTGTTGTGCTCTCTCGCATTTTTATTGTGTTATCGGTACCAGCAAACTATAGCGATATTAGCCAAGTTTATCCAGTACATAGACTATGCGTCCACAAATAGGATTAAACAACGAGCCGATAGGGCATTGGTGAGAGAAAGAATGCGCTACAAAAAGTGAGAATCAGACAGAATCTTACTTTCACTTCATCTGAATATCTCGTCGTGTCTGTCAGCGGATTCGTGCCGGTGGTAGGAGAGTGGGACGTGATCGCTCTCAGACTGGACGCGCCAGCAAGCTGTCGCATGTCAAAGTTCCACCACATTATACTCCAGCGAGTACGCAGAAGTGCCGCAGCACGACGTGGCATGGACTCGACTAATGTCTAAAGTAGTGCTGGAGGGCACTGACACCATAAATCCCGCAGTTCTGTCCATAAACCCGTACAAGTACGAGGGGGTGGAGATCTCTTCTGAACATTACGTTTCAAGGCTTCCCAGATATACCCAATAATGTTCGTGTCTGGGGAGTTTGGTGAGCAGCGGAAGTGTTTAAACTTGGAGGAGTGTTCCTGGAGCCACTTTAGTATATTTTCGCCGTCACCAGCGCGCCAAATCCCTGCCTAGAATTACGAGACGGCTATTCACAGAAAATAGTTGAAATTTTTACAATATATTCCTAAGCTCCCGACCTCGAACAACTTCGAAAATTTTCTTCGTATCTTTATCCGCTTACAAAATGCAGAGGTTCAGAGCTACCCTAGTTATACACGTAAAATCCCGAATGAAGCGAAATCTAAATCGTAAATAACACCAGAAAATTACTCAAACTTTAATGCTGTATTCTCTAAGCATTTATGTGGAAGAGCTACCTCCTTGTTTTCAAAAAACTTCATCCGTTATTGAGAAATACCTCAAAAACTTGTTTTTTTTTGGTACCATAAACCACCCTCGGATACCGAGGAGACTATGCACAGCAAATGGTTGTAATTTTTACTATGTATTCCTAAGATGCCGATCTCGAACAACCTTGAAAATTTTCTTGATATCTTTAGCATTTCCGAGATACAGAGTTTCAAAGTTATCCTACTCGTACACGTAAAATACACACGTAAAACCTGGTGTGAGGCTAAAACGTAGTTTATGAAATGACGTAGCACGGCGAAATATGATGTAACGTGTCTCCGTTATCATCTGGCAAACCTATATTGTAGTACAGAAGCACATGCACAATTTCTTACACATAAAATTCGGTCTGAGGTAGAAAACTATTTTTGCGTTATTTCAATTTCACGTTAGTAAACTGTCTAACTTTTGCTGACCAACACGTGTCATGTGAGTTACTCGCCCTGCTGCAGCATGGAAAAGAGGGAAAACAGCGAAAAATGCTCCGATCGGAGCACAAAAAATGTGAATATGTTTCTGTTTATTTAAAAGACTCTGACAGAGAAGTGGGGTACCAGCTGCCTCATTTTACCTTCCTAAGCACCTTTAAAAATATCCTCAAACTCGCGCTTTTTTATGCTGAGAGAGAAGAAGACAGTGGCAGTGGCAAAGTAATAAATACTGGAAGACAGTAGAGAGTGGTTGTGTTATACACTGAACAGCCAAAGAATCCAGTACATGCCTAATATCGTGTAGGGCCCCAGCGAATACGCAGAAGTGCCGCAGCACGACGTGGCATGGACTCGACTAATGTCTAAAGTAGTGCTGGAGGGCACAGACACCCTAAATCCCGCAGTTCTGTCCATAAACCCGTACAAGTCCCGTACAAGTACGAGGGGGTGGAGATCTCTTCTGAACATTACGTTTCAAGGCTTCCCAGATATACCCAATAATGTTCGTGTCTGGGGAGTTTGGTGAGCAGCGGAAGTGTTTAAACTCAGAAGAATGTTCCTGGAGTCACTCTGTAGCAATTCTGGACGTGTGGAGTGTCGCACTATCCTGCTGGAATTTACCAAGTCCATCGGAATGCACATGGACATGAATGGATGCAGGTGATCAAACAGGATGCTTACGTCCGTGTCACATGTCAGAGTCGTATCGAGACTTATCAGGGATCCCATATAACTACAACTTCACGCGCTCCACACCAAAACAGAGCCTCCGCCAGCTTGAGCAGTCCCCTGCTGACACGCACGGTCCATGGATTCATGACGTTGTCTCAATACCCGTACACGTCCAACCGCTAGATACAATTTGAAACGAGTCAACACGTCAGCATGTTTCCAGTCATCAACAGTCCATTGTCGGTGTTGACGAGCCCAGGAGAGGCGTCAAGCTTTGTGTCTTGCAGTCAGCCGCGCGGGATTAGCCGAGCGGTCTTAGGCGCTGCAATCATGGACTGTGCGGCTGGTCCCGGCGGAGGTTCGAGTCCTCCCTCGGGCATGGGTGTGTGTGTTTGTCCTTAGGATAATTTAGGTTAAGTAGTGTGTAAGCTTAGGGACTGAAGACCGTAGCAGTTAAGTCCCATAAGATTTCACATACATTTGAACATTTTTTTCTTGCAGTCATCGCGGGTACACAAGTGGGCCTTCGGCTCCATAAGCCCATATCGATGGTGTTCCGTTGAATGGTTCGCACGCTGACACTTGTTGATGGCCGACCATTGAAATCTACAGCAATTTGCGGAAGGGTTGCACTTCTGTCACGTTGAACGATTCTCTTCAGTCGTCTTTGATCCCGTTCTTGCAGTATCTTTTTCCCTCCGCAGCGACGTCCGAGATTTGACGTTTTACCAGATTCTTCATATTCACGGTACACTGGTGAAGTGGTCGTACGGGAAAATCCCCGCTTCGTTGCTACCTCGGAGATGCTGTGTTCCATTGCTCGTGCACGGACTATAACACCACGTTAAAACTCACTTAAATCTTGATAACGTGCCATTTTAGCAGCAGCAACCGACTTAACAACTGCGCCAGACACTTGTTTTCTTATATAGGCACTGCCGACCTCAGTGTTGCATTCTGCCTGTTTACACATCTCTGTATTTGAATACGCATGCCTATACCAGTCTTTTTGGCGTTTCAGAGTACATCGTTCGTAAACCTCAGAAGGAACATGATGCATAGATGACCACATAGCAATGTTGTAAAGTCTTGGTTGCATCGAAAATTGTAGGACACGTGTCTTTTGTCTGTGAAGTATCGTTGTAATTCTTCTGGGAGTTGCAGGTCGCCGTATGAGTCGAAATAGTAGACGTTATTTGTATTTCTTTTTTTAACGTATGCTACCAAGTGAATTCCAGGTCCTCCTGCTACATCCAGATTCACAATTCCGCATTCTCGTGATTTCCACATAGTTTTTGGTAATGTATTCCGCATAAACACCCCTCGGTATCTCGGAATGATTAATTTCTTCTTAACAAACTTAAGCAAATCTGTATTTGTGAGCGCCCTGTCTGGTAGGACTGCTAAGGGACTTTTTTTTGTTTTGTGAAGAGCATAGTCCTTACTTATACAGTTTCCGGTATAGTCCTTTTCCGATGGTTTCTGCGTACATCTTGCGGTTATGTCTTCGGGCTTCCTGCAGTAGCTCCTGAGAGTTTTGTGCATTCTTGACCGTCCTGGCGATAGCCGCAGCAACTCCAGCCAGTGAACTCACCAGTGAGAGACCGGCTAGGTCTGGAATAGGGAAGGGAATAATAACACCATACGTATTGAGTATTGGTAGAAACATGGGTGGTTTAATCGATTTTTTTTTCTCGCTCCGTTCTGCTTCAGGGCGCTTTTAGCTGCATACAGCGCTGTCAGGATACAGGTTTTCATGCACCGTTTGGTTGTCATCTTCTTCCTTAACGTCCTACGTGTAGTGCTCGTAACTTGGCTGAACTTCTTCACACCCAAGCCCAGCTTAACTTCACCACGCATAGTTTTTTCAACTGTAAATGCTGAAGTGTGTTGACCTATGCCAGTATCCCTTCTCGCACTTATTTCCTTAGCTTTATCAGTTAAAATTCGATCGGCGGTGTGACGAACTTTATTTGCTGCGTATACGATGTCGTGTTCCATACACGCTTCGTCGAGCAGATTTACTCCTTATCACCCTGTGCCAATCATTTTTGAAGTTTTGTTCCAGGGCCACAGCAGTTATATCCAGGAATGTTTAATTCGACTGGTAGTTTGTCGAGAATAGCTCCTTCTCCTCTAATTCGTCTCCTGTCATGCATGTTGCGCTACTGAGGTGGTTGTCGTCTGCGCACCTTGTTATATTGCAATCGTCAGCGTCGATCCAGCTGTTTTGTGATGCGGGAAAATGAAGCCATTTAACTAACGCACTATTCCATCGACGCCGTGTGACTCTCTCTACGAGGTGCACATCTGGTTCTGAGCTCTTCTGTAACTCTTCTGTGTAAAAGCATCCTGAAATTTCAGCACCACTGCTGTTCTTTAATAGGGAGGTTATGGGATTCGTTCTCTGCGCTTTGGAAACTGTGAATCTCTCGGTTGACCAGTTTGGCATGTATGACTTCTGAAATGCTGTCTTGTGTTTTGAAAAAAGTACTAAATCACCTACATTCAATTGCTGTTTGAGCAGATCTAACATTTTGATACGATTGCATGCCGTGTCTAGAAGTCCATTATCACGAACATCGACTGGTCTCATTTTTATTGTGCGATGTTTGGTTCGATTGTACTGTGAAATTATTTGCAGGAGGATAAAGGTACGTTTGTGTGAGCCACGAAGATTAAATCGCATCCACATTTGGGTTTTCACTGTTCTGTTCAGACGTTCCACGATATTAGCCTTCAGGCGGGTGAACGTCGAGTAGTGATGTATTCCATACCGCTCCATCATAGTCTTGAAATATCTATTGTAAAACTCTCCGACGTGATCTGTTTGAAGGTTGTTTGGGCTTCGATTCATCCCCGTCTGCAGCAGCCTGTCAAACACATACGCGACATCCTTTCCTGTTTTCGCTTTCACGTGTAATGCCCAGGCAAATTTAGAATAAGTGTAGACAACCATTAAAATATATTTGAATCTGTTATTCACACTTGAATATTCCCTCATGTCTACAAGATACGCCTGGCACAGGTCGTCCAAATCTTTAATCATAACATATCTTCGAGGGTATGTTTTGATTGCTGGTTTGTGCACTTCTCGAACTACAGTCTCCATACATATTCCATGATGCCTCTCTCGATAAGTTCAGAAATTATTGAATCAACTTCATTAGAATGAGGTGTGTTACCAGTGGCAGCTGATGCTATGAGTAGTTGTAGCCGATCTATTAGTTTATTGGAGTCGTCGTATTATACGTATAATCTTCCGGAGTCGATTACTCACTCTTTTATGCTGAATTTCAATATCATCACCACTGCTCTTTTTCACCAACTAATACAGGTTTTATAATGTACTTGTATTTCATACTACTTCGGCAGTGTTTCACGATACATGTCCAGATCTTTAGGCGAATAATTTACAGTTTTCGTGGGTCTTAGGAAAATATGATTCAGTAAACCGGATGTCCTTTGAAACTGTTTATCGCCGATCTGTATTCTTTTTTATTTAAAGTTATAGATTGCTTACCCAACATGTATTTTCTTTGACCACTGACACCGAATATTTTGCCTATTCTAGAGTCGCTGTGGCGGTTAATAAAATCGGGAATAGCGTCATCGTCGTTGTTGTGGAATTTCGCTGAAAGTTCACCGAGAGGTTCAGTAAGTGGTTTAAAGGTTTCTCGCAGTGTCTGCTCCCGCTTCAAATGCTCTAACATCGGCAACCGTAACTTCTCGCAAACGGCCTTCCGTGCCTCGATGACTATATGCTTAGTCGACATGTTGCATGCTAATCGGACTTCTGTACAGCGTGAGGTTTTATACATATGCTCTTCTTCATCTTGTGCTTCTCCCGCTTCTCGTTAACAGCTATTGTCCCTTCAGTTAAGTCGCCCACTTCTTGCGTTAACCCGTTCATAGAATGTCCCCCTCTCAATAACAGCTGTTTCCCCTTCAGTCAAGTCGTTTGCTTTCTTCTCAAATGCATTAATCCTATCATTCAGTGTATTGTTCAGTCTCGGAAGGGTATGACAATACGTCGCTACTTCCTTGCGTACGCCTCCAACTTTATGTTCGAGTGTTCAAATTTTCGCGTCCATGTACAAGGGAATGTTTTGTCTATGTACAACCATCCTATCAAACTTAGCTGCCCGTATGCGTGCGAATTTATCCATGGTGATTCATATACTGCTGTACTCACTTCCTTATCTCCTGGAAATTCCGTCTATACCAACCATCATTCAGTTTTCTTGTTTTATCAGTAACGAGAAACCCATACTGTGAGTGATTCCTGCAATCTGCACATATCTTTACAAAATCATTGAACGACATACCGGTTACTACATGAGAGTGGTAAATGTGTTTTAAATGCAACAAAAATACTATCAAAAATAAAGCTTTCGGCCAGCAAGGCCTTCGTCAAAACTAGACGACACCCACCCACACACCCACACACCCACCCACCCCCCCACCCACCCACACACACACACACACACACACACACACACACACACACACACATTCACGCAAACGCAGCTCAGACACCGACTCCAGTCTCAGGCAAGTGAGTTGCGTTTGCGCGGGCGCCTTTGTGTGTGTGTGTGTGTGTGTGTGTGTGTGTGTGTGTGTGTGTGTGTGTGTGTCTGTCGTTTGACGAAGGCCTTACTGGCCAAAAGCTTTACTTGAGACAGTATTTTTTTCTGCCTATCGGCCACTCAGCATCTCCGCTATATTGTGAGTAGCAACTTCCCTTTTCATAATATTTTTACATTCCATTCTGGATTTTCCATTGCTTGATTGTTGTTTGTTTTGAATTCAGATTGTCCTGTTTGAATGTCATAATTAGGTTTGCATTATCCCTCACCAGGTGTTTTGGGATTGTGAAATATGCCTGACTCAGATAAAATACATCAACAGGCATATGGCAATCGAAACAGAAATATCGCCAAATTTGATCTTGGTTTTCCACAGCAACATCATCAAATATGAACACTGTGTATGGCTTTACTTTTTCCGGTGGACGGATATCACTGCTCACACTGAATGTCGTGTATGTCACACCACCTACACCGTGCAGTATCTCCTGTAATAGTTGGTACTTGGGCTGAAACAGTGTTTTTGAAAATACATCTCCATCTGTATTTGTTTGCAAAAAAAAAAAAAAAAAAAAAACCGGCTCTGAGCACTATGGGCTTAACATCTATGGTCATCAGTCCCCTAGAACTTAGAACTACTTAAACTTAACTAACCTAAGGACATCACACAACACCCGTCATCACGAGGCAGAGAAAATCCCTGACCCCGCCGGGAATCGAACCCGGGAACCCGGGCGCGGGAAGCGAGAACGCTATGTGTTTGCAGCGACATGAGAAAATTTGTCTTGCCGCAGTTGGATGGACCAACAATTATTGCACGTATGTTGTCGGGAAGGAGTATGCCATTCTTCTTCCGGTCTTCTTGCACACCGTCACAGCTCCATTCACTTACAATACAGTCTTGATGCTTCACCCACCCTGCCATGATACGTACTACGTCAGGTACTGGGTGTGAATTTCAAAAATATCAGGCAGTTATAACAACAGCATTGGTCTGTCTGACTTACAGACTGCATCTTGATACCATTCTGCTGCATAGCTATTATCTTCTGGACAGTATTCCTCTTCTTCTTCAGGCACTCATCCTACATAACTCTTTTCTATACTGCATGTAGGAGGCTATGGGCGCATTCCTCGGCTGTATACTTACAGGCAACATGGCTGTTAAACTCCACCTGGTCAGACACAAACAGCTCTTCGATAGAACACATTCAGCACGGAAGCGAGGATGGGTTTGTTGCAGGGGGAACTGGATGAGTATGAGCAGCTGAAGCTCTTCAGTGGTATATATCACGCATACAAATATGCTTCCACTGAAGCGAATTAGCATCAACTGCCCGCCTTTTCCATTTTCGAAGACTGAATGCTTCATGTGGAATATCTCAGCAGTTTGTGCATGAGCATGTATCGGTTGCGACATGTATCTTGGCTCCATCCCTCTGCATGGTCGCAATATATTGAACTGAATTCTTCTGCTTCTTTCTCCTACACTCTTCCATTTGCATAGTCTTCCATTTCCCGTGTAGTACATTGTATCTACAGTCCTCCTTTGAATGAGTACATGTAATACAACTATTGAAAGCTGTTCTATTCTTCACATTCATCTCATTGATTGGACGCATAGCAATGCTTCCACAATGACAGCCCAGCATAGACTGAACTTCTCCCACCAATTCTGATCACATGAGTGGAGAAAAACAATTCGCATCCAAATTTGAATTTCCTGGCAATTTCTGTGGGATGGGGTGCGGGTGGGACGACGGAACAGCCCTGGGGCAATGAAATTCCAACCAAAATTCGAAATTTCCTCCAATAAGGTAGGTGGGTGTGGGGCAGGGGGAAGGGGAGCGGCGGGGAGGGGGGAGAGTGCGGGGACCAACGTGCAGGTTGAGGAAAACACAAGACGTCATCTGGGAGTGGGTGGGGGTGGGAGTTGGCGTGATTGGGGGTAATTAGTTGATCTGTTTAATTAATTTGCATATCAATTGCTATCAAAATTGCACCCATGCCACCATCTCCCTATTACTTATATTAATCAATAGTGCTTCATTTTACTGTAGATGATGATTTAAAGATTAATTGGCTAATAAAACGATACCTT
This sequence comes from Schistocerca serialis cubense, assembly GCF_023864345.2. Classification (NCBI taxonomy): domain Eukaryota; kingdom Metazoa; phylum Arthropoda; class Insecta; order Orthoptera; family Acrididae; genus Schistocerca; species Schistocerca serialis. The sequence goes on along the minus strand of NC_064640.1, from coordinate 606,977,861 downwards.
GAGGAGCAGAAAGATGGAAACAGATACATTATTTTGTAAATATTATGGTGCTCCAAGTGTTATAATCAGTGAAGAATCAAACGCAGTGTCGACTGACTCTCATATAGGACTGAGTGTGATGATGATTTTCCTCATTCTGGTTTGGATTAATAAATCTGGTAGCACATATTGAGACGTTATTGCAGCTTCATAACAGCATTCCCAAAAGGCAATCCAGACTTCACTGTTTAAAATCACATGTAGAAGCTGCATCTCATGGAGAAAGAATTCAGTGGGGACACCAACACAGCATTAGAAGATATGAGGTAAATAGTCCTCCACTTGGTCATCTAGTGAAGAATCAAGCGCAGTTTGCTAGAATTTACCTTGCTGATTAATTCATCATAACCCTCCATATGCAACCTCGAGCAGATAACAATTTACAGTTTTAGTGTATATGACATAGTAATGCGTGATGACAGGATCTTCTTCTCTCTTTTACTGTAAGTATTTTCAAAAGAGGAAATGCTACAAACTTGTACTCAGAACAGTCAACGATGCTTCTGAAAACAGATGAAAATAAGTGGGTGAGAGACAATAGAAAATGTACAGAAAAACTCTGCAGTCCGTACTAGCACAAACTGGAATATTTTCAGAATAACGAAACTTCATGACATATTCTGAATGTCACTTCAAGATGTTGTTGTTGTGGTCTTCAGTCCTGAGACTGGTTTGATGCAGCTCTCCATGCTACTCTATCCTGTGCAAGCTTCTTCATCTCCCAGTACCAACTGCAACCTACATCCTTCTGAATCTGCTTAGAGTATTCATCTCTTGGTCTCCCTCTACGATTTTTACCCTCCACGCTGCCCTCCAAAACTAAATTGGTTATCCATTGATGCCTCAGAACACGTCCTACCAACCGATCCCTTCACTAGTCAAATTGTCCCACAAACTCCTCTTCTCCACAAATCTATTTAATACATCCTCATTAGTTATGTAATCTACCCATCTAATCTTCAGCAATCTTCTGTAGCATCACATTTCGAAAGCTTCTATTCTCTTCTTGTCCAAACTATTTATCGTCCATGTTTCACTTCCATACGTGGCTACACTCCATACAAATACTTTCAGAAACGACTTCCTGACACTTAAATCTATACTCGATGTTAACAAATTTCTCTTCTTCAGAAACGCTCTCCTTGCCATTGCCAGTCCACGTTTTACATCCTCTCTACTTCGACCATCATCGGTTATTTTGCTCCCCAAATAGCAAAACTGCTTTACTACTTTACGTGTCTCATTTCCTAATCTAATTCCCTCAGCATCACCTGACTTAATCCTACAACATTCCATTATCCTCGTTTTGCTTTTGTTGATGTTCATCTTATATCCTCCTTTCAAGACACTGTCCATTCCGTTCAACTGCTCTTCCAAGCCCTTTGCTGTCTCTGACAGAATTACAAGGTTTCGGTGAATCTCAAAGATTTTATTACTTCTCCGTGGATTTTAATACCTACTCCGAATTCTTCTTTTGTTTCCTTTACTGCTTGCTCAATATACAGATTGAATAACATCGGGGAGAGGCTACAAACCTGTCTCACACCCTTCCGAACCACTGATTCCCTTTCATACCCCTCGACACTTATAACTGCCATTTCGTTTTTGTACAAATTGTAAATAGCCTTTCGCTCCCTGTATTTTACCCCTGCCACCTTCAGAATTTGAAAGAGAGTATTCCATTCCACATTGTCAAAAGTTTTCTATAAGTCTACAAATTCTAGAATGCCAGAAACGTAAGTTTGCCTTTCCTTAATCTATCTTCTAAGATAAGTCGTAGGGTCGGTGTTGCCTTACGCGATATTTCTACTGAATCCAAACTGATCTTCCCCGAGGTCGGCTTCTACCAGTTTTTCCATTCGTCTGTAAAGAATTCGCGTTAGTATTTTGGAGCCGTGACTTATTAAACTGATAGTTCGGTAATTTTCACACCTGTCAGCATTTGCTTTCTTTGGGACTGGAATTATTATATTCTTCTTGAAGTCTGAGGGTATTTAGCCTGTCACATACGTCTTGTTCACCAGATGGTAGAGTTTTGTCAGGACTGGCTCTCCCAAGGCTATCAGTAGTTCTAACGGAATGTTGTCTACTCCCGGGGCCTTGTTTCGACTTAGGTCTTTCAGTGCTCTATCAAATTTTTCACGCAGTATCATATCTCCCATTTCATCTTCATCTACTCCCTCTCCCATTTCCATAATACTGTCCTCAAGTACATCGCCCCTGTATAGACCCTCTGTATACTCCTTCCACCTTTCTGCTTTCCCTTCTTTGCTTAGAACTGGGTTTCCATCTGAACTCTTGATATTCATACAAGTGGTTCTGTTTTCTCCAAAGGTCTCTTTAATTTTCCTGTAGGCAGAATCTACCTTACCCCTAGTGAGATAAACCTCTACATCCTTGCATTTCTCTTCTAACCATCCTTGCTTAGCCATTTTGCACTTCCTGTCGATCTCATTTTTGAGACGTTTCTATTCTTTTTGCCTGCTTCATTTACTGCATTTTTATATTTTCTCCCTTTATGAATTAGCCAGCCGGAGTGGCCGATCGGTTTTAGGCGCTTCAGTCTGGAGCCGCGCGACCGCTACGGTCGCAGGTTCGAATCCTGCCTCGAGCATGGGTGTGTGTGACGTCCTTAGGTTAGTTAGGTTTAAGTAGTTCTAAGTTCTAGGAAACTGATGACCTCAGATGTTAAGTCCCATAGTGCTCAGAACCATTTGAACCATTTGAATCTTTCATCAATTAAATTCAATATTTCTTCTGTTGCCCAAGGATTTCTACTAGTCCTCGTCTTTTTATCTACTTGATCCTCTGCTGCCTTCACTACTTCATCTCTCAAAGCTACCCATTCTTCTTCTACTGTATTTCTTTCTCCGACTTCCGTCAATTGTTCCCTTGTGCTCTCCCTGAAACTCTGTACAACCTCTGGTTTAGTCAGTTTATCCAGGTCGCATCTCCTTAACTTCCCACCTTTTTGCAGTTTCTTCAGATTTTATCTATAATTCATAAACAATAGATTGTGGTCAGGGTGCACATCTGCCCCTGGAAATGTCTTGCAATTTAAAACCTGGTTCCTAAATCTCTGTCTTACCATTACATAATCTGTCTGATACCTTCTAGTATCTCCAGGCCTCTTCCATGTATAAAACCTTCTTTCATGATTCTTGAACCAAGTGTTAGCTATGATTAAGTTGGCATATTAACTTGTACTACTGTAGTAGGCGTAGGCTTCGTGTCTATCTTGGATACAATAATGCGTTCACTATGCTGTTTGTAGTAGCTTACCCGCACTCCTATTTTGTTATTCATTATTAAACCTACTCCTGCATTACCCCCCTTATTTGATTTTGTATTTATAACCCTGTATCCACCTGACCAAAAGTGTTGTTCCTCCTGCCACCGAACTTCAATAATTCCCACTATATCTAACTTTAACCTATCCATTTCCCTTTTTAAATTTTCTAACCTATCTGCCCGATTAAGGGATCTGACATTCCACGCTCCGATCCGTAGAACGCCAGTTTTCTTTCTCCTGATAACGACGTCCTCTTGAGTAGACCCCGTCCGGAGATCCGAATGGGGAACTATTTTACCTCCGGAGTATTTTACCCGAGAGGACGCCATCATCATTTAACCATACAGTAAAGCTGCATGCCCTTGGGGTAAATTACGGCTGTAGTTTCCCCTTGCTTTCAGCCGTTCGCAGTACCAGCACAGCAAGGCCGTTTTGGTTAGTGTTACAAGACCAGATCAGTCAATCATCCAGACTGTTGCCCCTGCAACTACTGGAAAGGCTGCTGCCCCTCTTCAGGAACCACACGTTTGTCTGGCTTCTCAACGGGATACCCCTCCGTTGTGGTTTCACCTACGGTACGGCTATCTGTATCGCTGAGGCATGCAAGCCTCCCCACCCACGGCAAGGTCCATGGTTCATGGAGGGCACTTCAAGATAAAACTTCAAAACTTCTTTTGCAAAGCCGTATGAGATCTCTTCTTTTCCTTGTGCCTTTGACTCGCATCAGCACAGGGTCGACATAGTTGTTAACGGATTTTCCATGTTTAAAGGGTGCCCAGATGCCCTTCCTGTCGCCATCCCGTTACGCCTCCCCCCCCCTCCCCCTCCCCGGGATGAAATATGAGTACACCAGCTGTCTGCGTGTAATGTTACTCATGTAAAGGCGAGCGAAAGTTTTCCAAATGTTTGCAAATCGTGTAACTGAGATGGGACTTGTGCACCAGCTCCTTATTCACATATTGTTATGTGGGAAGCCGCCTAAAATCCGCTTCCAGTCTGTTTGACACAGCAAACCACGTCGTACCGCTTCCAGTCTGTTTGACACAGCAACCCATGTCGTTAATCCTCCCAGGGAACCTCCCCTCCCTGGAAGCGGTGCTTTAACATGCACGGCTATATGGGCGGGTCCGTATGTCCTTCACAAATAATATAGCACAGATGATCGAGATGTAGTCGATGTTAGGCTGGGACAGGGGGGGACGGCTTCAGGCGGTGAGGTGTGTCAGTTGACGTGACGTCAGTCGAGCGCTGTCGGGGCTCACGAGATATACGGGCCCTGTGGCGTACATCACAGCACGTGACGCTACAGATCTTATGAGCTGCAGATGCCGTCTCCTGCGGGGAGCGAATTACTATTTGAGACCATTCTAATACTTCGGAGCTACGCGTTTAAATAAACTCATGCTCTCGATGAGTTACGATGAAGTTAAAGACTTTCTTGGCTACCTTTCACTGATATACTGATTTCCCGCCTGGCCACGGACGTAGCCGAGCGTTCGAGACGTATGTCGGGGAAGCCAACTAGCGTGACGTCACAAGTTCATTGCGGGCTCGTATTTCCCGTGGGGCCCTGAGCGCAGTGTATTGCAGTGTTGCCTAGAGAAACGGCGCTGTGAGTACGGAACCGGAGTGTTCAGCGAGCTGTAGCGCTGTCGTCGACAATAACATGACGAGAACAAGCAAAACGGAACAACCAGTTTTTCCGTTTGTGTGGGTAAATAGTTTTCAATTTTTTCAATGCAGTAATGTTGCAGAGTGTTTAGTGTGTAACTAAAAAGTACGGAATTTTAAGAAATGTAATTGACAGCGTCATATTGTGTGTGCCATGCAACTGAATGAGAGACGTAGCAGCGTGAAGAAGCTGACGCAGTAATATCGGAAATAAAGGAACATGCTAATGTGGAGGACTATGAACGTAGCGAAACGTCTGTCCTTCTGAGCTACAGAATAGCTCCTCATACAGCCAAAGGCGTTTACTCACGGAGACTGTGAAAGAAGTGCAACATTTCACTACCTGTGTTGTTCAGAAGTACGATGCAAAGTTACTTCTGACATGCATGCATGTCCGAAGGAACAGGCACTACGTTGACTAAAGCCGTTATAAAATACATGAAATATATCCGCAGTCCCGAATATAGATAACCGCCAGCTGTGCCATGGAATGAGGACAGCGAAAATTTGTGCCGGACCGGGATTTGAATCTGGATTTCCCGCTTATCGCGAGTGGTTGTCTTATCTTTTTCTTTTTTCCCTTTTTATACCAAAAGAACCTTCCTGGTGCCCGAAGAAAGGGTTGTTCCCTCCCCCAGGAACCAAGGAAAGCGTAGCGAACGTGGATTAGAGGTATAAAGCTCATCAACGATTTTTTTATATACCACCGAGAATAGCAAGAAACCGACATCTTGATGTGAGGGAAGCGGGAAGTCGACACTTGGTGAGACTACTGATGCTTAGGTTTTTGGAGAAGAACTTCAATGACGCGAATAATCGGTACAAAGAACGGAAAAGGCGTGGATCAACTCCTCTTTGCAGTAATACTCCAACTCTGGGGTCGGTTAAGAAAGACAGTGCAAAGAAAGGGGTAGAGAAATTGTCTGTAATTGGGATTGCATAATGTCACTCGTTAAGGAAGTGCCAAAAATCAAGGGTATTATTCTCGCTGTCACCCAACAACTATCGAACTGGGTGTCCACAAATCCACTTTACCGCGTTCGTCTTCGTTTCTGGGATGTGTCCCGAGTCCAGGAAGAGGAATTATCAGATAAGAAGCCGTAAGGGTAATTAAGGCCAGCATCTGTCGCACCAAGAATCAGACACCTATCGCCGATCCACACATAAAGCGATGCTCATTCTTGTCCAGAACATCACAAGCGATGCACAACTGGATGTATAAGAGGTGAATTCCTTGAAGGTTTGACCATAAGGCACCATACAGACTGGACATCAGTGGCAAGAAAACAATTGCACACCAATCGTCAGACGGCATTCCAGTCGGCGAGGCCCTACGATAAGGGACGGACGGACACCCACGTCGCGAGCTAACCGCTAGGACCACACCACCTGCAAGTTTTAGTGTGAGACTTTTTCGCGTCTCTGTTACGTCAGGACCACCCCCCAGCCAATGTTAAAAGCTAGAGCCCTCCAGAAGAACAGTATAGATCTTACGATAACACAAAAAGGGCTACACCACCCGCAAGTTTTAGCGTGAGACTTTTTCGCGTCTCTGTTACGTTAGGGCCACCCCCCAGCCCATGTTAAAAGATAGAGCCCTCCAGAAGAACAGTATAGATCTTACAATAACACTAAAGGACCACACCAGCTGCAAGTTTTGGCGTGAGACTTTTTCGCGTCTCTGTTACGTTGTAAACTTTAAAAACATTGTCCCACCACGAAAAGTATAACGTTTCTCATTGGATAGGCAGAATTTTTGTAAGCGGAGCTTAAGGTTAACATTGAGACCCTGATTGGTCAGATGAAAACACGGCCAGATAGTTTTTTTTAAACCAACTTTGGTAAATTGTAGTAAGGAGAAGTTAGGCGAGAGTTACTTGCGAGACAGCGAGGTGAGCGGAGCTGTGCTGTCCGCAACCCCCTGACGAACACCGACAAGGTAATGAACGCACGCGATGCCGCATAACAGCGCATAAAGCTTCACTCAGAACTGCAGAAGTCTCATCTGTTACACCCCCTTTTTTCGTAATATTAGTATCGATCGTCAATTAAAGCTCATGGTGTTCACATTTGCCACTTGAAGTAAAAATCTGAAACGCGATGATTTTTCTGTTATATAGTTATTGAGAAGCCACATCAGCCACTGTAATTTACGACAAGTTAGATAAGTAATTAAAGATAATTGAGGGTCACTGTAGACCATTTTGATAGTTTTCTCTTTTGTGAAACTTAATTTAAACCTAGATTATAGATGTGATATGGCATAGGTCATCCTTCGATCCATTGTAGAACTTGGAAACCCATTCAGGGAATATTCGTTCACATTTTTGTTGAACGCAGTTGGTTTTTACCATCCTGTATTAAACATTTCTTTTTATCAACAGTGAAATTTATAAACGATGTTTTGTGAGTAGAATAAAATTTCCAGTGGTAAACTTAACTGCTTTTTCGACGTTATTTTACCAGCTAACTAAAAATAGGAAAGCCTTGAACCCCTTCCACTAAATTTAGTTAGTATTAAGATTCTTTTACAGGGAGTGCAGTGGAGCTGACGCTGAAATCATTAAGTATTTGGTTATATCATCGCTAGTCTCACTGAACTCTTCTGAATTCTACGTGTCATGTGTGGTCTGGCGTCTCCTCACCAGCAACAGGTCCCAGGTTCAAACTAGTCAATTCCCTAAAAAACACGCTCAGAGCGTCGTTGCGCGAAAGTGGTAGGGAGACACGATATAGAACAAACAGACACCACGCAGAATGCTAGAAGTCCTCTGACGGTGGTGCCGTTCCGCTATCACGTGGTTCATAGGCGGACGCTCCCATCGTGTGTGGGCGACCTGATCATAGCTCCTTCGAGGTGAGGTCGAGAGAGGGCAGTATTAGTACGATTTACCCTTGCCTGACGTTCTGGAGAATACGGCATCATAGTACATTCCCAGAGAACGGTGAAGTGGAAATACTGGGTACATCGCCGCCACGCCGCGACCAAACTTCTATAACCAATCAAGGCCTTGCAGAGGGCAGGCTTTGCGACCCACCATGAGAGGGCAGACCGAAATGCATTACGGCATCGACGGCAAGATGTACACGTGGTCTCGATGACCTGCCAACAGTTGTATAAAGTAAGATGGATCATTTCAGTGTCCATGGTCCCCAGCTGCGGCACACTCTTTTGGCGGCAGAGACCGATTGCACAGGTACTGTCAAACTTTCGTATAACGATTATCAATTCAATGATAAACCCTGGCACAGCGATAATTTTATATGGCCCCGGATGATTTTCTATATTTACTATCTTAATTACCCCTCATTACAACGACGACGTAAATTTAGCAACACCCTGTTCTAACGAAGGCAAAATTTCGAGAAATTTATTATTTCCTACCTCTAAGAAGCTCACTATAGGGGTAGGAATTATTTATTTAGCTAATAGACTTTCGCCGTTTTATTTCCAGAAACTTTGCTACGTAATACAGTACTGTATTTATTCTAGCAGTAAAGTTAATAGTGTACAGCCGCAGGCGAGCTTGTGCTGAGCGGTAAACGTCAAAAACCTCCTTTGTTTAAACGAGTGTTTAATTTGTCCAGTGTTGTACTTCAGTATCAGACAGAAGTGTTTTGTTCGGCTGAAACGCAGATTATCTCCGTGATTTTTGCAATGTGTTAATGGTTTTAGTTGATGTAAAAGCTTTGGACTACGCTAAGATTTGGACAATGGCTGGAACTCGGAAACAGATAAGGTTGGAGACAAACATGGAGGTTTTCAAAGACGTTGATAACGGAATGAAGCAAGTAGAAATTGAAGAAACTTTTGTAGGTGGCAAATTTAACCCTTCAAGAAAAACGATGTGGACAGTGCTACACTGTGGTGGTTTAATGAGACGCTGGCGCAGAGTGTACCAATTAATGGTCCGTTGTATGTCAAAAGTCTTAGATTTCGTTAAGTTGCTTGGCGATTCTAATTTTAAACAAGTAACGGATGGTTGCAAAGATTTAAGGACATGCATGGCATCATTTTTAAAGTGATTTCAGCAGAAGAAAGATCAGCAGCCTTAGGTGATGCAGAATTTTGGAGGAAAAACACTATGTGTAAACTGTTAGAAAAATACTGTCCTGAAAACTTGTAGAATGGAGATGAGACGGGATTGTTTTATCAACTGATACCGGAGAAGACGATGACCTTTAGAGGAGAAAAGTGTAAAGGAGGAAGCAATCTAAAGTACGTCTAACTGTTCTTCTCTGCAGCAACACATAACGGACACACGAATTGACACCACTGGTGATCGGATGATCAGCAAATCCACGGTGCTTCAAAAATGTAAGAAACTTACCCGGTAAGAGGGTACATACATTTTATTTTACCTTCCTTTAATTCATAAGTTAACTCAGTACAGTATATCTTCAGCTGTAATGTCTTGCTATAGTCGTATTGTAAATGTGATTTCTTTTATTGCAGTCAGTTACAAGGCAAATCGAAAAGCATGGATGACGTCTACTCTTTTTAGTGAGTGGCTGCTTTCGCTTGATAAAGAGATGTCGATGAAGAATAGGAAAATTGCATTGCTGGTGGATAATTGTAGTGCACATAACAACATGCCAGCGATGAAGGACGTTGAACTATGTTACTTCCGGCCGTGCGGTTCTAGGCGCTTCAGTCTGGAACCGCATGACCGCTACGGTCACAGGTTCGAATCCTGCCTCGGGCATGGATGTGTGTGTTGTCCTTAGGTTAGTAGGTTTAAGTAGTTCTAAGTTCTAGGGGACTGATGACCACAGATGTTAAGTCCCATAGTGCTCAGAGCCATTTGAACTATTTATGTTACTTCCCCCGAACTGTACTTCGATTCTTCAGCCACTAGATATGGGTATAATTAAGAATTTTTAGACAAAATACCGTTCACGTTTAGTTCAACACATGATCGCAAATATTGGAGGAAAGGTAACCAGTCGCTACAGTTTCAATGTGAAGTAGGCTTGTGACATGATTGCTAGTTCCTGGAACAGTATACAGCCGAATGTGATTGTGAACTGCTGGAAAAATTCAAGAATTTCCGACAGTAAAGATGTTGGTGAGAATGTTGTGGTGGATGAATAACGCAGGATGGTGTTCAAAGTGACCCGGAGATTTATTCAGCAGTTATTGGTAAAACCATAGATGCATCAGTCGTTGAATACTCCTCAGTGGATGATGAGGCGTTTGTGTTTGAGGCATATACCGACGAATCTACCATGGAGGAGTTAAAAGGTAATTCGCCTGTTGAAGGTTCTGACGATGACAGTGATGTGATAGGTGCGAATCCCCTTCCTCTGATGGAACTAATAGGTCCGCTGGAAACCATTCAGCAAGTAGCATCTTCAGTCCCCAGTGTTTCAGAGAAGATTAAGACAATATTCACAAGAGAATGCTCAAAATGTTCAAATGTGTGTGAATTTCTAAGGGACCAAAGTGCTGAGGTGATCATTCCTTAGACTTACACACTACTTAAACTAACTTATGCTAATAACAACACACACACCCATGCCCAAGGGGGGACTCGAACCTCCGGCGGGTGGGGCCGCGCAATCCGCGACAGGACGACCTAGACGGCGCGGCCACAAACAGATCGTTAAGAAAAAAGAAACAAAGGAAAGTAAGTGAATTTTTATGTACACAAAAGTAAGATATTCATCAGGTACAGTATTAACAAATGAAGTGAACAAAATGTGTTTCATTATTTGTCTTTTAATGTTATTTTTCATCAGAAAAGTACTGCAGTAATGTACTTCTCAACCACGGAAACATGGCTCCTTGCTCCGTGTCACGGTAACAAAACCTCATTATAACAATAACCCTGGTACAACAATTTAATTTTTATGGTCCCATGAAATTCGTTATATCGAGGTTTGACTGTATATGTCTCATAGTCAGAGAACGCAATGGACCAGACTTCAGCAGTCTGCACCCTACCAACAATATCTACATCTACATCTACATTTATACTCCGCAAGCCACCCAACGGTGTGTGGCGGAGGGCACTTTACGTGCCACTGTCATTACCTCCCTTTCCTGTTCCAGTCGCGTTTGGTTCGCGGGAAGAACGACTGTCTGAAAGCCTCCGTGCGCGCTCTAATCTCTCTAATTTTACATTCGTGATCTCCTCGGGAGGTATAAGAAGGGGGAAGCAATATATTCGATAACTCATCCAGAAACGCACCCTCTCGAAACCTGGCGAGCAAGCTACACCGCGATGCAGAGCGCCTCTCTTGCAGAGTCTGCCACTTGAGTTTGTTAAACATCTCCGTAACGCTATCACGGTTACCAAATAACCCTGTGACGAAACTCGCCGCTCTTCTTTGGATCTTCTCTATCTCCTCCGTCAACCCGATCTGGTACGGATCCCACACTGATGAGCAATACTCAAGTATAGGTCGAACGAGTGTTTGTAAGCCACCTCCTTTGTTGATGGACTACATTTTCTAAGGACTGTCCCAATGAATCTCAACCTGGTACCCGCCTTACCAACAATTAATTTTATATGATCATTCCACTTCAAATCGTTCCGCACGCATACTCCCAGATATTTTACAGAAGTAATTGCTACCAGTGTTTGTTCCGCTAGCATATAATCATACAATAAAGGATCCTTCTTTCTGTGTATTCGCAATACATTACATTTGTCTATGTTAAGGGTCAGTTGCCACTGCAAGAAGAGGGGCAAGTTCCTTCGCGTACTCTGTGTAAAGTCGAACTGGTACATTAGGTACAACGGCCTTTCCTCTTTTGAGCGATTTTAATTGTTTTTCTATCCCTCTGTCATCTATTTCGATATCTACCATTTTGTCATCTGTGCGACAGTCTAGAGAAGGGACTACAGTGCAATCTAATTGTGTGATGGCCACTTGTGTAATTTCGACTCATGGTAAATCGACGAAATTTTTACCTAGGATGTTATCTGTGGTATGAAACGCTGAAACATTTTTCGACATCATCATCCGTTACCGTTATCCAGGGCATCAAAGTTATTGTACTTTTTCGTGTAAAATATGTACGTAATATCCGGTCTGAGGTGTAAATGTAGTTGTAAATGACGTAGTGAACACATGGCAAAGGTTCTACGGTTATCGTAAGGGTTCTGAGACCACCAAACTAAGTTTTCAGTCAGCATTTTTTCGCCAATTAAAATTTATGCCTCGCTGTCTCTGTACAATGAGCACTTTACGCTTAAACAAATATGGCCAAAGTGGTACTGTAGTGACAAAAAATGCGCTAGAAAGGGTCTTAACAAGCCTGAAAAGAACTTGAAATGGCTGAAAAATTATTAAAACTGGAAAGAGTACAACATTCTGTAAAATATTTATAACAACATTTATGCTTTTTTAAGATGCAAATTATAAGCCTGGCGTTTTCGATGAATTGCTATCGACTAGCAAAAATCCAGAAAAAAATGGAAAGTAAGTGAGTTAGTGTTAATCTTATTTTATGCGTGCGTATTTGTGGCTTATAATTATGTATCAAACTATATCAAAATGTCTAAGTATACAGGGTGGTCGGAAACAGTCTGAAATGTTTGTAAGAATGTTGCAGAGTAGGTTATAATGAGTAATAGTTGTTGAGAAAACAGTTCGATATGTTGTGCCATTTCCGAGTTAATTAGTACTGAAGTTAGCCAATCTGACTGTCGCGTGCGCATATTCAGGTCGGCCTGCCAGAGACTGCGTGGCCAAACGTGTTTTTCATTTGGTTTCCTAAAACCCAGCAAGAAAGCGATAAAAATATTGGACATGGAACGATAGCAAGGATCTAACTCAAGCCAAAGATTGAGCAGTCCCGTGCTCTGTCATCTACGCAGTAAGAACAACGGACGCTAATTGTATCTGGAGTGCCGCTTGAACTTGTGTGTGCAACGGCGTTATTGGTTCTACGTCTACATCTACGTGATTACTCTGCTATTCACAATAAAGTGCCTGGTAGAGGGTTCAATGAGCCACCTTCAAGCTGCCTCCCTACCTTTCCACTCTCGAACGGCACGCGGGAAAAACGAGGACTTAAATTTTTCTGTGCGAGCCCTGATTTCTCTGGTGATTGAAATTTCATGAGAAGATTCCGTCGCAACGAAAAACGCCTTTGTTTTAATGATTGCTACTCCAATTCACGTATCTTGTCTGTGACACTATCTCCCCTATTTCGCGATAATACAAAACGAGCTGCCTTCTTTGTACTTTTTCGATGTCATCGGTCAGTCCCACCTGATGCGGATCCCACATTGCGCAGCAATACTCCAGAATAGGGCTGACAAGCGTGGTGTAAGCAGTCTCTTTAGTAGACCTGTCGCACCATTAACATCAATGCTAATTGACTCAGGAACGAAGCGAAGTATCGAATTATTTTCTTAACAATTATTCCACAGCATAACCTATCATGAAACACCCTTACAAGCTTTTCAGATTGTTTCTGAGCATCCTTTATAAATAAATTGTCAAAACTCACTGACGTATAAAATTCGTTTTTTAAAAGCATCACCCACTGCGGTAGCAGAGAAAAGAAGAGCGCCTGCGGAAAATGCTCTTGTCGGAGCTCAAAAAAGGAGAACATCCTCGTCTTTAAAAGACTCTGACAAAAAAATGGGGACCAGCTGCCTCAATCCTCATTCCACCGTCCTCACGAAAACTTATAGCATGCGAACATGTTCGTTTTTTCTTGGCGGGGGGCGGGGGAGGGGGATGAAAGAGAGTAGCAGAGAGACAATTACGATAGAAGAGAGAGGAGACAGTGCTAGTGGGAGAGAAAGAAAGAGGAGACAGTTATGGTGGGAGAGAGAAAGTGACAGTGAAAGAGAAAGAGAGATGCGTGGAGACAGAAGGAGTAGAAGTAAAAGAGAGAGGAGACTATGGAAATGTTTTGGGGGGTGTGGACAGACTCAGACCAACGAACTTTAACTCGAACATAGGCGTAGCGAAGGGCTCATTTTCGACCGTAATTTTAAAAGTATAGGTACAGGGGAAAAATGAGTTGGATCCCCCAGATTTTTTGAGTTGCCAACGTATGATGAAGAAAATGGCATTGGGAAGAAAGATAAAAGGAAAAAGTGTTAGTGCGAGAGGAGACAGTAGTAGTGAGATGGACTGTAAATCGATGGGAGGGAAAGGAAACTGTGGAAGAGAGACATATGCTGGTTGAGTCACCTAAAACTTGCACCATAGATATTTCGGTAATGGAAGGCGCCCTTGATATGCGGATTTCACAGATTGGATTGGAAGACAGGGGCCACCTTTGTAGCCCATACACATGGCGTCGTGAGTTTCAGATGTGTATTTACTTACACAAGGTACAATTGTTTCAATGGAACGACGCCTGTTGACAGTATTACAATCAAAGTAGACTAAATTAGAACGTCAGTGGTGTTTGTTGCAGGCGTCTAGTGCAAGTAGTTTACGAGATATATCATAGTTCGAACATTGTAAACACCTCAACTATTTGTTCCATGTTGTAGCTCAAACGAATGTGAATTTCAGATGGTTGCGCATCTGCAGCCGTACATAGATATTAATACGTCTCCGAGGCTATCGTGCTGTTAAATGGGACATTGCCTATGACAAACGAAAGACAAACAAATGTGAATACAGTAGGTCTATGGGGTCTGACGCGTAAAGAACCAATGTACTCTCAAAGTCTGTGTTCAAAATTGTCACCGCCAGCGTTAATACAATCTTGTAGTCTGCTATGCAACGACTGCTGCGCACAGTCTTGCATTTCAGCGTTTACTGTAGCGCAGGTTGCAATATTAGCCGTTTCATATACATTCATCAGCCAGACCATTATGACCACCGACCTACTATCGATATAAGCACGTCCAGGCGATAGCAGCATCACCCGGCGAGGAGTGAATACTAGTCAGACACATGCACTGTGCATGTAACATCAGTGAGTGTGCTGTCTGTGTGTACAATGGGAATGACGCGCGATCTATCTGAGTTTGACCGAGGGCAGATTGTGATGGCCCGAGGCTCCGCACGAACATTTAGAAAATTGTGCAACTTGTCGGGCGTTCGAAGAGTGGTGTGGTGAGTGTTTGCAACACATGACGAAACCAAGGAGAAACAACGTCCGCACGTAATGAGGTTGGGCCGCCACCCCTCATTATAGGTGTCGGACGCCGTAGGCTGGGAAGACTAGTGGAACAGGACAGGCGGCGAACTGTGGAGGAACTAACATCAGAGTTTAATGCTGGGCAGAGTACAAGTGTGTCTGAGCACACAGTGCACCGATCACTCCTAACGACGGGCCTCCGCAACCGACGACCCATGCATGTTCCAATTTGAACTCCACGACATCGGCAGCTACGACTGAAATGGACACGTGACCATCGGCACTGGACGTTGTTGCAGTGGTAGAGCGTTGCATGTTCTGATGAATCCCGATACCTTCTTCATCATACCTATGGGAAGCCGCGGATTCATCGTTTTCCAGGGGAACAGTTCCTTGGCACCCTTGCTGCAGGACGGAGACAAACTGGCGGCGGGTCTATCTGGGGAACATTCATGTTGGGATTCATCGGTCCAGTGGAGTTCGTGCAAGGCACTATGACGACCAAGTAGTATCGTACACTGCTTGAAGACCACGCACATCCCTTCATAACGGTCATGTTTCCCGACGGCAGTGGCATTTTTAACAAGATAATGCGCCGTATAGCAAGACCAAAATGTGGTGGAGTGGTTCGTGGTGAGCTCCAATTGATGTGCTGGCCTCCCAACACACCAAACATGAAACCGACACATTTGGGATGCGACTGAAGGTGGCTTCAAAGCTCATCGCCCCCTCCCCGGAATTTACGGGAATTAGGTGATCTGTGTGTGCAGACCTACCAAGGCCTCATTGCTTCCTTGCCACGACGCGTCACCGCTGTTATCCGTGCCAAAGACGGACTTATCGGCTATTAGGTAGGTGGTAATAATGATCTAGTTGATTAGTGTACGTAAGAAGCCGGCCGAAGTGGCCGTGCGGTTAAAGGCGCTGCAGTCTGGAACCGCAAGACCGCTACGGTCGCAGGTTCGAATCCTGCCTCGGGCATGGATGTTTGTGATGTCCTTAGGTTCGTTAGGTTTAACTAGTTCTAAGTTCTAGGGGACTAATGACCTCAGCAGTTGAGTCCCATAGTGCTCAGAGCCATTTGAACCATTTTTTTTGTACGTAAGTGTTTGAAGTGGTTGAAGTCTGTCAGGATCCTGGCGTACATGGTACACGAAAGAACGTTATACTTCCTACATTCACCATAAACCGTGAGCATGTCCGCTTTTTTCACGTTGGGAAAGACCACCTTCCATGCACGTCTCTCTACATCCACTAAAACACAATAAGTGACAGGGCTGTCGCAATGCAATCGTAGTGTATACAAAACACAATGTAAACAAACACAACGTTATCGCCTAAGGATGGAACAAAGAGCTGTCGGTGTTTAGAATGTTCACAATACGGATAACTCGTAAACCACTCGCACTACCTTCCTGCAACGAACACCACTGACACACTCATTTATGCTACGCTTAGGATTTCACTGTCAAGAGGCGCCGGCCGGGGTGGCCGAGCGGTTCTAGGCGCTACAGTCTGGAACCGCGCGACCGCTACGGTCGCAGGTTAGAATCCTGCCTCGGGCATGGATGTTTGTGATGTCCTTAGGTTAGTTAGGTTTAAGTAGTTCTAAGTTCTAGCGGACTGATGACCTCAGAAGTTAAGTCCCATAGTGCTCAGAGCCATTTTCACTTCTGTCAAGAGGCACTGTTCGATTTAAAAAGTTATATCTGTTGTAAAAAAAACTGCACTTTCATCACCGTCTCAAAAATCTGTCTGTTGGATGAAAATACTCGCCCTTCCCAACAATTCAGTTTTGTGAACTGCATATTAATAGCGCCTTCCATGTCAGAAATATTTGCTGTGCAAGTGTTACGGTGTTAACCCTGTGTAGACAGTGGCAGTGAGACGGAGGTGCTGAGTTTGAAGGCTCAACTACAAAGAGAGACCGAATACATGGATTTAGAACGTTCTGCTTTCGAAGAGCATGAATATGTTCGGTTCGCATGGCTACTTTATTGTTGAGGAAGGCGGAGTGAGGATGGAGGCAGCTGGTTTCCCATTTTTCTGTCAGAGTCTTTTAAAGAGGAACATATCTGCCATTTTTGTACTCTTAAATGACCATTTTCCGCTAGGCAATAACTAATTGAAAAAAGGCATTAAATAAAAATGAATAAATAAGTGAAACAGAAGAGTGAATAATTAAGACAAAATAATAACGGATTAGATCTGAAAATGGAACACTATATTGTCAAGATGATAGCCTTCCAAAACGTTATTAAAAGTGTGCCTGTAGCGAGTGTAGTTATGTGGTACAGGACTCCAGACCCAGACCTCTACGGTTGTTAGGGCTTAACCGAACAGGTTGCAGTGAAGGAATTGTTCACGCTTGAGAGTATCAAGATATGATTCAAAACACAGCATTTATTAATCGGAAGCGCACGATTGTCTTACCCAGACCCTGGCAGCTCCGTCGGACCAGCGGAGTGCGGACCCCGCGAGCAGAGGCGAGCGCGCGTCGCCAGCAGCTCCGCTGCGTCGCGGTTTGCCCTGAGGCAGCCGTTACGTCACGGCTCGGTCGATGGCCTCCAGGCGCCGGTGGACAGCTGCCTCTGCGGGCGACGTCCGAAGCACTCTCGTTGAGGACGTCCGCCCGGGAAACTCGTCCTCCAGTCCCGCCTGAAGTACTCGTTGTCGTGTAGAGTCTGATCCGCAGCCTCCGGTTAAGAAACGTAGGCCGCAGCATCAGTGTAGGCTGCAGGAACGGGGCGAGCAGCGGCAGTGGCTCCCCCTCGCGATGGAAGATGGCGTGCAGATTCCTGGGCCTGCTGGTCAAGCCTCCAGGAGGCAAGCAGACTGGTGGCCCTCTCTGCACCTTATCAATGATGACTCGGAAGTTGCCGCTGAAGCTTGCATTGGCAGATTCTCTCCAACAACGACACTTGCGACTTCATAGACGACCGTAGGCATTTAGACGCAGAGAGGGTCGACTGACATAGCCTGCCCTGTTCCACGGGACTGCTGCAACTGAGAGTGAGGTTAAGAAAGGTGTAGTATTTACAGTGGCACTCTCCGTGCGTCCTGCTGCAGGGACGCCATCAGTGACTGCAAGCGGTCGCTTTCTTTATCATAAATATGTGTCCGAGGGATGCTACTTGTTATTATCTTTGCATATAGAAAACTATTATCTTTTCAACAATCTTCAAATCGTGAACTACACACGTAATTTTTATATATTAAAGTAATGAAATTACTCATGGCACGTTTGTTGCCGTAGTCTCAAGTCACTTTCTGAACTCAAATTAATCATCAAATTAATTAATTTAGTACGACTGCATTCTGAATTGCTGGTGTATCTATGTATCACCACAATAAAATATAAACATTGAATGGTTGGAGGAGTGTCTATGAGAATAGTAGCGTACCTAACTTGACAAAAATAAAGACAAGTCTTTATTAATCCATTTATAACTACAATCGAGCTGATAAATCTTACAAAAAAATGACAAACATAAATCAGGAGAGGTGTGGTGCTTGGTTGGTGAAGCATTCATTGGGGTGGAAACTATTCAAGTTCTTCCCTGACTTAATCCCTTTTACAAGGCAATCAGACTTTATTCAAATGAATCCCTTGTGAGGGAGGCCAAATTCTATTCAAATGGAATCAACTACGACCAGGTACACCATAAACTACGGTTCATGGAGAACAGGGAGCTGTGAATATCATTTAACAACCCTACGTCGGTCCAGCAATACTTTACGCTTTCATTTTGATTCGGGCGGCAGCAGGAAACGGCACTTTGTGGGCCATAAGTGGAGCACGGTGGCATCTGTAATGTTCTGATGCGTCCACGAAAACTTGCAAACTGCGTGGACATGCCTTCTGATTATTAGAATGCGGGAAATTCCCTATCAGAGAACTGAAATCCTGGCAGATTTCAGTGTGAGGTGCACCCGCTCGCTGGTCAGGCCAACCAATTTGATTCACAGACACCATGGTGAATGCTGGAATTGTCAAACGTCAGACAACCAACTCAGGACAAATAAGTTCACTCTCGTGACATACGATATGTCCTAGATGATATGCAGTTCCACTGTCAGTACAATTGGAAACTGCCACTGGCTCTTAGTCCACCACAAGTCCCATACCACAAGTCTCACGCACTAGGGAAAGACCTGTAGTTCTCCACGAGGGAAGGACTAGAAGATGAAGAAAGCAAAGAATCACAAACACTGCGAAACAGTCTGGATAAAGCTGTCAATCAGACATGGATTGATCATTGTATTAGTATGTTCTATAGACCACCAGCATCCGCAACGAACGTCGCAGAAGGTTTCAGGGAAAGTCTTGAGTACATAGGAAGTAAATATCCAAATTATCCATTAGTTATAGGCGTAGGCTTTAATCTGGCGTCCATTGACTGGGAAGATTACACGTTTATCACAGGGGGCAGAAGCAAAGACTCGTGTGAAGTTATTCTAGAAGCGCTCTCAACATACAACCTTGAGCAATTGGTTAGAAAAACTCGAGATGGAAACATATTAGATATCTTGGCGACAAACAGACCTGATCTTTTTGAGGAAGTTAATCTAGAAGAAGGTATTAGCGACCATTATGTCGTTGTGGCTTCTATGTCAGAGGAAGTTGCAAATAAACCAAAGAAACAGCGTAGAGTTTCCTTGTTTGGGAAAGCAAATAGAAGTGTCATTAATCAATATCATCATAGTCAGCTCCAAGCATTCACCATGGGACGCAAAGATATTGAGCATCTTTGGTCGAATTTTAAAGGTATTTTCCACCACGTGCTAGAGAACTATGTGTCTAGCAAAAATATAGGGGAGGGAAAGGATCCACTTTGGTTCAACAAGCATATTAGGAAGCTGCTGAGAAAGCAGAGGATTTTTGCACACTCGTTTTAAACGTAGTCACTGCCCCACTGACAAACAGAAATTATGCGACATGAATGCAGCTGTCAAAAGGTCAATGAGAGATCCCTTTAACGAATTTGAAAGCAATATTTTATCTGCAGATTCTAAAAATAGCCCCAAAAAATTTTGGTCGAACGTAAAATCTATGAACGCTACAAATAATTCAATACCTCCTGCTGCTGACAGTACGGAAAATGTAACGGATGATGATAAACAGAAGGCCGAAGTTCTAAACATAGCTTTCAAAAACTCGTTACGGTAGAGGACTGCAGCACCATTTCTCCTTTCAGTTATCGAACAAACGCAAGGATGGCTGACATAGTGTTTAGTGTATCTGGGATTGTAAAACAGTTAAGATCCTTAGACGCCAGGAAGGCATATGGCCCAGACGGTATTCCTGTAAGATTTTATGTTGACCATGCTACAAATATAGCACCATTCTTACCCATCACCTATCAGAGATCATTGGAAGAGCGGAAAGTTCCACGGGCCTGGAAGAAGGCCCAGGTCATAGCAATCTATAAAAAGGGTAGAAAATCGGATGCACATAATTACCGGCCAATTTCACTGGCATCGATTTGTTGTAGAATAATGGAACATATTTTGTGTTCAGACATAATGACCTCTCTATACTCTGAGAATCTCATCCGCAGAAACCAGCACAGTTTTAGGAAACAGCAGTCATGAGAGACACAGCTAGCCCTCTTTGTGCATGATATACAACAGGCTCTAAATACCGGCTCCCAGGTTGATGCCATATTCCTCGACTTTGGAAAGGCGTTCGACTCAGTCCGCACTGTCGCTTACTTCAAAAAGTGCGCTCTTACGGTCTATCCGATGACATATGCGGTTGGATAGAAAGTTTTCTAACAGACAGAGACCAGTATGTTGTCCAGACTGGGGAGACTTCGACAGAAACAAGCGTTAACATCAGGGTAGCGTAACAGGTCCGCTGCTTTTTACGAGTTACATAAACGAATTGGTTGATGGTACTGACAGCGGCATTAGACTGTTTGCCGATGATGCTGTAGCATACAGGAAAGTAGTATCACACGAAAGTTGTGAACAAATCAATGAGGATTTGCAGAAAATAAATGCGTGGTGTAATGACTGGCAGTTATCTCTCAGTATTAGTAAGTGTAACCTACTGCGATTAACAAAGCGAAAATCTCCATTAATGTACAAGTACAAAATAAATGCCCATTCTTTGGAAGCGGTAACATCCGTCAAGTATCTGGGTGTGACTATTCGAAATGATCTCAAATGGAACGATCAGATAATAAGTAACGGGTATGGCGAATTCTAGATTGCGGTTTATTGGTAGAATCCTGAAGCGATGCAGTCCTTCAACAAAGGAAACGGCTTATAACACTTTAGTTCGTCCAGTCTTAGATTATTTTTCGTCTGTATGAGACCCTTACCAGTTAGGTCTGATTCAAGAGATTGAAAAGGTCCAGAGAAGAGCGGCAAGATTCGTGACTGGTACATTTAGCCATTGCAAGAGCGTTACAAATCTCATATAATGTTTTAATTGGGACACACTTGCAAATAGACGACGCACTAAACGGAAGGGACTGCTCACGAAATTCCAAAATCCGATCTTCGCCGAGGATGTAGATCATATATTATTACCACTAACATTCAAATCGCGCAATGACCACCATTCAAAGATAAGGAAAATTTACTGAGGCGTTCAGACAGTCGTTTTTCCCTCGCGCGATCCGCGAGTGAAACAGAGAGGGGGAAATATGACTTTGGAGCGAATAGTGCCATCCGCCACACACCGCTTGGCGGGTAGCAGAATATATGTAGATGTAGAAACACTTTCCACTAAGCCCAGTACAGGAGACGAATTAGCAGAAGAAAACTCGCTTCCACGTCGCACAAACCAATCGAACTATCCTCCACTCACTGAATCTCCCCACTTGACTGTTCTGCTGGCCTGGTAGCCAATCCAGCCACAGCACCGGAGTTCCTTCGCCGGGGGAGCAAGCCTCTGTCTTGCATATCCTGAGGGGAGGCAATCAGGTACTCAGAGTCTCTCTTTTCAGACAACTTACGGGCATCCAGCCAAGTAATATTAACAGCGACGGCCGATATTTCGGCGGGAGCACACCACGCCATTTTCAAGGCAAACTGCAACGGACAGGCGATGTACAGGCAAATTTAAAACCTCGGGTCTTGGACTAATGCAGAAAAGATAACACACACACTGAACACTAGTGCCACCAAAGATGATCAAAGTCAGAGATATCGAATGGTTCAAATGGCTCTGAGCACTATGGGACTTAACATCTAAGGTCATCAGTCCCCTAGAACTTAGAACTACTTAAACCTAACTAACCTAAGGACATCACACAACACCCAGTCATCACGAGGCAGAGAAAATCCCTGACCCCGCCGGGAATCGAACCGAGGAACCCGGGCGTCAGAGATATCGACAGTGAGACTACGAACTAGCAGGTGAAGTAGCATTGACTCTGTCCCTCTGTTCTTCGACAAGGGAGATTCCAAACAGAGTTCAAACAAAAATCTCCATATCTGTTTACAAGGTTTCTCGCTAATTTAAACTCAACTGCCTCCTTAATAACACTCTCCCAATAGCTGGACGTGCATGCCTATATCTCGGTGTTGTTGTATAACATAGGGTGACAAGTATGCAAGCAATGTTCGGCGATAGCAGATCTACTTGGATGCTGCAATCGTGTGTGGCGGTTATCCTCAGTACATCGGTCCTCCACGGTCCTGATAGTTTGACCAATATATGTCATGCCACAGCTGCAAGGAATGTGATATACACCCGCCTTACGCAAACCACGATCATCCTTAACGTAACCCAAAGGAACTTTAATTTTAGATGGAGGTCGGAAAACACATTTCACATCGTATTTCCGTAAAATACGACCGATCTTGTTCGAAGTGCTTCTTACGTAAGGCAAAACGGCAGTATACTTAGGTGTCGACTCAGTATTATCTTCAGTCACCCGATGCACAGTTGGACGATAGCGCAACGCACGTTCAATCCGTCTTTCACTATAACCATTTTGACGAAACGTAGCTTCAAGATGAGCCAGTCCAACTGGCGAAGTCTCAGTGTCGGAAATGACATGTGGCCTGTGTACCAAGGTACGAAGTACCCCTTCACGCTGAGCCGGATGGTGACAACTATCATTCTGTAAATACAAGTCAGTGTGAGTATGTTTCCGGTAAACTGCATGTCCCAATGATCCATCAACCTTCCTCCCGGTAAACTGCATGTCCCAATGATCCATCAACCTTCCTCCTAACCAAAACGTCAAAAAAGGGAAGGCAACCATCTTCTTCCATCTCCATCGCAAAACGAATGTTCGGGTGGATCTAGTTCAGATGTTCTAGAAAGGCATTCAAATTCTCCCTACCATGATGCCAAACAACAATGGTATCCTCAACCTATCTGAAGAAACAGGTGCGTTTCAAAGGCGCCGACACCAATGCACGTTCCTCGAAGTCTTACATAAACAAATTTGCGATCACAGGAGACAACGGACTGCCCATTGCAACTCCATGTGTCTGTTGGTAATACTGATCATTGAATGAAAAAATAGGTGGGTGTCAAAGCATGCCGAAAGAGATCAGTTAATTCGGCACCAAACCTAACTTCAATTAACCGCAACGAATCAGACAGAGGAACACGAGTGCAGAGAGATACCACATCAAACATTACTAAAATGTCAGAGTCATTCAACAACAGTTGCTCCAAACGACGTAAGAAATCAGCTGAGTTCGTGATATGATGTTCACAACGACCAACTTGTGGACTCAACAGAGAAGCAAGATGCTTGGCTACACGATATGTCTGCGCCCCGATATTACTCGCTATAGGACGAAAACCCCTTCCTTGTGTACCTTCGGAAGGCCATATAACCTAGGGGGAACAGCATTATGGGTGTTAAGACCCTTGATAGTGTTCTGCGACAAACCACTTTTCTTCAGGAGGCTGTTGGTCTTTCTCTAAACACTTATTGTGGGATTAGCATCGATTCCGCGATACGCTGAGTCAGATAATTAACGTTGCAACTTTTGTACATAATCCTGTTTGTTTAAAACAACGGTGGCATTATCCTTGTCCGCAGATAAAACAACAATATCAGGATCAATGTTTGAAGAGCGTAAAGAAGCCCGTTCTGCTGCTGTTACATTACTCTTGGGTGGACGAGCCCTAGTCAACAAACGGCATACATCCCTCCTAATCTCCTCTGCAGCGTCAGGAGGTAGTTTGCAAACCGCCTGTTCAATTTAACTAATAAAATCAACTACCGGTAAACTCTTCGGTGTGGGTGCAAAATTTAAACCCTTCCCAAGCACGGATAAGGTTGTGTCGCCAAAAGACTTCTCTGTGACATTTATCACAGAACGTCGAGATATAACTCAGACTCCGAGCGATGAAAACAATCAAACTTTGCCAAATTCCGGGCAGTATATGAATTTTATTCCCAGTCAGCTTGAGTCCATGAGGCACCGTCCAACCAATTCCAAGTGAAATCAGAAAATTTCAAAGCAACCATTAAATGGAAACTAAACAATTCTTCGGAAACAGAATCCAAACGTCGACGAGTAAAACGAACCCTTTCACAAACAAGAGCCAAGGGAGCACGTTGCTTGATGCGATTGGCGGCAGGGGAATTAATATGGAGCACAACCTTGGCATTGGGACATGCAGTTTACAGGAAACGTACTCACACCGACTTGTATTTACAGGCTAATAGTTGTCACCATCCGGCTCAGCGTGAAGGGGTTCAAGTTGCTCTGAGCACTATGGGACTTAACTTCTGAGGTCATCAGTCCCCTAGAACTTAGAACTACTTAAACCTAACTAACCTAAGGACATCACACATATCCATGCCCGAGGCAGGATTCGAACCTGTGACCGTAGCGGTCGTGCGGTTACAGCTGTAGTGCCTAAAACCGCTCGGCCACTCCGGCCGGCCGAGAAGGGGTACTTCGTACCTTGCTACACAGGAATAGTGTCATTTGCGACACTGAGACTTTGCCAGCTGAGCTGTCCCATCTTGAACCTACGTTTTGTGAAAATGGTTACAATGAAATACAGAGTGAACGTGCGTTGCGCTATCGACCAACTGTGCATCGGGTCATCGGGTGACGGATGGTAATACTGAATTGACACCTAAGTATACTGCCGTTTTGCCTTACGTAGGAAGCACTTCGAACAAGATCGGTCGTATTTTACGGAAATACGATGTGAAATGTGTTTTCCGACCTCCATCTAAAATTAAAGTGCCTTTGGGTTCCGTTAAGGATGACCTTGGTTTGCGTAATGCGGATGTGTATCACATTCCTTGCAGCTGTGGCGTGGCATATATTGGTCAAACTATCAGGACCGTGGAGGACCGATGTACTGAGCATAAACGGCACACACGATTACAGCAGCCAAGTATCTCTGCTATTGCCGAACATTGCTTGGATACTGGTCACCCTATGTTATACAACAACACCGAGATATAGGCATGCACATCCAGCTATTGGGACAATGCTATTAAGGAGGCAGTTGAGATTACATTAGCGATCAACCTTGTAAACAGGTATGGAGATTTTTGTTTGAACTCTGTTTGGAATCCTGCTCTCTCCCTTGTTGAAGAACAGAGGGACAGAGTCTATGTTACATCACCTGCTAGTTCGTAGTCTCACTGTCGATAATGTTGACTTTGGTCATCTTTGGTGGCACTAGTGTTCAGTGTGTGTGTTATCTTTCCTGCATTAGTCCAAGAACCTAGGTTTTAAATTTGCCTGTACATCGCCTGTCCGTTTCAGTTTGCCTTGAAAATGGCGTGGTGTGCTCCCACCGAAATATCGGCGGTCACTGTTAGTATCACCTGGCTGAATTCCCGTAAGTTGTTTGAAAATTGTATACTCCAGGAGGAACTCAGGTCGCGCAAAGTCTCTCTTGTCTGAAAAAAGAAGGTTTTGACTAGGTAGGTGTCGTTGTCACGGTAAGCATGGCCATGTTTCGGCAAAAAACGTCTACCTAGACGGAACCACGGTCCCTAATTTACGAAGAAATCTAATCTTTCCAAGCTGACGATATCCAATTTCTGAAAGAAGGCTGTTAATCTTCCCAGACAGTCATGCCTGTGAAATATATGTTTTTTCCACTCACTAAAAGAACCTGGCAACTTCCTGGCGTCAGGAGAGTTACAATCTAGCCTCCATTAAACACATGAGTCAGCCACTCTGATCATATCGGCCCAGCTTCTAACATGAGAATGCTTACAGTTGCATGACCATACCGCCATTTGCGCAAAAGCTCAGATTACAGCAGTCTCTCTTAAATGGCTTCCTCCACCCACTTTCCGCCTTCGCAACAGACTTTCGCCTGGCCCAGGTAAAATGTTTTGCGAGCCAGCGCCCTCCTGCTCCGACCCTAATTGGGAAGGGTGGAGTGCCACGGCCCGAGGTCCTGTGCAGGTACAATTCACAGAGTGCTGCTTCCTCAAATCACTCGCACAGCCAGGTCACTGGACACAACATTTATGGTCGAATATCCCTCTTTCTGGCTGTTCTCCGTCGCCTCCACGAGGGCCCTTCAGATAAAAGTTATCTACAGGCTTCACGTGCAGTTATAAGAACATTCTGCTCACAATTTCCTCACGTAAAAAAGTCATAAGCCACCCATACGAAATGTAGTATTGGGGAACACGGAGCTCACGACCTAAAATATGAATATTAATCTGACCGACAGAGTAGTTAAAGTGAGAGAGTGGCTTGACACCTTTCATGACATCATTTGTACTAGTTTTCTCGTGTGCTCAGCTCTCTTAGTGGCTTCAGACTTTCGTAACTTCGTCTTTCGGTCGCTCTTTTCTGCAGGATCAGTGGCTCAGTAGTTACTGTTGTGTTATAAATGGGCGTTCTTGCGACACTGTGCTGTGTCAACAGTATCACGAAATCTATCTGTTTTCATGACGCCATTGTCCTCCAATTGTGGTGTCACCAACACCAGCGAAGAACTTTAACAAATTTTTGGTGTTAGCCTGAAATACTATTTCGGGGTGCATCTCCCCTTGCCTTTAAAAATTCGCCTCTAATTTTTCAGCTAGTAGTATCTCCGTTACAATCTTATCATCCACACTTCGCAGTAACATTTATACACTGCTCGATTTAATTATCATTCTCTATCCACAAAACTGAATGACATGATGTCTTGGACTGACCCCTACTTCTAAAGCGTTATACTCTATGTCTATTTCATTAAGTTAAGCACCTTAGTAGTTATCGAAGTTATTGCTTAATGACTAATACACTTCATATAATTACAAGTTTACGTAATAGTTCACAAATAAAGCTTTATTTACGAACCAGTCAACTCGTATATGGTACACAGGTAAATCTAAATGATATAGTGACTTTAGTTTGAAACAGCAGTATATTACGCAAATCACAAATAGAAACACTATAGCGTTGGACGATACCACCCTTATATACACTCCTGGAAATGGAAAAAAGAACACATTGACAGCGGTGTGTCAGACCCACCATACTTGCTCCAGACACTGCGAGAGGGCTGTACAAGCAATGATCACACGCACGGCACAGCGGACACACCAGGAACCGCGGTGTTGGCCGTCGAATGGCGCTAGCTGCGCAGCATTTGTGCACCGCCGCCGTCAGTGTCAGCCAGTTTGCCGTGGCATACGGAGCTCCATCGCAGTCTTTAACACTGGTAGCATGCCGCGACAGCGTGGACATGAACCGTATGTGCATTTGACGGACTTTGAGCGAGGGCGTATAGTGGGCATGCGGGAGGCCGGGTGGACGTACCGCCGAATTGCTCAACACGTGGGGCGTGAGGTCTCCACAGTACATCGATGTTGTCGCTAGTGGTCGGCGGAAGGTGCACGTGCCCGTCGACCTGGGACCGGACCGCAGAGACGCACGGATGCACGCCAAGACCGTAGGATACTACGCAGTGCCGTAGGGGACCGCACTGCCACTTCCCAGCAAATTAGGGACACTGTTGCTCCTGGGGTATCGGCGAGGACCATTCGCAACCGTCTCCATGAAGCTGGGCTACGGTCCCGCACACCGTTAGGCCGCCTTCCGCTCACGCCCCAACATCGTGCAGCCCACCTCCAGTGGTGTCGCGACAGGCGTGAATGGAGGGACGAATGGAGACGTGTCGTCTTCAGCGATGAGAGTCGCTTCTGCCTTGGTGCCAATGATGGTCGTATGCGTGTTTGGCGCCGTGCAGGTGAGCGCCACAATCAGGACTGCATACGACCGAGGCACACAGGGCCAACACCCGGCATCATGGTGTGGGGAGCGATCTCCTACACTGGCCGTACACCACTGGTGATCGTCGAGGGGACACTGAATAGTGCACGGTACATCCAAACCGTCATCGAACCCATCGTTCTACCATTCCTAGACCGGCAAGGGAACTTGCTGTTCCAACAGGACAATACACGTCCGCATGTATCCCGTGCCACCCAACGTGCTCTAGAAGGTGTAAGTCAACTACCCTGGCCAGCAAGATCTCCGGATCTGTCCCCCATTGAGCATGTTTGGGACTGGATGAAGCGTCGTCTCACGCGGTCTGCACGTCAGCACGAACGCTGGTCCAACTGAGGCGCCAGGTGGAAATGGCATGGCAAGCCGTTCCACAGGACTACATCCAGCATCTCTACGATCGTCTCCATGGGGGAATAGCAGCCTGCATTGCTGCGAAAGGTTGATATACACTGTACTAGTGCCGACATTGTGCATGCTCTGTTGCCTGTGTCTATGTGCCTGCAGTTCTGTCAGTGTGATCATGTGATGTATCTGACCCCAGGAATGTGTCAATAAAGTTTCCCCTTCCTGGGACAATGAATTCACGGTGTTCTTATTTCAATTTCCAGGAGTGTATGTGCGGGACCTACGAGAAATACGGGACCTGCAAAGAACTTGTGACATCACACTAGTCTGCTTGTCCGCCATACTTCGCGAATGCTCAGCTCCGTGCAGGGCGCACGGGAAATTAGTGTATAATCGAAAAGGTACCCACTAAAGATATTAACTCTGTCATGTGGTATCTAGAGCTTGCATGCATTTAAACATGCGGTCAAGACTAATAAAACTCGTTTGAAGTAGTTACTTCTTCCCCGCCGGAAGACCTACAGTATCACGTGGTGTGACGTACACGTCCAAACTGCCTTTCTCGTGGTCCTCAAGCTGTCATACTGTGAAGCTGCCTGTTGTGACATTCCTGTACGTACCGTAATTCTCCCTTTCTGTGTTGCAACCAGTTCACCGAGTGAGCGAAGTACGTCCAGGGGATAGAATATTATTCAAAAAGGTTAATTTTTGGCTAAACATAGTCTCTAATGGCTTCTTGGGCCAGTACAACATGGGTTGTGCTCTCTTAAGTGTGGTTGTATCACTGACTGAAGCTGGCAGAAAAATTTCCGTGTCTGCTATGTCACAACCCGTACCATTTGTTAGTATTCCGTTGTTCCGTAACTCCATTATAACCATCCTCTATCGTTTTCCGAGTTCATAACAATTTACAGTTACTATTTCCGAAGAAAAACTGAGTAGACCGAGTGAGTCCTCACTCTCTGGAAATAAGGATGCTGTGTTAACACTTGGCTTTAACATTCCTTCGCATCACCTTGTCCCAGAAATAACTGCACCTCGCATGTCCATACGCCAGTCCGTTTCATCCTACTCGAGCAGTTTATAATACTTATCCTCTGACATCGCCGTAAGTCTTCCAGCGACATCGAGGCGTAGCTCTTCCTTTCTTCCGAAGTTATTAGTACTTCCTTGGCTTGCATCTGTACACATTTCCCAGAAATTTCCCGCTTCACTGGAGAGTGGTGTACCATAAAGCACTGACACTTCGTGTTCACGCGTACAACTGAGGATCGAATGAATGAATACAGGTAATCTTGCGCCGTCAGTACTCATTTTCACTGCGGAAAGGGGTAGAACAGTACCAAATTTCTCTCGGTTGGTTCCGCCACTCACCTTAACTGTGCTGTTAATTCCTTTTGTGCTTCGCGTAGTCCGGTTAAGAATTCTGCGGTAGTAACAACGTAGAACTTAACTGTCCGTGCACGGAGTGGTATAATGCCTCTTAAATGTTATCACTCTCATCCTTGCGTCATTCAGACTGTCTGTTAGCGCTCGCAACAACCTGCCCACAGTCATTCCTCCGTCCATTGTGTTCAGTCGATTTGTTACTGCTTCAAAGTCGCTATTCAAGGCCTGTACAGTATGGAGGAGGAGAGTAGTTCAAAATTGTTCAAATGGCTCTGAGCACTATGGGACTTAACTTCTCAGGTCATCAGTCCCCTAGAACTTAGAACTACTTAAACCTAACTAACCTAAGGACATCACACACATCCATGCCCGAGGCAGGATTCGAACCTGCGACCGTAGCGGTCGCGCAGTTCCAGACTGTAGCGCCTAGAACCGCTCAGCCACCCTGGCCGGTGGAGGAGAGTAGTGCTTAACGCCCCGTCGACAAAGACGTCATTAGAGACAGAGCCCAAGCTCGGATTACGGAAGGATGGGAAAGGACACTGGCCATGCCCTTTCAAAGGAACCGTCCCGGCATTTGCCAGAAGTGATTTATGGAAATCACGGGAAACCTAAATTAGGATGGCCGGACGCGGGTTTGAACCGTCGTCCTGCCGAGTCCAGTGTGCAACCACTGCACCACCTCGCTCGGTCCTGTGCAGTATCTAGCGTGCTTTGCGCTAGTCCGGTAGTTAATTCTCCACTATTCTGTTGTTATTCATCACACGCTGTTCCAGTTTTGATAATTGAGTGGTATGCTACTGTACAGTGGATCTGGTAGCATTCGCTATTCCCTGTATCCGTCCTATCGTGCCATTCAAATTCCGGATGTCCTCATTGTCAGCTGTACCAAGTAGCATCCCATCAGCATCTTCTTACATATTAGAGTTCTTGGTAGCAGGTCCATCACTTGCGTCAGTAATTCCCTTAGTTTTCCTTACAAAAACTGTAAATCACTTTATTCACCTTGTACTTCGATTAATACTCCTTACTTCTGTGCCTATGGATGCAACTCCACGAACACATCTTACAATCTACGCACTTCGTTGCTAACTTCCTATGCCTCGAAAGCCAGTCTATGTACCCACCGATGGTTTTCCAGTAAGACGTCCGTTTGCCTGGATAACAGTACTTCAGACTCCAGGGGCTGGGTCTGTAGTGTATTTGCCACTCTCCTTCCGGTGAGGTTCAGGATAAGCAGGATTATGGTACTGTTCCAGGGCTCACATTCCTTTATGTAACTGGAGAGAAAGGGACCTTTACCACTTCTCCTTTCTCCGGAAAAAAGAGAGGATAATCGGACAAAACTATAAATCCGTGACATACAAAACTAGTATTGAATCCATTCCTTAACTTGTGATACTAGCGAAAAAGGAAAAAATAAACAAACAGGCAAACATACAACGAATAGAACGACAGTAAAAATTGCAATACTCTCCAATAACCGAGGTAAAAACAAACGCTGTAAAATGTAATCAAACAGTAATCTCAAATGCTCTCTGTCAATACTGTCGAAGTGCATAAGGCATATCAGACGTACTTTATTAGCAAGTCGTGTGCTACTTCTTCACTTTCCTAGATTTCGTATTCCGCCGTGCAGACGGTAACTGGACTTGTGGCAAGGCACCCACAGCTCTCTAAAATGGCTTAATTAGTCCCACGTGGATATTTTTGTTGCCATCTGTATCTTAAAGTTGAAAGGTGATGTCTTTTCCTACACTTGGTAAGATACGTTGTATGGAGTCATGAATTTCTTTGCTTTACCGTTATGTGTGTACGAGTTTGTCACTTATACCCACTGACCAGCCCTCCATTGCGGCACTCTAAAGCTTTCGTATTCGTCCGGCCATCTAGATTTAGATTTTCCGTGATTTCCCTAAATCGCTACAAGCAAATTTCGGAATGTTTCCTTTGAAAGGGCACGGCCGATTTCCTTCCCTACCTTTGACACAGTCCTAGTTTGTCCTCCGTTTCTAATGACCTCGATGTCTACGGGACTTTAAACCCAATCTTTCTTTTTTTGTTTGTATTTGCCTGTTTCACTTGTCAAACGTCTCGCAAATTTTTCGCGAATTTTTTCGCCGATTAAGCGTCAGTTCGAAGATCTGGTTTCATCACTTGGAAAGGTGAAGGCATTTTCCACACATATATCACCTCATATGGCCAAAGACAGTTGGTGTATATTTTGGAATTGTATGCCATGGTCACATAACTATGATGATTACTATTAACATAATAGCTCAACATCTTCCAAATCGTGTAATGAACTTGTTCTGTCCTCCAGTGGCTTGAGGGTGGAAACGGCTTGTCTGCAACTTGCGAATACGGAGCGGTATATACAATTGCTTAATTACATCCAAAAAAATTAGTGCACTGAGCTTAGATTACACACTGAAGAGCCAAAGAAACTGGTACACCTGCCTAATATCGTGTAAGGCCCCGCGAGCACGTAGAACTGCTGCAATACGACGTTGCATGGACTCGACTAACGTATGAAGTAGTGCTGGAAGAAACTGACACCATGAATCCCGTAGGGCTGTCCATAAATCCGTAAGAGTACGTGGAGGTGGAGACGTCTTCTGAACAGCACGTTGCAAGGCATTCCAGATATACTCAATAATGTTCATGTCTGGGGAGTTTTGTGGCCAGCGGAAGTGTTTAAACTCAGAAGAATGTTCCTGGAGTCACTCTGTAGCAATTCTGGACGTATGGAGTGTCGCACTATCCTGCTGGAATTTACCAAGTCCATCGGAATGCACATGGACATGAATGGATGCAGGTGATCAGACAGGATGCTTACGTACGTGTCACATGTCAGAGTCGTATCTAGACTTATCAGGGGTCCCATATCACTCCCACACGCCCCACACCATTACAGGGCTTCCACCAACTTGAACAGTACCCTGCTGATATTCAGGGTCCACGGACTCATGAGGTTGTCTCTATACCGGTCCACGTCCATCCGCTCGATACAATTTGAAACGAGTCAACACGTCACCACGTTTCCAGTCATCAACAGTCCAATGTCGGTGTTGACGGGCCCAGGAGAGGCGTAAAGCTTTGTGTCGTGCAGTCATCGAGGGTACACGAGTGGGCCTTCGGCTCCCTAAGCCCATATCGATGGTGTTCCGTTGAATGGTTGGCACGCTGACACTTGTTGATGGCCGACTATTGAAATCTACAGCAATTTGCGGAAGGGTTGCACTTCTATCACGTTGAACGATTCTCTTCAGTCGTCGTTGACCCCGTTCTTGCAGTATCTTTTTCCGGCTACAGCAATGTCCGAGATTTTATGTTTTACCGGTTTCCATATATTCACGGTGCACTCTTGAAACGGTCGTACGGGAAAATCCCCACTTCATATCTATCGCGGAGTGCTGTGTCCCATCGCTCGAGCGCTGACTATAACACAAGGTTCAAATTCACTTAAAACTTGATAACCGATCTAATAACTGCACCAGATACTTGTTGTCTTATATAGGCGTTGCCAATCGCAGCATCGTATTCTTCCTTTTTACATATCTCTGTGTTTGAATTCGCATGCGAAAATCAGATTCTTTGGCGCTTCAGTGTAGTATCCAGGATACAAAATATGAGCAATCTATTGTTCACCAGTGCTTGGGCAATTATCTCGCTTGTTCGTCGGGGATTGGAGTCATCAGGAATATTGTTATAAATGCTCTATTGTGGTCAATATCTACCTATTTCCTGCTGTTGGCCTATTAAAAGGGCCTAAAACATCTACCCCTAGCATTTGAAACCATTGAGATGCTTTCAGTAGCCTTTGTAATGGTATTGGTCGGTGGCTGAGCTCTGCCTGTTGTGCACACGATGTACAGTTGCTGATATATTGCTTCACATCTCTTTTCCTGGTCCTCCATCAAAATTTCTCACCAGCCCATCCATCATTTTTCTACTCAGACTATCTACTTTGGTATGTCTCTTTTCCAGCTAATACTTTAAACCTTTGGCCATATAAATAACGTCGAAGGTAAGAAATAAAATAGATAACTGCCAACATTTCCTTGTCAGTCGTGAAGTAAGTTCGCTCTCCTTTGTTCAGCTGTTGGGATGAGTATGCTACAGTGTGTATCTATTGTTTGTACTCTGGCTAAGAAACAAGTGACTGCCATAATGCTCACATTACAAGGCAAAATTAATTATTTTCCGAAGTTTGGAAATTTCAGAACTGGACCTGACGTCAAAGCTCGTTTCAAAGTATTGTAGACAGTTTGATATTCAGTAGCCCATTCAAATTTTTTCTCCTTTCCATAACAAATGACACAAGGGCTCTGCAATTTCAGCAAACTTCTTCACAAATTCACGATAATAATTACAGTTACTGAAAGAAATAAGCCTGAAATTTGTTTAACTGCTTGGGGTGGCAAAAAGTTCCAAACTGCTGAATCCTTGCTGACTAATTACATGCCTAATTTACTTCCATTGCTACAAAATCGCATTTATCAATGTTGAGTGTTAGTCTACATCTACACCTACATTTATACTCTGCAAGCCAACAAACGGTGTGTGGCGGAGGGCACTTTACGTGCCACTGTCATTTCCTACCTTTCCTGTTCAAGTCGCGTATGGTTCACGGGAAGAACGACTGCCGGAAAGCCTCCGTGCGCGCTCGAATCTCTCTAATTTTACATTCGCGATCTCCTCGTGAGGTATAAGTAGGGGGAAGCAATATATTCGATACCTCATCGAGAAACGCTCCCTCTCGAAACCTGGACAGCAAGCTACACCGCGACGCAGAGCGCCTCTCTTGCAGAGTCTGCTACTTGAGTTTGCTAAACATCTCCGTAACGCTATCACGCTTACCAAATAAAACTGTGACGAAACGCGCCGCTCTTCTTTGGATCTTCTCTATCTCCTCTGTCAACCCGACCTGGTATGAATCCCACAATGATGAGCAATACTTAAGTATAGGTCGAACGAGTGTTTTGTAAGCCACCTCCTTTGATGATGGACTACATTTTCTAAGGACTCTCCCAATGAACCTCAACCTGGTACCCGCCTTACCAACAATTAATTTTATATGATCATTCCACTGCAAATCGTTCCGTACCCATACTCCCAGATATTTTACAGAAGTAACTCCTGCCAGTGTTTGTTCCGCTATCATATCATCATACAATAAAGCATCCTCCTTTCTATGTATTCGCAATACATTACATTTGTCTATGTTAATGGTCAGTTGCCACTCCGTGCACCAAGTGCCTATCCGCTGCAGATCTTCCTGCATTTCGCTGCAATTTTCTAATGCTGCAACTTCTCTGTATACTACATCATCCGCGAAAAGCCGCATGGTACTTCCGACACTATCTACTAGGTCATTTATATATATTGTGAAAAGCAATGGTCCCATAACACTCCCCTGTGGCACGCCAGAGGTTACTTTAACGTCTGTAGACGTCTCTCCATTGAGAACAATATGCTGTGTTCTGTTTGCTAAAATCTCTTCAATCCAGCTACACAGCTGGTCTGATATTCCGTAGGCTCTTACTTTGTTTATCAGGCGACAGTGCGGAACTGTATCGAACGCCTTCCGGAAGTCAAGGAAAATGGCATATTAGACACAGGCTCCCAGCCTGTGTCTAATATTTTCTGGGTCTCATGAACAAATAAAGCGAGTTGGGTCTCACACGATCGCTGTTTCCGGAATCCATGTCGATTCCTACAGAGTAGATTCTGGGTTTCCAGAAATGACATGATACGCGAGCATAAAACATGTTCTGAAATTCTACAACAGATCGATGTCAGAGATATAGGCCTATAGTTTTGCGTATCTGCTCGACTACACTTCTTGAAAACTGGAACTAACTGTGCTCTTTTCCAATCATTTGGAACCTTCCGTTCCTCTAGAGACTTGCGGTACACGGCTGCTAGAAGGGGGGCGAGTTCTTTCGCGTACTCTGTGTAGAATCGAATTGGTATCCCGTCAGGTCAAGTGGACTTCCCTCTGTTGAGTGATTTCAGCTGCTTTTCTATTCCTTGGACACTTATTTCGATGTCAGCCATTTCTTCGTTCGTGCGAGGATTTTGAGAAGGAACTGCAGTGCGGTCTTCCTCTGTAAAACAGCTTTGGAAAAAGGTGTTTAGTATTTCAGCTTTACGCGTCTCATCCTCTGTTTCAATGCCATCAACATCCCGGAGTATCTGGATATGCTGTTTCGATCCACTTACTGATTTAACGTAAGACCAGAACTTCCTAGGATTTTCCGTCAAGTCGGTACATAGAATTTTACTTTCTAATTCACTGAACGCTTCACGCATAATCCTCCTTACGCTAACTTTGACATCATTTAGCTTCTGTTTGTTTGAGAGGTTTTGGCTGCGTTTAAATTTGCAGTGAAGCTCTCTTTGCTTTCGCAGTAGTTTCCTAACTTTGTTGTTGAACCACGGTGGGTTTTTCCCGTCCCTCACACTTTTACTCGGCACGTACCTATCTAAAACGCATTTTACGATTGCCTTGTACTTTTTCCATAAACACTCAACATTGTCAGTGTCGGTACAGATATTTTGGTTTTGATCTGTTTGGTAGTCTGAAATCTGCCTCCTATTACTCTTCCTGAACAAATAAAACTTCCTCCCTTTTTTCATATTCCTATTTACTTCCATATTCACGGATGCTGCAACGGCCTTACGATCACTGATTCCCTGTTCTGCGCTTACAGAGTCGAAAATTTCTATTCCGTTTGTTATCAGTAGGTCCAAGATGTTATCTCTACCAGTCGGTTCTCTGTTTAATTGCTCGAGGTAATTTTCGGATAGTGCACTCACGATAATGTCACTCGATGGTCTGTCCCTACCACCCGTCCTAAACATCTGAGTGTCCCAGTCTATATCTGGTAAATTGAAATCTCCACCTAAGACTATAACATGCTGAGGAAATTTATGTGAAATGTATTCCAGATTTTCCCTCAGTTGTTCTGCCACTAATGCTGCTGAGTCGGGAGGTCGGTAAAAGGAGCCAATTATTAACCTAGCTCGGTTGTTGAGTATAACCTCTACCCATAATAATTCACAGGAACTATCCACTTCTATTTCACTACAGGCGCTGCAGTCCGGAACCGCGGGACTGCTACGGTCGCAGGTTCGAATCCTGCCTCGGGCATGGCTGTGTGTGATGTCCTTAGGTTAGTTAGGTTTAAGTAGTTTAGGGGACTTATGACCTAAGATGTTGAGTCCCATAGTGCTCAGAGCCATTTGACCCATTTGATAAACTACTACTAACAGCGACAAACACGCCACCACCGGTTGCATGCAATGTATCCTTTCTAAATACCGTGTGTGCCTTTGTAAAAATTTCGACAGAATTTATCTCTGGCTCCAGCCAGCTTTTCGTACCTATAACGATTTCTGCTTCGGTGTTTTCTATCAGCGCTTGAAGTTCCCGTACTTTACCAACGCAGATTCGACAGTTTACAGTTACAATACCGATTTCTGCTTGGTCCCCGCATGTCCTGGCTTTGCCCCGCACCCTTTGAGGCTGTTGCCCTTTCTGTACTTGTTCGAGGCCATCTAACCTAAAAAACCGCCCAGTCCACGCCACACAACCCCTGCTACCCGTGTAGCCGCCTGCTGTGTGTAGTGGACTCCTGACCTAAAAAGGGAAGTTGTAGAATTTTTTCTAGTCGCGCAGTCCGGAACCGCGTGACTACTACGGCCGCAGGTTCGAATCCTGCCTCGGGCATGGATGTGTGTGATGTCCTTAGGTTAGTTAGGTTTAAGTAGTTCTAAGTTTTAGGGGACTGATGACCACAGTAGTTAAGTCCCATAGTGCTCAGAGCCATTTGAACCATTTTTTGTAGAATTTTGGAACACGTATTATGTTCAAGTATAATGACTTTTCTGGAGACTAGAAATCTACTCTGTAGGAATCAGCATGGGTTTAGAAAAAGACGGTCGTGTGAAACCCAGCTCGCGCTGTTCGTCCACGAGACTCAGAGGGCCATAGACACGGGTTCACAGGTAGATGCCGTGTTTCTTGACTTCCGCAAGGCGTTCGATACAGTTCCCCACAGTCGTTTAATGAACAAAGTAAGGGCATATGGACTATCAGACCAATTGTGGGATTGGATTGAAGAGTTTCTAGATAACCGAATGCAGCATGTCATTCTCAATGGAGAGAAGTCTTCCGAAGTAAGAGTGATTTTAGGTGTGCCGCAGGGTAGTGTCATAGGACCGTTGCTATTCACAATATACACTCCTGGAAATTGAAATAAGAACACCGTGAATTCATTGTCCCAGGAAGGGGAAACTTTATTGACACATTCCTGGGGTCAGATACATCACATGATCACATTGACAGAACCACAGGCACATAGACACAGGCAACAGAGCATGCACAATGTCGGCACTAGTACAGTGTATATCCACCTTTCGCAGCAATGCAGGCTGCTATTCTCCCATGGAGACGATCGTAGAGATGCTGGATGTAGTCCTGTGGAACGGCTTGCCATGCCATTTCCACCTGGCGCCTCAGTTGGACCAGCGTTCGTGCTGGACGTGCAGACCGCGTGAGACGACGCTTCATCCAGTCCCAAACATGCTCAATGGGGGACAGATCCGGAGATCTTGCTGGCCAGGGTAGTTGACTTACACCTTCTAGAGCACGTTGGGTGGCACGGGATACATGCGGACGTGCATTGTCCTGTTGGAACAGCAAGTTCCCTTGCCGGTCTAGGAATGGTAGAACGATGGGTTCGATGACGGTTTGGATGTACCGTGCACTATTCAGTGTCCCCTCGACGATCACCAGTGGTGTACGGCCAGTGTAGGAGATCGCTCCCCACACCATGATGCCGGGTGTTGGCCCTGTGTGCCTCGGTCGTATGCAGTCCTGATTGTGGCGCTCACCTGCACGGCGCCAAACACGCATACGACCATCATTGGCACCAAGGCAGAAGCGACTCTCATCGCTGAAGACGACACGTCTCCATTCGTCCCTCCATTCACGCCTGTCGCGACACCACTGGAGGCGGGCTGCACGATGTTGGGGCGTGAGCGGAAGACGGCCTAACGGTGTGCGGGACCGTAGCCCAGCTTCATGGAGACGGTTGCGAATGGTCCTCGCTGATACCCCAGGAGCAACAGTGTCCCTAATTTGCTGGGAAGTGGCGGTGCGGTCCCCTACGGCACTGCGTAGGATCCTACGGTCTTGGCGTGCATCCGTGCGTCGCTGCGGTCCGGTCCCAGGTCGACGGGCACGTGCACCTTCCGCCGACCACTGGCGACAACATCGATGTACTGTGGAGACCTCACGCCCCACGTGTTGAGCAATTCGGCGGTACGTCCACCCGGCCTCCCGCATGCCCACTATACGCCCTCGCTCAAAGTCCGTCAACTGCACATACGGTTCACGACCACGCTGTCGCGGCATGCTACCAGTGTTAAAGACTGCGATGGAGCTCCGTATGCCACGGCAAACTGGCTGACACTGACGGCGGCGGTGCACAAATGCTGCGCAGCTAGCGCCATTCGACGGCCAACACCGCGGTTCCTGGTGTGTCCGCTGTGCCGTGCGTGTGATCATTGCTTGTACAGCCCTCTCGCAGTGTCCGGAGCAAGTATGGTGGGTCTGACACACCGGTGTCAATGTGTTCTTTTTTCATTTCCAGGAGTGTACATAAATGACCTTGTGGATGACACCGGAAGTTCACTGAGGATTTTTGCAGACGTATCGAGAGGTTGTAACAATGGAAAATTGTACTGAAATGCAGGAGGATCTGCAGCGAATTGACGCATGGTGCAGGGAATGGCAATTCAATCTCAATGTAGACAAGTCTAAAGTGCTGCGAATACATAGAAAGATAGATACCTTATCATTTAGCTACAAAATAGCAGGTCAGCAACTGGAAGCAGTTAATTCCATAAATTATCTGGGAGTACGCATTAGGAGTGATTTAAAATGGAATGATCATATAAAGTTGATCGTCGGTAAAGCAGATGCCAGACTGAGATTCATTGGAAGAATCCTAAGGAAATGCAATCTGAAAACAAAGGAAGTATGTTACAGTACGCTTGTTCGCCCACTGCTTGAATACTGCTCACCAGTGTGGGATCAGTACCAGATAGGGTTGATAGAAAAGATAGAGAAGATCCATCGGAGAGCAGCGCGCTTCGTTACAGCATCATTTAGTAATAGCGAAAGCGTTACGGAGATGATAGATAAACTGCAGTGGAAGACTCTGCAGGAGAGACGCTCAGTAGCTCGGTACGGGCTTTTGTTAAAGTTTCGAGAACGTACCTTCACCGAAGAGTCAAGCAGTATATTGCTCCCTCCTACGTATATATCGCGAAGAGACCATGAGGATAAAATCAGAGAGATTAGAGCCCACACAGAAGCATACCGACAATCCTTCTTTCCACGAACAATACGAGACTGGAATAGAAAGGAGAACCGATAGAGGTACTCAGGGTGCCCTCCGCCACACACCGTCAGGTGGCTTGCGGAGTATGGATGTAGATGTAGATGTAGATGTAGAACCAGAAACCCCACCACCCTATGGCGCAACTCATGCTATTCTTGGTTTTCTGAGCATGTCCCCCACCCATTGTACATGCTCTTCCATGTCCTCTGAAAAGACAATGATGTCATCATAGTACATCATACAGTGTCGTGGCTTCAGTCCTCAATGTACTCCATCCAATAATGTTTGAAAGGCGGCCGCTGCGTTCTTGAATACAAATGGTATTCGAAGGTATTGAAAATGGTCGTAGGTGATGGTAAAAGCTGTCTTTAATCGATCTTCTGGCGCTACCTCCAGTTGATGATACCCACCCTTTAAATCCATGTTGGAGAACTATTTACGTGACTCAAGTTGTCCAGACCCTCTGTTATGTTCGGCATAAGATATTCATCTGTGACGGTTCGTGCATTAAGGTTTCGATAGTCACAGCCAAATCTGTTTCCTAATGCCCCCTGGTAACTTCTTTGGGACCAAAGTGGCAGGTGCTCCCCATGGACTATCACTATATTCAATAATACCATCAGCTGGCTGTTGGTCGATAAATTCTTCCATTATCAGTTGCACATATTTCGAAATTCTTTATACTTTCTTAAAATCTAGAGCGTTATTCCCCGTTTGTATCTTGCGTTCGTGGTAACGGATTAAACAAATCTGTGAACTGCAGTAACAAGGTTTCCATTGCTTTCCGGTCGTTACCTTGTAAATGTTATACTTTTTCACGTAATGCAGATGTGTCGATGGTTTGCTTGTGGGAGAGGTCCTCACTTGACTTATTTATGTCGTCTTACTCTAAAACATCCAGCTTAGCAATCACCAGACCTCTTGGCAGACTCAAGTTGTTCATGCTAAAATTATCGAGAGGCTGTATGGAACCATCAAACCACCATCCACATCACTGTCACGTACTGTACTTCTCTGTAAAAAAATTGTGTGACTTATCCTACTACTTGTTAGCTTCCAACAACTCTACAACACTTAATTAACTCTTGGGTAAGTCCGTATCTATGCTAATGCAGGTCAGCTTCCCTGTACCTTGCGGTACTGTGCCCTATGAATTGGTCTTTTGTGCTTTTGTCCGCAGTTTATTACGTGGCATCCTTATGACTGGTAAACCTTGCGACATCGTAACACTTGCAACTGTTGTCTCTAGACGAAACAATGTCTCCCCTACCCACCTCCAACATTCAATTGTATACTGCGAAAAGTCAACTTTTGCGTGATGTTTAACAAGAAAGTCGAGTCTCAGGAACGCACAGTACCGTTCCCCAACATGCGGCAACACTTCCACATCCTTCCGAAAACTATAAAACTAAGTAACGTTGACCCCAGTCACCTTACATGTTATCTGCCACTCCGTGGAACTTGTACCGGGGAATCCTCAATCACTTTCTGCCCAGGAGATCCAAACGGGCTACATGAAACCTTGTGTCCATTAAACATTTATGCTCCTTCCCATCCACTTCGCCTAACAAACAGCATTCCGTCTCTGCATCCATTTTCACAGTCTCGTGTTTTACTGGGAATTTCGTCTGATGGATGAGGCACTCCCGTTCCTGTTTGATGGCCAATATTTCGGATTTGCCTTCCTGCCCTTCATTCCGGCAATCACGTGCCTTGCGACCCACCTCCCCACATTCATAACATTCCGACTAACTACATTTCTTTTTGACGGTCCCGAACGCTCGCACTTAAACACATTACCTCAGAGGAGAAAACAATGTGGTCACTCTGCCTTTGTGTAGCTATGTCGATTTCCCGTGTTTATGTGTGTGACGGTACAAACCCCCGTTACTAGATAAATATTTCTAGTATGCAAGGATTGCTTTGTGGAGAGCAAGCGCGCTACATGGTGCGCGATTCGCGGAAGCATGTGGCGCGCCCGCGAGAGATTTGCAACGGTCGGTCTTCGCGGCCGGGCGACCACGTGGCCTGCAGCTTGGGGCATTGTTTGGTTTTTCGCGCATTACGCGAAAACTATGTAACTTACGGTGTAGAGCGATGCGGTAGTGGATTGTGGTCAGCAATATACACCTTCTGGAAGATCAGTCAATATTTTAAGCCATGCGACGCAAAAGTTATAGTAACCATAAAATCGGTTAATATCACGAATACTGAAAAATTAAAAAAATAGTAAATACCAACTTACAGGAATGATCGAGCACTCATTAAAAACGTTTCGTCATAGCGGATCGAGTGCCTTAGTGATATGTTAAGATTCATAAATAATTAAGCCCATAAAGAGTAATAAACAAAGTTTGAGGGAAAATTGTTTACAAAATTCAATAGGAAATTCATGACGTAAAGAACGGCACAATATAATATTTTGGATGGCATCACACGTATTTTAAACTAGTTAAGTTATACCATACACTTAACTTGCAATAGTTTTCATTGTTTGCAAATTATTATTAACATTTATCGCCCATAAGTAATTATTATAGATATGAAGATTTTGAGCAGCGCAATGTGTAGATCGCTATAGATTACGTGTAAAAACGGTGCTATATGCAGTTCTATGTTAAAAACTTTGCAGCACAGATGTCAACAAACGAATTTGCGCTAAGTGGCGAAATTTTGCAAAACCTACTTCTTGATTTACGGGCGATAAAATAATCCTAGAAATTAATGTAACATAGTAAATAGGATGTACTTTTTAGCGCGGTTCCGATGGAGTACTTATGTCTGTCGAGGGATGTATGAATCAAAATTTGTAACCTTAACTGGTGAGACTGGTACTTGCGTAACCAGGAGGTTGACGTCCGAGCCTATATAAGCGAGTGGCCATCTTGGCCAGGGGTCAGTCGTTGGTCAGTCGTTTTGGAGGGTGAGTGGCGAGCAAGCCCCACTTGAGGGTAGCCCATGTGGTCGTTTGAGATTTCTTTGTCACGCCGATTTATTTCGACAACGAGCATTGTTTAATAGTGCAAGTGTGCAAGCATATATTTGGTGAACTGGAAGTGCTACGATTATTATTTTATTGCTAGAACAAAGAGGACAGTGGGACGTGTGGTTCTGTCCGTATTATTTGAATAAATTTCGTTAATAGCAGCCTACATTACTGCTATTGGGGGCTCGGAGTCAAATTATTATTAAAGTAAAACTGTAAACCGTCTCACCAGTGCTAATTTCATTGTGTGAAAGAAAAGGGCAACGCCAATAAATGGTGATTGAAGTGTGTCGTGAAAAACTGATTTTAGTATAATAATCGCCTAATTCTTGTTCCCTAGCATAAACTGTACTTATGTCTCAGTGAATAATTAATTCAAAAACTATAACAAATGCGCGGGTGTGGAAGTGTATCAACGCACCAAGTGTGGAAATCATCCCCTGAGACTTACGTGAGAGCCAAAATTTGCAATACCATTTTTAACCAACATTCGTATATGCACATTTCGTGGGAACTTCTTCTTTATTATTTTACCGCCCCGTCGCATGTGGTAACGCAGATGGCAGCAGAAAAATCACTTGGCTTGTCCATTCTGACCCTTTCTGAAGAATCATCAAGAAAATGCTGCTTACGGAAACATTCAGAACCCCATTCTCTGCCACATAGAAGATGAGGGCTCTGTCGACATATGCATTATCCGTCTACTCGTACGTTTGTGCATTCAGTCTCCTAACTCTGTTGGAAAATGACTCCATTGATTCGCCGTGTTTCTGCTACAGTCCACTCAGTTTCTCTCTGAAAAACCATGCACTGTTCTACTTACGTTAGCATTGGATGAGACCAGTAGCCAACTCATCAAATGTCGGGGCGTTATTAAGTGTCTCGTGACACATAACGTATGTTTTAAGGTTGCCTACTGGCCACAATTCAGCCATATTAAAGGACGATCCCTCCGACCATTGTCCCAGTTCGGGATCAAATTTCACGTCAGTAATAAAACCAGATAAATTCTCAGTAGCTTTTCCCGAAAATGGTGCTTTAAGGTTAGCTCCTGTGGGATAAATGGGATGGATACCCTCAACACAGTTTTGGTCTCCCCGGTATCACGATGTACTTGCCCACCAGTGGCTTCCCATTCCTCTATCTTTCAACGCATTGCCTTATTGTACTGTTTCAGTAGATCTATAGTCACTAACAACGCAGCTATTTGCCCCTTCTGGGTTTCCACCATTTCATTCGAAGTCGCTGGCCATGTGTCTGACATGCCGTTATACACGAAAAATACAAAAACAGTACACCCAAATGTAAATATACATAAATAAAGACAAACTGCATATAATCTTTGCACAGTATCATGCTCTGCACACTGTTACACCTCCTGACCAAAGTTTGTACATGTTCTGCACATGTACAACACGAAACTGG
This sequence comes from Schistocerca serialis cubense, assembly GCF_023864345.2. NCBI lineage: Eukaryota > Metazoa > Arthropoda > Insecta > Orthoptera > Acrididae > Schistocerca > Schistocerca serialis. The sequence continues at coordinate 606,933,036 of NC_064640.1, read as the reverse complement.
CACAGCTTGAACATAAGGCAAGTCATGCCTGGATAAATTTCAATACTGACACCTCAATGACTGCAGGTAAATTTTCCTAGTATTCCCACGAAACAAAGACAAATCCGCAGATTCTTGCGGCCTAACATATGACACTGTTAATTTACTTTGGAGGTCCTTACGGCTCAACAGTGTCGCTACCTAAGATACAAAAAGTAGGACAACAAATATCACTGAAGACATGGCATCACAGCGAACTGCAGTCCCTAGACGCTGACCTTACAGCCGATCTGCCCAGACGATGTCGGCTACTGCTGCCGGTTGTCAGGGTTGAACCGAGCAGGGTGCGGTGAGACGAGTCTGCTCACGTTCGACAGCGCCAAGAAAACATGATTGACAACAAAACATTTATTAATCATGAGTACAGGATTGTCTCCCCCGAGCGCTGGAAGCTCCATCGGGCGAGCAGAGTGCAGAACCAGTCATCAGAAGTAAGAGCACATCGCCAGTAGTTCTGCTGGGTCCTGGTTTGCTCGTGTGGCGGCTGTTACGCTACGACTCCGTCAATAGCCCTCAGGCGCCGGCAAGCGCTGCTGTCGCTGGACAGCGATGGGTAGGAACCTCTGCGGGAGATCACAGAAGCGCTCTCGTTGAAGAGGTGCGACCAGGAGATACGTCCTCCTGTCGAGCCTGAAGTACTCGTTGTCGTGTAGGGTCTGACCCGCAGTCACTAGTTAGAAGACAGAGGCCCCCAGCATCAGTGTCGGTTGCACGAATAGGGCGAGTAGCAGGAGTGGCTCCCCTCTCAAGATGGCCGATAGCGCACAGCTTCCTGACTCTGCTGGTCAAGCCTCCACTCGGACAGCACACTGATGGCGGTCTCTGCACAATGTCCATGGTGACTCGGAAGTTGCCGCTGCAGCTTGCAGTGGCAGAGTCTATCCAACAGTACTTGCGACTCCATAGATAATTGTAGACGATTGGGAGCGCAAAGCGAAGACTGATATACCCTCCCTAGTACCAAGGGATTGCTGCAACTGAGAGTGCGATTAAGAAAGGCGTAGTATTTATACTGATGATTTCCATGCTCTCTACTGCAGTGGGAGTAGCAGTGACATCATGTATACTACACTGTGCAATACGATTAAAGTATCACTTTTTCGAAACCACGTAATTGTCTCCCATTGCAACACGTAAGTTTGAAATTTAACTCAAAAATGCCTACAAACTTCCTCTGTAACGGTGCAAAAGCGTAGCGCTCTGCCGTTTCACTCTCCAGCTCCGCGACGCTTCATACAACAATCTGTCGACACACATGAAAGAAAGGCCACACCTCAGTAGCTCATGAGAGCTGTAAGGTGACATCACATTGACACCAAATTTCACCACAATTCTGCTCAACGCCACAGCTGCTCTAGCGCAGAGAGTAGGCAGATTCCACCTAAGGCTGTCGAAGCAGTTGCCTAACCCTCAGCGGCTAGAGCAGCATCTTGGCTGAATTAGTATCGAAGTTTCTGACAGGTACATTTTTAACATGCTCAACGAAGGTGCGTGGGTGGCCACGATGGCGTTGCCGAATTGGACGGTCTTACAAGGAGAGGTCTCTAGCGGTGCGACCGACTTTTTCAAACTATCTATCTGGTGACGTAGGTTAAGATCCCATGTAACACATACCGCAGCCATTCACCCTGATGGGCCATCGTTGGCTAGTAATTGACGAAAAAAATTCGGAATTTTGTGTGACACTCGATAACGTTAGAAAAGTGTCATAGCATAGCATAGTGTAATCTCTTTTGTACTATCACACTGTTTTTTTACTCACATTATTGCATTCATTATATCTGTTTCTCATTTTGCTTCAATTTGCTTTTACTCATGATCCCATCTTTCATTTAAATTTTCATCTGCTTTGTTTTGTCCGTAGTGCAGTAGGTATTTAGGTTACGTTTCAAATGTTTCTATGACGATTACTGTGCAAAAAAATTGCGCATCTGATAACAAAAATACATTTTTCACAACATTTCACAAACATAAATACATTACTTCGTCTTTCATTTTGTAACTGATAGATCGGAATTTCCAGATAATTAAATTTAATAATAGAGTAATACACTCCTGGAAATTGAAATAAGAACACCGTGAATTCATTGTCCCAGGAAGGGGAAACTTTATTGACACATTCCTGGGGTCAGATACATCACATGATCACACTGACAGAACCACAGGCACATAGACACAGGCAACAGAGCATGCACAATGTCGGCACTAGTACAGTGTATATCCACCTTTCGCAGCAATGCAGGCTGCTATTCTCCCATGGAGACGATCGTAGAGATGCTGGATGTAGTCCTGTGGAACGGCTTGCCATGCCATTTCCACCTGGCGCCTCAGTTGGACCAGCGTTCGTGCTGGACGTGCAGACCGCGTGAGACGACGCTTCATCCAGTCCCAAACATGCTCAATGGGGGACAGATCCGGAGATCTTGCTGGCCAGGGTAGTTGACTTACACCTTCTAGAGCACGTTGGGTGGCACGGGATACATGCGGACGTGCATTGTCCTGTTGGAACAGCAAGTTCCCTTGCCGGTCTAGGAATGGTAGAACGATGGGTTCGATGACGGTTTGGATGTACCGTGCACTATTCAGTGTCCCCTCGACGATCACCAGTGGTGTACGGCCAGTGTAGGAGATCGCTCCCCACACCATGATGCCGGGTGTTGGTCCTGTGTGCCTCGGTCGTATGCAGTCCTGATTGTGGCGCTCACCTGCACGGCGCCAAACACGCATACGACCATCATTGGCACCAAAGCAGAAGCGACTCTCATCGCTGAAGACGACACGTCTCCATTCGTCCCTCCATTCACGCCTGTCGCGACACCACTGGATGCGGGCTGCACGATGTTGGGGCGTGAGCGGAAGACGGCCTAACGGTGTGCGGGACCGTAGCCCAGCTTCATGGAGACGGTTGCGAATGGTCCTCGCCGATACCCCAGGAGCAACAGTGTCCCTGATTTGCTGGGAAGTGGCGGTGCGGTCCCCTACGGCACTGCGTAGGATCCTACGGTCTTGGCGTGCATCCGTGCGTCTCTGCGGTCCGGTCCCAGGTCGACGGGCTCGTGCACCTTCCGCCGACCACTGGCGACAACATCGATGTACTGTGGAGACCTCACGCCCCACGTGTTGAGCAATTCGGCGGTACGTCCACCCGGCCTCCCGCATGCCCACTATACGCCCTCGCTCAAAGTCCGTCAACTGCACATACGGTTCACGTCCACGCTGTCGCGGCATGCTACCAGTGTTAAAGACTGCGATGGAGCTCCGTATGCCACGGCAAACTGGCTGACACTGACGGCGGCGGTGCACAAATGCTGCGCAGCTAGCGCCATTCGACGGCCAACACCGCGGTTCCTGGTGTGTCCGCTGTGCCGTGCGTGTGATCATTGCTTGTACAGCCCTCTCGCAGTGTCCGGAGCAAGTATGGTGGTCTGACACACCGGTGTCAATGTGTTCTTTTTTCCATTTCCAGGAGTGTATAATTAAATTCATATTCACAAAAAATTCCTATTGGAAGAAGAATTACATAAAGAAAAAAATGAAACAAATGAAGTTCATAAGGTGGTCAAAATAACGAATAGTACTAAAAAATGCATTTAAACCAAGTAACTGAACAAAAATAATGATTGAAATAATTTAGATAAAGATTTAAAAATAAAAAGAATTGTGTGTATCTGACGAGATTCGTACCCACAATCTGCTGTATATGTAGCTGTTATCCTACCCATTACACCACACAGCCAGCAACTTTTTAACGCTATTGCGTGCCACATAAAATACCGGTTTTTTTTTCAATTACTCTCGAACGAGGGCCCGTCAGGATGAAAGGCTGCAAGGTGTGATACGTGGGACCTTAATCTATATCTCCGTACAGATAGTTTCGAAAAGTCGATCGTACGGCTGGGGACCTCCCCTTGTTAGAGGGACACTTTGCTATTTTACTCACGGACGAGTCAGTCTCGAACCCTGCCGTGACCACGCTAGAGGAGGGGGCGAGAAAGGAGGGATGCAAACGCGTAAAAGCACTTTACTGCTTCGGGTCACGTTCAAATTTCGGAATTTCGGCTAGTGGTTTTGGATAGTACCTAGTTGCTCCACCCAGTAATACACAGTAAAAACTGCTGTTACCCTACACTACATTTTCAGTGGAGCTGCAGCCCCACAATGTCCACAGACTAGGGTTTAAATTTCGAGCGGGTGGCAGCAGCGGCCAGATTTGTCAAGAACCTTATCCGGCTGATCACTGCGCTGCGAACTGTCGGTTTCAGTAGCGAAATGTGTGTGAATCAATGTGTCAAGGGAAGGGTGGTTTCATCGACACCCTTTACACCACCCCCTGGGGCCTTTTTGTGTCGTTCCCGATCGGTGGCACGTCTGAATTCTTTTCCCCTGCCACCAATATCTAAACTGTGTGATTTCAACGCTCGGCATCACGATTCTGATCTCCATCGCAGAAGTGTAAAAAAAGAGGTGAAATGTGGATATGATGGGATGTGGCGACCCATAGTGTAACTCGTCCACTGTGGTGACGGGCAGAATTGTGGTGCAGTTCGCTGCCAATGTGATATCATTAACCCTCGTTACACCTCACATGAACTTCTTAGGACTGATTTTTTTCGCATGTGTCGACACATTACTGTTTGCAGCGTCATCTAGTCCGAGGGTGACGTCACAGGGCACCACGCTTTTGCACCATTACAGAGGAACGTTGTAGGCACCTTTGGACCAAAATTTCAAACTTACGCGTTACAGTAGGAGACAATTACGGGGTTCCGAAGAAGCTATCCTTTAGTTTCGTTGCAGAGTAATTTCCCCGTGTGGTCACCTCTTCTGGTGGCTTCAGGCTTTCGTAGTTTTATGCTAAATCAGTGGCTGAATATTACTGTTGCGTTATAATTGGACTTTCTTGTGCTGCTCTGCTCTCTCACCAGTATGACAATACCTGACTGTTGATATGATGTCACTGTGTTTCACTTAGGCAGCTCAGCCGGACCCGCGTGTCGCAGTCTCTTCTGTGTTCGCTTCGGCCTGCTAAGCATTTCCTCCTAGCTGGCGGTTTCCCAGTAATTGACTCACGCGGTTTGACTTTTGTTGTCGCCAGTGAAGAACTTTATCAAGTTTATTGTGTCAGCCAGCGATACTATTCCGAGTTGCAGCAGCAATGTACAATAGCGAACTATTTCGCACAGTCCACGATACGTTCAGATAACCCAGCTGTAACATCAATGCCGGCCGGAGTCACCGAGCGGTTCTAGGTGCTACAGTCTGGAACCGCGCGACCTCTACGGTCGCAAGTTCGAATCCTGCCTCGGGCATGGATCTGTGTGATGTCCTTAGGTTAGTTAGGTTTAAGTAGTTCTAAGTTCTAGGGGACTGATGACCTGAGAAGGTAAGTCCCATAGTGCTCAGAGCCATTTGAACCATTTTTGTAAAATCAATGTCCAAATCCTGACGAAATATTACTGTCAAATTTCCTCATTATGCTCCACTACTATTGGTGAAAGTTCTTCATGATATACACATGTCCTTAATTCATGAGACTAACGCAACATGCGGTAGCAGTGTGTCAACGAATAAGTCCAAGTGACCGTTCAGTTTCTATAAACGTGAATTTTCTAAATGGCAGCCCATTCTTCAAGGAGTGCTGCACTGAGGAGAGATATCGATCTCGGTCGGTGAGGCCTGGCACGAAGTCGGCGTTCCAAAACATCCCAAAGGTGTTCTGTAAGATTCAGGTCAGGTTTCTGTGCAGGCCAATCCATTACAGGGCTGGTATTGTCGTGTAACCACTCCGCCACGGGCCGTGCACTATGAACAGGGCTCAATCGTGTTGAAAGATGCAATCGGCGTCCCCGAATTGTTCTTCAACAGTGGGAAGCAAGAAGGTGTTTGAAACATCAACGTAGGCCTGTGTTGTGATAGTGCCACTCAAAACAACAAGGGGTGCAAGTCCTCCATGAAAAACACGATCACACCACACCACCTTCGCCTCCGAATTTTACTGTTGGCACTACACACACTTGCAGATGACGTTCACCGGGCATTCGCCATACCCACACCCTGCTATTGGATCGCCACGTTGTGTACCGAGATTCGTCACTCCGCCCAACGTTTTTCCACTGTTCAATCGTCCAACGTTTACGCTCCTTACACCAAGCGAGGCGTCGTTTGGCATATACTGTCGTGATACGTGTCTTATAAAATCCAAGTCATAGTACTGGCAGTGGATACTGATGCAGTTTGGAATTCCTGTGTGAAGGTCTGGATAGATGTCTGCCTATTACACATTACGACCCTCTCCAACTGTCGGCGGTCTCTGTCAGTCAACAGAGATCGACCTGTACGCATTTGTGCTGTACGTGTCCCTTAACGTTTCCACTTCTCGATTACATCGGAAACAGTGGACCTAGGGATGTCTGGGATTGTGGAAATCTCACGTATTTGAAAAAATTCTTAATATGTTAGTATAAATCACACCCTTGACACTATGTCAGGCACTCAGCCCAAGAGGATAGGTGTGAATAGGCAGAGAGTGCGTCTGTACGTAGATGGAAAATTTCAGTCTCTCAAACGTAACGTTAAGGAGCTAGAGACGTAAGCCAAGATACTTCTGAGACTGATCAACGAATTAGATGCTAGGTTTAAGGAACAAGAGACGTACACCCACATTATTCTGAGAAGGAAAGTGAACGATTTAGCTCTAAAGGCTGATGGGATTGACGAGACAGTACATGACCTAACTGCGAAGGTTAAACGAAATTTATGTTAGGTGTAGCCTGTGAAGTAGCCCACTTTGTTTATAGCTAGATGTCAACTAAGCTTAAGGTCATAGCTGTACGGAAGGCCGTTCGAGAGAAGTTACAGTTGCTGAGATTAGGACATTTGGATCGAGATCAGGTACTGCCAGAAACGTTTAAACCAATTACTGAATCTCTCGATTAACTCTCAGCGAAATTACACAACGATGACGATGATGCTATTGCCTGCTTCTTTAACCATCACAGTCACGCTAGGACATAAAAAACTGAAAAATCATATAAGTTGGACATGCAGCCTATAGCTTCAAATTAAAATACAATACAGACAAGGGATAGACGATTTAAAAGAACACAAGGTCTATTGAACCTCATTTTCCTAAAACCCTCAAAAACAGTAAAATTTTCACCCAAAATCTGGAGATGTATGGTGAAATACTACAACTGACTGTTGTACCCAGGAAAGCAGGAAACCAACGCTGTGCGAAATACAGAGACATTATAATACCATTATCATTAGACGGTCGATATAGAAGTGGAGATGGTATTGACAGTCATCATAAGAGTGTCAGCAATCAGCCTATTCAGTATATATACTACGATGACACCGATGAGCTAATAGATCGACTACGACTGCTCATGGCCTCATCTGCTGCGTGCATTACCTATCATTCGAATGAGGTTGTCTCAATAATTTAAGAGCTTTGAGAGATGATGATGATGATGATGATGTTTGGTTTGTGGGGCACTCAACAGTCCAAGTTTTACACAATCAAATCGAGCCACTATCACGAATGATGATGATGAAGAAATGATGACAACACAAACATCCAGTCCTTGGGCAGAGAAAATCCCCAACCCGGCCGCGAATCGAACACGGAACCCCGTGATACAGAGGTAGCAACGTTAACCACTAGACCGCGAGCTGCGGACAGCTTAGAGAGAGAGAGAGAGAGGCATAATCGAATAAGTATGCAGACAGTAGTTCGAGAACTGCACAAACCAGCACACAAAACATACCCTCACAGGCATATTACGATTAAAGGTGTGAATGATCTATGGCAGGCAGACTTTGTAGATATGAGACAATATTCACATGAGAATAATGGATTCAAACATATCTTAATGGTTATTCATAGATACTACAAATTTAGCTGGGCATTACAAAAATGGGGAGAAACGTCGCGAATGTTTTTGAGCAAACTAATAGGGTATTTGAGTTCTGCCTCCACCACATACCCTACATCAGAATCAACCGCCACACCCCCTTGATTTTTCCACCCAGTCCCTCGCATTCGTCTTCGGGCTTCCATCGAAGCCCAGCAATTGACAGTGACTGTTGCATGGCGTGTCTGTGTAAGTTACTCATATCCAAGTACATGATGCAACTTGAATCAAGGGATGCTCTGAACTTGTCGCCCATCCGTGAGTTATTTGCTTTGACATGCCAATGGACACATTCCTAAAGTGCCCCATGGATTCCTCGCTCAAAGAAAAGATGCATGTCAGCATCGGTCAGTAGTTCAACGCTGCACTTCGTTTTCTTGAACATTGCATCTCAAGACAATCAAGGTGTCGTGTAATAAAAGGTGGGAGCTAGAGAATACGTGGTCATGCACAGACTCCAAAATCAGCTATGTCAGGTAGCCTGATTTCGTTGATTTTTGCCATATTACTCACATACTCGTATGGGAAAACTCCTTCCTAGTCACAAGTTGAAACTTTTCCTTGTGGTAAATGCAGCTCGAGTGATATGCCTATCCACCCGAGGTGGAGTTTCAATGAGTTTCTGGAGTGTTACCTGCATAAAACTTAATGTGTCAAGGAAGCGGAGCGTAGTTCTCGACGTTACCCGTTTTGAGAATGAAATATATTTCTCAATGCTCTTAGGTGCAGCCAAAATCGGCCAAGTGCTCAACAAGCAAGTGAGTGTCATATCTGCTTATGTTATGGAAGAAAATGGGTATGTGACTTTGTAGCTGGTACTTCAAATTGCACGTATTTTCAGTTGCTCCATCGAACTTCCCCCTGAGATGACAGTGGTCTCTACAATAAGTTTCTGTTTTTCTGTCTAACGGCAGCCCACAAATATGACAGTCAACTGCGTTATTGAATAAACCTTCATTTTCCTTCGATTTATTCATGGAAACATTGTTCCTGTAAAACTTATCAACCTCTCGTGAAAGTTTTTCGAGTTCACTGAGCAGCCAAACCACAGGATTATCCCCAATGTAAGATTTGTAGTGGTTGAGACTTGAACCATAGGACAACACAGTTTGCCACATAAGATTTGTGTTTTTCTGTGAAGGTGGTATGTGAAGCTGCAGGGTCATCTTCACAGTGGGTCAAAGCAGCGAGGAGGCATTCGAAGTCGCCTTGCACTAAAAATGGAGATCCCTCCTGACAGTGAACATTTTTAGACTTTATGAATTAGTCTTCCTCAGTAGGCATAATAATATGTACTGAATCATTGGAAGCACAGTCTACTAGTTGCGCTGCTAATAATTAGTCCGAGGAAAAATAATTCAGACATATTAAGCAAATATGCTGTTTATGTTCATGTTTACTCATCTGGGAGACGAGAAGCCAGGACATGTCTTTGATCCAAACATGATGATAATTACCTCTCTCCTTATTATTCTCATTGGAGAATAAGAGCCTGTTTACGTGCAACTTACGCTCACCGGCTAATTATGAGAAATGGAGGGGGCCGACGACTATATGCTTGTTCTGCTCATCTGACTTTCTTTTCTTCTCCAGGCCACAAGCATTTCGGTATTCTGAGCCTCAAATTAAGATATGATCTGATGGGGAATTTGATACCTTCAATGTCCTAACACTTATGAATGTCAGTACATATGCCATATCGAGATGTGCGCTGCTGGTGATCTCTGTAATTTCTCTCGCAAGCCAGGATTGATCATGCAAAGCAAGCCTGATCCTTTTTATTTTGAACATTAATGCATGGCTGCTATATCCTTAGGTACACCGAAATTCCAGTCCAGAGTTGCAAATTTTACTCTTTTTATTCTCTCGATGAGTACTTTCGGGGCGAAACCCATTTTCAAATCATCGCAACATAGTCAAAAATGGTACATCCGAAGATATGAAAACCCCCTTCAGTAAGTTGTTTCGTACAGCATTTGTGGCTGCCAGGGTGGAGGTGGAGGTACTGTAGTCCCTGCAACTTCATGATTGGATGGACAGACTGGTTGCGTCAATAGGGAGGGGTAGGGAAGTAATTCCACCCAGTGCCTGGGTAGTGGAGTCCTTTATGTCATCTAATGGCGGGTTGTCATCCTGTTCATGCATCTGAAGAAGGCAATTGTCAGATGGTGTACAACGTCACTCCATGTTGGAGTGTAGGTGGCACTCATCTGATGCTGCCCTTGTAGTGAGAAAGGCAGTAATCAATACAACTCCTGATTCCACATCCATCTCCTCAAGGTCAGCTGTGGGTGCAAATGGTCGTTTTCATAAGAAATTTCAGCCAGCAACGATGTGGGAGGAGGTGTGTGGTTTGTTGTACAGTCGTCGACCTGCAAGTGTCGGCCCTGGCCAAGAACATCTGTAGCATCTGAAGAAGTTTGTGTTGGATACATAATAGTCAGACACGGCCTTTCTGGTACCAACCAGCACCAGTCAACACACTGCTGTCCTTCATACATGACGATATCCTGCAGCCCCCAATAACTAAGTAGGATGGCATGTACTTCATCAATTCAATCTCCATTTGCCACACACCCATTAAGATGTGATATGTCTCAAACATTTGGCACTTTTAAGCCAGGTGGCTTATCACATTACCATACAGTTTGAACATTGTCATCACAACATCTGATGGGACCTCAAAAAGGAACACAAAGGTCCTCGGAGTGTGGAGGCCAAATCCAGCATGATCTATCATGGCAGCTCCTATATCACCATCAGAGTGTCCAAATGTGAGCATGTCTGCACACAACATCTGTGCACATCTCCTCATTTATAAATTTGATATAGATGACGCTGCCAGTAACTGATGAGTGGATCCCAATGATGCCTTCAGGTGCAACATGAAGATTATCTCAAATAAGACACTGAATTTCATATTCACGAGGTCTTGTGTGGATCGGTTGAAAAGAGACATCAATTGTGGTCTGCTGTTAAAAGAGTGCCACGTTGCTCTCGAAAGATGGATGCGATACACTTGCTACACAGAGAAGATAAACAGGAAACACTTGCATATGCACTGCACATCAGGCAGGATGCAGTCAAGATATCCTCGCTGCCAAAGGTGGACTAATCGTTTGGCAACCACATGCTCAACTGCTAGACTATGAAAACAGATTGCGAATTAGATTCCACTTGCTGCTAGTAGCGGGTCAAAGTATATTGTGGCCCATTTTGTTAGTGCAGGTTGCCTACATCAGGGGCAGGTATGCACTCAGGGGCAAACCTATTGTTCTCCTCTGATTGACAGGTACTTAACCTACTGTTCTCCTTTGATTGACAGGTCCTTAACCTATTAGTCTGCTAAAAGGATCCTTTCTTTTGATTGACAGGCACTTAACCTATTGTTCCCCCACCCCCTCTTACTCCCCTCCCGCCTCAGGAAATCTTCCCCCTCACTGCTACAGGTAGTCTTTCAGGTCTGAGTTATTGGAATAGCTCCTCTCACTCTTATCAATTTGATTGAATACATAATTAAATTGACTAATTAATTAGACTCTCACCCACTGGTAAACCCCTCCCCTCTCCCTCCCCTCTGCTCCTCAGAAAATGGCGGGAGGTTCAAATTCCATCAGGACAATGCAACACACCATGGCTACTTCCATTAGCCTAAGAAAATGGCGGGGAAAAAAGCCACTTTGCCTACCTCCACTAACCTAAGTCATCCGACCCCCACCTCTTCCTAGGAATTGGCTGGAAAAGGACTCAGCCTGTGTTAGATAGACGGGATATAAGTCTTTGTTTTCAGTCTTTATTTAAACAATTACAGGCAGTACCACCATCAAGTGTGTTCATCTGGAGTCCAACTAACCTAGTACACAGTACTGCCACCAGAGGGCACTGTCATCCCTTCCATGACGTAATCCAAGATAGCGGTCTGATGATGGAGAGGAAGGATCTCATAACAGGAAATTCAATGGTATATCGTTTATTTATATAAAAATCAGTTTGTGGGGGTTGGATTTCTCTTGCCCATCATTCTCTGCTGTTTGAAAACACATAGGTCTTCCAAGAAGTAGCTACATGGAGCAAACATGTTGCATAACATAATGTTCGGCACTGTACTGTGGGTGTCTTAACCTAATGTTTGGCCCTTTGCCAGATCTTAACCCTTTGTTCTGTTACGTGGTTTGCATGTAACCCCCATTTTCTTAAACTATTGTACCGCCTTTGATACCAAATAAAGTAATTAGTTACGTACTCCCACCATTTTCTGGTACTCTTTTAGAATTTCACATGCTTTTCAACGCCATTTCTGGTACATTCGTCTTTTTCATCCATCCCCTTAAAATATTGTACTAAGTTTTACATAAAAATTATGCAAATTAATGTTGTGTTCTGCATTTAACATACTGTTCTGCTCCATGTCATCCATGCACACACACAATCCCCTTAACTATTGTACCCCTAACACCACGTTGATATAAAAAATTTATGCAGGTTAGGAAAATCGATGTTCTTCACATGTACAAGGTAGTTTTTTTTTTAATTCATGGCATCCTATTGGTCAGTCAAATCGATGGAATATAGTTTAAAGAAAAGATCGCTAGTGAAAAACACATCCCGCCACTCGACACCCGACACCAACGCCGTCGCCTTTGCACACATCCCCAGGAGTCAAGATGCATCAGCGATCTCCGTAAAGTGACAACGCAGTCCTCAGTTGCCAAGTGACGTGTTGGTGTCAGTTCAGATCCTGCAAGGATGAGGGGGCGGCATCTCTTTCATACTTGACACCTGAGAAGTTCCTCTCGAAATACGTGTTCACCAAGGCATGATGACTCATAGCTGCAGTGCGGGCCCAATGCTGAGAGAGATGTTCCAATGCTTCCCAGAACAGCACAGGATTCATTGTTCCTAGAGATCCTAACAGGAAATCCCGTTCGTCACTGAATTTACCTGTCAAACTGCTGCTGCAGCAGATGTGGGAGCACAGTCCACTATCATCTGCTGCAGATTATACTTTCTGCAACAAAACTACTTTTGCACAGATCGCTAAATTGCACTGATAATTAAACCCCGCAAAGTTGTCTACAGATCATCAAATACATACAAGACTCACAAGAATATTGGGAGCCAGGAACATATTTCCCAGTGTAACTACAATTAAATATTACGATTGCTTAAATTTCACCTCCTTAATAGCACTCATCTTCAGCAAAACTAATGTCATTTGAGATATACACATTATTATTTACGTATATGCTAAAACTTATGTGGAGATACTTTCTTTACTACTACAAGTTAATTCCACAGCCCCAGTAGCAAGGCTTTTACAATAATTCTGATGGACTGTGCAGACTTAGAATCTAATTTCAACAGTCCACAACAGCAAAGGTCTTTACAATAACATTTCTGAAGGACTACGAGCTATATACACTTAAAAACTATTCTGACAGGTGACAAACTTAACCCTTTAGTGACCAAATTATTTCCATAAGTTATAGACTTTTTATGAACACTTTATTGGGCTAAGGAACCATTCATAAAATCATAGTTTAAATCTCAAAAGTGAGAGTTTAGCCTAAGAGTATAAAAAAATTAGTGGAAACTATTGTTCCCACCGAACTCTGGAGTAAATTCTCTTGCCAATTTTTTTAAAAAATGTATATCCTTTTTTTAGTACAAAAAGCATGTTAAACATTACATTTATATTACTATTTGTTCATATTGTCCTTAGAATTCACTAAGGTGATGTACTATGGAACTTAGCGAAGCATGGTGCTACACACAAAGGTACCCGACAGTTGCTGCACATTAGTTTTGTTCTTTTCTTTGTTCTTGATGCTACATTGGCTGCATCTTGTGTTTGTTGTACCTTTTGTAGGCAAATGAGTTCCAACTTTCTCCAGACTAACTTCATCTGGCACTCCAGACCTGTCCCCTTTTTGGTGTTTGAAAATGAACAGGCCTTCCTCTTCGCTTATGACCTGAGATTCCAGAGATAAGCTGCCTCGCCAAGTGCAATCTAAATGTTAGCTGGTCTGCTTCTATCTTCTGTTGCTTCCACATAATGTAGGAATTGACAGCTGCCAAATCTACAAGAAAGAAAAACAGTCTGTGCCACCACTTCCATGAACGATAGCCTACAGCATACCGTTCACGCAGGTGATCAAATCTATCCACTCCTCCCATTATTTTATTATACTCTGCCACAGCCAATGGGCAGAATACTTACTTCACTTCTGCTTCCATCTTTGTTTCTTCTCAAAACAGTTGTAATGCGTTTGGATTGTGGTAATTTGATAGTATACAAACAGATTTGCTATCCTGCCACTTCACTGCAGCAACACATGACCTGACAGAAAATTCGAATTCTCCCCTGCCAAGTCTAGAATTTTTTTCAGCATATCTGTGAAGTATTTGGTGACTCAAAATCAGCATCAGAGTCAGCATCGATATCTGAATCTTCTACATCTTCTGTTAAAGCATACCAAATTCTGAAAACATCTTCTGCCATCAGTCCAGGCATTCTAAACAATAAGAAACAAACAATAACTATGATGCCAATTACGCAGCCATATGCATTGCACTTCACCCAAGTTCAATGGGAAAAATAATTCCCACTAACTTACCTTGCAATATTTACGTAATTTTCAGTCAAATCCAGCAGATATACACGAATACTATCTCCCTCACAAATGTAAAAGTAGATAAATACGACACAAGTCACTTCACACGTAAAAGGAAAGCACACTGTACAAAAAACGCTGTGGCGGTCGAAAAAGTGGCTCGTTTTCACGTGGAAACTGCGCTTCTGCATTGATTGACTAACAAGGTAGAAATACAACCGCTTTCGCACACCCGTTGACAATTTACATGTAGTTGGCATCCTCTAACAGAGCTGACAGCACAAGTTAGAAGTGGGAACACGGGTTACCACTGAACTTACAGCTAAAAATAAGTGGAAACTATAGTTCCCACTGGTTACTAAAGGGTTTTAAAAGCTATTATATTTATAACAGGTACATGGTGCCTAGACATATATATATTTGCAGGCAACACATACATTGCATATGAACAAATAAATCAATACATAAATTTTTTTGCTATTTTTGCTTCTTTTAATACTTTTTTTGTGTATGCTTTTTTCATCATTTCACGCACATGGTGTGCATATGTAAACATAAATGTTGTTCTTTTTTCTTTTTATCCTTTATTTTGCACACATTCTCTCTCTCTATGCATGTATATACACTTATACATAGTACACAAAAATATTTACACGACACACACACACACACACACACACACACACACACACAAAATTACTTAGACTATGATAAAAGGGTCATACTACTACTCTGCAGACACTCTCTTCTCTCTCTCTCTCTCTCTCTCTCTCTCTCTCTCTCTCTTTCTCTCTCTCACTATCACTCAATCCCCCACCCGTCCTCTCGCTACAAGTGAGTAGTGTGAGTACGGGTGAGTTTCAATACCGTCATCACAAATAACCCTTTTATCGTCATGAGGCGACAGACCGATTTTAGACTGCAGCACAGTGTACACCTTGTGTCCTCTCGATTGAATACTGGTCTGCTGTACCATATGCAGTGGTTGCGGTGCAACACCGTGAACACCACTGCACAGGCACCACAAGTAGTCTTCGATAGAGAGGGCCCCTGGTGCCATACAACAAACACCCTTAGCCCGCATCTGGGTGCACCTTCCAATGTGCGATACGCATACATTTTTGAGTGTAGACCTACAAACTCCACAATCGGCAATCCATTTGCCTCGTCCTTCATAAAACCGATAATCTTCTTGTTTGTGGAATAATACCATAAGGATTGTCAGCCGTGTATGAGGACGTGTAGAATTCATTACCGTGGCGCCTAATTACTTCATATAGATCACAGTTCTGCACCCAATAGATGAAGCTATCTGTATCCATATAAAGTAATTTAGGATCTATGAAATGAGTTTTCGCAAACTCATAATGAGAGTGGTACATGGGAGATTCGATAGATCTAGCATGCACATTCCCGCATAAATAGGTTTTTTAAACTCCTGCAGTCTTCGCCGTCTTGACAGCAACAAAGTTCTTATTGAATATGGTGACCCACTTAAAATTTGGTCTGGCAATGCATTTTCTTACGCCATAACGCCCATTCCATTCGGTTCTAATCAAAATTTCACGTCCTTCTCTCAAATTCTTCAGTGTTTTACCGAGAGTTGAATTATTCATCAATTTATAAAAATCTTTCTCAAAGTCATACATCTCGGAAGCTCTCTGTCTCGTATCCAAATCAATATACTCCTTCAACCAGGGGGATTGCTTGAAGGAGATAGCCCAGGTGATTGTAACCACCTCCATATCCAAGCTGGGACATTGCTGGAGATTACGATAATGAATGATATATCTCCACTTATCCCCCAGCATTGTCATCAGTTTCGGCGTGGAGCCTCCTCGCTGAACTAGTTGCTCTGGACACAGCGGCAAATTGGCGTGCGCATCATGCAAACTAATAGGGTATGTGAGTTCTGCCTCCACCACATACCCTACATCAGAATCAGCTGCCATACCACTCATGATTTTTCCACCTAATCCTTTGCATTCGTCTTTGGGCACCCATCGAAACTCACTAATTGGCCGTGATTGCTGCATGGCATGCCTGTATCAGTTATTTACGTCCAGGTACATTATGTAACTCCAATGAAGGGATGCATTGAAACTGTCATCCATCACCAGTAATTTCCCTTTGCATGCCTATGGACACATTGGGAAAGTCCCCCACAGATCCCCAGCTCAAAGAAAAGACGCATGTCAGCATCGGTCAATAATTCAATGCTGCACTTCATTTTCTTGAGCACTGTGCCGCAACATAACCTAGGTGCCATGTAATAAAAGGCGGGATTCAGAGAATATGTGGTCACGCATAGACTCTGGAATTTCTCGAAAACGTCTGCAAGCAAGCGCACATCTGTGTCCATGTAAAGCCGTGCATACTCTCCTAACGTAGAAATATTGAATTCCCGGCAGACATTCACGGCATGCTCATACTCTGCATCTGTTATGGCGTCGCCTGTAAGGTTGCTGGAAAATACAGTTATGTTGGGTAGCTTGGTTTTGTTGAGTTTTGCCATACTATCCAATACTCATATGGGAAAACCCCCTTCGTAGTCACAAGCGGAAACTTTTCCTTGTTGGGAAATGCAGCTCGAGTGATATGCATATCCCCCCGAGGTAGAGTTTCAACGAATTTTTGGAGTGGTGCCTGCATAAAATGTAGCGTATCAAGGAAGCGGAACATAATTGTTGGTGTCTTTCTTTTGGAGAACGAAATCTATTTCTCGACACTTTCATGTAGGACACTGACCTGATCTTTCTCCAAACCAAACCACCCAACTGCTCAAATAGAAAGTGAGGGTCATACCTGCTTACATTGTGGAAGAAAACTGGTATGTGTCTAGGTAGCTGGTACTTCAAATTGCACGCGTTGTGAGCTGCACCACGGAACTTCCCTGTAAGATGACAGTGGTCCCTACGAGGAGTTTCTGCTTTATCGAATGGCAGCCTACAAATATGACGATCAACCACGTTATTATACAGATCTTCAGTCTCCTTCGGTTTGGTCATGGTGACGTTGCAACTGTTAAGCTTATCAACCTCCCATGAAAGTTTTTCGAGCTCAGTGAGCAGCCAAACTGCAGGGCTGTGGCGACGTGATTTCTAGCAGTTAAGACTGGAATCATATGACAATACAATTTGGTATGCTGCCACATATGGTACGTGTTTTTCTGTAAAGGTTGTGTATGAGGCTGTAGGGTCACCTTCACAGCAGGTCACAGGAGCAAGGAGGAATTCAAAGTCGGCGTACACTACGAACAGACATCGCTCCTGGTGGTAAGCATTCTTAAACTTTATGAATTTGTTTCCTCAGTAGGCATAATAACACGTACCGGATCCTTGGAAGCGTTGTCTACTAAATGCACAGCTAATAACTTGTCTGAGGAGAAATTAAGGCACCCAAAGCATATATACTTTACGCGACAATTTGTTAATAGTTGGGAGGAAAGGAGTCAGGACATTAGATCCAAACATTATCCTTCCCAAATTACGTTCATTTTCGTCAATTTGAGGGTAATGTCCTGGTTCGTCAGATAGACATTGTGGCAACCCTAGATAGAAAGCTAAACGTAAAGTTAACACGAAATCTTACGTTCGGTTTTGTCGAATAGGAAAGATCCCACAAACAGCTGGACACAGGCAGTGCTCACAGACCAGCACAGACTTGTCCAGCGTGGTTACACTGGCACCGACTTGTCCAGCGCGCTCAGACAGACATTCACCTGGAAAACCACTTAACAGAACAAACAGTTAAGTGCCAACAAAGGGCCAAACATTAGGTTAAGACACCCAGAGTACAGTGCTGAACATTAGGTTAAGCAACATATTTGCCTCGTGTAATTACTTCTTAGAAGACCTACATGTTTTCCAAACAGCAGAGAATGATGGGCAAGAGAAATCCAACCCCCACAAATTGACTTTTTACAAATAAACAATATACCATTGAATTCTGCGTTATGAGATCCTTCCTCTCTACCACCAGTCCGCCATCTTGAATTATGTCACAGAAGGGAGAACAGTGCTCGCTGGTGGCAGTACTGTGTACTAGGTCAATTGGACTCCAGACCTCGGGATGAACACACTTGATGGTGGTGCTGTCTCTAGTTCTCGCTTCCCACGCCCGGGTTGCCGGGTTCGATTCCCGGCAGGGTTAGGGATTTTCTCTGCCTCGTGATGACTGGGTGTTGTGTGCTGTCCTTAGGTTAGTTAGGTTTAAGTAGTTCCAGGTTCTAGGGGACTGATGACCATAGATGTTAAGTCCCATAGTGCTCAGAGCCATTTGAACCATTTGCTGTCTCTAATTGTTTAGATAAAGAGTGAAAATAAAGACTTATATCCACCCAATCCAGCACAGGCTGAGTCCTTTACCAGCCAGTTTCTAGGAAGAAGTGGGGGTCAGATGACTTACGTTAGTGGAGATAGCCAAAGTGCCCTTTTTCTCGCCATTTTCTTAGGTTAATGGAGGTAGCCATGGTGTGTTGCATTGCCCTGATGGAATTTAACCTTCCCGCCATTTTCTGGGAAGGAGAGGGGAGGGGGGAGGGGAAAGGGTTTAATAGTGGGTGAGAGGTTAATTAATTAATAACTTTGATTAAATAGTCAATTAAATTGATAAGAGTGATAGGAGCTATTCCAATACCTAAGACCTGAAAGACTACCTGTAGCAGTGAGGGGGGAGGTTTCCTGGGGCGGGGGGGAGGGGAGTGGGAGGGGTTGGGGAACAATAGGTTAAATGCCTGTCAACGAAAAGGAAGTATCATTTTAGCAGAACAATGGGTTAAGGACCTGTCAATCAAAGGAGAACAATGGGTTTGCCCCTGAGTACATACCTGCCCCTGATGTAGGCAACCCGCACTAACAAAATGGGTCACAACATACTTTGTCCCACTACTGCTGCTTTCCCAAGGCACTGCTGCTCTCGCTAGTTATGGCGGCTGTATGCTAGATAGTAATGATATCGTTTTCATAACATAAGAGGCAATTTGTACGAAATAGTCACAAATTGTACAGAGAAACCTTCCTCATGAACCAGATTAAAATCTCTACAGCACCTCCTCAAATTAGGTTATGTATACCGGTGGACGCGAGCAAGCGACTTCAGTTTACAAATATAGAGATATTAGCCAAGAGACGAAACACTGTCTAGATCAGTAACCTGTTTGGAATGGATTGCACAAACTCGCGTTTTCGAAATTCTCGATTTTGTTTCCTTTTACTACTTTCTTCTTTCAAATGTAGTGTTTTTAAGAGATAATTAACATGAAACATGCTTAGAAAGTAACAAGAATGGTTATTTAACCTCAAATGTCTACCAATTTTTCTCATAAACGTTTTTGAAATCCTACCCAAAAATCCTTTTTCGAAACTAAGAGAGAAACAGAAAGAGAACGAGAGAGACAGAGTCACCAGTCTGTTATTCACCACAAAGGCCAGAAGTAGTGTATCCAATATGTACGTGAATAGAGTAAAGTCAGAGTGCAAGTGTAAGAAAAGTGTTCTAAATGTTTGCATACCGTGGATCTGAAGCGAAACATGGGAACCAGCCCAGTATTCCCCTGGTGGGGTGTGGGAAATAGCCTAAAAACCGCATCCTAGCTGTCCAGCACACCGACGCTCGTCATTAATCCGCCGGTCGATTTCGATCTGGGGCCAGCATAGCTCCCCGTCGCGGAATCGGTCGCGTTAGCACGCGCGGGTAGCCGGGCGGGTGCAGAGAAAAGACAGACACAGTGAATGGGTAGGAACAAAAGAGACATATTACCAGGAATTAAACTAGAGCAGCCGAAACATTATGGTAGCAGAATTATGCTGCCTATGAGAGCCGCGATCAGGCAGTGGCATAACAGGTATCGCTCTTCCTCTGATTTCCTGTCCCACGCCTATCTAACAGTGCTAGTGCTCTGTTTTTAGATTTCTCGACGCTAAATCATTCCTTGTACAGGTATTCAGCAAAAGGCTGGCACTTTGACCAGTTTGTGCAAGATCCAAAACATTCGTAAAATGTTAGAACTGGAGAGCTAAATGAGTAATTGTTTCACCTGAGTGATGGTATTATAGCTCAGATACTCGAAGTTCTTGGACCCATGTTTATTCAGCTGTTTCTTCTTATTTTTAGATGGAAGTCCCGTCACAAGACAGGGCTCACTGCCTAAGATACACCAGTTTATGGTAAGAAATGACATTTTCTCTATTATTCAGTTTCTTGTACATTGTTTTTGCACACTTTCAAATTTTAGTAAGAACCATACCCTTAAAAAGTTCTGGTCGTAAACATAACACGTTTGCAACATACACGCTCCTTCAGAATGGTTCGAATGGCTCTGAGCACCATGAGACTTAATATCTGAGGTCATCAGTCCTCTTGAACTTAGAACTACTTAAACCCAACTAACCTAAGGACTTCACAGACATCCATGCCCGAGGCAGGATTCGAACCTGCGACTGTAGCGCTCGCGCGGTTTCAGAGTGTAGCGCCAGAACCGCTCGGTCACCCCGGCCGGCGCTCCTTCAGATACTCAGATCTTAAACTTCCTGCATCAGTTAAGTTTTGGTAATCCTCCTGCGACGGAAATTACTATTTGTGATGGTAAAAGTGCCAGTGGCCTTGCCACATTGGTAACACCGCTTCCCCCTAAGATTCTCGAAGTTAAGAGCTGTGGGACATGGTTGACACTTGGATCGGTGACCATCCGATTTTGCCGAGCACTGTTGGCAAGCGGGGTGGACTCAGCCTTTCTGAGGCCAAATGAGGAGCTACTTGACTGAGAAGTAGCTGCTCCCGTCACGAAAACTGACAACGGCCGTGGGAGCGGTGTGATGACCATATGGCCCTCCATATCAGCATCCAGTGATGATAATAGGGTGAAGATAACAAGACGGTCGGTTGCTACCGTTAGGCCTTCCAAGGACTGTTCAGACGGAGTTTAGAGTTAAGTTTAGTTAGATGAAAATAGGAGTGAGAAGTGAGTTAACATGCGTGTGATTTTGTTTTTATGTTATTTGTATTATGAACGATCAGCCCGTAACTGTATTTAATGGGAAAAGTAGGCACGCCAGTACCCAAGAAGAGATCTCCTTGGAAGCTTCCCATTAGCTGTTAGTCGGCGGACCTGGGGCGGTCAGTAAGCGCCCCTCTCTGGAAAACAAATGCAGCAGGGCGGAATAAGACGTTGCTAGAATCTGTCCAACACAGAAGGCACTGTAGCATGGCCAGAAGCACGTGGCAGCCGAACATAAAAATTATAATCGCAACGTTTTTCTGGGAAAATTTGTGTGGCGGATAAACCAAGACGAACTACAGCAAAATGGTTCAAATGGCTCTGAGCACTATGGGACTCAACATCTTAGGTCATAAGTCCCCTAGAACTTAGAACTACTTAAACCTAACTAACCTAAGGACACCACACACACCCATGCCCGAGGCAGGATTTGAACATGCGACCGTAGCAGTCCCGCGGTTCCGGACTGCAGCGCCAGAACCGCACGGCCACCGCGGCCGGCAACTACAGCAAGCCACGCGTTTGTATCGCCAAGACTCATAGGTTGGAAAACGTACATCAGACGAACCAACAGCCTGTTTCAGTAAAACAAAGCACTTTTTATGGCACACATCTCGCACTAAAATCTTGTTCCACTTCAATTTTCGTTTTTTTCGTTTCAGTCAAAGCTGTTATCATGTTTACAAACACACTGGCTCTTGAATAAATGGATTCAGCAACTGCTTTCTGAATGTATGGTTCGCAGTGAAACCTGACGAGATGAGTCTGGATAATTTAGGGAAGAATTGGAGCATTCATGACGGAACACAAATTGAAATAGCACTCATATAGGAAGGAAGTCGACTGTAGACTTGTTGACATAAATATCTCAGTTTCGCTTGAATTGATTTAAAGGAAGCAAGGAAAATCTAACTTAAGGTTGCCAAATGGAGATTTCAATTCTGATTCAGTCTAGTGTCTTCTCTGTTCCGCCTCTTTCGGTAAGAATCCTGAGGTATTGTGAGAAATATATCAGCCTTTCACAGTACATACTGCTCCACATATTTGTGATGCAAGTATTGTACATATTTGTAATTAAAATATTTTATGTGGACAGTTTACTGCATTGTGTATCCATTTGTATCCCCATTTTCCTGCGACATGCCCCATTAACATTATAATATAATAACTGGTGTTTAAAGCTCCTAACGAGATAATTGCCAATCAGCTCTGTCATGGCGGTTTGTAAGGGTGCACAGAAAATGTATCAGTTATTCTGTGTCGCTAACATGTATAACACCATATCACTAATGTCACGCATCATTTTATAGCGTAATTCGCCAGGATAAGGGTTAAGCACACTGGTTGATTTGGAGCGTTACAGACGGCGTAGAACTTGTACGATGGTACACGCAACGCTTCGTAAGTCATTTTGGCGAAGTGGCACTTGCGTGACTGTCTGTTGTACGGAATAAACACAGTAAAATGGGTGGTCGTAAGCGAATGTCAGAAAGGAACTGTCGTAATTGGACGTGCACATCACCATACGCCGCCAATGAAGTTGCACTATATGCTGGTGTATCAAGGCGGATTGTCCAATGTTTTTACAAGGAATGGTGTACTGCTCGCAGCCGTGTAAAATTGCGAAAAAAGAGCGGTCCTAAGAGGATCCTAACGGAAGACGACTGTCATGTCTTTTCGGTCACATTCGGTTTGAAACCCCACAGCAATTACCGCTGTCAGTTAATGCACTTCATCTCAACCAGTTACTTAGCGAATACTGTCAAGGGAAGTGCGAGGGGCGTTCAATAAGTAATGCCACACATATTTTCTTGGCCAATTTCGGTTGAAAAATGCGGAATTTTTTGTAATACATCGTGGAATACTCCCTCTTTATCCCCTAAAGTTTCGTAAAGTTTCAATAGGTGCCGGCGTTATATATAACTTTCAAAATGGCATCTGTAGTGGAGGAGCGTTCCACGCAGAGAACTGTCATTGAGTTTGTTTTGCCGGAAAACTAGACCATCGCAGCAATTCATAGGCGCTTGCAGAATGTCTACGGGTAACTGGCAGTAAACAAAAGCACTGTGAGTCGGCGACACATCTGTCATCATCGCGACAAGGTCGCCCAAGCCTGTCCGATCGCCCGTGTGCCGGCCGGCTACAAGAAGCTTTGATTCCTACAGTGTTGGAACGGGCGTACACTCTCATTCGAGGTGATCGACGTATACAATCAAACCCCACCCTGTTCAACTGGACGTCTCTGTTGATAGTGCTGACACACTCGTTCACCAGTTGGAGTACTCAAAGATGTATGCCCACTGGGTTCCTCGACATCTAATAGAAGACTTCCTTGGATTTGGCCCAATGAAGGGCGCACTGCGAGGAAAGCAGGACGTGGATGATGCCGAGGTTTTTGATGCAGCAAGACGTTGGTTCCGACGTCGACCAGTAGAGTGGTACCATGCGGACATACAGACCCTCCAAGTAAGGTGGCGTAAAGCCGTCACATTAAAAGGAAACTAGTTGAAAAATAGGGTTTTGTAGCCAAAAGAGTGGGTTATAAAACGGTGAATTGGAATCCTGAATAAAACCAGCTTGTTTTCAGAAAAAAAGTGTTGCATTACTTACTGAACGACCCATGTACAAGCAATTGACATTTGTAGTCGGGCACCTCGGAAAAGGCCGGTATTAGATCGATGCCTTCTGGAGGTGTCTGATTATCTGCCAATGTGTCTGATCGCCACTTTTCTCGGAATAATTTTTATAAAAATTATTGTTTATATATCTTTCTCTGCGTTCTATGAAACTATGTACATATATCCGTATATTACATAGCTGGGAGGGGGGGCTTTATAAGGACTTGTTATATTGGAACTGTCAGGAGTAGGGTAGCGTTGAACCAACTGCTTTGCATAACAGTCCGTGGACACAATAAAGACAACTCTTTTTCTGAGCGCCTGTCGAATGCAGTTCACTCTCACGAGTACGGTATATGAAATACACTCAAATTTGCGATGTGCTAGTTGTCTCGCATCTGGCGTTGAGTGGCAGCAGCGACCACAGTCACTAGTGGAAAGGGATTATACTGATAATCACAGTGCCACTGACATGATCTAGAGTGCCCCAGTTACGGATGATATGGCGGGTGGTAGGACATAGTCACCTTTCATTAAAGGACTTCAGTTCTGCATCGTCATGTTCGCCTGCTACGTCAGCGTGGGACCAACACCATAGACAGGTTTTAGTCTGACATTATTTCAGGAAATAGTTTTCCTAAATGTGGTTAAGCTGTATACCAATGTCTTCCTTACTCATACTTATCCTATTTAAAAGTCCGACTATTGTTATGACCAATAAGTAGAAATAGAGAAGTACCTGAGAAAATTTTGTTAATTTCAATATTATCTTGAATTCGTAAAAAGATATAAATAAGTATCTGTTCCATATACGATTCTCTCAAAAGCAATACAGAACAGAATAGAAGGTCATCTTGACCAACTGATTGGGGAATATCAAGCTGGTTACCGAAAGGGCCGTTCTTGCATAGAACAGATCTTTAACCTGAAGAACATCATCAGGTACAAAAAAAAAAAAAACTGGAGGAAATAACTACGTGGTGGTGTTTGTTGATTTTCAGAAGGCATATGACTCCATCGACTGACAGGCATTAATGAATATTTTGGAAGAGTTTGGAGTAGATGTTACATCAAGAAAGCTGATCAAACAAACTGTCACTTATAAAGTGCCAAAAATAAAATTTGTGGGTGAGATATCAGAATATGTTACAATCTGAACGGGCGTAAGACAAGGAGATGAACTATCCCCACTCCTTTTCAACTGCGTCTTGGAAAAGGTCATTCGAGAGTGGAGAAAGTTGTTAGCCTAAGAAGAAACAAATGAAGAGTGGTTCAGACTTGCTCCTAAGAACAAAGGGGTGTACATTGACTGCTTGGCCTTTGCGGATGACCTGGCCATTTTTGCTAACAACATAGAGTCAGCAGTCAACAAGATCAATAGGCTGTCATAAATTGCTGAAAAAGTTGAACTCCAGATCTCTATTCAAAAAACAAAATATTTGACGAACATCTCTGATGGACCTGAATAGATGATTACGAATCTGGGAAAAATCGGACGAGTTAAGAATTTCAGGTATCTCGGTGAAGTCATCCAGGAGAATGGATTAGAAGAAGAAGCAATTAATGCCAGGATGAGGAAGTTAGACCAAGCATACCAAATGTCAAAGAATACCTATAACAAAAAGGCCATGAATATAGCGGCCAAGTTCCAACATTATAATACAGTTGTAAAACCTGAGGGCTTATATGCGTCCGAAACTTTGACCATGAACAGACAAGGTCAAGCTGAGCGGGTGGGAAAGAGAGGGCATAGGATATGAAGGAAAATCCTAGGTAATAGATGGGTTGATGGACAATGGCGAATGAGAGCAAATGAGGACTTGTACAGCAAGACGGAACCTATCACAGCACCCATTAAGAAGAGACGATTGTTATTTTACGGTCATCTCATGAGAATGGAAGGTGACCAACTAACTAAAAGAATATGGAGTTTCATCCAATCTAAGAAAACAAGAACCAGATGGTTCGAAGAATGTGAAAAAGATCTTAGGCAGATTGGTATCTCAGAAAGAGAAATTCCTGACAGGAACAAATTTAGAAGATTGGTTAACAACTACCAAGACAGAGAGGACCATTATCCGAAGAGCATAAACAGGCACTTCTGGTGGGCTCAGAACATACTGGCAGGAAGTCAAAGCTGGAACAAGAACAAGACCTAGACACTAAAATAAATTTGGTTGTTACCACGCAGTCATAGAGGCTCAACTTGATAATAAAAATAAATAGCCGGCCGTAATGGTCGAGCGGTTCTAGGCGGTACAGTCTGGAACCGCGCGACCGCTACGGTCGCAGGTTCGAATCCTGCCTCGAGCATGGATGTGTGTGATGTCCTTAGGTTAGTTAGGTTTAAGTAGTTCTAAGTTCTAGGGGACTGATGACCTCAGCAGTTAAGTCCCATAGTGCTCAGAGCCATTTGAACCATTTTTTAAATAAATAAATAATTGCCTAGCGCTCAGTACTGATGGCGGGGCTATCGAATTCTAACTTTGGCAGGGTTTATCAGAAGCATAATCTAGTGAAGAAGAAGGGAAAGTTTGAAGACATACAGTTCCTTTCTTTCAGATTGTATGCTATTGTTCTACGTTAACTTCCAAACACAGTGACACTGTATCGCTGACGGAGGGTTTGTGATAAAATTGGTGATACGATCACCAGGTGGGGATTTTAATCTTGGGAACCTATTTTGTGCTATTCCAGAGGCGTGGGCTAAGTGACAGCAACGAATGACACTCCATCTCCCTTTCTTATGAGTCAGCCGCAATTTCTTCAAACGATCTAACAGTGTTCAGAAAGGATAGATAAAATACAGTTCATGGTGGAGTATTTATTGCTGTCAGAAGTAGTTTGTCTTGTAGTGAAATTGAAGTAGATTGTTCCTGCGAAATAGTGTGGGTAGAGGTTATACTTGACAATTGGACTAAACTATTAATTGGATCGTTTTACCGTCTCCCCGACTCAGAAGATATAGTTGCTGAACAGTTCAAAGAAAATTTTTGAGTCTCATTTCAAATAAGTACCCCACTGATACAATTATAGTCGGTGGTGACTTCAATCTACCCTCGATATCCTGGAAAAATTATACGTTTAAAGCCGGTGGCAGGCATAAAACGTCATCTGAAATTGTACTGAACGCTTTCTCAGAAAATTATTTTGAACAATTAGTTCAAGAGCCCACTCGAAGCGTAAATGATCGCTAAAGCATACTTGACCTCTTAGCAGCAAATAATCCTGGTCAGATAGTGAGTATCGTGACGAATACGGAGATTAGCGACCATAAGGCAGTTGCTGCTAGGCTGAATACCGTAACACCTACAACCATCAAAAAGAAACACAAAGTATATCTATTTAAAAGAGCAGATAAAAATGATCTAACCCCTTTTTAAGAGACAATCTTCACTCTTTCCGATCTGGTCACGTAAGCGTAGGAAACCTGTGTAATGATTTCAGAGAAATAGAATCGACGGCAATTGAAAAATATATACCACATAAATTAATAAGTGATGGTACAGATCCCCCATGGTTCACAAAACGTGTCAGACCACTGTTGCAGAAGCAACGAAAAATGCATGACAAATTTAAAAGAGCACAAAATCCCCAACATTGGCAAAGTTTTGCAGAAGTTCGAAATATAGTGCGTACTTCAATGCGACATGCTTTAAATAATTTCTACAATGAAACCTTGTCTCGAAATCTGGCGGAACACCCAAAGAGGTTCTGGTTATAAAAAAGCACACCAGTGGCCTGACACAATCAATACCTTCACTACGCGATAACAACGGTGAAGTCACTGATGACAATGCCACTAAAGCAGAGTTATTAACACGGTTTTCCAAGACTCCTTCACCAAAGAAGACGAAGTGAATATTCCTGAATTCCAGTAAAGAACAACTGCCAAGATGAGAAACATAGAAGTAGATATCCTCGGTGTAGGAAAGCAGCTGAAATCACTTAACAAAGGCAAGGCCACGGGTCCAGATTGTATACCAATCAGGTTTCTTTCAAAATGGTACAAATGGCTCAAGGCATCATGGGACTTAACATCTGAGGACATCAGTCCCCAAGACCTAGAACTACTTAAACCTAACTAAGCTAAGGACATCACACACATCCATGCTAGAGGCAGGATTCGAACATGCGACCGTAGCAGCAGCGTGGTTCCGGACTGAAGCACCTAGAACCGCTCGGCCACAGCGGCCGGCAGGTTCCTTTCAGAGTATCCTTATACAATAGCTCCATATTTAGCAATTATATACAACCGCTCGCTCATACAAATATCCGTACCTAAAGAATGGAAAATTGCTCAAGTGACACCAATACCCAAAAGGGAAAGTAAGAGTAATCCGACGAATTACAGGTCCATATCACTAACGTCGCTTTGCAGTAGCGTTTTTGAACATTATGAAGTACCTCGAAGAAAACGATTTATTGACACATAGTCAGCACGGATTCAGAAAATATCGTTCTTGCGGAACACAATCAGCTCTTTATACTCATGAAGTAATAAGTGCTATCGACAGCGGATGTCAAATTGACTCCATATTTTTATATTTTCAGAAGGCTTTCGACATCGTTCCTCACAAACGTCCTCTAACCAAACTGTGTACCTATGGAATATCGCCTCAGTTGTGCGACTGGATTCGTGATTTCCTGTCAGAAAGGTCACAGTTCGTAGTCATAGACGGAAATTCATCGAGTAAAACAGAATTAATATCCGGCGTTCCCCAAGGTAGTGTTATAGACCCTCTATTTTTCCTGATCTACACTCCTGGAAATTGAAATAAGAACACCGTGAATTTATTGTCCCAGGAAGGGGAAACTTTATTGACACATTGCTGGGGTCAGATACATCACATAATCACACTGACAGAACCACAGGCACATAGACACAGGCAACAGAGCATGCACAATGTCGGCACTAGTACAGTGTATATCCACCTTTCGCAGCAATGCAGGCTGCTATTCTCCCATGGAGACGATCGTAGAGATGCTGGATGTAGTCCTGTGGAACGGCTTGCCATGCCATTTCCACCTGGCGCCTCAGTTGGACCAGCGTTCGTGCTGGACGTGCAGACCGCGTGAGACGACGCTTCATCCAGTCCCAAACATGCTCAATGGGGGACAGATCCGGAGATCTTGCTGGCCAGGGTAGTTGACTTACACCTTCTAGAGCACGTTGGGTGGCACGGGATACATGCGGACGTGCATTGTCCTGTTGGAACAGCAAGTTCCCTTGCCGGTCTAGGAATGGTAGAACGATGGGTTCGATGACGGTTTGGATGTACCGTGCACTATTCAGTGTCCCCTCGACGATCACCAGTGGTGTACGGCCAGTGTAGGAGATCGCTCCCCACACCATGATGCCGGGTGTTGGCCCTGTGTGCCTCGGTCGTATGCAGTCCTGATTGTGGCGCTCACCTGCACGGCGCCAAACACGCATACGACCATCATTGGCACCAAGGCAGAAGCGACTCTCATCGCTGAAGACGACACGTCTCCATTCGTCCCTCCATTCACACCTGTCGCGACACCACTGGAGGCGGGCTGCACGATGTTGGGGCGTGAGCGGAAGACGGCCTAACGGTGTGCGGGACCGTAGCCCAGCTTCATGGAGACGGTTGCGAATGGTCCTCGCCGATACCCCAGGAGCAACAGTGTCCCTAATTTGCTGGGAAGTGGCGGTGCGGTCCCCTACGGCACTGCGTAGGATCCTACGGTCTTGGCGTGCATCCGTGCGTCTCTGCGGTCCGGTCCCAGGTCGACGGGCACGTGCACCTTCCGCCGACCACTGGCGACAACATCGATGTACTGTGGAGACCTCACGCCCCACGTGTTGAGCAATTTGGCGGTACGTCCACCCGGCCTCCCGCATGCCCACTATACGCCCTCGCTCAAAGTCCGTCAACTGCACATACGGTTCACGTCCACGCTGTCGCGACATGCTACCAGTGTTAAAGACTGCGATGGAGCTCCGTATGCCACGGCAAACTGGCTGACACTGACGGCGGCGGTGCACAAATGCTGCGCAGCTAGCGCCATTCGACGGCCAACACCGCGGTTCCTGGTGTGTCCGCTGTGCCGTGCGTGTGATCATTGCTTGTACAGCCCTGTCGCAGTGTCCGGAGCAAGTATGGTGGGTCTGACACACCGGTGTCAATGTGTTCTTTTTTCCATTTCCAGGAGTGTATATTAACGACACAGGAGACTATCTGAGTAGCCGTCTTAGATTGTTTGCAGATGATGCTGTCAGTTACCGTCTTGTAAAGTCATCACACGACCAAAACGAATTGCAAAATGATTTAGATAAGATATCTGTATGGTGCGAAAAGTGGCAATCGACACTGAATAAAGAAAACTGTGAAGTTATTCACATGAGTACTATAAGAAATCCGCTAAATTTCGATTACGCTATAAGTCACGCAAATCTGAAGGCTGTAAATTCAACTAAATACTTAGGGATTACAGTTACAAATAACCTAAACTGGAACGATCATATAGATGATGTTATGGGTAGAGCAAACTAAAGACTGCGATTCATTGGCAGAACGCTTAGAAAGTGGAACAGGTCTACTAAAGAGACTGCTTACACCACGCTTGTCCGCCCCATTCTGGAATATTGTTGTGAGGTGTGGGATCTGCATCAGGTGGAATTGGCGTATACCATCGAAAAATTACAAGGAAGGGCAGCTCGTTTTGTATCATCGCGAAATAGGGAGATAGTACTGGTGTGGAAATCATTAAAACGAAGGCGTTTTTCGACGCAACGGGATCTTCTCATGAAATTTCAATCACCAGAATGCGAAAACATTCTGTTGGCACCCACCTACATAGGGGGAAATGATCATCACGATAAAATAAGAGAAATCAGGGCTCGCACAGGAAAAATGAAGTGCTCGTTTTTCCAGCGCGCAGTTCCAGAGTGGAACGGTAGAGAGACAGTTCGAAGGTGGTTCATTGAACCCTCTGCCAGGCACTTTATTGTGAAGAGCACAGTAGTCACTTAGATGTAGATGTAGATGTAGAGAGTGTTAAATCTCACCGACGTATAGGTCCTTAGAGATAAAACACAATTTCATATCGCAAAAACTTGGAGGCTAAAGTATACAGTTGCTCAGAAGACTGTCCCGACATTAGTCTCCGTTGATGTAACAAAACTAGAGAAAATCTAAATCAAGACGTCCAAACGCGAGGTTATATCATGTTCCTTGTCGCTTGCTGCCTTAATCACTGTGAATTTTAGAGGTCAAACGAGTAGAAGTGGATCGTCTAATTTAGCGAGAATGTTAACAAAAATAAAGTTAGAAATTATAAAATCAAGAAGTATATCTGTAACTTCGGTAATGAAAAAATATAAATTAAAAAATGAGTGACCTTTGATGTTTGAGTTCTATTTCAGAGACTAATTAATATCGTTGTTTGCTTTGTACTGCACATATATTTACGCTTACCAGATTATAAGTGTTGGTTATTTGAACAAGTTCCCATCGCGCGTGGACTGTGATAAACGCACGAGAGCAGGCAGCAGTTTCCGTCATAGCGGCACAGCTCAACAGGTTGCTGCAGCCCGAGGCGGTCGCTGTGATGTAGCCGGAAAGCTAGGGCATCGATTACGGGGGTGGAGTTGGCTGCGCTGCCGCCTCCCGCCGCCTGCCCGCACCTCGCGCCGCCACGGCAGAAAGCTCGCTCACCTCAAATTCGTGTCTTTACTTCTAACAAGGGAGCCATACAGCCGACGGCTCACTGATTTTGCCAACCTTGCTTACGTGTGTAGTACGTACTCAGCTGTAACGAGTGCTGCTATAGGTCGACGCGCTTCTCAAGCATGTTCGATAAATCGAGGTTCAGAGTTTTACAACACCTGTTAAACACCGTAAAAGGGCGCCAGGCGTCTAGCAGTGGCGTTTGCCAAACCTTCTAAGGCGCCAGACCAGAACCCTTGTACCTAATCGCATATTCTTTTTCATCAGTAAAAACACAAATTCCCAAATCTTCATCCCAGCGAACCTGTGTCTGTAAGCTTTCCCCCCTATCATCTGTCCATCCTCTACGCTGTGGATATGCCTAAGCCATCCTCTCCACTTCATATCTTCCAGTACTTCGATAACATCTCTTGAGTAGGCCTTTATCGCACACTCCGTAAATTACAATGGTTACTGGAACTCTATATTACCTCCAGCTGCAAACAGTACCTCCTCAAGATAAATCCATTTGGGCAATGATTGCAGGAAAAACTACATGGGTCTTCTGTACTCAAGATGTCCACCTAGTTGCTAATAAAATATCCCATTCAGTTGCCTAACACACTAAAATGTTTTGTAGTAATCTAAAATGGAAAATTCACCTCCTAATCATCCAGCAGAAATTGAAAAACATTAAAATAACTAAAACTGCTAAGTGACTGAACAAGAGTAGTGCATTCCTCCACCATTCTCCACAACTAAAAGTTCTTCATCAGACACATCGTTTCCTATGGCAGTGCTGGCTGAATGTGTGTCCCTCAAAATCTTAGAACGACACGCACTCTGCCTTGTTCACAGTCCTCCTACTCTCATTTACTTAGATGCTCTATTAACTCATCTAATACCGCTTCCTGCTCATCTGTACTGAACATCTTCGTGTATCTTACACATACCACAAACTTCTTGCAACAACCCCCACAGTTTTTTTCCCTAGTTTCCTGCCGGCCGCGGTGGTCTCGCGGTTCTAGGCGCTCAGTCCGGAGCCGCGTAACTGCTACGGTCGCAGGTTCGAATCCTGCCTCGGGCATGGATGTGTGTGATGTCCTTAGGTTAGTTAGGTTTAAGTAGTTCTAAGTTCTAGGGGACTGATGACCACAGATGTTAAGTCCCATAGTGCTCAGAGCCATTTGAACCATTTTTGAACCCTAGTTTCCTAGACACCCCAAAATCATACGTTTATCATATGTTGCGGCCACATGTAGTAAGCGTTGTTTCACGCAGTGGAGAATGGGAAGACAGAGGCACGCCGGCGATCGAGGCGTTGCGAAGTAAGCGCGGCACAGATAGCCTTGCTGACAGTTGCAGTCTACCAACAAGCTGATGCAAGGACGCACACAGACCGAGCGCCGAGCGAAGCCTGGAGAGTGCGAAGTAAGCAGAAGTGAGGCCAGCACACTAAGTTACGCTGCAATATACTGCGGGAGTAATAACAAGAAGTTACCACCGAGGGTAAGAAACGTCCTCCTGCCAGATATAAATAGTGGAGCGCAGGCAGCAACTGACAGAAGCCATTAGGAAGCAGTTCGGATCTGAGGACGGACGTGGTCTGTGTCCGAATGTTCAATCTTCGTAGGTGACGATTCTGGAAGTCTGTTCCAGCTCGCAGGAGTCATCCGTTCGCCGCCAGATATCAACTTCAGCTCTGGAGGTCGGCCCGAGTTAGGTCGTCACCATGGCTAACTAACTACAGGGAGAACTTCCAGCAGGACCGGCCGCGGCGCGATCTTGGTCACAGGCGGGGCCGAGGACTGACGCCCGGACTTCACGGCAACCTGGCCCCATGGCGCGTGGTCCGTCCATGAGGGGACCTCGCGGACATCGCGACTGACGGCTTCCACGCCGCCGGTGCAGCAGGAGTCGGCAGCTGACCTCACCGCGACGCGGCTCCACGTTCATCTCAACCACAGGGCATCCTGGCTTCAGTGGAGCACTGGTGTCCTGAGGCCACCGAGTGTGGTCAGCAGCGCGCGTGGCGCGCATTGTTGGAGGATCTACACAGCAGCAGCCAGGCGGAGGGATCCGCAGGCCTGGGCAGCGATGACAAGGGAGAAATTGTAAAGAAAGTTTAATAAATAATTGTAAAACGACACGGAATTTCAGTCTTTGGCGCAGCCACTGTGTCTGCTGCTAACAAGTGCCACTAGAAGCCGTAACAAGTAGCAAACGGTCGTAACACATATTAGGTGCATTGTGCAGCCATCTAATGCCAGCTACTCCACATCAGCGACCTCAGTAGACATTAGACATCACGAGAGAGCAGAATGGGGTGCTCCATGGAACTCACGGACTTCGAACGTGGTCAGGTATTTGGGTGCCACTTGTATCATACGTCTGTATGTGAAATTTCCACACTCTTAAACATCCCTAGATCCACTGTTTCAGATGTGAGAAACGTGAAGGGACACGTACAACACAAAAGCGTACAGGCAGACCTCTGTTGACTGACAGAGACCGCCACAGATGAAGAAGGTCGTAATGTGTAATAGGCAGACATCCATCCAGACCTTCACACAGGAATTCCAAACAGCGTCAGGATCCACTGCAAGTACTATGACAGTTAGGCGGAAGATGAGAAAACTTGGATTTCATGGTCGACCGGCTGCTCATAAGCCACATATCACGTCGGTATATGCCAAACGACGCCTCACTTGGTTTAGGGAGCGTAAACATTGGACGACTGAACAGTGGAAAAACGTTGTGTGGAGTGACGAATCTCGATACACAATGTGGCGATCCGGTGGCAGGGCGTGGGTATGGCGAATGCCCGGTGAAAGTCATCTGCCAGCCGGTGTAGTGCCAACAGTAAAGTTCGGAGGCAGTGGTGTTATGGTGTGATCGTGCTTGCGCCTCTTGTTGTTTTGCGTGGCACTATCACAGCATAGGCCGACGTTGATGTTTTAAGCACATTCTTGCTTCCCACTTTTGAAGAGCAATTCGGGGATGGCGACTGCAACTTGGAACACGATCGAGCCCCTGTTTATAATGCACGGCCTTTGGCGGAGTGCTTATACAACAATAATATCCCTGTAATGGACTGACCTGCACAGAATCCTGACTTGAATCCTATAGAATAATTTCGGGATGTTTTGGGACGCCGACTTCGTGCCAGGCCTCACCGACCGACATTGATACGTCTCCACAGTGCAGCACTCCGTAAAGAATGGCCTGCCATTCCCAAGAAACCTTCAGCACCTGATGGAACGTATGCCTGCGAGAGTGGAAGCTATTATCAAGGCTAAGGGTGGGCCAACATCCTACTGATTTCCAGCATTATCGATGGAGAGCGCCACGAACTTGTAAGTAATTTTCAGGCAAGTGTCCGGATACTTTTGATCACATACTGCATCTGCTGCTGGCCCTTCAAGATTATTAGCTAGTGAACTATTCTGAATGATCCTAGTTTTCTTCATTTAACACTGTACTGGGATTTCAGTAAGAATAACATTTAAGAACAAAATTTTTGGACTTGTACTTTGATGTAGCTTTAACTATCCTTTTAAGGAAAACCAGAGGAGTACTTCAAACATAAGGCCCTCTGAATAATTATGAAATTTACTACTCCACTAAGTTTACTCTCTCTGGTGAAAGAAGGCAATTTTCTTCAGTTCAGTAAATTAAAATACTCAGAAATAAATTACCAACTGGTATTGGAGGCTGTCCAGGCAAATAATTAAGAAAAAAATGGTTCCTCAACATAAAATTTACAGAATTCAAACTTACTATTGGATGATAAAACATATAACAGTATCATGCAATGATACGGAGCCCAACTTATTCTTTAAGATGAAGGTGGTGACAGTATTGATCTCCTGTGGCTATTCAAAAAAGACGGAGATAGTATCCATGGCTCTTGCAGTGCAACAAGCTCAGAAAATTTCTTTTTAGCGTCGTATTTTCGTATTTCAGAGTTAACCAATGAATGCCATAAATAATGAGCCTAGTTTCTTCCACATTCGAGGCTATATAATATAATCTTGCGTCTCTTCTTGCTTCATTCCGCTCGCAAGATCCGAAGACTTTGCAAGCTAGGCAACGACTGACTCTTGCCACACAAAAGTCTTGTTGTTGGACCAAACCCACCTTTCCTATTCCAACCAAGTTAGTTTCGTTGCGGAGGGACTCCCCTCCACCTTTTGCATTATTAAAACCCTTAATGCTCTACGCATGAATCAATATTATAAGTAAAGTTTTAACATTTCCATATTTCACAGAACATTACTTTTAAAATTACATCTGTAGATTAATTACATCGACACAAATGGACATAAATTATGAAAAAATATTTACATAAATGTCACATTAAGAAAAGGCAGACGAAGAAGTCATATGATATAAATATAGAGAATATGATATAAGTATAGAGGATATCGATATTTGTGTTATAACTGGACAGTAATGATTTCAGTAGAGTGAAATCTTAATTACTTGGATGGCTCATTTGTCAGTATTAAATTCAAGTATTGTACATTATAAATTATGACATTCGTTAGAAGTATGAAATTTATTGTGATTAACATAAAAAAGATTGATTTTAATAGTTAATTTCATTTGTGCGACGCATTATTAAGCGTTTTATTATTTACATTGCATTACTTAAACTCCATTGTGAAATTAATTTAAAACAGGACGCTTAACATTCCATGAGGCAATATGAAAAGTAGTAAGTTGCAACTAAAAAAAATCTGATTGTATTTTGCTTGGGGCTTACCGTCTGTCGTGGTGCTACATTGTCTTTCGACGTTGTGAAATGACAATATCTAGGGAGATAACATTGTTACAAAATCAGAGAAGTTAGCTATGGGATTTTTAACAACAGCAAGGAATGATAAATACACTGGAGTGCATACTTAAGGTCGAAAGTAACTTTCGCATGATAAGCCACTGACAAGTAACATAGCTCGATACACCTGGGATTATATATAGAAAGAACTACCACAGCAGAGTACAGACAGTAAATGAAAGAAATACCCAATGAGACGGACAGATATGACACTTTTATTCAAAGACAATAACTGCACATAAATGACCGCGAGTTATTATTATCCTCCGGACATTACAAAAGGCGGGATATTGTTCTTCAGAGGGTGTGCGATCACCACGGATCCCCATGCTGGTCACAAGTTTGGGAAGGAGTTCCTAGAGGAAGGCCATTACATTCCTCCACCTGTGCGGTTTAAAATCAAATGGCTCTGAGCACTATGGGACTTAACATCTGAGGTCAGCAGTCTCCTAGAACTTAGAACTACTGAAACCTAACTAACCTAAGGACATCACACACATCTATGCCCGAGGCAGGATTCGAACCTGCGGCCTAGCGGTCGCGTGGTTACAGACTGTAGCGCCTAGAACCGCTAGGCCACACAGGCCGGCTGCGCGGTTGAGAACTGCTGGATCGTGTTGGTGAACGTGGACTGGCTGCAATACTTTTCCCCAACGCACGCGACTCGTGCTCGCTGGCATTTAATTGAAAGGGGGGGGGGGGGGGAGGGATAATAGGCAGGCCGGCCAATTCGCCAAATATCGCCTTCTTCCAAGAGCTCCTCCAGCAGCGCTGTTCAATGTGGTCGAGCATTGTCATCCATGAAAATGTAGTCATGGCCAGACGCACGCGTGGAAGCACGCTCATGTAGAAAGAATACAGTGCCACCGGTAAATGTAGTGTGTTCAAGGTATTGAGATCAGTTCCCTCACGCAGTATTATCCCTCCCTACACCATAATACTTGGACCATAAAAACTATCATTCCAGAATGAGATTTTCACTCTGCAGCGGAGTGTGCACTGATATGAAACTTCCTGGTGGATTAAAACTGTGTGGCGGACCGAGATTCGAACTCGGAACCTTTGCCTTTCGCCGGCAAGTGCTCTACTATCTGAGCTACCCAAGCACTACTCACGCCCCGTCCTCACAGCTTTACTTCTGCCAGTACCTCGTCTCCTACCCTCCAAACTTTGCAGAAGCTCTCCTGCGCAGGGGATGTTCGTCGGTGAGGCCTGGCAAGAAGCTGGCGTTCCAAAACATCCCGAAGTTGTTTTATAGGATTCAAGTCAGGATTCTGCGCAGGCCAGTCCATTACAGAGATATTATTGTCGTGTAACCACTCGGACAAAGGCCGTGCATTATGGACAGGGGCTCGATCGTGTTGAAAGATGCAATCGCCATCCCCGAATTGCTCTTAAACAGTGGGAAGCAAGAAGGTGTTTAAAACATCAATGTAGGCCTGTGTTGTGATAGTGCCACGCAAAACAACAAGGTGTGCAAGCACGATCACACCATAACACCACCGCCTCCGAACTTTACTGTAGGCGCTACACACGCTGGCAGATGACGTTCACCGGGCATTCGCCATACCCACACCCAGCCATCGGATCGCCACATTGTGTACCGAGATTCGTCACTCCCACAACGTTTTTGCACTGTTCAATCGTCCAATGTTTCGCTCCTTACACCAAGCGGGCCGTCGTTTGGCATATACAGGCGTGATGTGTGACTTATGATCAGCCGCTCGACCATGAAATCCAAGTTTTCTCACCTCCCGCCTAGCTGACATAGTACTTGCAGTGGATACTGATGCTGTTTGGAATTCCTGTGTGAAGGTCTATTACACACTACGACCCTCTTCAACTCTCGGCGGTCTCTGTCAGTCAACAGAGGTCTGCCTGTACGCTTTTGTGTGGTACGTGTCCCTTCACGTTTCTCACATCGGAAACAGTGGATCTAGGGATGTTTAGGAGTGTGGAAATTTCACGTACAGAAGTATGATACAAGTGACACGCAACTACCTGACCACGTTCGAAGTCCGTGAGTTCCGCGGAGCACGCCATTCAGCTCTCTCATGATGTCTAATGACTACTGAGGTCGCTGATGTGGAGTATCCGGCAGTAGGTGGCAGCACAATTCACCTAATGTGGAAACGTATGGTTTTGGAGGTGTCCGGACACTTTTGATCACATTGTGTACCTTCGTTTATGGACGCGGTTCTTCAACGTTTTCAGGTCTTGCAAAACTTGGGAAAAGACGCCAAAATGCGGATCTAGAAGTATCGTAATTGTCGCGGCTCGTTGGTGGGCTGATTGGATTTTCGTTGTCAACGCCGTCACTGTGACATTGATGTCTGCTGTCGTGAGGATGGGCATGGTTGGCCTGACGCTATTGTCCGGATACTTATGAAACTGGTATATTCGTCTGATCGAAGGAAGTAAAGGATTACTGCTATCCATGACTCCTAGAACAGGTATGTGGTAGGAGGACATGTCGGTTATTGTCCTGAGTTGAGCGCTCGAATCGATGACCGTTGTAAGCGCAATATTGAAGACGTCATCCGTCTGGTGTTGAAAACAGCCGATCCTGGTAAGCTGTGGTGGTCAAGCACTACACAGTTCAGCTCCTCCTGCATTTGGTGGAGGGTTCGATTTCTGGTGTTCGTTTTAATGGAATACCAGGAGACATATTTTGCGTCGAGTTCACCTGCAAGCAGTATGTTCTGGTATCGGTCAAAAATAGACAGATCTTCCTCGGGTAGTGGGACAGCGTGGCTGACACAAGTCACCACCAACGGCACATTCCCAATCATGGTGTGAATCTTCACTGCCGTTGTCTCCATCGATTCAGCGGCTGGTAACGTTTCCAAGCGGTAGCACATCGAGTTTCGAATGAACTCTGCCACGCCGTTCAGGTCTGTCGGTGCGGTATGCTTGCATGTTCCAAATTCGGAAGGCAGCTGCATCTTTTAAATGTGTCTCCATCACCATCGCCACGCCGATGCAGTGTCGTGATAAAAAGTTGTTAAGTTCTGTCTTCTTAGTATGGCGACCATTTGCATTCCATTTCAGAAATCTGAGGAGTATGGGACTTCATGATTATCATATAAGCCCCAATTTATCGTATCTTATCTTCATTTTCCTTACGCGCAATTTATGTTGGTGGCAGTAGAATGTAGTAAGCTTAAAATGCCGATACTCCACATTTTCTCAATAGCATTCCTGGAAAGGAACGTCGACTTCCCTCCGGGAATTCCCGTTTGAGTCGCAGAGGCATCTCTGTAACACTAACATGTTGTTCGAGCCTAAAAAAAAACTAAACTCCTTCCGAACAGGCCTTGGAAGGGACAACGGTACCGACCGACCGCCGTGTCATCCTCAGCTCACAGGCATCACTGGATGCAGA
Organism: Schistocerca serialis cubense; assembly: GCF_023864345.2. Lineage (NCBI taxonomy): Eukaryota > Metazoa > Arthropoda > Insecta > Orthoptera > Acrididae > Schistocerca > Schistocerca serialis. Next base: position 606,892,951 of record NC_064640.1, on the reverse strand, counting down.
AATGTAGGGGCATGTGGTCAGCACACCGCTCTTCCGGCCGTATGTCAGTTTACGAGACCGGAGCCGTTACTTCTCAATCAAGTAGCTCCTCAGTTTGCCTCACAAGGGCTGAATGCACCCCGCTTGCCAACAGCGCTCGGCAGACTGGATGGTCACCCATCCAAGTGCTAGCTCAGCCCGACAGCACTCAACTTCGGTGATCTGACGGGAACCGGTATTACCACTGCGGCAAGACCGTTGGCGTTGTTCGGTAACAAATCTAGCAACACGTCCCTGAATTGCTTCGATGTCTTCCTTTAATCTGATCTAGTACGGATCCCAAACACCTAGAAGAGTACTCAAATATAGGTCACACCAGCGTCCTATATGCGGTCTTCTTCACAGATGAACCACACTTTCCTAAAATTCTCACAATAAACCCACGTTTACTATTCACCTTCCCTGCTATAGTCCTCACATGTTCGTTCCATTTCATATCGCTTGGCAACGTTCCGACCAGATATTTAAACGACGTGGCTGTGTCAACAGGACGCTACTAATGCTGTATCTGAATATTATGGGTCTGTTTTTCCTACTCATCCACATTGGCTTACATTTTTTTATATTTAGAGCTAGCTGCCATTCATCACGAACTATAAATTTTGTCTAAGTCATCTTGTGTCCTCTTACAGTCACTCAACTTCGATATTTTTACTGTACACCACATCATCATCAGTAAAAATTCCGTAGATTGCTGCCCACTCTGTCCGCCAAATCGTTTATGTATATAGAGAACAACAGCTGTCCTTTTACACTTTCCTGGGGCACTCCTCACAATACCCTTGTCTCTAATGAACACTCGCCGTCGAGGACAACATACTGGGTTCTATAGGTTAAAAAAGTTTCGAGCCACTCACATATCTGTGAACCTATTCCAGATGCTCGTACCTTCGTTAACAGCCTTCAATGGGGCACCGAGTCAAATACTTTCCGGAAATCTAGAAATATAGAATCTGCCTGTTGCCAAAGTTCGCAGTGTATCATGTGAGAAATGGACAAGCTAAGTTTCGCACGAGTAATGCTTTCTAAAACCATGCTTATTCTTGGACATAAGCTTCTCGGTCTCAAGAAAATTTATTATATTCGAACTGAAAATAAGTTCAAAGATTGAAGGATTCTGCCGCAAACCGAAGTTAGGGATATCGGTCTGTAATTATGCGCGTCCGTTCGTTTATCCTTCTTATATACAGGTGTCACCTGTGCTTTCTTCCAGTAGCTTGGAATTTTGCGCTCGGTGAGAGATCCACGATAAGGTAAGGGGCCAATGCCGTAGAGTACTCTTTGCAAAAACGAATTTGGATTCCATCAGGACCTGGTGACAACAATTAGCACACAGCATACATTTTGTCGTTGTCCTTCGACATAGGTAGGACACTAAGTCGTTTGGCTCTTCATATCGCTTTTTATATTCGTGCACTCTCACCGAGGTGAGCCCTTTCTCATGTAAGGCCCATGTAACGTCAGCCACTTGTACTTGGACAGGTAGTCGTTTTATGACCACTTTCAGCTCTTTTGTTCCTGGATGCTAGTGAGTAGAAAGTGGGATATTGTACTGCTCGGAGAACTGAATTGCCCACTTGTGGTCCTCGTAAGAATCGAGATAATACCTGATTCTGTCTCCTTGGAATATCACCTCGAGGGAGCCTTGCAAGTGTTGCTTCAAGTCGTAGTTGAGTTTCGCGTAGTTCTGCGTGTAGTCAACTGTAATCGTCGGTATTTTTGGCTGCGGTGTAGGTGTAGCTGCAGTTTGCGATTGGTTGGCGGGGGCGGTGGGCGACCCTGCTATTGTCTCCCCACGCTCGGAGATTTGTGGGGCAATCGGTTGGAAACGACTTGCTGTTTCCACCTATGCTTCTGATATTTGCGTGTTTTCTTCTGTAGCCAGTCGTTGCCGATGACGACGTTTGTATTCAATGGTTTCAAAATCAGTGTCTCGAGTGTTTTGCGCTTCTGGAGTGTCATCTGTCTCCTCGTCGCTCGACGGAGATGAAGAAACATCAGGTGAGAGATCGTCTTACATGTTGTAATATGGGATTTAGTCCACTCCAGTGGAGGCATGCCCAGCCGGTAGCAGTTGACTGCCTTAGAGTGAATCGTTTCCGGAATTGGGTTCTTGGTGACTGCTAGCAATACGTGCACGGTGGTCATAAAGTGTTGTTATCCTCTCGAAAGCCTTTTCCATAGTCTGTGTTGTAATCCTCGTGGGATCGCCTGGGTCGTAGTAAACGGAGCGTCTGATTAGTCCATGCCGGCCTTATGGCCGAGCGGTTCTAGCCGCTTCAGTCTGGAGCCGCGCGACCGCTAGCTACGGTCACAGGTTCGAATGCTGCCTCGGGCATGGATGTGTGCGATGTCCTTCGGTTAGTTAGGTTTAAGTAGTTCTAAGTTCTAGGGGACTGATGACCTCAGATGTTAAGTCCCATAGTGCTCAGAGCCATTTGAACCATTTTTTGTATATTAAGTACATTATCAAATTTAACCCAGTGGCTTTCTGTTTCACGTTCTTCAAGCAGGTCGAGCTTCTTTCATTTCTTGTCTACATGCAGCGCCTCTAAGTCCTCTTCTATACCTTTCAGGGGGTGACTAGTCGCATATACAGGGCGCGTCAAATAAAACGTAATACCCGTTTTGTTTCGTGAAAGATTCCAGGTGTCGAAACGAGGTTTACGGCAAATGATAGTACGCTAAGTGGCATGTACTTTCGCACGTTAGAAAGTGTCTTAATTCATGTATCGATCGAGATACTGAAGCAAGTATGATTTTAAAAATGGAATGTTACAATTTTTTTAATGGCATACGAAAGCCCTTGAAAAGACGAGTACAGTGATATAATGCTTCTTACTGTTGAGGTTGAAACTCTTCGCAAAATAATCCGAGAAATTTACTAAAACTGGAAAGCAATGTGTTCAGTCACGTATTGCGGTGTTAACACCACCAAGTAGAGTATATATAAAAATATACAATAAGACAGGCCTACAATACTAACTAGGGGAGGCCACATCGTTGGGATCAAGGATTTACTTCAGACTTTGTACTCCTTTAGTAGGCCATTAAACCAACTTAATGTGCAAGTAGTGGGGTGCACTGCTCTGACAATTCCGAGAAAACCGCAAGAGAAGTTTTACGCGCCTACTATATAACTGATGTATACGTGCGTAGGTGCCGGACGTTAGAGTTCATGGTGGTCCAGTGACTACCGAGCCTGGCGGGTAAGCGGTAACGTTCGGGCCTGGCATTCGGGAGGACCCGGGTTCAATTCCAGGTGTGGCAATCTTGACTGAGGTTTCCGTGGTTTCCTTGGTTGCTCCAGGCAAATGCCGGGACTGTACCTCTCAGATGGCCACGGCTGACATTCCCGCCCGATCATTTCCCCTCAGAAAAAGCCGGCACGGTAGCTCAGCGTGTTCGGTCAGAGGGATAGCTGCCCTCCGTAATAAACAAAAACTGAGTGAATGGATCAACGATGATCTTGAACAAGCGTCATGGGACGTCTGCCCCAAACAAATACAACGACCAATAGCGAACAAAGAACAAAATGAGATTAAAAAAAAGTGATTAGCGCAGGAGATACCTTGAACGGACGTGTATGAATCGACGGTTCAGCTCCCGCTCAAACCACGTGTAAATTATGTGATGTTAAAAAAATGTGCACCTACGCTATTCGTTCTTGCTACATTATTAACGTCCCACCTCTACGCAGGTTAACTGCCAAATGGGGCCTGCCTCTGTGTATGCAGCTCGAAGCGTCGAGGTGCAAAGTAGTTGCGTGTACCTTACCAGCTTCATGTTCAAAAATGTGTGTGAAATCTTATGGGACTTAACTGCTAAGGTCATCAGTCCCTAAGCTTACACACTACTTAACCTAAATTATCCTAAGGACAAACACACACACCCATGCCCGAGGGAGGACTCGAACCTCCGCCGGGACCAACTGCACAGTCCATGACCGCAGCTCCCGAGACCGCTCGGCTAATCCCGCACATCCCAGCTTCATAAATAAGGGATTTCGCAAATCACGACAGGCATATATTTTCAGGAAAACTCTATACGTTTTTTTTCATTTACTTGTCGATAGTTATAAACATATTTGTTCTAACAACTAAATTTAATTAAAAATAGTAAGTCGTCAAATAACATGAAATTCACTACAACTTCATGCAAATACACGTGTTTATTTTAATTATACTGCCTCTCAAATGTCATATAAATTAAATAACACGACCAATGACGAAAAAACTATAAATAAAAAATTAAGTTTGAGGAGGAATTCAACCATCACCTTATACCTATTCGTCTTACGAAGCGCGAATGCTAATAACTTTTTTTTTTCACCAGTGGGGGCTCGGGGGTCAAAGTGGGCAGGGTTCGAAACACGAGGCCTGGCCACAGTGTCCCCCTCACCCCTCAGCACCACCACCGAGCGTGTGGGGCATAGCGAAGTGGGAGACACGAGAATCAACAGAAGTGGAAGGCGTCGTTGTTGATTATTTATTTTGCATTGTGTTTTTTAATATTCACTATTATCATTAAATTATGTGGAACACATCGGCGACAGAGAAAAAAATATAAATGCTGGGTAAATAAAAGAAAAGAAAAAGGAAAAGAAAAAAGAAATAAAATCCGCGCAATCTACGACGCTCTCTCCCACCCGCGGAGGTCACAGGTAGAATCGATCATAGGCGGCTTAAACTCAGACACCGCCGGGAGATGGGGAGGGGGGGGGGGGGGGTAGGTGCCCTCTGCTCCAGGCACCCTCCCAATACCCAACTTAGTGGAGGTCTAACAAAGACCCCTCGAAGATCGTTAGCAAATAATGTTCGGTAACGTGGCGTGTTTTTGAAAGCTGCATGGGCTGTTCGTAAATAGGTCTAGGTGGTTATGTTCCTCATGAAAGAGATAAGCGACCGCCCACCCTTTGACCCATGTAATAGCATGACATTTGGCGGTGCGAAAGTTTTTGTCATCCGGGTATATAAACATTCGAGGTTCGATTGGGTCTGGTGGTACTCGGAAATAGCAGGCAATGATTTGCTGCACGAAGTGCCAGACATCTTGCGAAGAGGCGCATGCCAGATGGTGGTCATCAGTGTCCAGTTGCTGGCAAAGGAGACAAAGAGGGGAATCTGACAAGCCAATGCTGTGCAGTCACTGTTTCGTGGCAAATTTCCTGTTGACTATGTGATACCATAGTGTCCGGACGTTCGTAGGGAGGAAAGGCTGGTGGATGGTAGCCCACACTATAGGCCACTGGATGGAGGGATGTTTGGTCTCCATCACATTCCAGGGAACACTGCGCAGTAGCAGACTGTAAAAATCCTTAGTCCTGGGTGGGCGCGTATCTGGGAGACTGGTATGTATGTAACTGTAGTTGACGAAAAAGGTCGAAATATGAGACAAATGAGGCACGATATGGCCGACAGACATCGGTGGTGAGGTGGAAGCAGGCAGGAGGACCTCAAGCAAGCTGCGTGTTAGAGACGTGCCCGGCCAGTCCTCTGTCTGCTCATGGTACTCATATACAAGGCAGCAGCTCGCATACGGACATTGACGAGTCCGAGGCCACCATACCGTGGGGGCAGGATAAGTGTTTCATAACGGACTTTAAACATTGAACCAGCCGTGAGATAATAGCCAAAAGCCGCATGAAGGTTGCGCCCAGTCGCAGTCGGCAGAGGGAGAACTTGGCGATATGGACCAATTTTGATGCCACATAAAGATTAAGAAACTCAACGCGTTGAAGTGTGTCCTGGCGGCGCAAGAGGTTTTGGCGGACGTCGTTGCGGATGGCGTGTAACAGTCGACGGAAATTTGTTGCCGCTGTGCTTGAGACCGTGGGGTAAAGGTAATGACCAGGTACCGCTAGGTCCGCACAAGCCACTTCACCTTCCTGGAGGCCTCGTCCAATGTGTGTTGCAGAATATTTGGTTACATTCATGGCACTGACAGCGGCAGCCCCCTAATGGGTAATCAGTTCGAAGACTGATCGAACCTCAGAGCCGGAGCGAATGAGAGGAGGTCATCAGCATATGCCCGACAGCGAAAAGTGTGTTGGCGTAGGGTGAGGCCAGAGAGCTTGGTTGTCAGGCCCCCAATGAGGAGCTCAAGGGCTATGGTATACAGGAGGGTAGAGAGGGGGCACCCTTGCCGTATGGAACGGTAGATGGGTACCGGCCCCGCTAAACGTCCATTGACTTGGACACGTGAACTAACACTGTGTTAAAGACGCTGGAGGACGTTGAGGAACAGAGGGGGGTGCCCATTCGGGCTGCCACCGAAAACGGGGAACGATGGCGCACTTTATCGAAGGCGCTGTCGGAGTCTATAGCGACGACCGTTGCACGGAGTCTGCAGGCCGCCGCCATTGCATTTAAGTCGCGGCATTTCCCTGTGGCAATCTGTATGTTAACCTGTCCCCCAACCGTCGTTTGCTCTGGGGAGAGGATAAGAGGGAGTATTGTTCGGAGCCGCATTGCCAGTAAACGAGCGAAAATCTTGAAATCAGCATTGAGTAGAGTGAGCGGTCTGTAACTCGTGACCGTCGAACCACGGGCTGGTTTGTGGACCGGAATGATGATACCCTCAGCAAAGGTGGGTGGAGTTGCTTGGTCAAATGTCATCAGTCCTTGATACATAGTCGTCCACCGCTGTGCCATGAGGTCCTGGAAGGTACGGCAAAACTAATCGGTAAGCCGTCTATGCCGGTCGATCTGTTGACTGCACCCTTGTCGATTGCGTTGTCGACTTCGTCTCGCATGACTGCCACTGTTAAAGCATCCGCCTCCGTGTGGGGGAGAGTGAGCGTGACGTAACGCAAAATGGAGTCGTCTGTTTCAGTATCAGCATCTTCTTCACTATAAGTACGACGGTAGTGTTCGACGAATGCGTGGGCGATCTCATTCTGATTGGTCACCTGCGCGCCATGAGGCGTAGTCAGAGTGTTGATGATTTGCCGACGACGCCATAGTTCGTCGGACACTATATGATGCATGGATGGAATTTCTAAACCCGCGTGATCGTGGCGCCGTGTCCGTATCACCTCCCTTTGCAATTTCCGGCGTGCCAGCACAATTATCCTCGCCTTAGTTCTTTGCCGTTCCAACTGGTTGCCTGGGATTGGCGGCTGAGTGTCCAGATCTCGGATAATCGCATAATAGAAGTCAACAGTGTAGCGATGCCAGTCGGCCATGTCCTTCCCGTATCTCATCAGCGTCCTCCGGATCGCTGGTTTGGCGCGGTCCAACTACCACGTCAATGTCGAGCGGTAGCGGGGAACGCGTCGTTCGCAGGCTGTCCACATCTCAGTGACTTGTTGGCAACATGCCAGGTCATGAAGTTGAGATGTATTTAGTTTCCATGGCGCACGGCTGCGCCATACAGATTGCGGCGGAAGGAGGACCGTACAGATGTAAGCGCAATGGTCGGAAAAGGCCAGTGGCCAGCTTTCGGCGCACTATATGGCAGATCTAAGACTTTGTGAGGCATATATCCTGTCAGGTCGGCTTGCGGAATGACTGGTAAGAAAGGTATAGCCAGAACGGTCTTCGTGTTGAACTTCTCAGGTATCGTGAAGCAGGAGGTCCCGCATCACTATACTTAGTTCCTGGCATGTAGTATAGTGTGGAATCTGATCTTTGGGGTGCAGAACGCAGTTAAAATCACCTCCTAGTAGGCAGTGGTCATATCTCCCTAAGAACAGGGGGGCGATTTCCTATTAATAAAACTGGGCCCTTTCATGACGTCGGTCGGTGCCTGAGGGAGCGTAGACATTAATGATGCGTGTCCCCATGGCAGTGAGTGCCATGCCCCGAGCTGATGGAAGGAAGGCGACATCGGTCACAGAAATCCCGTGGCGGACGTAGATGGCCCCTCCACGGCCAATAGGATCACCCGTGGAGGCCTGGGCAGTATAGCCATTGTTATCCGGGCGACTGGCCAAGTGAACTTCCTGCAGAAGAGCAAACTCAGTATCAGAAGCCCAGAACATCTCCTGCATAAGGCGGATTTTCACTCTGGAACGGATGTTGATGGTGTTGATTGTTGCTATCCGGTAGGCCAGGTGGCGGACTGCTGGAGGCTGGTCCACTATGCTGTCAGCGCTATGGCGTGGGCGTCGCAGTGGAACGTTATCCCGCTCGCCTGCATGGGATGCTGGGGAGAGTATGATTAGTGGTTCGGCTCCGACGGCGCAGGGTCCCGTAACGGGTCCTGTTCCTCTATCTCCTCCTCGTGCCACGCCGTGGAAGCAGGCACCGGTGTATCATCTATTTTGTCTGCAGGTGGTGTAGTGTCGCTTGTGATATGTCCATTAATTTGTTCAGCGTCCGCATGGGGCGTCAAGGAGACGGGCGCAGGCACACCGGTGGATGTCTCCGCGCTCATAACGTCTTCGTCAGCCGGGTTCTGGGGCGTCGTGCTGGTCGACGGTTGCGTCAACCTCGACTTACAACGTCTCCTCTTGGCCGGAAACGATGCGGCGCCTTCTCTTGCGACATTTCGGAGGACATTGTTTCTTTATGCGACTCTCCGTGTCCGACGACGGATCGGAGTAGCGTCGCTCTGACAGGAAGGCCGCCATAGGGACGATGAGCGAGTCGATTTACATCGTGTTGCCGAGGGTAGGGTCAGGGTCCGGTTGCATTGGCATCGTCGATGGCTGGCCGAGGCGGCGGGCCGTCTGAGGCGCTCTCCGCCGGTGTCTGGTCGGGCTCGTTGGTGGCGTCGTTTGTGGCGTCCGGGCGGCGTTGCGAATCGGTAGGAGAAGCTAGAGCAGGGGCATAGGTCACCGGTAGCACCGTAGGTTGCGACGTGGGTGGTCCTTCGGCAGCTGGAAGCTGCGTGATTGGCCGTTCTGGGCATTCGGATCTAAGGCGGCCTTCTTTGCCGCACCCAGAACAGTTCCCAGGCTGGCCGTCATATATAATTATTGCAGTATGACGGGACTTGGCTTCGGAGATCAATGGTGACCTGTCAGACCCCGTTTAGGACAGGATATGTCCGAAAGTGTGTCTACTTCACCGCAGTGTGGCCATGGACTGTGCCGTATGGTCGGAGTGTCGCGACGACTTCCTCAGCAGGAAGTTCGAATGGCAATTCGAAAATGCATGTCGTGCGCATACCTAATCCCGCGTGGTCGACGGTTACCGCCCCCACATTGCCATCAGCATGACAGAAGTGGAGCCCCTGTTTGGCCTCACGTAGGTTGCATTCGCACGCCGCGTCGTTAATGATTTTAACACAGACCGTGCTGCTCACGATCGACAAATGCATGCCGATAATATCGGTCGCTGGGATCTTCACTTCCTCTCACAGAAAACGCTCCACCTCGGTGGATCGTATATGGTAAATAAATGCAAATGTCGTGTGACTAGGGCCTCCCGACGGGTAGACCGTTCGCCGGGTGCAAGTCTTTCGATTTGACGCCACTTCGGCGACTTGCGAGTCGATGGGGATGAAATGATGATGAGAAGGACAACACAACGCCCAGTCCCTGAGCGGATAAAATCTCCAACCCAGCCGGAAATCGAACTCGGGCCCTTAGTATTGCCAGTCTACCGCGCTGACCACTCAGCTACCGGGGGCGGACATCGTATATGGTAAGCCGGCACTTACTCATCGGCCGTCAGAATGTAAACAAGACGAGCTCGCGCTACGCACGCGGTAAACACGGATGCGTCCGCTCTGTTGCCCTGCCAAAGGCAGACTGTTAAATACTTGTAAATAATATATTTCAGCTATCAGTCGTCCTTTTTAACTTTTTTTAAGTTTAAAAAGTCAAAAATGACGACTGATAGCTGAAATCTCCTATTTACAAGTCAATATAACAGTCACTGCGTGAAACAGCCTTC